>NC_140592.1:737986576-738586576 GCF_964204655.1 Triturus cristatus
GATATAGATAAGCTGCAGAGCATGCATGGGGATTACCGCCTTGTACAGCTGAAGTTGCAATACTACAGGAGACTCAGGAGGGGAAGATGGAAGTAACAAATGCTTATTTTAGTTTTTTTTAACATATGGGCTGCTATTTTACTGTGTCTGCGCACATAAATAACTCAAGGTTTACTAATACGAAAACACAAACATGGTACAATAATGCATGAAGGCACTCTAGGTCCCAATTAATTAAAGCAATTCAATCCAGGGACCATGAGGGAACTAGAAACGCCAGGAAAGTGTATAGGTTCGAACGCTGGAAGACAAAGAAGGATTGGGATGAAGCTAGATGATAGTCCATCAAGGATGCATGCCAAGCCAGGGAGACCAAAACCTTCTGGTCCCTGGTGGTGGGGGGAGATCAGTATGGAGCCCCAAGCCTGAGAACCATATTTCTGCCTCCGATTGGCATGCTCATTTCTTGGCTTTATATACTGACCAAGAAGTTCCTTCTACCTCAGAAGAACGGCCCAGAATCCTCTTCCAAACTAATGGTGTCCTCTTCACCATGGAGAATATTGTGTCCTCAATTAGCACAATAGTCCAGTTAAAAGCCCCGGGACCTGATGGTCTACTTGTTGACCTCTTTCTCTGGGATATCCATGGTTGGTCACAGTATATGTGTGTGTTATTTAATGCCATAGCAGATGGTGCACCAATTCCGGGATCATGGAGGGGAGCCAAAGTTGTGCCACTGGTTAAGACAGGCGACAAGGGTCAGCCTTGTAAATACAGGCCAATTATTTTAATCGAATCGATCCAGAAAGTATTTAGTTGGGCACTTTTGCATAAGATACAGGCATGGATCAAGGAGAACAAAGTTTTAACCCCATACCAAGCTGGCTTTAGAGAGAAAACTAGGACTGTTGACCAGGTGTTCCGTTTGCTTTTACTTTGCTGGAAAACAGTGACTATTGGAAAGGGCAGTTTACACGTTGCCTTCATAGATCTAAAAACAGCCTTCGACCGTGTCCCCAGGCAGAAATTGTGTCAAACTCTTATCTACATAGGCTTACCACAGGAAATTGTAATGCTGGTGATTTGCCTACACAAAGATAATTTTGCTAGGGTATGTTGGGGCACACAAGGGCAACTCACTGACCCAATAGTTGTCAGTAGGGGAGTGCGCCAAGGCTGTGTACTAGCTTCGACACTTTTTTACCTTTTCATAAATAATGTTGTGCAATTTTTAACAGAGTACCCGACGGATGCTCCTTCGCTATGGGGAGAGAAAGTAGTGACCCTACTCTTTGCAGATGTAATATGAAAATGTCAAAGCGGCTCTACTGTATTAACTTATTACTTTTGAGTTGTGACAATGCCTGCTGCCAGAGCCACCTCAGTGTGAAAACAGGTCGGTGAGCTGATTGCTTTTGTTTTTTTAACAATGAAAGGGAGGACTGGCTTTTGAACTCTTTCAACTGAGATATTTTTTCCCTGAAAAGTTTCTGTCATTAGCTGATGAGGTAACAACTACTTATGGAGTTTTTTTTTTACAGTACACTGTGACTGCATCAGCATATTTCCACAGATGCGGAACTACAGCCGCCTTTAAAAGTGAATTATAAACTTCATATTGGCGTGTTTAATTTCACATTTATTATAATATCTGCAAATATATCTTTTTCCTAAGCAAAAGTAGTAGAAAAACCATATGAAAGAGGGTTGAGAGAAAGTGAATGGTGTGGCCATGGATTATGCAGCCATGTTTTATTATGCAGCATTTTTTCAGTTGCACACTCTCCAAATCAGTTTGCAACCACAAAAATTATTTTTTTAATGTACTAAATTCATTTTAGGAGTCGGTACATTTTTAACCACAGGTTAAATGGGTCTATGGATAAGGACTCGCTCTTTGGAAGTGGTGTGTTGTCGGTGTCCCAAATAGCGACTGCTGTCCATAAGTATCAATGGTTTAGTACTGAAATAGTTGTCATAAAACATTGAAAGAAATACCAGGCCCCAAGTTTAGGTGATAACCCATTCACAAAAGAGAAGAAATCCATTCAGGACCCCTTCCCCTTCAATAGTGTTAAAATAAGTATTTTCTGGGAGTAAGTAGTGGACATTGGGACCACTGCAAATACTTTAAAAAATATATTTTCTTTTTAAAAACAGCCAGGTTATCTGTAAGGAAAACTGGCTGCATATTAAAAAAAATGTTTCCTTGATTTGAATGCGATCACAGACATGGTGGTCTGACGACTCCAGTCACATTTCCTGTGATGTCCTCCAATTGCAGTGTGGCACAATTTGCAACTTACCTCATTAATATTCATTACGTAGGTTGGATTGAAACTTACTACAGTTCACATTTTGAAGAAATTACCTATTAGTACATTAGTGGCGGATTGGTAAGGTGGGCACTTGGTCAATGGCCAATGGGCTGGTATCCGAGTTCCAGCTTTGGGTTGCTTTTTTGGGCACCCTGGGGGCTGATTTAGGCAGTGTCTGTGCTGCTTGGATGCCGCCAGCGGTCCAGTGGGTGCCTGAGTGGCCTTTCTGGAGGTAAATGAGCCTCTGTTACCTTCGTTTTACCAACGAGGCGGAGGCTTCACTGCCTTTCTCTCGCTGGACCGCCCATTAATATATGTAGTTTGAGCGGGGCAGGGGGCCTGAGCAGAAGTGGTTTCACTTGTATTCAGGTTTAGTTCCCCAGTGTGAACTCATCCAAGCATTTTTATTAATCTAAGTGAAGTTAAGAAAACATTCCTCTGTAAGAGACCACCCCCCCTTCTTTTCATAAAACTATGCGGAAAGGCAATGCGCAAATGTGCGCCACTTTTTTTTAGCTCGCCCGGGCTTATTTTTGATCCCAATCTGACCCTGTAGTACATACGTCGGTTCTTAAAAGTCTTTACTGGTCGCAAAAATAGTGGTTGCAATTTGTGACCAGTATTTTGCAACCAAATATTCCTACAAAATCCTCTCTCCCATACAGTACACGGATATCGAAATCCACCTCAGAATTCTGTGGCTTTAGAAAGAAACTCAGCCTCTGCATATTTCCCTTATACTCCTTGGGGCAGATTTACAAGCCCCTTGCGCCACTTTTGCGTCACTTTTCCCATGTTAAAAATGACGCAAAAGGGGTGTAAGGGGCTTGTAAATAAGCCCAGTTGTATCTTGCAATATCCTTATCATTTATAGTGGGGGGTACTTTATTCCATATATGCAAAATGGGCCATACTAAATATCTGGCTATCCTAGGTCAAAATATTTCCCCCCCCCTACTTTTTCCACGGCACTCTGAGGTCGAGTCCATTAGTGTAGAAAGGATGTCTTAGTTTTAAAAAAACTGTGCAATCTCCCTTGGGGACATGTTTCTTTTAAATGCTGCATCAGAGAGCGAGATTCGGCATTGCACATTAATATACCCACTTTGGCCTTTGAGGCGAATACATCATCTCCCGTGAAAGCTCTCAACGTCGAGGGAAAAAAGCAGCGTTTTAATTTTGTGACTTTGTGCAATTAATAAAAAGTTTATTTGCATCGTCTGAAAAGCACGCTCCTCGCCACCATGTTGACAAATGCTTCCCGAAGGCATTGGATCGATACGGTATTCTGTTAAATCAGGCGCCATTACTATGTGAGTGACTGAGGGAACATTATGGGTAGTTGTGTTAGCCTCGCCTCTCGCGACACTACTTCACTGCAGTTTTTCCCTGGGCCTCAGCCATATTATGGTGTTTTACAAAATACCCAGGGGCTCATTTATGAGTCCTTGCGTCACTTTTGCGCCGCCGGTGCGTCACTTTTTGTGACGCACCAGCGGCGTAAAAAATGAGCCTTGTTGCATCATATTTACAAAGTGACGCATCTAAGTAGATGCGTCACTTTGTAAACCCCTGCGCTACATTATACCTGCGTCAGGTATAATGTATGCAGGGTGGGCGTTCCCACGTAAGTATGCATCGTAGAAGTGACGCAGTGAAATCTTCAAGATTTCACTGCGCCACTTCTAGGGTGCAAATGCGTCAATATCTTACGCCTGCCTCACAGCAGGCGTAAGACTGGCGCAGGCCCTTTCACATGTGAAAGGACACATTGCTGGAGTTGCGTCACTTTTGTGACACACTCCAGCAATGCGTCACTTTTGCACCTACAGATACGTCAGAAATACTGACGGATCTGTAACTCCTTGCGACATGATGCGTCATACTGTAAATATGATGCATCCATCATGTCGCAAGGAGGGCGCACTGAGAAGTGACGCATCGCTGCTTTCACGCAGTGATGGTTCACTTTTCTGGGGGCCTTATTTATGAAAAGTGACGCATCGCTGCGAGAAAACAGCGATACGTCACTTTTCATTGCGCTTTCCTTGCGACACCAATGATGCGTCATATTTACAGTATGACACATCATGTCGCAAGGAGTTACAGATGCGTCCGTATTTCTGACGTATCTGTAGGCGCAAAAAGGACGAATTGCTGAAGTGTGCCACAAAAGTGACGTAACTCCAGCAATGGGTAATTTCACATGGGCAAGTCCCATGTGAAATGTGCCTGTGTCAGTCTTACGCCTGCCTTGAGGCAGGTGTAAGATATTGACGCATTTGCGTCCTAGACGTGGCGCAGTGAAATCTTATAGATTTCACTGCGTCACTTCTACAACCCTTTCTTGCGTTAGAACGCCCCTCTGCATACATTATACCTGGCGCAGGTATAATGTGGCGCAGGGGTTTACAAAGTCACGCATCTACTTAGATGCGTCACTTTGTAAATATGGGGCAACAAAGCTCATTTTTTACGCTGCTGGTGCGTCACAAAAAGTGACGCACCAGCGGCGCAAAAGTGACGCAAGGGCTCATAAATAAGCCCCCCAGGGGCTTATTTACAAGCCCCTTGCGCCACCGCTGCGTCGCTTTTAATATGGGAAAAAAGTGATGTAAAGGCGGTGCAAGGGGCTTGTAAATAAACCCCCCCCCCAGTGCTTAACTTGTTTTGTTTTTTTAAACGTAGGTGCCATGGCCCTCATCAGGAGGCCACTGCAGCTTGCACCATCCATTGTCCCTGCCGGTGCTGCCAATAATAATTATGACACAATCACTAACCATCACACTGCTACAAGTGCGACAATTCAGACTGTTCGAGGACCCCAAAGCTTTATGAATGGCTTGGGCGGCAGATGTTACTTGTTCTAATGTATATTCTAATGTATATTGAATAAATAAAAACTTTTGTTCTGCTCACCTCTAAATTACACAAACAGCACCACCATGTGGCTGCTGTCATAAGTGCCAGTGTAGACAATTCAGTGCAGGTGCCCACAATTAAGTGCGGGTGCCCAACAATGGAAATCACTGCCTCAAATTAAGCACTGAAAACACCAAAAATAAATGGATTCCAATCACACCCAAATCTGTTGCCACCAAGAACAGTAGGTGCATTAAAATGTAAATTGGCGCACTAGACCTGTCTACACCATGTTACATAAAACAACCACTGATACAGCCTATTGGTCTGATGTTGGCCGGCAGACTTTTGACTTTGTCAATGGCTGTTTTGGTTTTTCATGTTTTTTTCAAAACATTATTGTTGGGTTGGCTGCCAAGCCCTTGTCAACCATAAACAAGCAGAGGCAAAGCCAATAGGTCTCGCCTTTATAATGCAAGTAATGAGCTGTTGGCTTTACCAATGTTTGTATGTAAAGTATTGTTAAAAAAAGTAAAAGAAAGCATGTTTCAAAATACTGGAGTAAAAGCAAACATATCTTATGATATCACAAAACTGTACACTGAATCCCATGTTTTTAATCCTTATAAATGGCATGGTATCTTTTTTGAGTACTTAACACGCAAGAAACTGAAGAGAATATATAAAGAATAATGAAGCACCAGTATGTAAAGGGGAATGCTTGCACAGGACTAATTTACTTTCCAAAGGATTTGCTCACTTGCTCCTCTGCTCAGGGAGCAGATCTCTGAGCCACCAGGACATGTGTCATGCTAAGTGCACCTGCCGCAGGTGACAGCTGAGTGAATGCTACCGAAGGCCTTTCTCCCAGCTCCATAAAAGCCTTGGTGTGACACTGCTTGTGATTTTATGCAATATATGACGTAGGAGATAAAATAAAACAGCCTGAAAGACTACTTTTCATCCATACCGCAGAAAAAATATCCCCGTGCTGTGCTTTTACAGACAAGCTGGGAAAGGTGGGGAGTAACGCAGTGAGGGTGAGAGTATTTGAGGTGGAAGTAGCACACGAGGGAGAGAGCTAGAAAAGCATGCACCTTCTTGGAGTGCTGAATGAAAAACAACAAAGTAGTTCCGTACATATGAGTGGTGGAGGAATATAAGTCAGCCAATCAAAAGGATTTTAAAGAGGCTATGCTATATGGGAGGGAAGAGAAGAAGAGAAAGACAAGCCATTGAATAAAAAGCAAGCAAATGAGAGTAACAGCAAAGCCAATCATTGGAAGCAATAGTTAGGCTCTAAGCCCACTGTAGGATCACAAAAGTTCTTGTACAACCAGACAGCTTGCGCTGTCTGGTAGACGAGACCCGAAAAACAGTGGCTAAAAGCAAAAATATTTTGTGAGGTCGCAAAAATCACATATTGCCATAGTAGTCCCTGGCACTGAAAAGAACTAGGGGTATATTTACAAGCCTCTATCGCCACCACAACATATCTTTTTCTGACATTGTGGTGGCGATAGGGGCATTGCCTTATTCACAAGGCAGTGTTAAGCCACTTAATGTGGCTTAACGCCCCCTTGCGAATAAGGTCCCCTTTCAAGCTATACTTAGCGTGAAATGGGTGGGCAATGGGTGTTGCGGTGGGCGTTCCACCGCAACACCCATTGATTTTGACGCTGCTCCATATTTACAAAGGCAGCGTAAATATGGGCCAGCGCCAAAATTAAGACCAGGGAAAACCTGGTCTTAAACAGGCGCTCGTTTTTGCTGTTTCTATGTGTGCTGCGTTGTGCAGCACACTTATAAACAGCAAAAGGCCATTGATTGTTTATGTGCAGGATGGTGGCCCTTCCTGCACATGAACAATCAATTTTAAACAAGCATTTACAATGCAATGGTCTCGGCATTGGTAAAGTTAGAGCTATTGGCATTGCTCTAACTACTCTGCCCACACCACCATCTGCTGCTGGCGAGTGGAGATCGGTGCACAGTCCAGTCCAGGCCGTCTCGCTCCACGCCAGGGCTGCCCATGTCCCGGAACGTGGCCATCTCCAAGTCTAGGGGGTTCTGGTGGCTTCCTTTTCGGTCCACCTCACGCCCTCCGGTTCTTGCTCCCATGACAGCCATCTGCGTGGAGGGGACAGGGAGACCACAGGTAGCGGACATCAATGGAGAATGACTAAAAGCGACTATCTCCTTCTGAGCCTGCGCACAAGTTTACCAACGTCACTTCCTGGCGGATCGCATGCCCTAGAGAGGATTTCAGGTTTGCTCTCCTCTCCAGGGCCGGCTGTGAACGGAAAGCAGCCCTGGTAAATTGTGAAACCAAACCAGCACCCATACGGTGCATGGCAGCAAGTCTGACCACTACAAGGGGAGTTCGACAACAGTTCAAACTCCCCCCCGACACCCAATGAGAAACAAGGCAGAGCAAAAGGCACACCACTGCCTTTCTCCGAGGCAGAGCAGAAATGCCTCGGAGAAACGCAGTGGCGGTTTCGAATTCGGGGGCGTGTTTTCCTTTACTCTCCTCTTGCCATTGGCTGGAGGAGATAATTAGACTTCTTGAAAAAAACACGCCCCCGAATCCGAAAAGGACGGGGCCTGTTCAGAGTGACGGACCTCTTCTCCAATGGCTGGCCAGCATTCAAGAGGCCAGCCAATGGAGAACAGGGGAGAAGAGGGGCGGGTTCAAGCCCCTCTTCTCCAAGTCATTAAATCTCGGATCGAGACTGCGCAAGCGCAGCCTTCGAGCCGAGACCTAAAAATGACGTTTCCCAACTTCTATGTGTGCTGCATTAAGCAGAACACACAGATTGTCAAAATGCCATTTCAGATTGTTTATGTGCGGCCCCTTACAACACAGGCACCTTTGCAATGTGGTGCAAGCGGGTTTGAATTGGGAGTAGGCAGCTAAAATTAGCACCAGTGCAGGGAAAAACAGGGCTGCACCGTGTCGTTGTAAATACGGTGCAGCCCTGTGTTTTGGAAGTGGTGGAGAGCGGCATTAAGCCAAGGTGGTAACACCACGCTCCGCCACTTCCTCATAAATATGCCCCCTAGTTTGTGTATGGATGTGTTCCTCATGAAAAGGCAGGATGCCACTACCTACATTAGAGTTAGCCTGTGGCTGAAGTGGGCTGACCCACTGCCCAATGCTTTATGCTGCAGTGAGCTGAAGAAAAATGTGAAGTTCAACAGTCCAATGAATAAAGAAGGCTGGCTGAGAGCTCCTGTAAGTATATTATTCATATAATTTTAGTAAAACCAAAAGGTCTTGGTTAACACCAGACCTACAAATGTGCTCTCCTCAATGGAAGTGCAATCTTGTTTGCAAATGAAAGGCAGGGGACTAGCAGCACTTTGAGGAGGGGCAGGGAGCCTCTGCCCCAGATATTCCCCCCACTAGTTGTGTGACTGCACTCACCTGCTGGGGGAAATGTCTGTGTTTACTAAGTCCACTGTGCCCCACTCCCAAGGGGACTCTGAGAGACAATACTTACTGTGCCCCACTTCAGATGCGGCACAAATTCAGTGCACCTCATGAAAATCTGTTTTCCGTGTGCCCATGTCTGTAATATCACGCAGGCACAGGGCAAGGGCGTTCCAACATTTGCATGGGACCATAACAATTTTTAGCAAATGTTCAATTACCATTTTTCTACCTAAGATTTCACGTTGGTTGTTGTGCCTTGCCACCCACCCAATCCCTCAACTAATTCATAAACTCGTTACATCTCAGAACAATTTTTTTTCGCCCAGTCTGCTTTCTTAAATTAAACATTGCCCATATTTAGTCTTTGTTGAATTTATTTACTTCCTTGATATAAACTATTTCAATATATTCCATTTCGCCTTTTCAACAGGGGCTACTTTGTGCCTTGAAGCTGTAAAAACAGCTTTCTAGCGCCCTAAAAATCATTCATAACAATTTCTGCAGTATGCCTAACCCTTTACACTGATTTTGTTGTTACTAGTGCTCTGTAGTGTTGTAACTTGACTATGGAGCTTTATAAATATACTTAAAAAGAAGAACTATTATTCTCTGCTTGCCTGTTTTTTTTAATGTGCTGTGCATCAATAGCATACTTTTACATGATAATGATTCTGCTGTACGGTTTCTCTCCAACAGGAAAAAAAGCATTGGACCCGGCCGTCGCCCATGCAGGTAAGAGCAGTGGAACCGGGTTGGGAGGGCATTCGCAGACAACTACTAGGGAAAATTAAATAAATAATTAATTTTCCCTTGTGGTCTCTGTCGAAACAGGCACCGAAAGAAAAAGTGTCTCACATTTGTGGATAATGACCTTTCATGAAACATTGCTTAGTATCAGGAGTCATTTTCAGAGAAATCTCTGATAAATTAAGCATTCTAAGCTCGTGGGGTCAGTAGAATTGGGCAAGACTAGACGCACCACTAGCCACACCAATATTTCACTGCAACTCACCCACAGGTCTCCTCACATGACCTTCAGGCCTATACCTCTCTCTACTTTGGGTGCCTGAATGTGTTAGTCACCTATTGGTCCCTTAGTCTGAGATCCACCCGAACGATCCATGCATATCCTGTATTATATCAGGCCATGAGTCAGAGAACCATCTGCATCCTTCGTGTCTGGAGGCTTCTGTTCACCCTCAAGGAACCAGGGGTCTTCCTCATTTGGTTGTCACTCAGGAGCCTCTCTGCAAGTGATGGCTTTGGGGATTGCATGTAGCTTTGTACTAAATGTCTTTTGTAGTGTGGGTAGAGACTTGATCTGAATATGGAAAAGCTACAGGAATGCACTCACAATGCCTTTCTTTCTCTCTGTCTCTATACTAATTTCTTACTTGTTGTGTGCACATCTATTGTTCTCCCTGTCACTTTTTTCCCCTCTCTTTAGTTCTTCCTTGTTCTCTCATACTCTACTTTTTTCCTCTTCTTGTTCCTCATTCTACCTATGTGCTTCACTTAGTCTCTCACATTTCCCCTCTCTCTTTTCCTATATTTATATCTGTCTTCAAATCCCACTCTCTCTCCCACTCCTGTCTCACCTGTGGGCTCATTTTCAGTTATTTGTATATCTCTCAGGCCCTTATTCCCCTGTCATTTTGCATCTCTCCTTGATGTTTCATTTCATTTCTGTGTCTTGCCAACCTTCCATTTTTCTCCTGTCTTGCTCTCGCCTGTCATCTTCTTTCACGTCCCTTTGCCCCTTGACATTTTTTGTACTATACTGAATGTTATATTCTTATTTGTCACCTTTATTGCTTTGCTACAAACAGTAATGGACGTCCTCCCGTGCTTGGAGGCAGCGATTAAAACAATGGACAATTCCCAGGTGGAATTTCCTTTACCATTCCATCCCTTTGATGAAGGAAATTCCACTTTAGCGCCACCTCCTGGAATGCTAACAACCTCTAAACTAAGCGCTAGACTGAGGGATAGAATTAGGATAGTGCATGTCAGGTAGTAACCTTCCTCCTTTTTCCTCATAGACCGGGAAATGTTTAACACCCTCTTCAGCCTTCCTCTCCTATCTATCATTTCATTCATCGTTCACTTTTTTTTGTAGTTTTATACAGCGCAAACTTTACCCAAAGGGATTGAAGCACTTTACGTTGACACATTCATTTTTTTAGGCACGGGGAGATTAGGTAAGTTGCCTAGGATCACAGGATGTTAAGCCAATGATGAGACTCAAACCTGGTTCCCAAGTTCCAAAGTCAGCAGTTCTGGCTTTTTCTACCACTTTCATGTCTCCCTCTTCTTCACTTTCACTTCCCTCTATCTTTAATAATTTCTGCCCTACTCTCCACTATCTTCCATCACTTCTTCTCCCTCATCTCTTCCCCACTCCCTCCATCTGTCTGCATCTCTAGCACTCTTATCCTCTCTCCTCTACCTTTCCTTTCTCCCTCACTTGATTTCCTTTTCCCATATTTTTGTCATTCTTCTCCACTCTGCTGTCTCATTTCTCCCTTTTTCTCTCTCCACGTTGCTGTCCTCACTCTGACCATTTTGTTACTGTCCTGCCATGTATACTCTCCCTTCCCTTTGTCATTTTGGTCCCGAATGAACATTTTTCACAGTAATGTTTAAAGAAAAATTGTGTTGTGTTGTAAAAAACATTTTTCTTTTTGCTCCTTTTGGTTGTTTGAATTATTTTTTATTTTCGTTCAGTGGTGAACCGGAGTCCCCTCCCAGTTTATAAAATGACAAGGTGGCAGCGGGCACCTGTGGCTCATCTGTCTGCTGCTGGAGACAAAAGTAGAGACTTTTTGATGGCCACCACATGAAATCTGTCTCCCTGCAGAGCCCCCTTCGCCCCAACCTCCGATAACATTAGTGCTGGCTGTGACGCTCAAAAAGAGCAGAGCCACTCCCAGCAGCATCACTGTCACGCTGGAAGACTTGGGACATGAGGGGACCCACCACATGCTGTGCCTGCTCAGTTTGGCTCATTATCCTACTGCACAAGACATTGAGCCACCCATTCTCTGTACTTGGTTATAATGAGCTCTGGTCTTTCCTCTAAGTCTACAGCCGCCTTTCAGGTCAAGCACCTGCGGTCAAGCCGGGCCGGAAAATCTAATTTTATCTCCAGTCGAAAAAAAGGGCCCACCAGCTAGCCTTTGCCCCAGGCCCCTCGGGCAATGGCCGATTGCCCACCCTGCCAATCCACCGCTGCTTGCATCCTGAGTTTGTATATTTTTTTAGATCAGCAGGACATGCACCGAACTGACGTCACACTGATGAAAGTGAAACCAATCAGCACTATTAGGCCCTTACGGGTTTTACTTTTATCAGTGCTTATGGAGAACCGATCAAGGCAGGAGAGGTACAGTGGAAATAAGAGTACAACATCATCTTTCCAGTGGTGCCTCTCCCTTGTGGATCCCTGCTTGGGGATTGATGCAGGACCCACTCAGAAGACACCAGGGAATAGGGTTTGAACGGGGGAGAAGTCCTCATGTGCATAGACCAGCGCTCACCCCCCCTAAAATTCAAAATGATATGTTTTTCTACCACCCTGAGGGTCATTGTGGGGTTTACCCCCAATCTATCCCCACCCAGAGGGGCAGAAAGCTGACTAGAATCTAGGGAAGAAGGGGGAGTGTTCCCACAGAACACGCCCAGAAGTCTTCCTAAGGGGGAAGACTGAGGGTGTTTACCCACAATCTGTCTCTCCCCTTCATGAGGGTAGAAAGGGTTGGGTGGCATACCCAGGCACCGGCCCTGCCCCAGCCTCAGAACAGGCTCAACAGTCTTTCTCTACCCTGGAGTACACAGATCGAGTGATTTACCCCCACTCTACTCCCACGGGGACGAAGAAATCCTACTAGAAACTGGGGGAAATGACCAACATTGTTCTGCCCCCCCCCCCTCCTTGGGCAGTTTGGTGGACTTTACCTACAATCTGCACCCTTCCCCTGGTGGGCAGGCCTGCCCAGGCTTTCGGTCTATCCTCCACTCCTAAAGACCCAACACTCTTCCTGCCTTCCCAGAGCCTAGAGCACCCCTATCCCCATGGCAAGCAAGAGGAAATTGGGATTCTTTTAGGTGTAGTTTTAATATATGGGCTGGCAACGAGGAGGTAAATCCCAATTTGAATTCACTTACCATGGTGAATAACTGCACTATTCTGGTTCAGGGTCAGGCGGCAACCAGAGAACTCTATGAACCCTGTTACTGTTGTGGGTGATAGACTCATCCAACATAGGTGCTGGAAGTAGGGTACAGGGGTGCTGCAACACCCCCAAAAGAAACATTCAGGGGGTCAGAAACTAAAGAGCAATAAAGATGCATTTAAGTTATGTTTTATCGTGTCACATTTGCTGTACATTCAAAGACAGGTCAAATGTCAAGCTATATCTTCTGACTAATTGCTGCTCATTTCTTTAGCATGTAGACTAGTGTTTACTTTTCTTTAATCAACTACAAAGTTAGAGAATTTTGAAAAGTTAACTGTCTGACAATACTGCCTGGGTATAGCTAGGTTGAAAGGAAAGCTGCAGGATGGTAGCCTTTTTCTAACACATACAATAACATTCAAATACAGGTAAATTAACTGTACAAATATTTCAGCACTTAGGAAAGCACACATGAAGCACAATGCTTTTGTAATTCTGAAGTGTGATGGAATCAAAGTTTTTAGTAGGATCAAAGCAAAAAAGACACTTTTCTTGGTGAGGGGAAATGATAAATATTCACTGAAATGTTCAGACATTATCATTTGTGAACTATATAGTTTTATCTTTAAAACTGCATCTTAGTGAATTGATAATTGTGCCTTTCACACTTGTATAAATAAAAGTAGGAAAAAAAATGCATCATAGTGCGAATTCTGTTGCCATTTCAATCGAAAATGTGCTGTCTGTAAATGACTGTGCTACCGCACAATGCTTTTGTAATATAATTGCAACAGTGTGCTCCAAAATGCACCACTGGCTACATGCAATACCCTTACCACTCGCTTGCTGAATGGGCATAGCTCGTTTGCTATACTTGGTCTTTTTGGGAAACTTGGAACTTTCACAATCCCTGTGACTTCAGTGACATAACATTGGTGACAGCACCCCAACTCCAAAAATTGTCCCAACGCCACTAGACACTCACACACATGGGGTACCATTTCTTTAGGGAGAAGTATGGGAACACAGAATAGAAGAACATTTTTTATTGGCAAATTAATTTCTCTCCATTTTATCTTCCAAATGAAAGCTAACGTGGAAGAAAGAACACATTTTGCAATATGCCATATGAGTCCTGTGAGAAGATGGGTAACGCAAAATTCAGCATCCTACACATAACCATCATTTGTAAACTCAGTATCTTGGCCAAATTTCAGAGATGTGTAGGTTTTTTTCATACCTATTTTTCATTTATTAGAATTTAACATCAGTACAAAATGAAAAATCATAAGCTGCAGCTCACTTGTTGGCTCTGGGTACAGCGTGTTTTAACTACAAAACACTATTGCCCAGATTTATCATAGGATTGCGTTACCCTTACATCACGCAGTCCTTAAGTCAGATTTAGCAAGCCATGAAAGGCCACCTTGCTTGACCCTGCGTTGTTTAGTAAATCAGGAATAACACAAGGCAATGCAACTCCTGCTTGTTGCAGTACCACATCGCTGGGATGTTGTCTGTGAAAACCCACACCAAAAATCCCTTGACAGACTGTAGAAAGGCTTTCAGAGCCAGACAAATGGTGTGCAGTTCTAGCAGGTTGCTGAGGAGCCAACCATCTGCTGGAGACCAAAGACCTTTGATCTGACATCCACCTCCCTCTAATGACCTGCCTAGCCAACAGTGATGCGTCCATCATCAGCTTTTGGTGGGTAAGAGTGAGGGACCTGTTGCTGAACCAATAGCTTTTTAGCCGTCACCGCTGCAGATCTCAGGTCATCTTTTATGAGACCTGAATGGTGTCGGACAATCTGTCTTGATTCTGGGCTGAACTTCAAGATCCATTGCAGAGCATGCATGAACCACCTGGCATGGTTGACATTAGGCCAAGAGTCCAAGAAATGTCAGAGTCATTGTCACCGAGCTTGAAACACTGGGATCTTAGCCCAAATGTACTTCACTAGCTGATGTGCAGGAAAAGTCCTGAATTCCACCATGGCCAGTATTGCCCCTGTGAATGGAAATCTCTTTGAAGGAATCAGGTGGGACTTTGGCTCCTTTATAGTGATGACCTCAAAACATTCAGTCATCTATAGGACTGCAAATAATGCCATGTTTTAGTCCATTTCTTTGGGCAGCCGTGATCCTTCATAAACCTGTCTCTCAGCCATCATACACCAATGCATATCTTTCTTCCACACCCGAAGTCTGGTGGGCCAGATGCACCCCATCTGCAGGCTATATTCCATCTGGCAACCATCAACCCCAGGGTGATGACCAATCTCGGGTCTCTTGATGCCCCTCCCCCCCCCCCCAAATGTTCAACAGAGCTATTTAAGCAATATCACTCCTATGTGGTCTGATAGTTTACTGATATGGCCTTTTTCAGTATTGGTTCTGAGAGTAATGGGTCTTCTAATGGTGAGGATTCTTCTAGTATTGTACCCCTTTCTATCTGAGGTACTTTGTGTGCCTGATCTTCATTACTTTGAAGGCCTCTGTGTGTTCCAGGCTGCATTTCACCTGCAGAGACTCACAGGGGATTGGGGCACCATCCTTCCATATGTCTCCAAATTTGGTAATTCCTATTCTCCAGTATTGGGGTGTCTTTCATAGATTCACATGCTTGAATCATTCCCCATCGTCGAAGTGGGAGTCCCACGGTACATAAAATAGCAATATATATATATATATATATATATATATACATATATACATAATATAACAGTAGCATAGCTAAACAAAACCATAGGTAGTAATGTAACATAGCAATCAATAGGAATTTTTTTTTCACTTTTTTAGCTTGTCCCATTCATTAGATATAGTCCAAACTCCAGCCAATCAGGCGTCAGCACCACCTAGTACCTTCTCCCCAGAGGCTCAGAACCTCAGATTTTCTACCGCACGTCGTGTGAAGGGAGTCTCCCTGAGCTCTGCTCAGTACTTCATCTCTTCTTGTCAAGAATTCTACTTACAGCTTCACAGCAATGTCTACTGCTAAGAGATCACTCTTCAGATACTGTGAGTCTTGTGGAAAATTGCGTCTTCACTCCGAGGATCCTCACAAAAAATGTATTTACTGCCTACATCCTGACCATCAGATGAGATACTGTAAAATATGCAGGACTTTTCCTCAAAAGACCTTAAGGGACAGAGAAGGTCAATTACTTTTGTGGCTACAGAAGCTTAAAATGAAGGATGGCCCAGTTTCTAATGTGGAGAGTGATTCCTCTCTTAAGACTGTTGCCTCTAAGAAAAGGGCTAGTGAGGTGGAGTTGTCTAAAAAAACATCACTCTTCCAAATGTGATGACCAGCCTTCATCGTCAAAAGGGACTTCTGTTCCCCCTAAGGGTCACTCTACATCGTCAACGCCCCGGAGATCCAAGTCTCAGGCGTCAAAATCTCTGTCAGAATCATCTTTACCTCAAAAAACTGGTCTATCGTCGACAGGCTCGGCGTCGATTCCGCCGTCGACGAAACCTTCCGTCATCACTACTTCGATGACTACGACTACTTTCTCTTCGCCTAAGCCTGCTATGTTGATGTCGTCGACATCTTCTCCGTCGACGCTGGTGTCAGTGACGGTGAAGCCTAAGTCAGCTGCTTTCTCGTTGTGTACGAAGATAAAGAAGACACCTTCATCGACGGATGCTGCTTCGTCAACGGGAACTTCCAAGGATATATTGGTTCCGTCGACGTCGACCTCGTCGATGCACGCCTCGTCGATGCCTGTCCCATCGGCGGTTGTCTCGTCGACACCTGCTTCGTCGACGCCGGCTTCCTGCTTTGTTGATGGTTGCTTCGGCGACGACAGTGACGACTTTTCCAGATGGAGATTCAAGTATGTTTTTCGTCGACAGCGGCAGCTTTGTCGACGGAATCCCTGGTTTTGCCTCCAGGTTTGATCCCTTTAGTGCCTTTGAAGCCTTCAGCAGCTCTTCTGCAGTCATCTGAATCCAGGAAAGGCTCGTTGCTTCAATATAGACAATCTTCAATGGACCTTTTATTGCCTATGCAAGCCTCTCCAAATCTTCCAGTGCAGCTGTTTGATTATGGGGCGGACGAGGAGGATTCAGAGGAGGATGATAGGTTTCGAGCAGCTCGTAGTCCATCAGAGCTCCTCATTAAGTGCCAGGACATAGATGAAGAACAAGACTATGACTATTATTCTGAGTCGAATTTCCAATCGCAGTCTGAAAATTCGACTGCACAGATGCCTTTGTCACTCATTTCAAATCTGCAGCACATGCTGGATGACTATTATCGCCGTTTCCCTCCTTCAGAGCCAGCTTCTTCGGTCCCTCAAACACCTGTTCCTCCACCTTCTTCAATCATTGCGCCGCCCCCTCCTACTTCTCCGGTGGCATCTACTGCGCATATTATAGAGGATACTCATTCAACTGATAAGGACAGAGAAGAAGGGGAGTTAGATGATAGATCCCTACTTACTGAATGGGACATTTATCAAATTCAGACACTGCTGCCGGCCTCTCCTACTCCTGTGGAATCTCCGCCTGTGGATATAGGTGGATTTCATGTCCTCATGGACAGAGCAGCCAAGAGATTTCATCTCCCTATAGTCTCAAAGGACGAGGATTGTTTCTCATATGATTTCAAGAATCAACCACAAAAACAGGTGCGGGCGATTCCTATAATCGATTTCATCTGGCAGGAGGGTCTGAAGGTCATGAAAACCACTGCCTCCATTTCTGCAGTCCTGCCGCGCTTGGATAAAAAATACAAGGCACCAGACAATTCGCCAGCCTGTTTAATTGGTCAACCGAAGTCAGATTCGGTTATTTCGCAGGCAGCTCAGTGTCGTGCCAGGAATCCCTCTTCTCCATTGTCGGCTCCTCCTGACCGGGAAGGCAGACGCCTTGATGCCCTTGGCAAAACAAATTCAACCATGGCAGCAACTACGGTCTGTGCAGCTAATTCTCTTGCCATCCTAGGCCGCTATGATAGGCAAATGTGGTCGGACATTTCTCCTTTCATCGATCTGTTGCCTGAAGACTCAAAGACCGAAGCTTTGAAGATTCTCCAGGAGGGGGAGAAGATCTCTGCTGAGATCATTGATTGTGCAGTGGATGTCGCTTCCACAGGTTTTCGTCAGTTGGAAGGTGTGGCAGTTCTCCGAAGGCAGGGTTGGTTAAGACCTACCTCCTTTCGCCAAGAAGTGCAAACAAAAATAATTGATATGCCTTTTGACGGAGAATCACTTTTTGGGCAGAACATAGATGATGCCCTGCAAACAATTAAACAAAGATACTAACACCGCACGTGCTTTGGGCACTTTGCAATTTAAAAAGCAACCTTTTCGTGGAGCGAGGGGTCGGGGTTCCTCCTATTCCTTTTGAGGAGGCTACAATCAGAACAGACAGTATCAGGGACAACAACGTAACTCTTCTTCAGGTTTCTATTCAAGATTATTCCTCATAAAGAAAAAATCAGGGGATTGGCATCCCATCCTGGACCTCCGTTCCCTCAACAAATTTCTCAAAAAGCAATCATTTCAAATGTTGTCTCTCCAAGAAGTACTTCAGTTTCTGTCTCAAGGGGATTACATGACAACACTGGATCTTCAAGATGCCTATTTTCATGTCCCCATCCTACCCAGACACAGAAAATTCCTGCGCTTCAGAGTGGCTGTCAGAGACTTCCAAGTCAAAGTCCTCCCCTTCGGCCTCCGCTCTGCACCCCGAGTGTTCACCTAAGTTTTGGCACCGGTGGCAGCACATCTTCGTCAAGCAGGCGTCCAAATATTTCCCTACCTAGATGATTGCCTTATCAAGGCGCAGTCATTTGCAGTGGCAACGAGACACACTCATATATGCCGGTCTCTATTTCAGTCACTGGGCCTGTCCATAAACCTGGAGAAGTCTCACTTCACTGCTTCTCAGGTTCGGACTTTCTTGGGAGCCATGATAAATTCTCAGACAACAAAGGCTTATGTCTCAGACGAAAGACAACAACGGATTTCCAAGCTGGCATCTCTTCTACGGGCAAGAAAGTCAGTTTCTGTCCGACAGTTCAAGTCGCTTCTGGGAATGCTGTCTTCCTGCATTCCCTTAATTCCCAACTGCTGTCTCAAAATGAGACCATTACAAGAGGAAATCGACAAACAATGGGATCAGGTCCCAGGTTCTTTCGACAATGTAATTGTCATTACTTCTCGGATGCACAAAACGTTGCTTTGGTGGACTCACAAAACAAACTTGTCAATAGTCCGCTCTTTTGTAGTAGACGATCCAAGTCTCATCCTTACAACAGATGCTTCCCTCGAGGGATGGGGGGCACATCTTCAAGGTCTCACAGTCAAGGGCAAATGGAATGCTCTGCAACGAACTTGGCACATAAACCTTCTGAAATTACTAGGGATATTCCTGGCGTTACGATCTTTTCGCACCCTCCTTCAAGGTGCTTCAATGTTGATCAGGATGGACAACACTACAAGCATGCATTATGTGAACAAACAAGGGGGCACAAGGTCCACTCTACTGTCCCTACAAGCACAGCAGATCTGGAATTGGGCGATTCGACATCAAAAAGCTTTATCAGCAGTTCATGTTCCGGGTGTGTCTAACGCTTTGGCGGACTCTCTGAGCAGGTCAATCTTGTCCAACCACGAGTGGGAGCTTCATCAGGCAACACTGGACAGCATTTTTCAGTGGTGGGGACGGCCCAATCTAGACCTATTTGCGACCAGTCAGAACCGCAAATGCGAATTTTATGCAAGCTGGCTTCCCCAACCAGAGTTGTGCGGGAATGCTTTTTTGATGAATTGGTCACAAATGTATGCTTACGCTTTTCCGCCGATTCCTCTAGTCCCAAAGGTGCTTCGGAAGATGCGGAGGGAGCCATGTCGCATTCTTCTCATAGCCCCCAAGTGGCCTTGCCAGATTTGGTTTTCAGAGCTACTTCTTCTGTCGGAGGAGAATCCGATAGTACTTCGTCCAATTCCAGATCTTCTCACAACGGACCAGGGGCAAGTCTGCCATCCGGATCCAGCATCTCTGAAATTGGCGGCCTGGCGCCTGAACACTATGAGTTTGCCAACTTAGTGATTCCTTTGGACTGCAGGTAGGTCCTTGCTAATGTCAGGGCACCTTCCACTATCAAGACCTACAAACTAAAGTGGAAACGATTTTGTCTTTGGTGTGAGGCTTCAAATGTTCACCCGGTTCATTCTACGCCAGAGCAACTTTTGCCTTTTTTCTTGCAATTAACAAAATCGGGGTTATCTCATGCTACCCTTAAAGTTTTCCTGGCTGCAATTTCCAGATTTTGACAAGATGGTTCAAATTCTATTTATTCTTCTAGAATATTACAACAATTCTTCAAGGGTTTATTCCGGATCTTCCCGCCAATACGACACCCTCCTCCATCTTTGCATTTAAACGTTGTGTTGTCTCAAATCATGAAGTCCCCATTTGAACCCATTCATAGGGCTGAGCTTAAATTTATCTCTTGGAAGACTTCATTGCTTTTGGCTCTACGTCAGCTCGACGAGTCAGTGACATACAGGCTTTTACTACTAAACCGCCTTTTCTTCAATTCACCAAAGACTCAGTTGTGCTTTGCACTAACCCGGCATTTATCCCAAAAGTGCCTTCTGAATTCCATTTAAATGAACCTGTCATCTTAAAAACTTTTTTCCCTAATCCTCAGTCGCCAGCTGAAAAGGCTTTACACTCTTTAGATGTCAAAAGGTGTTTAAAATGTTATCTACAAAAGACAGCACCTGTTCCAAAAACTGATCAACTATTTGTTGCTTACAGCATGATGCGTAAAGGACACCCAGTAACGAAACAGACTATCGCTAGATGGATATCTAGTACAATTTCTTTCTGTCATCAACAAGCAGGAAGACACTTCAAAGAACGGTCAAGGCACATTCTACCAGAGCTGTCTCCTCTTCGACAGCACCTTTTTGCTGGTGTGCCTCTTCATCAAATTTGTAGAGCTGCGACATGGTCTAGCAGACACTCCTTCACCAAGCATTATTGTCTGGAAGCTGCAGACAATGCTGACACAGCCGTGGGGCAAGCAGTGCTACGTAATCTTTTCAAATAAGGTGAGCCTCTGTTTCTTCCCTCCTAGTACACAGAATGTACATTATGATATAAGTTTTTAGGTAATTATATATATATATTATCTTACTATGATATATGGATCTATATATTACCTACTGGCGGTCGCCAGTAGGTAGTTATAGTTAGGACCCCTTTTCCATAGGAAATCCGCAACATTCTATTTTGAATAACTTTGGCGCCGGTCGATGAATCCTCGCGAATTTCTCAAAATAGGTGGGGCGCTACGCTCCGCTCCTACCCTGAAAGTCTCGGGGGGATTCGTCAAGCGGGGGCTGAGATAAAAGGGGGGTCCCAAAACGCGTTTTTCCCATGCATTTTTCCATAGGACCTTTAGAACGAGCTACAGCCCGAACGGCTGAACAGAATTACTAGAAATTTGGCAGAGAGGTAGTCCGTAGGTCAAGGAAGTGCCTTTTGTAGGTTTGGTGTAAATCTGTTCAGTAGATTCTGAGAAAATAGCCTTTAAATCAATATATATATCTGAGCCCGCTTACGGTACGCTTACGGTACGCTTACCGTACGCGTACGGTGGCGTGCGCGAGCGCGATTCTGATTGGCTGTTAGATCTTAGTAAACATTCGAATCGGCCGAAACCAGGAAGCGGCGGCCGCCATTTTGTGTGTTTCACTCAGAAAAAAAAGAGTGAAAACAAGAAAAGGGGGCAATGAGGAGAGTTACAGACCCCCTTACATTTGTGAGGGGGTCAAAGAAGGACTGTAAAGTACAAAAAAAACATTTATTGATTTTAAAAAAAATCACGGGGTACGCGTACGGTAAGCTTACGGTAAGCGTACGGAAGAAAAAATAAATTAAAAAAGAAATGAAATGCAGATTTAAGAGTTTAGATATTAGGGAGCTCTAAAAAGAGCTGTTGTGTTTATGAAGTCATTGTTTTAGTGGTACCTACAAGTAAGTACCGATGCAGAGTCTAAGGTTCAAGAGGAAGACTCTGTTCCCTTCATCATTGAAGTGCACACCATCTCCTCTATAAATGTCTTGCATGTCATAACGCAAGTTGTTGTGGTAAATGGCACCCATACCATAGTCACGGAGGAAAGCAGAAACAGATTTGTTGACGTGCTTTCTTGCTTTGTCAATCTGCGGACAGAAATGATTGGACCAGTTCCATTTTTGCCTTTGGCATATGTTGGAAAACACAAAGGCAGTTTTAGGGAAAAGTGAAAACAGTTGTGCAAAGGTGTCCTTCATAAGCATTTCCAGACCTACCCCAGTCAAAGTGCCTAGGTCATTGCCACCACAGTGCACTATTATGAGGTCAGGGTGTTGGATTTGCATGAAGGATTTCACCAATGGCATCAATTGGTGCCACTTTAACCCTCTTTGACCAATCCATTTAATGTCTACATTTGGCAAAGCAAGGTCTCTCACCATATCTGTTTTCTCTGCAAACTTTTCACTCCAGAAGACATAGCTGTGCCCTACAATCCACACTGTGAACATCTTCAAAGGAGAACTGGATGCACTCAGGAGGTGTCTTTCAGTAGAATGGCAATATGAAAAGAAAGACAGTTTGGAAATGGAGGCATACATATTTTTTTCAAAACAATAAGGACTGATTGGCTGTTTCATACCATTCTAGAATAAAAACTAGGCTGTATGTGTAAATTAATAGAAGCATGTTTTGTATTGGTACAAAAAAATGTGTTACCAAAGAACAGTACTATGGATTTGCTGTTAGGTTTGAAAAGTCAAGCACTCTTGCTCTGTGGAATTGAAACATTGTGTGGCGAACTTCTGACCTAACTCCACACAGCAGTGTTCCATGAGCTGTTGCTATGGTAGCAGGCAGAAGTCAAGTTGGGGGAAGGGTACTAGGCAGAAGTCAAGTTGGGGGCAGGGTACTTTTGGAAAAGGGTTGGTTTTCAACCAATAGAAATGTGTGATTACATTTGAAAAAAAGGGGGAAGCACTGAGATTTGAAACTTACATGTATATGTGTGGAAAAATAGAGGGAAAGTTTGCCATTATCTGGTTCTGCTGAGAGGAGAGAGGTGAACAGAACAGAGATCCTGGCTCTGATAATCTGCTGTTTGAGTGCCACATTTCTTTCACAACTAACTAATTTTAAAGGTGAGGTTAGAGTTTGAGAGGAGATGTATATGGTAAATTAAGAAATGAATAATAGAAATGGAAATTCTTTTTGTTGAAGTTGCGTTTATCATTTTCTGTTTTGGGAGAAATTTAAATGTGAGGAACATGTAAAATAATATGGACTATGTTTTCACGATAAATTAAGGTGTACTGGAAAAAAAAAGAATAGTTTAAGGGTTTGAGGTTGGACTCAGTAATACAAATACATTCAGCATCACTAAGGCTGGTTGCCCTTGCTGGAATGTAGGCAGCCACCCAGGTTACACATGGTGGTGGTCTGAAAAAGCAGTTTGGACATGTGCATTTAAAAAAATCAAAAAAGTGGTTTCATAATGTGTCAGTCTGTAAAAGTGATTTTCACTTGCCAAAAACAAAGAGCAGAAATTTCGTTTTGGGACTAATGTGAAAACATGACTCTGTGTGGAAATAGGAATTACAGGCAGAGATTTATTGCGTTTTTTTCTGGTGATTTCACAGTTGCATTAGTAGGAAAAAGGGGGAGCGATTTTTTTGGGGAAGAAGCAGACTCTTAGCACACACCCATCTGCTTGCCATGTATAATCATGCACAGTATTTACAAGCGAGTGGGGTTTTCAGGTTTTAGTCTGTAATGCAAATACATTCAGCATCACTAAGGCTGGTTGCCCTTGCTGGAATGTAGGCAGCCACCCAGGTTACACATGGTGGTGGTCTGAAAAAGCAGTTTGGACATGTGCATTTAAAAAAATCAAAAAAGTGGTTTCATAATGTGTCAGTCTGTAAAAGTGATTTTCACTTGCCAAAAAAAAAGAGCAGTAAGTGTGCTTTCAAATTGGCAAAGAAATTTCGTTTTGGGACTAATGTGAAAACATGACTCTGTGTGGAAATAGGAATTACAGGCAGAGATTTATTGCGTTTTTTTCTGGTGATTTCACAGTTGCATTAGTAGGAAAAAGGGGGAGCGATTTTTTGGGGGAAGAAGCAGACTCTTAGCACACACCCATCTGCTTGCCATGTATAATCATGCACAGTATTTACAAGTGAGTGGGGTTTTCAGGTTTTAGTCTGTAATGCAAATACATTCAGCATCACTAAGGCTGGTTGCCCTTGCTGGAATGTAGGCAGCCACCCAGGTTACACATGGTGGTGGTCTGAAAAAGCAGTTTGGACATGTGCATTTAAAAAAATCAAAAAAGTGGTTTCATAATGTGTCAGTCTGTAAAAGTGATTTTCACTTGCCAAAAAAAAAGAGCAGTAAGTGTGCATTCAAATTGGCAAAGAAATTTCGTTTTGGGACTAATGTGAAAACATGACTCTGTGTGGAAATAGGAATTACAGGCAGAGATTTATTGCGTTTTTTTCTGGTGATTTCACAGTTGCATTAGTAGGAAAAAGGGGGAGCGATTTTTTTGGGGAAGAAGCAGACTCTTAGCACACACCCATCTGCTTGCCATGTATAATCATGCACAGTATTTACAAGCGAGTGGGGTTTTCAGGTTTTAGTCTGTAATGCAAATACATTCAGCATCACTAAGGCTGGTTGCCCTTGCTGGAATGTAGGCAGCCACCCAGGTTACACATGGTGGTGGTCTGAAAAAGCAGTTTGGACATGTGCATTTAAAAAAATCAAAAAAGTGGTTTCATAATGTGTCAGTCTGTAAAAGTGATTTTCACTTGCCAAAAAAAAAGAGCAGTAAGTGTGCTTTCAAATTGGCAAAGAAATTTCGTTTTGGGACTAATGTGAAAACATGACTCTGTGTGGAAATAGGAATTACAGGCAGAGATTTATTAAGTTTTTTTCTGGTGATTTCACAGTTGCATTAGTAGGAAAAAGGGGGAGCGATTTTTTGGGGGAAGAAGCAGACTCTTAGCACACACCCATCTGCTTGCCATGTATAATCATGCACAGTATTTACAAGCGAGTGGGGTTTTCAGGTTTTAGTCTGTAATGCAAATACATTCAGCATCACTAAGGCTGGTTGCCCTTGCTGGAATGTAGGCAGCCACCCAGGTTACACATGGTGGTGGTCTGAAAAAGCAGTTTGGACATGTGCATTTAAAAAAATCAAAAAAGTGGTTTCATAATGTGTCAGTCTGTAAAAGTGATTTTCACTTGCCAAAAAAAAAGAGCAGTAAGTGTGCTTTCAAATTGGCAAAGAAATTTCGTTTTGGGACTAATGTGAAAACATGACTCTGTGTGGAAATAGGAATTACAGGCAGAGATTTATTGCGTTTTTTTCTGGTGATTTCACAGTTGCATTAGTAGGAAAAAGGGGGAGCGATTTTTGGGGGGAAGAAGCAGACTCTTAGCACACACCCATCTGCTTGCCATGTATAATCATGCACAGTATTTACAAGCGAGTGGGGTTTTCAGGTTTCAGTCTGTAATGCAAATACATTCAGCATCACTAAGGCTGGTTGCCCTTGCTGGAATGTAGGCAGCCACCCAGGTTACACATGGTGGTGGTCTGAAAAAGCAGTTTGGACATGTGCATTTAAAAAAATCAAAAAAGTGGTTTCATAATGTGTCAGTCTGTAAAAGTGATTTTCACTTGCCAAAAAAAAAGAGCAGTAAGTGTGCATTCAAATTGGCAAAGAAATTTCGTTTTGGGACTAATGTGAAAACATGACTCTGTGTGGAAATAGGAATTACAGGCAGAGATTTATTGCGTTTTTTTCTGGTGATTTCACAGTTGCATTAGTAGGAAAAAGGGGGAGCGATTTTTTTGGGGAAGAAGCAGACTCTTAGCACACACCCATCTGCTTGCCATGTATAATCATGCACAGTATTTACAAGCGAGTGGGGTTTTCAGGTTTTAGTCTGTAATGCAAATACATTCAGCATCACTAAGGCTGGTTGCCCTTGCTGGAATGTAGGCAGCCACCCAGGTTACACATGGTGGTGGTCTGAAAAAGCAGTTTGGACATGTGCATTTAAAAAAATCAAAAAAGTGGTTTCATAATGTGTCAGTCTGTAAAAGTGATTTTCACTTGCCAAAAAAAAAGAGCAGTAAGTGTGCTTTCAAATTGGCAAAGAAATTTCGTTTTGGGACTAATGTGAAAACATGACTCTGTGTGGAAATAGGAATTACAGGCAGAGATTTATTGCGTTTTTTTCTGGTGATTTCACAGTTGCATTAGTAGGAAAAAGGGGGAGCGATTTTTTGGGGGAAGAAGCAGACTCTTAGCACACACCCATCTGCTTGCCATGTATAATCATGCACAGTATTTACAAGCGAGTGGGGTTTTCAGGTTTTAGTCTGTAATGCAAATACATTCAGCATCACTAAGGCTGGTTGCCCTTGCTGGAATGTAGGCAGCCACCCAGGTTACACATGGTGGTGGTCTGAAAAAGCAGTTTGGACATGTGCATTTAAAAAAATCAAAAAAGTGGTTTCATAATGTGTCAGTCTGTAAAAGTGATTTTCACTTGCCAAAAAAAAAGAGCAGTAAGTGTGCTTTCAAATTGGCAAAGAAATTTCGTTTTGGGACTAATGTGAAAACATGACTCTGTGTGGAAATAGGAATTACAGGCAGAGATTTATTGCGTTTTTTTCTGGTGATTTCACAGTTGCATTAGTAGGAAAAAGGGGGAGCGATTTTTGGGGGGAAGAAGCAGACTCTTAGCACACACCCATCTGCTTGCCATGTATAATCATGCACAGTATTTACAAGCGAGTGGGGTTTTCAGGTTTCAGTCTGTAATGCAAATACATTCAGCATCACTAAGGCTGGTTGCCCTTGCTGGAATGTAGGCAGCCACCCAGGTTACACATGGTGGTGGTCTGAAAAAGCAGTTTGGACATGTGCATTTAAAAAAATCAAAAAAGTGGTTTCATAATGTGTCAGTCTGTAAAAGTGATTTTCACTTGCCAAAAAAAAAGAGCAGTAAGTGTGCATTCAAATTGGCAAAGAAATTTAGTTTTGGGACTAATGTGAAAACATGACTCTGTGTGGAAATAGGAATTACAGGCAGAGATTTATTGCGTTTTTTTCTGGTGATTTCACAGTTGCATTAGTAGGAAAAAGGGGGAGCAATTTTTTTGGGGAAGAAGCAGACTCTTAGCACACACCCATCTGCTTGCCATGTATAATCATGCACAGTATTTACAAGCGAGTGGGGTTTTCAGGTTTTAGTCTGTAATGCAAATACATTCAGCATCACTAAGGCTGGTTGCCCTTGCTGGAATGTAGGCAGCCACCCAGGTTACACATGGTGGTGGTCTGAAAAAGCAGTTTGGACATGTGCATTTAAAAAAATCAAAAAAGTGGTTTCATAATGTGTCAGTCTGTAAAAGTGATTTTCACTTGCCAAAAAAAAAGAGCAGTAAGTGTGCTTTCAAATTGGCAAAGAAATTTCGTTTTGGGACTAATGTGAAAACATGACTCTGTGTGGAAATAGGAATTACAGGCAGAGATTTATTGCGTTTTTTTCTGGTGATTTCACAGTTGCATTAGTAGGAAAAAGGGGGAGCGATTTTTTGGGGGAAGAAGCAGACTCTTAGCACACACCCATCTGCTTGCCATGTATAATCATGCACAGTATTTACAAGCGAGTGGGGTTTTCAGGTTTTAGTCTGTAATGCAAATACATTCAGCATCACTAAGGCTGGTTGCCCTTGCTGGAATGTAGGCAGCCACCCAGGTTACACATGGTGGTGGTCTGAAAAAGCAGTTTGGACATGTGCATTTAAAAAAATCAAAAAAGTGGTTTCATAATGTGTCAGTCTGTAAAAGTGATTTTCACTTGCCAAAAAAAAGAGCAGTAAGTGTGCATTCAAATTGGCAAAGAAATTTCGTTTTGGGACTAATGTGAAAACATGACTCTGTGTGGAAATAGGAATTACAGGCAGAGATTTATTGCGTTTTTTTCTGGTGATTTCACAGTTGCATTAGTAGGAAAAAGGGGGAGCGATTTTTGGGGGGAAGAAGCAGACTCTTAGCATACACCCATCTGCTTGCCATGTATAATCATGCACAGTATTTACAAGCGAGTGGGGTTTTCAGGTTTCAGTCTGTAATGCAAATACATTCAGCATCACTAAGGCTGGTTGCCCTTGCTGGAATGTAGGCAGCCACCCAGGTTACACATGGTGGTGGTCTGAAAAAGCAGTTTGGACATGTGCATTTAAAAAAATCAAAAAAGTGGTTTCATAATGTGTCAGTCTGTAAAAGTGATTTTCACTTGCCAAAAAAAAAGAGCAGTAAGTGTGCATTCAAATTGGCAAAGAAATTTCGTTTTGGGACTAATGTGAAAACATGACTCTGTGTGGAAATAGGAATTACAGGCAGAGATTTATTGCGTTTTTTTCTGGTGATTTCACAGTTGCATTAGTAGGAAAAAGGGGGAGCGATTTTTTTGGGGAAGAAGCAGACTCTTAGCACACACCCATCTGCTTGCCATGTATAATCATGCACAGTATTTACAAGCGAGTGGGGTTTTCAGGTTTTAGTCTGTAATGCAAATACATTCAGCATCACTAAGGCTGGTTGCCCTTGCTGGAATGTAGGCAGCCACCCAGGTTACACATGGTGGTGGTCTGAAAAAGCAGTTTGGACATGTGCATTTAAAAAAATCAAAAAAGTGGTTTCATAATGTGTCAGTCTGTAAAAGTGATTTTCACTTGCCAAAAAAAGAGAGCAGTAAGTGTGCTTTCAAATTGGCAAAGAAATTTCGTTTTGGGACTAATGTGAAAACATGACTCTGTGTGGAAATAGGAATTACAGGCAGAGATTTATTGCGTTTTTTTCTGGTGATTTCACAGTTGCATTAGTAGGAAAAAGGGGGAGCGATTTTTTGGGGGAAGAAGCAGACTCTTAGCACACACCCATCTGCTTGCCATGTATAATCATGCACAGTATTTACAAGCGAGTGGGGTTTTCAGGTTTTAGTCTGTAATGCAAATACATTCAGCATCACTAAGGCTGGTTGCCCTTGCTGGAATGTAGGCAGCCACCCAGGTTACACATGGTGGTGGTCTGAAAAAGCAGTTTGGACATGTGCATTTAAAAAAATCAAAAAAGTGGTTTCATAATGTGTCAGTCTGTAAAAGTGATTTTCACTTGCCAAAAAAAAAGAGCAGTAAGTGTGCTTTCAAATTGGCAAAGAAATTTCGTTTTGGGACTAATGTGAAAACATGACTCTGTGTGGAAATAGGAATTACAGGCAGAGATTTATTGCGTTTTTTTCTGGTGATTTCACAGTTGCATTAGTAGGAAAAAGGGGGAGCGATTTTTTGGGGGAAGAAGCAGACTCTTAGCACACACCCTGCTCCTTTCTATGTATAATCATGCACAGTATTTACAAGCGAGTGGGGTTTTCAGGTTTCAGTCTGTAATGCAAATACATTCAGCATCACTAAGGCTGGTTGCCCTTGAAGGAGTGTAGGCAGTCACTGAGGATACACATGGTGGTGGTCTGAAAAAGCAGTCTGGTCATGGGCTTTTTTAAAAAACTGAAAAGTGGTTTCATAATGTGTCAGTCTGTAAAAGTGATTTTAACTTGCCAAAAAAAAAGAGCAGTAAGTGTGCATTCAAATTGGCAAAGAAATTTCGTTTTGGGACTAATGTGAAAACATGACTCTGTGTGGAAATAGGAATTACAGGCAGAGATTTATTGCGTTTTGCTCTGGTGATTTCACAGTTGCATTAGTAGGAAAAAGGGGGAGCGATTTTTTGGGGGAAGAAGCAGACTCTTAGCACACACCCAGCTCCTTTCCATGTATAATCATGCACAGTATTTAGAAGCGAGTGGGGTTTTGAGGTTTCAGTCTGTAATGCAAATACATTCAGCATCACTAAGACTGGTTGCCCTTGCTGGAGTGTAGCAGTCTGGACATGGGCTTTTTAAAAAATCTGAAAAGTGGTTTCATAATGTGTCAGTCTGTAAAAGTGATTTTCACTTGCCCAAAAAAAAGAGCAGTAAGTGTGCATTCAAATTGGCAAAGAAATTTCGTTTTGTGACTATTGTGAAAAGAAATGTAGTAATATATTTAAATAAAATAAAGGAAATTTTTTTTTAGTTTTTTTCAGGTATTGCTGAAGAGCAGTGTACAAAATTTAAGATGCCTACAAAATCCAGAGTTCAAAAAACGCTAAAAAAAAAACTATATTTGAAGACAACTAGAGGATCAAAGTTAGTAGAAGATGCTGATGTTGGGAGGAAGAAAAAATCTTCTGGAAAGCAAAAAAAAGATTTTCTAAGGAACATATTCAAAAAAAGGAAAAATGTACAAAATGTCTGTACTGGAAAGAATGATTTCAATCGAAAAGGACAGGAAAAAATTGAGAATTTAGTTAATGCAAATATACCTTCTGCAACTAAAAAGATAAACTTAAACAGAAAAACAGCGTTTAAAGAGATACGTAGAAAAATGTTTCTGAGGAAAGTTATGTCCAATTTGATAAAGGATGTGAAGAAATATAAGCAAAAGGCAAAGTTTTATAAGAGAAAAAAAGAAATTGAAGCCATTGCAGCAAAGGCATTAGAATTAAAAAGGAAACTATTCATATTAATTTTGAATAGGATGCGTACATTAGACAAAATGGTTAATGTACTGAAATCACATAGCAAAAGGAAAAGAGTAGTGAACAGAACAAACTTTTGTAAAGTGTTTTTAGGAAAGTGGATGCATAGTTCAAGTAGTGAACCTTTTTTTAATGAAGAGAGCTATTTTCAAAGTAATAGTTTGCTGCATGCAGTTGACACCAGAGGTTGTTCATACGAAGTAAAAAATGGTTGCATAATGGAGAAGGAGATAATGGTTCCAAGAGATGAGGTACAAGTGATGGCAGATGAGGCAATGGGGAGACGTCCTAAAGCCCCAGTGTACACTTGGAATTGTAGTAGTATTTGCACTGTGCGTCAGGAATCTATTGACAAATTTCGAGAGTTTCTAAGAGAATATAGTAAAAAAAGTATAAAACAGAAGATTAAGGTGCTTCAAAGTCTGGATCCATGCAGAGTGAGAGAGAATACTGGTTTGCAGGGTCATTCTCTGGCTTGTCTATCTAGAAAAGTGTGCAATAGTGTTTTCCATCATTTTAGGATGCTGGCTGTTCATCATACTGAAATGAGAAAGTTTGTGAGACGGTTGTATTTTGCCAAAAGTCCAGCAATAAAGTTAAATGAATTGAATAGGGCTCTGTTCCGAGGAACGGTATCAGATGTAGAGAAGGTTGTTGATGAAATTCAGTTTTGTTACTTTGGTCCTGAACAAAACAGTGCAGAGAAGGACACAGTAAATGAGGAAGAAGTGGAAGAGAATGTAGAACCCTCTGTAAGTAACACATTTAATGATCACATAACAAAATTTGCAATAGTCTCTAATGAAAGACCAAATTTTACTTGTATTTGTTGCCGCAGAACTCATTATAGAAAACAAACTAGGAATGTTGATCTCTACAGAAAGAGTGAAAATGAAGATAATTATAAGTGGAAGGATTTTGCCACATATATATTTCTAGAAAATTGTTTTGATTTGGGTGAAGATCAGCGTATTTGTAAATACTGTTACAACAAGTTAGAGGAAAATAGAATGCCGACCAGAGCTGTACATAATAATTTAGAATTGGATGCTATTCCTGCTGAACTTTCTGAATTAAATACATATGAGTCTATACTCATTCAATGTGTTCATCCGTTCCAGACCATAGTACGTATGGAGCCCAAAACTGGTAAATTACCTCCTTCAGATTTACTGAGAGGTTTAAAAGGTAGAGTGGTGTATTTGCCCTTGGATTTGAAAAAAAATATGGAAACTATTGATGCGGATACTTTGGAAACTGAACCATTAATTATTCTGGTTAATGGTGTACCTACAAAGAATAAGAAGATTTGGCAGGAGCTGGTAGATGTACGGAAAGTACAAAAAGCAAATTTGTATTTGAAAAGGAATAACAAATGGTATGAATCAATTTATATAGAAGAAGAAGAAGAAGAAGATTTACAAGAAGACACAGAAACACCAACTGGACAAATTGAAAAAGTGGACAAGTCAAAGGAAGAAGAAATTTATGAACATTTTAGCATACATCCTCTTCATTCAAAAGAAGTTATGGGAGACAATATTGATCTCTTTCAGATGAAGAAAGCAAAAGGAACTCCCGTGAGTGTATGGGAGGAGAGCTTGGAAGCTCGATGTTTTCCCCAGCTGTTTCCTAAAGGAAAAGGAGGACGATACGATGAACGTCCAGAACAGATTCCAGCTTCTGAGTATCGGACTACAAGACTATATGCTGAAGATCCCAGATTTCGACAAAGTATTCCTTATTTGTTCCATCTTTTATTTGAAAGCGACTTGTCTGCACTGTCTTATGCAGTAAATCACATTTTAAAAAGTGGAGTACATTTACAAAATGTGTCTGCTAAGGATTTTATGGAGAAAGTGCAGCACCGAGATGATCATTTGGAAACACAACTGATCAATCTGATGGCTTGTCAGCGTGGGACAAATGAATATTGGTACCGACGCCATGGTGAATTAAAATGCATGTTACGGAATTTAGGAACACCAACATGGTTCCTTACCCTAAGCTGTGCCGAGTACGCTTGGGATGATTTACTGGATTTTCTACGAGAGGCAAATTCAAACATTAAAAACATTGAATACAAGACACCAGGAGAACTGTGCTCATTGGATCCGGTTAATGTTTGCAGATATTTCAATCATAGATTTGAGGCTATGATGTCCTTCATCTGCAATAAAAAAAATCCACCTCTTGGAGAAGTAGAGGATTTCTTTTGGAGAAAAGAGTACCAGGCAAGAGGTGCTCCTCATATTCATATGCTGTTGTGGATCAAGGATGCCCCAAAGTTTGGAACAGATACTGATGAAGCAGTGTTATCTTACATTGAAGAATATGCAACATGTGCTATACCAAAAAGCACAGAAGAGAAAAAGTTAAAGGAGCAAGTTTTACGTTTCCAAAGTCATCGGTGTGGAAAATACTGTCGACGGAAATACAAGAGCAAAGATAAATACTACACTAAATGTCGATTTGGATTTCCAAGACCTGTTCTTTCAAATGGAAGAGTCAACAGTTTTATGTCAGCTGTGAGACATACTATCACAAGAAAATCACCTAAGAATACCTACAACCTAAAAAGAAAAGAAGAATCAAAAAATATAAATGACTACAACCCAGTCATTTTATCCATGTGGAACGCTAACATGGATATACAGTATGTTGCTGACAATTCCATTGCTGTTGCTCGATATGTAACGTCTTACATTACAAAATCAGAAAAAACAGAATTGAAGGAAATGTGGGAAGAGATTTCTCACGAGAAGACTGTCAGTAAGAAGCTGTACAGTTTCAGTTTGAAGATGTTATCGCATCGAGAAATTGGATCCTACGAATGTTCAGATAGGTTATCTTCTGCAAGTCTCTACTCGAAGTCAAGAAGAATAATTTGGGCAAGTTTAGGCCTTGCAGCAATGAGAAATCGGGTACTGAAATCTGTAGGAGAAATTGAATATTTGGCCGAGAATGACCCAGAAAGTACAGATATTTTGAAATCAAACATGTTGGACACTTATTATCCCAAGAGAAGTCATCATCTGGAGAACATGTGTCTCTATGAAGTGCTGCAGAACTACATTTATTCACGGAAAGCCGCAGAAGACATCAACAATGGAAAATATAAAGTCGTTGGTGAAGAAGGATGTTTGGTGAAGCAAACAAAAGGAAGTTTGATAAATCACCGGAAGCTGAGTTGTGACACTACTGACAAGAAGGAATTTTACTACTTGGCTCTTTTACAGTTGTTTAAACCATGGCGTACAGAGGATGAACTACTGGGAGAATTTCAAAGCTATGAAGATTCTTTTAATGCTTGCAAAGACAGCATACAATGCAGTACATTCTCAACTTATCTGCAAATGTTAAATGAAGAAATTGAACAGGAAACTACAATTGCAGCAGAAATAGCTAGAGACAGTTCTCAGGACAGCCAAAGTTCAGGAACACTCAGTCAAGATCCCCTAGGACAACCAATCGTTGAAAATGAAGCATCAATAGCCATGAATGAAGTGGAAACGGCTATGAATCAAGCTCAAGAAGAATTTATAGACTTAGAAAATTTGGAAAGACAACTGAATCAAGAGCAGCAACAAATTTATGAAGAGATCAAAAACAAAATTGATCACGGATTTCTACATGAAAAAAAAGAGTGCTCATGCACATCATTTCATCCAATCAGGATGTATGTAAGCGGACAAGCTGGAACTGGAAAAAGTTTCCTAATAAAAGTCATCAGAAGCTACCTACAGCAAAAAACGGATTCTACTTTGTCTTGTGTGGTTACTGCTCCAACTGGGTTAGCAGCATATAACATAAAAGGAATCACTTTACATCGTTTGCTAATGTTACCAGTGGAGCATGAGAACAAAATACAATACAACAAGCTAACTGGAGAAGCATCCTTGGAAGTTTCAAGAGTATTGAAGAAGATGCAAGTTCTCATTATTGATGAGGTGAGCATGGTATCAAACTTAATGCTTGCCTTTGTGCATTTAAGAATGCAGCAAATTTTGAAGACAGACTATGACATGTTATTTGGTGGAAAACACGTCATAGTTTTTGGAGATCTTTTGCAACTTACTCCAGTTAAAGGACAACCAGTATTTAATACTGTCACACATGAAGACACGAAGAAGTCATTGGGAAGCATCGGAAATACAAATATTTGGTCCTTCTTTGAGTACAAGGAACTTACTACTAATATGAGGCAAGCAAGCGATGAAGAATATGGAAGTATTCTGAAAGATATCAGAATTGGACTACTCACAGAAGTTGGCAAAAAAGCATTACAGAGTCGGCTGCTACATAATTTATTTCCAAAGGAAGAAATAGTTGCAGAGAAAATATACAAGAATATTGCAGAAAACAAAAGTGTCATCTGCTTAATGCCAACTCTACGTGAATGCTCAATATTTAATGAGGAGCTTTTGAAATTGGAAAAGGAAGAGATCAGGAAATTGGAAGCAGTGGACAAAATTGAGGATGGAAGAATTACTGTCACAGTAACAGGCAAACTGAAAAATAAATTGGACTCACTAGAGAAGAACATCTCCAAAACAGCTGGATTAGAAAAAAATCTATATGTTTGCATGAACTGTAGAGTATTTTTAAGAAGAAATTTGGATGTTGAAAAAGGTTTAGTTAATGGAGCTATGGGAAGAGTTGTGGGTTTTATTAATTATCAGAAAAAAGAAGGAATTGAATGTTTAAAAATAAAATTTGATCAGATAGAAGAAGTTAAAGATATTTGTCGTTGTTCAGTTCGTTTCATGCTTGTAAAAGACTTATATGTACGTAGGAAGCAGTTTCCGTTTTCGCTAGCATATGCTGTAACTATTCACAAGTCTCAAGGATTGACTGTAGATTGTGCATTTGTGAACATTGGTTCAACTGTGTTCAAAGAAGGTATGGCATATGTTTCTTTGTCACGAGTGAAAACATTATCAGGTTTATTCATGATAGACTTTGATGATTCAAAAGTTAGTGCTGATACAAACTGTGTAAAGGAGTATAATAGATTAAGAAGAAGCTATGCTCCTCATTTAGGTCAGTATCCTGTGTTGGAGAAACGTGTAGTTTCTCGTAAAAGAAAAAATGAGAATATCTGTAATGAAGATGTAGAGAAGAGGAAAAAAAAGAGGAGTGATGTAATTGCAAGCAAAAAGAAAAAGGAAAATGAAGAACAGGTTGTAGGATGTCATTTTGAAAATAGCTCTGGTGTCAACTGCTACGCAAATGTAGTGCTGAATGTTGCATTTTATCTGGAAAGTTTGCAAGAGCAGATAATAGTAAATCAGGGAAAAAGATTCTGTTCAGAGCTGAGTCTCCTTTTTCAAAAGCTGAGTAAAGATAAAACTCAAATAGAAAGTGCTACTGAAATTAGAAAACTTTTAGATATATGTTCAGGACGAACACAGTTTTCTCAAAATGAACAGCAAGATGCACATGAATTTTTGATGTATTTTCTTCAGGTAGTGGAAGAAGAAGGAGTTCCCATTGAAATTTTTTTTGGTCTCTCTTATAAATGGGAACATAGTTGTGAAAATTGTTATAATATATGTGGCTCTAATGTTGATAATGAAAGGTTTATTTATTTGACATTGCCAGAGAGTAAAACAGTCACTTTTGCAAAATTAGTTAAAGATGCTAATCATAGCATGAAATGTGGTGAGTGTAAATCTGACATGTTTTCAACATTAATTTTAAAGGAATACGGACAGTATGTAATTTTAATGATGCAACGATGTAGAGCTGATGGTTCAAAATTGGATACTTTAATAAAGAAGTTTACAGGACAGCAATTATCAATTTCAGGAAAAACTTTTGTAACTGTTGCAATAATTTTCCATGATGGACCTACTGTTACTTCTGGACATTACACAGTTTATCTTAAATGTGAAAAAGGTTGGACACTGTGTAATGATTCCCAATTGATTTTCAAACAACGTTTGCCTTTTGATTTAGCAAATTCCTATCTAATCTTCCTGAAACCTAAATTTTAGAGAGACTTGGCAAGATCTGGACAAAATAATTTTACCATTTTACTGGATTACCATTGCAATTTTGTAAAAAAAAGATTTTTTAAATTATCATTTGGCCTAATGGAAAGATAACCAATTGTAATGTGGACTTTTTTAATTTTTAATGAAACTTTCAAAAACCAATAATTTAGAGATAATTGGTAACATCTGCACAATTTAAATTTTGGAATGTTATTGGACTGCCATTGGAAATTTTTTCAAAAATGATTTAAAAAATTACTATTTGGCCATGCGGAAAAGTAACCAATTCTATTGTGGACTTAATAAATTATTCCAAAAATTTTCGTGAACCAAAATGTTACAGAGAATCGGTGAGATCTGGACAAATTAAACTTTAGAATTTTATTGGATTACCGTTGGAAATTTATTCCCAAAAAAATTTTTAAATTACTATTTGGCCTAAAGGAAATGGAATCAGATGTATTGTGGAGTTATTTGAGATATAATATTGTGATTATACTTCTGAAACAAACATATCAGACGGTATTTTAAAGAAATAAGTATTGGTATTAGATGATATTTTTTTAGAATATTATGCATTTCTATAATGTTAAGTTTAAGTAAAAAGAGATTCTGGGCTTTTTTAATACAATCTTTGTGATTGTTATTTTTTTTTGCCCGCTGTAAAATGATGAATGCAATTGCTTTCACAATTTATAGTGAAATGCAATATATTCTGAAAACAGCAAAAATAAGGCAAAAATATTTTTTGAAAAATATGTAAATATGTGTACTGTATTATAAAATGTTTTAAAAAATATTAATACTTTTTTCTTTTTTTTCAGATTGATATAGAAAAATTTCGAAAACTAGAACCATTTTTAAAGCTATTTTTTTAAAAAACAAATGAATAAATATTTTTTTCAGTGGGTATGGTAAGTCAATAATAATAATTGTAGTCTCTCAAGGACCTTGTAATGTGATAATTGATTTTTAGTGTTTTTAAAAAAAAAAAAAAAAAAGGACGCGTACCGTACGCGTACGGTAAAAAAAAATACAAAAAAAGTTTTTAAAAACATATGTAAAAAAAAGATGAAAGATAAGGTTGGCTCTTAAAAGAACCGTTGTGTTCATGCAGGGACAGAGGAAAGAAAGAATGGGAAAATTATTCAAAGCGACAAATGTGCTGATCTATTTTGTTGTTCACTAGGGAAACACTGGTCTCCCTATGGCAAATTAGATCTTGACAAAAGGCGCATCGAATATCAACCCTCCGAAATCGAGGGTTCATTTCCAGAGGGCCAGCAAAAGGAGATCCTCCCCCCACAGATGAAGGGCTCACCTGACCTGCAGAAGAAGGAGTCAGCTCTGCAGATGATGGTCCAGGCTGAGCTGCTGTGGATGTACTTGCTTGTCTTTCTGAAGAGTTACCTCCAAAAAGATGACCATGTGTCCTTCTGTGTACATCCTTGAGGTGTCTCTTCATGGTATGATTCCCAAAGGAATACTTCCTGTCAGGATTACCTCTTGAAAGTACACGCTGACACAGCTTGCAAGTTACTAAGGGTGCATTCACCTTTTGCTGGCCTTCAGGAAAAGTAAAATAATCCCATACATAAGAGGGCTTTTGTTTCCTCGCTCTCTGCCTCAAAACAGTGCTGCTAGTGCTAGCCTCACTCTCAGAAGAGCTCTGCTGTTCTGCCATCGTATCACAAAGACAACCCAGCTCCTTCTCCTAAGGGATCACAAGCAGAAATGAGAGGAATGGGTGTGGTGTAGGAGAGTTCTAGAACTGAAAGTAGTTTCAACCAATCAAAAGTTGTGTTTCATGATCACATGACCTACCGTACGCTTACGGTACGCTTACGGTACGCTTACGGCAAAACTACGCATGCGCGTAAAAAAGACACGCTCACGCGCACATGCGCATAACAGTCACTACCCGACACTTCCGCGTAACGTGTGCGTGTAGCGTACGCGCGCACGCGTCCCACGCGGAGTACGCGCGGCTACGCAAATTGCGTAACTATACGCAAGCAGCGTAGGGAAATTATTACGGGCGTTGCGTAAACCGTACGCTTACCGTAAGCTTACGGTACGCGTACTAAAAAAAAAAAAAAAAAATAGAAAAAAAGGAATGCAAATAAATTTTACATGTTTATTTTAAAAAATATATTAAAAAAAAACATATTAAAGAATTTTAAAATTTTAACCATAGTCTTTATAAAAGGTAAGAAAATTAAAATAAAAATATGTTAAAAAAAATAGAAGAAAAAAAAAAAAATTAGCATTTAAAAAACCTTGCAAATTCACTGAAAAAACCATGGGTTTCACACACGTTATAGTTAGGAATTAGCATTTAAAAAACCTTAGAAATTCAGTGAAAAAACCATAGGTTTCACACACGTTATAGTTAGGAATTAGCATTTAAAAAACCTTAGAAATTCAGTGAAAAAACCATAGGTTTCACACATGTTATAGTTAGCTGGACATTTTACTCGTAAAAAACCAATGAAATTCCCCCGTTATAGTTAGTTCAGCTAACTATAACTCGCGCGCCCGCAATGCACTGCTGATGACGTCACATATTACATCACTCATGACATGGTCAGTGACATCACTCATGACATCACTGATGACATCTCAAATGACATCACTGATGACATCACTGATGACATCATCCTTGTGATAGAGTGGCAGACCTCCTCTTCCCCTAATATAACCTTTGATACACACATTCAAAAATAGAGACTAAAATTTACAAAACAATGGACATACCAATAACAGTTACAACAACCTCTTCAGTAATTCTAAGATCCACATACACATCCACTCATTCACCAACAGTCCAATACAGTCACTCATACATGTACTCACTTATCATATGTACTCATACACCTATACATCCTGTTACACAATGCCACTCATCCATAGAGCTACTCACACACATAGTCACTCATGCTAATAAAGAATCAAACATACATTTACTTGCATATACAGTTATACACACACCACCACACTTACTTCTACGGAAACTTACACATACTTAGTCTTTTAAACAATTACTTATAGAAATACATACTTATTCATACAGGAATTCTTTCAATCTCTCACTCTCACATATACTCACATATATAAACCAATAGTCACATATACTAGTTTTAAACATATGTAGTTACTCATAAAGACACTATTGAGACAGTCATTCACTCACTAACACACCCATACACACACTCATCCACCCATGCAGTCCTGCACACATGCTCTGTTCAACACATACAAACAGTGAGTCACTCATTCATGCACCTATGCACTACGTCATACCCCCCACCGAACCATGCAGACACTCATACTGATACTCAAAAAACCAACTAATAACCTATATAGACACCCATGTAGCTACTCACCAACCCATGCAGCCACTTATACACAAAGTGAGAGACTGATACAGATATTTATATATTTAAACATTACTCACTAAGCCATGTATTCACTATGATACACTTAATCAGTCAGTTACACAATCAATTTTTCAAAAAGAAATCATCCATTTAGACAGTAATATACCCATTTATTCTTCCATCGACCTTGAGATATACATATATAAAACATATTTAATTTTCAGAAAAACACACATTCACTGGATGATGTCATCAGTGATGTCATCAGTGATGTCATTTGAGATGTCATCAGTGATGTCATGAGTGATGTCACTGACCATGTCATGAGTGATGTAATATCTGACGTCATCAGCAGTGCATTGCGGGCGCGCGAGTTATAGTTAGCTGAACTAACTATAACGGGGGAATTTCATTGGTTTTTTACGAGTAAAATGTCCAGCTAACTATAACATGTGTGAAACCTATGGTTTTTTCACTGAATTTCTAAGGTTTTTTAAATGCTAATTCCTAACTATAACGTGTGTGAAACCTATGGTTTTTTCACTGAATTTCTAAGGTTTTTTAAATGCTAATTCCTAACTATAACGTGTGTGAAACCCATGGTTTTTTCAGTGAATATATATATGCATACATATTTATATATGTATTTATGTTTATATATAACTGACTGTGTACAGTTTTGGAATTACTGCTATCTACTCTGATTCAAGCATGTGAATCTATGAAAGACACCCCGATACTGGAGAAGAACAAAAGTTACTTACCTGTAAACTGTGGTTCTCCAGTATTGGTGTCTTTCATAGATTCACATGCGACCCGCCCACCTCCCCTCAGAGGCTCTCCTCTTTAATTGACTTTATATCACTCTCGTGCTAGAAAATCTGAGGTTCTGAGCCTCTGGGGAGAAGGTTCTAGGTGGTGCTGACGCCTGATTGGCTGGAGTTTGGACTATATCTAATGACGTGGACGAGCTAACAAAGTGACACATTTTTTCCTATTGATTGCTATGTTACATCACTTCCTATGGTTTTGTTTAGCTATGCTACTGTTATACTATGTATATATTTATATATATACATATATTGCTATTTTATGTACCGTGGGACTCCCACTTCGACGACGGGAAATGATTCAAGTATGTGAATCAATGACAGACAACAATACTGGAGAACCACAGTTTACAGGTAAGTAACTTTTGTTCTTTTGTCCCAGCTGGTAAAGCCCTAAAGCTCCCCCACTTCTGGCTAGATATTACTATCCCATAGTGTCAGCCATGGGTTTCTACCATTACTTTTGTTTGTGTCAGGAGTTTCCTTCTGGACTTCGATCTATAAAGGGTGTTTGGGTATATCCTCGCACTCCCAAGGCCATACGGCCTGCCTGCAGTGATGACTCCTCCTGGGGAGCTAATGCCCATTCCTTGATGACAATAAGTAGAGGGGCCAAATAATATTTACACTCTTAACCACATATAACGACCATGGGACTGCAGATCGGTATTTAAAAATACACGTCCTGAAAGTCCAAGAGCATCCAGTTGCCCTGGTCCAGAGCAGACAGGATCAGGACCACTGGAAGCATTTTGAATTTGTCCTTCCGCAGGAAGGCATTCAGAGGTTGAATGTCCAGGATAAGCCTGCGATCCTGTCCATTTTTGGGGGGAAATAATAGTGAGAGTAACAACCCCCACCTCTTTCCAAGTCCTGCTCTCAGTGGCATTGTTGGTCAGCAACAGGTGCACCTCCTCTAGCAGGATGAGCAGATGCTCCTCAAAAATTCATTCTGGTGTTGGAGGGATAGTAGGTGGGGAGGAGAGAAAAGGTAGGGCATAGCTGTTTTGAACAATCTGTGTGATCCATCTGTCAGACATGATCGATTGCCAACCTGGGAAGAAATGTTGAATCCTCTCCCTCACTGTCTGGGCATGATATAGCAGATATAGACATCAACAAGACACTTGATGCAACATCAGTCTGGAACAAGTGCCTTGTTATCTTAATTTCAAGGACAAACCAGAACAATAGCCAAAACAGTATGTGCTGAATTGTTGCATTTTTTCCTTATTTGTTTTAAAGAATGCATCTTAGAGTAGCATGTTGATGCTCATTGGTTATACCAGACTTTCCTAAGATGATGTTGGAAATACAATCTTAGATAAGACATAGTATAAAAGGACTGCCAATTGTACACTTGTCAAGAGAGGTCCTTCGCCCCAAATTATCACTGAAGATACTGCTAGAGAAGATCTTGAATGTCAGAGATGCTGCCGTATCCCACTTTCTACTAAAATGTGATATCGGGCCAGAGTACAGGTGGAGCTGATGCTGATGCCACATGTGTTTGCCTTTTGAAGGGAACACAATCTCCTTGACTACTGATAATTACAGCACTTGGCTGTAAACAGGTATGCAGTGCGCTGATTCTCCCTAAGAAAATCTCGATGTTAGTAATGCTACTCCTTGTTCTCCAGGCACAGCATGTGGAAGTAGGTTTTAGTGTGTTAGGTTTTTTAGATGACATTTTAATCATGGTAGAAATGTTCATATTATTTTTGAGTGTTCGCAACATGCATTAGGGTTGTTGTATGTGTGTTAAGCACCTGTTGAAATAAACACGCTTTTTAGTTAAAGTGCCTTTTGTCTTAGTGCTGTTTGTGTGTGTGGTATTGATGATAAAGGAATCGGTTTGTTTTCAAACACCACTATGTCCCTGGATCCCTGTTTAGGGACAGTCAATTACCCAAAAGTATTGATGCCACTTCAACAATGTACTGGGTGGGGTTATGCAGGGCTAAAAAACCTGTCTTTCATATTAAAGCGTTGGCACATTGAATTAACTTCACTCATCTCACCCGTGGGTGTAAAAACAAACATTGTAGAGTTCAGCCAAAGACTCAGTTAATGCAACACTCTGCACAGGCAATTCCGTGCATCCAGGCCTGAATGGATAACATACTTAGCCACATTCTACCCAATGTGTATCATCTGGGCCAAAGGGGTCCTACGATATTTTGGAACATCCAGCAAGATCTCGCTGATTATGTTCACAGGTTGCAGTGCCAGACTAGCGGATGAAAACATGTGCTTGCCAAAAGCATGAATCTTTACTCATCAATGTCTGCACAATAAGACTCTCTGGACTAGGGTGCTTGGTTAGAAAATCCAGATCACCGTGCTTCAGTGTATGAAGCCTTACCTAGTCACAGGTGGACAAGAAAATTATTTTGTCTATGTATCCATCAGAGTTTCTCTGAGGGCAACATTAAAGGGAAGTAGGGGCTCAGATTTTGCTGGCCCAGGCTGCAGAATTTCTGTCAAAAGATTTGTGTTGGCCTCAGGTAAGAGACGCTGTAATTCTAATACATCAGCTGTCCTCCAAAGCACTGTTGCAAATGAGGCACTCTCTTCTATTGATGGCCCATGTTGTGAGTCAAGCTCAGTATCAGGAGAATTATCAAGCCCAGTGGCATTCTGTAACCCAAGGTATGAGGCATCATCAGTATACTGACCGGAGAGCAAGCCACCATCTTCACTATCATCGCACCATGCTTTGGAACAGGATCAGAGTCAGAAACAAAAATATAATGGATCCTCTGCTCATAGTTGCAATGTGGTACAAAGACAGTGTTAGAGTAAGGCTGTTAGAGTAATTCTGAGAATCTGCCCATTTGCAAACGGGAAAAAGGCTTGATACATATGGCCCCTAGTCTCAGATCCCCTTAGGGTGTATGAGGGTGTACTTATGACACAACTTACAGTCCATCTTGTGCAAGCTTGTGACCCACATCTGCTTCTTGCATTGGTGGGATGACTTGACACCTGATGCTTTTGGTAGGGACATTTTTCCCTGGCACACTGTGAAACTGTTTTGGAAGCCATCGGAAAACTGGCAAAATCAAGAGAGGGGTTTTGAACCCGAATTGGAAGGTACTGAAGAAAAATAGTTCACATCAGTGCGCATGGAAGGGGCTTATTTGTAACCCTGGGCGTGGTTTGCAAAGTAGTGCTACGCGGAGTGCACTTTGCGAGCTACGCGTAGCTTCGCAAACTGCGTAGTGCACTTTGCAAGATGCTGTTCGCACTGCTTGCACAGTGCCGGATGCTTGTCCGCACTGTGCAATCACTGCAAACTGCATCTTGCACAGTGCAAGCGGTCATTTTCTGCCGCTCGAGTAGATTGATACTCGAGTGGCAGCTTTCTCAAGGCGGACTGTTAGTTTCTCATCGCGAGCGGTCGCGAGCATACGCGACCACTCGCAATGAGAAACCTGACCTCCCCGCGTTGAGAAGCTCGCCGGGAGGTTTATTTTCCACGCTCGCGATCGGCAATTTGATGTTGCTGATCGCTAACGAGGAAAAAGTCTCGCAGGGATGTCATTTTGCTTGCTCCCGATCACCAACTTGATGTTGAGAACCGCGAGCAAGCAAAAAATGACCGCTGCACTATGCTACGCGTGTTTGCACTTTGCTATGTGCAATTCGCGTAGTGCGAAGTAGCGCAAACTTCGCAAACTACGCGAGCGTAGCGTAGTGCTTTGCCCAGGCTTACTTATTTGCGGCTCCCCTCTATTATTTCCAGAGTGGTGCAGAGCCATAGTGAAGCTGCGCCACCTAGCGATGCGGGGGAGCACTGCTACGGAAAAAATCTCCCATCCAGTCTGGTGTCTGTGGAAATTCTAAGAAGAGGAATCATGGTAGACATAACGTCTCAATATACTGATGTGCAAGCTGCACGTGATACAACCTATGCTAATCCTGTAACAGAACTGCCAATATGTTCTCGTATAAAATTTAATAAAACACGTTGAAATTAACAAATATCCATCAGAAATTAAAATCTGAATGAAGAAATCCTAATCCGTGATTACCATTTTTTGGTCTGGCTTCACAGTGCAGATGTGTATTAACTTTTTGTTACCAGTTCTTTAAAACATACATTGGGACGTCACTCAGGGTATTATTTCTATCTCACCGCTTGCTGTTGACTGTTTAGTGTGTCATTCCACCTCCTGTGGATTGCTTGTATTGCAAAGCATGACGGCATGAGGGACTATTGTACATCCAAGTAATACAGTCACCCATCACTCCTTCAATTATTTGTCTAATATATGATTTTTATACAGAAACCAATGCATTTTTGTATTTTGTTACACCAGTGTTTTGTTTTTAAAATGTTTATCATCACCACTGTTACCAACACCACCATTATCACTACTACTGCTGCCACTACTACCATCATTATCACCACCTATCTGTGCACGCATGAAAGCCAGATTTGTGGGCTTTGCCAATGCTTGCTCTAAAAGAACACACATTTTGTGTACACTGTTTGTTTGTGCTACTTATGTAATACAAAAATGAAACAAACAAATCACGCCTGAAACATGGTCAAATCCCTCCCACTTAAAAATTGTAGACAATGTATTTTCGAAACTTCTGATAATGCAAACACAGCACAATTAGTGTGAAATTGATTTGTCCTGTGCAAATACACTTTTTCTCCATTTTCAATATCACACTAGCCTCTAAACTGGTCCAAGTCGATTCGCCTGTTTTTCGGCACCAGTGTAACATTTCTGTAATCCAGCCTTGGTGTTCAGAGAGTCTGGGCTTTCCTGCAGCCTCCAGAAACGACCCTCACACCCTGCGCCAACTTATTCCGAAGTACCCCCTCTTTTTTCAAACACTCTACAATTAGACATTGTGATTTTGTGAAACATTTTATTTTTTACAGTTTTTCTAAATTTACATATTAATTACTCTTTATTATTCGAACGTCAGACACACAAAGGCACACATAAGGCAACAGGTACATTTAATGTTATCGTGTATTCCAATGAAGCCTATGAGCACGCCCCCTTTTCCAAAGAGGCAAGACATGGAAAAGGATTATTTAAGACAGTTTCTCATGCTTTCTTTGCAGTACATTGGGCATGCCATCCTGTAAAAAACATACACACATACATTGTGCCTATGATACAAAAACTAATATTAAACCAAGTGCAAAATGATTCAAATATGTGTCGCTTTCTTACAGTTTTCAGTTATTTTCAAGCGGAAATTTGTCGGGACTCTGAGCAGAGGTGGGCTGGCTTTCCGACAGGCCAATGCCTCTAAAAGGCTGGCAGGGCTGGGGTAGAGTCACTATCATGTCAATCACTTGATTGAGCATTCAGCTCCCTTATATCCCAAACACATTTAAGGCAGGCTTGGTGTGAGGGATGCATACTGCCTGAAATTGACATTTTGCCCCAAATTTTACATTTTCAGGAGTGGCGTCGAATACAAGTGTGTAGCATTTTTTGCAGCATGTGGCACAACCAGACTAGGAAAACATGCGGTGGAGAATGTGTTCCTAAAGTACGCAATTTCCTTGCTTAACCCCAAAATGTGCTCTTAGTTACAAAAACAGAATGTTTATGCTCGTTGTTGGTTGACTTTTTGTGATCCTGCACTACAGCCAAATATTATTTGAAAGGGCTTTATGTGTGGGGGACGTGAGATTATTCAGAGTTTTGTGGACTGGCAGCTTTAGGGCACTTCACTAATACTGCCTTTATTATTTAGGTCTAGGCTTTGGCAGCGCATCTGTGAAACTGACGCATCGCTTACATTATGTATGGAGTAGGCTTTGGATCCTACCCTTTCAACCACTGGTGTTTTTTCAATCACCTTTGGCTTGAGACGTCGTCATTCCCTTCTTGGCACAGCCCAGTGAAGTATATCACTCTCTCACCTAATGCTATAAGCTGTTTGGGTGTATCCTTCCATTTCAACTTCAGTTCTTGCACTGACGTGCATGAGGGACTACTTTACAGCTATATCTCTCTCTCTGTCCAGTCCTGCTAGCTCCCTACATATATTGCTGAAATGTGCTAACGCTAGAGCATTACCATATTAAACCCATACCGATTGCCTTTGTCAGTGCTTGTTTTTCTTGCAGCTAAAATTCTGTGAAGAAGCGCCAGTTCATATTTCTCAGTGCTTCTCATGAAATAAGTCAGTTCAGGGGGTTTGAAGAACCTCGACTCCTCGAACCCCTATAATGGAGGAAGAAGAACAACCATTTGACTTGGATAAATTTGACTAGGCCCAAATCTGAGCAAGTCTAAATTTTAAAAGCCCAAATTTAGCTAGGCCGAAACCTGACAAGGTACAAATCGTCCTATGCTTGAATCTGATAATACCCTGCATCTAAATAAGATTCGATGGAAGCAGCCTTTGATCAGTGTAGGGTTTACTTAATCTGGCTAGATTTATCAGACCCAAATCTGATCGGAAAAGAATCTGACTAGCCCAGTACATTGGCCCAGTGATTAATGTAGCTAAGCCCACCAGGCCCAAACGTGAGAGGCCGGTACCTGATGATGTCCCTGAATCCAAACAGGGACGATTCTGTTCAGGGATTTCTTAATCTGCATCAGCACGTGCCTAGATCGGAATCAGACTAGCCCTAGTAGCCCCAACAGGCTTGTCAGGAGTTAGTGTGAGGCCTGGGGCTAAAACCTAATTTAAGGCCCTCTGGATTTTAATTCCAATTGGCCAGGTGTTTTTCAGTATTAAAATATGTACTTCAGGGAAAGCAAAAACAAAATGCCTGTTACCATTTACATGCAGCTGAAGGAGTGGGACCCCCCCCCCATGCCCGCCTTGTAATGGCATAGCCCAAAGCCTTTAAATTATCTCTTGATGCATTCTATTCAGTCTTAAAGAATCGTGTCATTTCTCTAACTGTGTGTGTGCATATATGTATGTATATATGTTGTATACATACGTGTGTGTGTACACACACACACATGGATTTTCTCCTTATCACTTTGTATATCGGGTGGTAGAAATCAGATGTACCCTTTCATCAACCTTGACAGACCAAAAGAGGGCGCAATCTGCATATTAAGCGGGCACACAGGTCCCCTATGCTGCAGGCGCATTGCTTCCCTGAGCTATATTTTATCAGCTTTGATGTGCTTTTAGGAAGACTACAGATAGAAGGCTCCTGCGTGTCTGCTTGAAATCTGATTTTTGATGCGTCAGTAGCAGACATTCTGCCAGACGGCCCAGACATAAATCTATTTTCTTTCCACAGCTCTTGCAGGAGCAGGATCCAAAGATGGAACTCAGGCAGCCTAAAAGCTCGTGAAGCTTTTCGAACAGAGAAATCTAATCTCTCTCCCTTCGGGCAACAAGAGTGCATTTTCTTTATAGAATTATGTATATTGCTTGGATTAAAATGTTCGCCTGAAAAAAATCATATGTGCAGGTCAAATGGAATCTGTGTGCTGGCTGGGTGCATGTTAATTGGGGGTGAGCCCTTCTTCAGGACAAGTGGCAAGGTCTGTGCACATTTTCAGACCAAGAAAGAGCCATTTTCCCTTTGTTTAAAGCATTTTTCAGTGTGAGACCCACATAGACCCATTACACACGGAAGTCAGTTTCCTCATTGACCGGCGGTGACTCTGTCTCAACCCCAATGGCTTCAAAAAGCTCACCTTAGCAGGAAACATAAGATGCTATCTTTTCCAGCAAGGTCCCTTAACTGCCCATTCCATTGTCTCTCCATAGCCTGCCTTACGCACTGGGGGGCAGATTTACAAGCCCCATGCGACACATTTACGCCGCCGTTGCATCACTTGTGTGACGCAGCGGCGGCGTAAATCATGCGCCATGTTGTGCCGTATTTACAACGCGACGCATCTAGGGAGATGCGTCACGTTGTAAACCCCTGCGCCACATGAAACCTGCGTCAGGTTTCATGTGGGTATTCCAGCGCAGGGTGGGCGTTCCCTCGTAGGTACGCCTCGTAAAAGTGACGCAGTGAAATCTACAAGATTTCACTGAGTCACTTTTACGGCCATGCTGAGTCAAAACCCTGCGCCTGCTTGCAGCAAGCGCAAGGATTGACGCAGCATGGTAGTCCTAGGGCACCCCCGAGCCTTGCCGGAGCCGCGTCGCGCTTGCAAAATGACTCCAGCAATGTGCCGCATTTCCGCCGGGGGATGCGACACGCATCTGCCCATCCATGCGCCACGGCACGCCGCATAGTAAATGCGGGGCATCAGTGGTGGCGCACGGGTGGTTTTGCGGGTCGCAAGTGTTCTGGCGCATCCCTGCTGATTTGCAGAGATGCGCCAGACCTTGTAAATCTGCCCCTGGGTGTTTGACAGTACAGTAGTATGCCTGGAAACCTGAGACTGGCACAGCTTTCCAAGTCTACTACTGCCAATGTTTGTGAATTCCAAACAGCAGTGCATTTTCATCCATTTAAGGAGTAGTTCTATGGGGGCAGACTTGCTACACCCCCAAACCCCAGCCTACCCCGAAGCTACGCCCCTAAGTCAATCATGCAGGGAGTGCAGCTAAAAGTAAACAGGTCCTAATCTCCATAGCCCTGTAACCCACACCCAACTTGTAGTGGGAGAGGAAAGTAAATTCAAGGGGTGACCCTACAGTTATCCAGAATGAACGCCACCTCGGTCTCAGTCATGAATTCTAAAGGAGACCGCCATGAGTATGGCCAGCGAAGGAACAGCAAACACACAAAAAGTGATCAGAAGTTGTTTGTAAAGAGTAAAAACCACTGGCAGTCGCTCTCGGTCGCAATCCAAACCTTTGTTTTTTGCTCACTGTGCTCTACTGAGGCAGATTCACCATATGTGAATCAGTACTGACACCCCGCTCCTCAGGACCACAGTCTATTCTGAACTGCTAAGCAAGGTTTCCTTCCTCCCATCACCTCCAGAAGAGAACACAAGAACATCCAGACAGGTATGAGCTTATTACACCTCATCAGTGAGGTATAGCTTAGATCTTAAGGCACAGCCAGCAGGGGACCCAGGCCTGGCACACTCTTGGCCACTTAGGGCGCTACATAAACGCTCAAAGGAACAGACAAGCCCAGCTCAAACTTGCCCTCACACTGCTGGCGGGCCTCTTTGCCAATTGCAAGGGCAATAGATCTGGCCTTGGAATGACTGCAATTGTTTAAATTAATTTAGCAAATATATGCAATATGCCAAAAAATTATGCAAAAATAAAGACATTTAATATGAAACCACGCCCTAGCAACCCAAACTACCCAAACCTGGCTCAAAATCCACTTCTTGTCTGACAGCTCTGATCGTGTGGCTAGACAAAAGGCAGTCACTCAAACCGCAACTTAAATACCCACTTAAATACCCTTAATATTATTATTTGAAATAAATAAAAGCGTTATAACGAACCGTGACACAGGCCTTTTGCATACAGACGAAAACCAACTAGTGTGGGAAAAATAGCATCATCCAGTTCATTTAAAATCCCACTGGCCCACTGTCTGGGTCTCTGGATGGAATCAATAATTCAGGACAAGGCTCCCCCGTGGAGCTCACCTCATTTCATTATGTGGTCTTCCGCTTGTCCAGCATGAACGATTACCATTTAATGTGTGACCCAGAGCATGCGGTAAGGCAAGGAGTCGCAAGTGGCGTGGCCGCTGGGACCAGTCTTTTGGCATTGAGATAGGTTTGTGATGGTCTGGTCATGTAAAAGGCTGCGAAAGTTAAGGCTTTGTGGTAAGACGCCAAACTCTAAAATACTAAGACAAGCAAACTGGGGGACATTGTTGCAGTTGCCAGCATACAGAAAGAGGGTCTAGCACTCCACTGGAAGAGCACGGTTTGGTGGACAAGCAAGGCCTCAGGGCAGTGGGTGGTTGTCGCTTGGAGGACACTGGGAAGTGAAATTTACTATTCTAACTCCAGTACTAAAATATTTTGAGGAAAGATGTAAATTCCCAAAGTATTTTTAGGGGAGAGGGTGTGGCTAAAGGGCTAGGGCAGCCGACTTTGAAGCTGGGGAACCAGGCTCGCGTCTCGGCAGTGACGCTCAAGCATCCTGTGATTCTGGCCAAATCACTAAATTTCCCCATGCCTAAAAAATTGAATGTGTCCGTCTGTAATGCAACTGGTGCTGATGTAAAGTGCTCTGATACCTTTGGGTCGAGTTTGCGCTAGATAAAACTGCAACAAAAAAAAGAAGGGCTTGGAGGCACTGCTGAAGGCAAAACACTAGGAATACCACAATCAACACTATCTGCAGCGGCTGACACACCTGAGGGTGTTGTAGTGATCACAGAAGCCACACAAATACCTGTACACAATATTCTCTCAGATGAGTTCTGCCTTTCGCAAGTCTGGTGAGCTACAACTGGGGAGAACGAAGCTACTGTCAGTTTGTACAAAAATCATGCAAGCTGGCAGCTTCTCTATTCTATAGGCAAGTCTGAGTTTGACATACAAGCAACTGATCTGTGCAATAGGTGTGCAAGCAAGCAGCCTCTGCAATAAGCGTGCAAGTGACCAACTTCTGCAACAAGTGCAAACCTGGTCAGCGAGTACGCAAATAAGCAACCCCCGCAATGAGAGTACATGCATTCAACCTCAATGGGATGTCAGTGAGCTGGGTGTGAAAGCCAGCAAGATGAACAATAACTGTGAAAGTCACAGAGCACAATAGTTACTCCTGTAATGTGTGTGAAAGCCAGGCAGTTCTACAATGACTGTGTAATCCATAACCTCTAAGATGAGTGTACCAACCAGGTACATGTGTAGGTGCATATCAGCTTGTGACATCTGCAAGGAGTGTGCAAATCCATGACCTCTTCTGGGAAGTGTAAAAGTCAGCAACCTCTGCAGTGAGTTTGCAAACTAGAGCCCTTCTGAATGGTTGTGCAAGTCAGACGCATCTGCAAAGACACTACATGTCTGTGAACTGAGTGTGTGTGTGTGTGTCTGCCAGAATTCTGGACAATACATTCACAAATATCAGAGCATGCAAGTTACTTCTGCGATGAGTTGGGAAAGTTAGCAATTTTCAAGTGTGGAAACCAGGGGGAATTTGTACAAGAAACTGGCGGAGCGCTGTGTTATGCCAAAATTGGTAACGCCACGCTCAGTTTAAAAACACAGGGATGTGCCGTATTCACAAGAATGCAGCGCACCCCTGCGTTACCCCTAGCACTGGAGCTAAAAAAAAGCTGCCAGCACCAGCGCAGGCACCCTAGAAGCATGGTGAAAGGGTGCCTGCGCTGCAGGGAGCGATTGTTTATGTGCAGGAAGGGACAGCTTCCTGCACATAAACAATAAATAATGGCGATTTTATCTATCGTTGTGTGCTACAGAATGCAGCACACATGGAAAGAGCAAAATACGAGGAGAAACAAAACATTTCTTCTTGTTTCGCCTGCTTAAGACCAGGAATTCCCTGGCAGTATTTTTGGAGCTGCCCCATACCTTATAAATAGGAGGCAGCATCAAAAGTAACGGGTGTTACGGGGATACGGCAACTGCAACACCCATTGTACGCCCCTTTCATGCTAAATACTGCATGAATAGGGGCTTTATTTACAAGGCGGCGCTAAGCCACGTTAAGTGGCTTACCGCCACCTGGTAAATAAGGCGATGGAGTTAACGCCACCAGAACGTCGGATAAAGTGAAGTTCTGGTGGCGTTAACTCCTTGTAAATATGCCTCCAGATCTGAACGAGTGAGCAGATCAGGAACATTTACACTGAGGGGCAGATTTACAATGAAAGTGACTCAGTGCATTCCGCTGCACTGAGTCACTTTCAAAGCACAGGGATGTGACATATTTACAACAATATGTTGCATCTCTGTGCTTCCCACTGCGCTGGCGCACAAACTGCAGCCATGCACCATGGTGCAAGGATGCCTGCTTTGTGGGGAGATTGTTTTTGTACAGGAAGGTGCACCTACCTGCACAAAAACAATCACTACAGGCATTTTCCTCTTCCAATGCGTGCTGTAGAATGAAAACATTTCTCCTCGTTGCCCCTCCCTGCGCCTCATAAATCTGGAAATGTGTCTCGTTCCATGGGTGTTGTGTGGGAACACCCATGGAACGCCCCTTTCACGCAAAGTGCTGCGTGTAAAGGGGGAGTATTTACAAGGACAGGAAAAGCCACGCAAGGTGGCTTTTCCTGTCCTTGTAAATATGGAGCAGAAAAATACGACACTAGTACGTCACAAAAAATTGACATACTGGTGGCACAGGGGGCTTGTAAATCTGCCCCTAAGTGCCCAAGACAGAAAGTTCTGTGAGTGGAAGCCAACAATGTCAACAGGAAGTGTTTAAGCAAGTGACTTCTGTAATATGTCTGCAAACCAGGAATCCCTCGGATAAGTACAAACTATAGACTGCTAAACAATGGACCATGATGTGTGTGCAAAGTATTTACTTCCGTAACAAGTGTGAAAATAAATAATATCTGCGACAAGAAATCAAATCAGCTACATCTGCGATGAATGTGAAAGCCATGGGCTTTGGCAAGAATATGCGAGGTAGTAACCTCTTTACAAGAGTGTGCAATCTTGTGCCTCTCCAATGAGTGAGCATGCCAGAAACATTTGAATTGAGGTTGTAAGGCAGCAAGCTGTGCAAAGACTTCTAAGCAAGGTATTTCTAGGATGTGAATGCAAACCAGAAAACTTAGTAATGAATGTTCAGCACTTCACCGCCTTGAGATGTGCAAGCCAAGCACTTTGGTTTAATGCCGAGAGATGTTCGAAGACATATCACATCATTATTGTCCACCAGCTGTGAATCAATAGAGCTACGTCAAAAAAACTGCAAGTCAGCAACTTCTGAAATGAGTGTAAAAGCCCTAAATATGTAGTGAAAATATAAATCAGAAACAGCTGCTATGAGCGTTGAAGACATGGGGCAAGGGGTTGTCTCCTTGCCTCATAAGGCTGGGGCACCATGTTTCAAATCTGGCCAATTATGGAGCAAATATGTCCATTCTGGTACTTATAACTTTGGTTTGTTTACATAAAACCAGTTGAGCTAGCAAACCCTAAAACAATGGTTTGTAAAAGAAGATCCCAGGACTGCAAACATGGCATCCAGCTGACATGGATGAAGGAATCAACCTCACGTAGGGTTGTGCAATGAGGGTGCATGCCAGGAATATCGTCACTTTGCGTGCAAAATATAGATCGTAGTAAATAAATGTGCATGCCAGTCACAGTATTAACAAGTGTGCAAGCCATGGAGCTGTGCAATAAAAGTGCATGTCAGCGACCTAAGCAATGGGCTTGCAAGCTACAGAAAGTACTTAACTTTCAAGTAGAAACACTCAAGGTTCACAGTTACTGGTGCCAGAACATCACGGCCAGAGAAACCTTGACGACAACCCCAGTGCCTTATTAGGGGTCTGCTCAAGGGGGTATTCAATCAAACTGTAGACTGTAGAGTATCGTGCTACCAGAATATTGTGGCAAAAATATTAAAGAACAAAATATCAGGAAGGTAAATCAATATAGGTAAGTAGAGGTGCACCTTGATAATTGATAGATGGCATTTGCTTCGACTATTTGTTTTGTTGGTGAAACTTTGCCTGATTAAAAGCACTCTTTGAATTCGAGCAACGTGGAGTGGTCCGTACATGTTTTGCCACAATCTGTGAGGAGCCAGGACTGTGTTCGATAATATATATATATATATATATATATATATATATATATATATATATATATATATATATATATATATATATATATATATATAAAACAAGGAGTCACAGGTCTGGAGTGTGCGTTTTCACTAGACTCGTTGTTTTATGGATTTACCGGTGTGTTCTGCCGTGGTACGCACCACCTCTCATGGGTCCTAGGTTTCGGAAGGAGCAATTTCGTTGGAGAATATATATATATATATATATATATATATATATATTTTTTTTTTTTTCTTTTACTCAAGGTATGTAATGTGGAGTTAAGACTAGTAAGTAAATCTATACTTACCTACATGGAGTTACCTACTTGGTATTTTGGTCCTCAATATTTTGGCCACGATATTTTGGTAGTATGATATTTCTGTTGTCGATATGTTGACATACAACCTCAAAGGGGAAGACCATTCAACAATGGAAGAGGAGGTATGCCCCACCAGCTTGCAACCATCTATAAATCTTCCGTTGCTAGTTGGGTGTCAAACTCCAGACAAATCAGGCTCAATATTCAAACTCGCAAACCTTGCCCTTGGCTCTCCCAGGTTTACTCCTTGACAATCCTTGGGGCCAATTTGAGGCTGATATTCATGATTTCTACAATTAATATTTGGAATATATTTGCGTGCATCCTCAAAGACATTCAACATAAATATTGTGCCCTAAGTATTGTCAACATTGAAGTTAATACCAAATCTACAACCAATGGAACAATATTTTTGAAAACAATATTTTGGACACAATACATTTGTCAGCCAATATTTCTGTACACAATGTTCTGACATACAACCTTGAAGACCAAGGGAGAGTATCCTGTGACTCTGCTCATTGTACAGTTTGTTGTTTTCTCAGAAAAATCCAGAATCCCACATTTTCACAAAATCATCAGGACAACCCATTCATTTTCATGCAGAGATCCTTGAATCTCATAAATCTCATTAAATTTTCCATAGGAAAAAAATATTATCTGAAAAATGATAATATTCTCTGCAGAACTGAATGGGCTTTTAGTAATACGGGATCCTATGAAAGTGTTTGTAAGTTTGTTTCTAAAATTAAAAGGAGTAGTGATCAGACTTCCCACAGAGATCTGGCATGATCTGAAATCAGTATTCATCGGGATTAAGAAGATGGGTCACATACATAAAACCTCCCCGTTTGAGCAGGAAAGTATGACTATTGATAGATTTAGTGCAGCAGCCACAAGTTGGGCAGGTGTATGGGGCACACTAGGGGCCTCTGAAAGGATAGAAAACTCAATCGCTTATAGGCCAGCTGCACAAGAAGCCTATCCGAATCACTGAATTAGACATCTGGATATGTACCATTACAGAACTAGAATCTGCAAGGGTTAGTACCACTCCAGTATAACACTTTAAGCAACTGAGAAGTCACAAAACAAGCCAGGTGGTCATCAGTTCCTCATTCTAAGGTGTGATGTCCCATGACACCACTTTTGGTTCCCAAGACAATGCTGATCCCCTTTTCCATGCTGAATAAGGCAGATTGGACATGCAGAAACAATTTTGGAGAAGTCTATGAAGGCTGTACACCTTGAAATCAGGCATCTGTGAATTTAATAAATGTGAAGGGTTAGAGGCAGCTAGGACACTTGTTCATGGCCCCAGAATATGGCATCATCTTAGAAACACAACGTCCGTTGGATCTCTGCCTTGTTTGGAAGAACATCACTTCTTGCGAAGTCAAAGGATTTCCACAGTGTATTGGTAAATGTGCAAGGCACGACTTAGACTTCTGCATAACTTTTAAGTTGTTTTTTTCTTGCCTTTTGAACATTTTACCTTTTGGTCAGCTGTAAAAAGCCTTCATTGTATTCCAAGATTTAGGTTGGCAGTCATTGCTCTTCTGTACGAGTCCTGTTTCAAGGAAGTCCAGGTATTTTGTTGAAAGGAGGGGATCACAGCCAAGCCATTCAAGATATAAAACAGCCACATTGCAAATGGAAGCCTTAAAATGGCTGCCTCACACAAAGGGACAAAGCACTCAAGCCTCCATTGTGAATCAATTGTGCTCCCAGGTGAATTAAATCAGCTGAATAGATGATGCAATTTGGATTCAGGTACACAATGACATTCTATTGGACTTTTGTTTTCTCCACCTAAAGTACAATTGAGCAGTGGAGAAAAGACTGAATGAGGCAAGCATAGTGCAAAGTGCTACACATTCTCTCCCTTGTCTCTGGTTCTTGCAACTAGGTCAATTTTGGTGTCCACTTGCCCACTGTCTTCCTTGGTGGTTCGGCGGAGCCGTTGTCTCCTCTTCTTCTTGCCCCGGAGCCGTACATCGTTTGGTCCTCGTTCGCTCTGTGTGTCAGAGGACTCATCAATATAGGCCAGGTTCTCACCAAAGTAGTCAATAGGATGTGGTTGGTTCGCTGTGTTGAGGCGGTTCATCTCTTCCACCCGCTTGGCCTCTACAGTGCTCGGGGAGGGGTTCCTTGACTTCACTGGGGTTTGAAGCTTCTCCTTGGAATAGTTGTTTGGGTACTGATCCTCCTCCTCCTCCTCCTCCTCCTCCTCGTAGTCATCTTCCTCGTCCTCATCATCATAATATTCTTCCTGGGACCCTTCCTCTTGCCCTGGCACTGTGGTCTTCACTTTTCGTCTCCTGCCCTTATGCAGCTTGTCCGGGAAGTTAATGCTCAGCCCTCGATGCGCCATTTTCATTTCAGCCGTCATGTTGGCGGTCCAGCTTGCTGCATGTGCTGTGAGGCCTCCCATCTGGAAACAGAGTAACAAAGCATTGGACAGTAAGAAGAGGAAGGCCACATCATCTCTCTCTCACATAGCAAGCTTCACATTCAGAGAAAGTGATTTTGTGGCTCTGACCTGGCTAAAGGCTAAAGATAATTTACATATTCCATGCCATTCAACAGACAGGTGGTCAAATTCGAAAATCTCTATGCAAGAAATTGTTTGTATGGTATGTTATTTGAGAAGTGATTCCCTTTGTGTCTCTTATTAAAATGTGAGAGACACGCAGGTAGGTTTGGGAATGACTAACACAAACCAAAGGAGAGCAAATCTTTACGCTCCACCTTCTGCATGGGCATTTCTTCTTTCAATGAGAAACACAGAGAAGCTCACGTACAATATCTTTTGGAAGGGAACCATTATATATGGAAAATTGAACCTCAAAAAATACTAATTTGCAGAGTATAGGGTTGTGAGTAATTTATGCATGTGAATTTTATTATTACACTTTTGAGTATCTTTACTACCTTTGACTGTTGACAAAATCTGACTGTAAAGTTATGCAAAAGTGTAGATTTACATGTTTCCACCCCTAAAAAGGAGGATACAGCTTAATTTAAAAAGTGTAATTTACTACTATAAAAACAGTTGTAAGTTTCACACTACTAATGGCCATCCCTGGTAATGCAACACCTTCACATGGCAAATAATGGAGGCAGGGTCTTTAATTAAAACCCCAATGGAAATAATGTTAAATTAAATTAATATAAATTGATAAAAATATAAGTTAGTGTTCTAAAATATATGAAAATAGTACATGTTTTAATTTAATCATAAACATATTTATAACCACTATTGCATTTAACAATTATTTTTGACAATACATATTATTAAATAGAATGAAACAACTTTTAAATATTTCAATAGATTATTTTTAATAATGAATAATACATTATAAAAAAATATTTATACTTTCAGTGGGAATTTATTTTTTAATTTAACCCTGATAAAAATAATTTTAATGTAATAAAAATAATTTTAAATAATTTATTTTTAGTTCAAAATGTAGTTCATTTAAAAATTCTATTATTTAAAATATATCAAATTACATGAATTTAGTTTTCTCAAAGTTAAATTTAAAAAAATCTCCAACTACAGTAAATGATATGTTTTATGCAATAATAATTATTAAAAGTTATGTATAGAATCAATTAAAAGTATCCTGACGTGCGGTACATTCACCATTGTGATACATATATGTATTGGGAGTGGGACTGACAGAACCCCCGACACATGACAAACCGCAGACACTTCTTACATATAGGAGTGGGCAGAAACTAATCTCTTGGTTATACAAAACCATGATTTCCATGTATATGGTTCCCATAGACAGTGTCAGGGCCATCTGTGTGAAAGCACTGGATAGATGTCTGACTGTCAAAGAATGGATTGCCACCCTGCAATACACCGACAGGACTCCAGGACTACTAGATTCAAATATACTCAGCTCAACTACCTCCACACTACTTAACTGACACCACAGAGACTGAGTATAATAGCTGGAACTACAGACAAGGCTTGCCCACTGTGCTCGTTGAAGGACGCTAATTTTCTACATATGGTCTGAGGATGCCCGACAATAGTTAATTTTTTAGGCACAGAGTAACTCAGGATTTAGATGGACAACACAATGGACACACCTTGGGGAACTAAAAATGTGCATGCTGGGCATGGTTCCTGGCCATCAGCCCTAAAGGTAGGTTCTAGATCCATTGACCTGGGCCTAATATTGGCCAAGTAGGTGATTGCGATGCACTGGAGATCACAAGATGGAAACCCACATAGGAGGTGGAAGGCAGAATTTATTAAAGGGGCAACAGGTGAAGAATCTGTGCTGAGACTAGAGGAACAAAGGGAATTGATGCAGACTGCCACTGGCAGAAAACTGGGCGCTGCTAATGGGCACATTTACAGGGCTTGAAGAAGAGCCAGCGGGACCTCTGTCTCCAACATCACTAGAACTCCCCAGAGAGCAATGGCGAAGGGTAATTAATTGATGGTGCCGGGTGCTGCAGACACTCAGACCCAAACCGAAGGGTAATGTCAGCAATAAAAACATTGAACTACGGCTGAGTGGGGGTATTTGACGTTCTGGTTTTTATTGCAATATCTAACCAAACTTCTGGGCTCCATGTTGGGACAATTGAACATGTGATTACTGACATAAGTACAACTTTATTCTGAAGATATCTTGCTTGGATTCACTGATGCGGGACTGCGATTTCCGGATGCTTGACAGCTATGATAATAACCATGTACCAAGAATGAATTAAATATAATGTAATGATATTTAATAAAATGCATTGTTACATTCATTTTAAATGCAACAAGGTTGTTAAAATACTTAGCAATTAAATTGAAACAATGTATTATTTGTATATATATATATTTTTTTTATATACATGTATTTTTTATTTTATACAACTGAACAATCAGCACTAAGGAAGTCATACATGATACAGTAACAGAAGTAGAGCGCAAATCGTTGCAAAAATAGTCATTGTTGTCGGGCCAATCTCCCCCTCTGACCCAGTGATCCATTGAAAACCAGTTCATGCCAAAGGAGTTGTCCCCATAAAGAGGGGACTGTGTCTTGGACCAAGACACGGTTGTCAGTAAGTTAGTGGGATAATCTTGTGAAATTGTATAGACTCCGATCTCGGTCGAAGTCCCCTGTGTCGTGTGACCGGTAGACTGCTGTGTGTCGCTCCCTGTGTCCAACCCAAAGTATTTCCTCCAGGTGTCCCAGATCTTGTGAAATTTCCTCGGGCACCCCCTGCTACGGTATGTGACTTGCTCGGCCGTCATGTATAGGTCCATCCCCTTAGTCCATTCTAAGGTCTGTCAGCCACCTCACACTTTCTGGCTATGTCCCGTTTGGCCACCATCAGTCCCAAAGAAACAAAGATCAACTGAGTCCTAGTTACGTCCACTTGCCTAGGGATCCCCAGGAGCACGAATTTGGGGTCCATTGGCAACGTTACCCCCAAGACCGTTCCCAATACGCCAATCACCTGCATCCAGTATGGCCTGAGTGCAGGGCAGGCCCAGATCGTGTGATAGAAATTACTGTTAGTGATCTTGCACACCAGACATAGAGGCGACTCTGCTCTCCCCGTCCTATGGAGTGTTTCTCTATCATAATACGTGCGGTGCAATATTTTGAATTGAATTATTAGAAGTCGGGCCTTTATAGCCACCTCCCTGAGATGCATCAATGCCGCCTCCCAATCGATATCCTCTAGCGACTCCACGTCCCACTCCCATCTTGTTCATAGACCTAGCAACCCGTCGGGTAGATTGTTATTGATAGTTTTATATGTGAAGGAGACCGCTTTACCAATAAGTTCCTCCTGTAGGAGCCTACCTTCCAGGGGAGCGTATTCCGGGAGTTGCTCATGGGGGATGTTCTCCACCTGCCACGCGTGTCTCAATTGAGCGTATTTAAGGAATTGAGAGTCCACCATATTATATACCTGCTTAAATTTAGACCATGTTTTAAGTTCGCCTTTTTCAATTATGTCCCCTATCGTGGAGATTCCCAGGAGATCCAAGGTTCCAAACCCAGTGATCTTACATATTTCTTTAAGCCAAGTCCCCTCCCAGAGCGGTGTGGACTGCGTAATCATAATCCGTTTCGTCCAACCCAGGGTCTTGCTAGCCCTCTTCCAGGCCCACAGTATCACTTGGGTCACCGGTAGCAGGCGTGAACTGCCCTTACCCCCATATAGATAATGTAGGTGTGTGTGGGGTTGCATTGTCTCCCTTTCAAGAGGGTATGTGTGGTGGTTTCTATGTTTGTGCATCCATTCGTTTATGGAGATCAAGTGGGATGCCCAATAATAAGCCTCTACATTGGGGAGTGCAATCCCTCCATTGTGCGGGTTGTGCCGCAGCATCTGCAGTGCGATTCTGGGGTGTCCATCTGTAATACTAGAGATCTAATTTTGCCATCGATCTCAGTGAAAATAGCCCTAGGCAGAAGATTGTATGTGTTTTGGAGGACATACAAGAGTTGTGGCAGGGTGATCATTTTAAAAAGAGAAGCTCAACCCATCAGGGTGAGAGGAAGGTCCCTCCATCTCTCTATATCAGACTTAAAGTTGCCTAGGACGATGTCCAGATTTTCTCGTCTGCACACCTCCGCGTTGTGGAAATATGGATTTTCCTGGTCAGTTATGTCCCCTATCTTGGACCCCAACGGTTCTATGTGCATGTTACAAGTACATGTATGTTCCCTCCAGTTCCAGTTATGAAGACGCAAATACATGTGCGTCCACCATTAACATGTCCTCTTTCAGATCCGCCATGAATGGGCCGGATATTCCATTCCTAAGTACGAAAGGCCACCGCCTTTATATGGTTCACTTATGCCATTTTACAGTCCAGGCAAGTAGGCCCTGATTCTGTCACCAAGTTTTTCTTGCTTTCTGTCTCTGAAGCTCCAGTCCGAGCCTGCATCTGTGACCATGAACTTTGTCTCATCCTCTGCGCGGCTCACGATGCCTGACATCAGCTTGCTGCCTGCCAAGAACTGTATTTCACCTTCGAAATTATCTGCTCCGCTCCCTGCCCAATGCATTCCTGTCTAGTAGTTTAAGTAAACATTCTGCCAGCTACCGAGCAAAGGCCCGGCTTCTCTGTCTTTATACAAGTAATTCATAGCCCTATTACCATGGAAGACTTCTGCCCTCGCATCTAGTGTAGACACTTAGACGCTTGTACACGCACTAACAGTCAGTATAGTCAGTATAGAATAAGATTCTACTCCAAGAAGGCCTCTCTTTTGGATAACATAGTTCTTTAAACATAGGATGTTAGATATGATTTGGGATTAGGTTGACTTGACCCTCCAGACATCTGTCGCCACATGTAGAGCTAAATGTCAAGTCCCCTTCACCCCCTAGCTGCACGTCAATCACACGTCATACTGCTGCGCGCGCATTTCTGCCAAGTATTTCTGCTGACATTGTGAAATTCTTTCATGGAACCACCCCATTATGACATCATACCTGATGACGTTCCTTTGTTACGCCCAATCACGCCCATTTTCATTACGCATGAATAATGTTATCTTCCTTATCAATTGTTACGCCTCTCGCATTTGCTTCACTGTAATGCCTATTGTATAAAAGTGATTAATTATCAATAATGTATGTACTTCACTTCCTGAACCTCCGTGGTGATGGAACCTGGAGGCCACGATTCCGAATCGTCCACTGGAATAAAGCCCATTCCGAACCTCTAATACCACGGATTTTGCCTCTTATTTATTGAGCTATTTCTATTATGTTCTGTATCAAATTAAGTCCCGGTAATTAAATTATTTACCACATAAATGGCGCCCGAATAGGGACACTTTCTCATCTCACGCGCCGGCGGTGCGTTGCAGGCCCGGTCTCCTGCCACAGCTGGACGGACAACAACGCGTACCAGCAGGATTTCCTGTATCTCCCTCCGGTCAAGCGGGGGCGACTGAGGCTGCGATCAACACCCAGACGAGGCGGTGAGAAGTGCGAAGTATCCCGACCAGAGCCTAGCTGAGAGAGCAAGATCCGAGGTATACAGAGGCCCACCAGGTTTCCGATATCCTGAAGTATCCGAAGTTGTCGAGTCGAGTCCAGTCCGGTCCAGTTCAGTTCAGTTCCGTTCCGAGGCCTTCCGTTCCGAGCTACCCGGTGAGTACCATTACTGGGGAGGCGTTCTGGCGTGCACATAAGTTGTGCCGGTCCAGACGGGTTTGGGTACACAAATCCGGTCTGCACTGTTTTAGCAGTGTATCTGTACTGTTTAGCAGTATATCTAGTATATCAAGTATATATAAATTCAGAATAATTTCCGTTAAATGTCGAGAATTATGTTTTGTAATTAAGTTTTCTTAGATCATCATCATCATCGCTGCTCATTAAATGTTAAATGTTAAATGTATTAATACGTCCTGCATATTGTGGTGTGAATGACAGTTCATTATCGTGGTTTATTGTATTAAGTTTGTTCAAAATCAAGTATCAGACCAGTTCTCAATATGCCGCTCTTTTCGAAACTAAGACAGATCACAACTAGAAAAGGGGTACTCGAAGAAGCTGTTCCCATTCCTCCTAGGGACACTCCAGGGTACTTCATGTATCATAAACACGGCCTAGACGCTATATTATTTCTTGATCTATGGGTAGACTACACTAAGGAATTACCAGAAAGTCAGAGGTGGCCCGCAGCTGGGACCTGGGATGCAGATTGCATCGTTAAAGTAGAGGAAGAGTTATGGAAAAGGAAAGCCAGACAGTCACAGAAAGACGCCATTGAATTATGGCGTAAAGAATCGTATAGACGCACAGAAAAAGCACGTAGACAGGAAGAGAAGAGTAAAGAGAATTCAAATAAAGTTCGAGAAAATCTATTAATTGAAGAAGGTACACGAGTAAAATCAGAACAAGTAGACAGACAAAGAAATGCCCTTATGAAGGGTATGTATCCCCTTCTGGCCGAAGGATTACCTAAGGCTACTCCGGGGATACCAAAAGACTTGCCACCCCCATTATTTCCAATAAAAGTACATCCTAAGGGGCATCCTAGAACCGCAGAAGATGTTTTCCTTTCCTCATATTTAGATGACGCAGCTCCCGAGTATGCTAACCCCGCCCCACATAGACCGTCGGCCGGGGAGGTTCAACGCCAAGATCCTGTATCTGTATCCTTACAGCATCAAATCCTGACACAAGTTCCGGCAAGCACGTCCGTTTCCACATCTGTTCCTACAGCTACTTCTATAGCTGTGTCCACACCTATAGTTGCTGTATCGCGTTCAACGAATCCTTTCACGCCTGATACCCCAGACGGGGCTACTGGAGGTGCTACCAACATTTTTTCTACGCCACCCAGAATAAATAAACTTATCTTTCAAGAGTCAGCACATCCACGTACCCCCAAACTCATAAATGCCCGCACGCTTAAGGAACTTCTTATAGATTGTAGATATGACCCTGTGCCCGGCAAAGAGGACGAAATGATCATGGCATCATTACGTATCAGACGAGCCGCGGTGTATTTAGGGAAGTTACCAGGAATGACTGTGCATCTAGATAATATATATCATTTTGTCCAAACAGGGCGAGATTCTGAAAGTATTAACAGAGCTATGGAATACCAGAAAGTGGAGATACAGGGGGAACTGTTACGTTTCCTCATAAATTGTGTGATCAGAAATCAAGACCGACCGGGGGTAGACCCGGAAACAATGGAAACTCTTACCCGATGGAGCCAGAATATATCAGAAGGGAGACATGACAGGCAAAAATGTATAATAGCCATGTGCAGAAAGATCCGTAAAGAAATAGAACGCCTACACGAAGAGAGATTAGCGGTAGACCAGTTTGAACAAAACGAGGAGGAGGAAGGATCAGGACTGTCCACAGGACAGTCAGAAACCATAGCCTATGTAGGTAGAGGAAGATCTTGTAATAGTACTAGATGCTTTACTGACCCGATACGTCCGATATGTCCAGATAATAACAGGAATTTCCAAACACCTATAATAAATATGAGGTCCCCCGAGCATTCGTTCCAAGCCGCTGATAAATTACTCCGAGAACGAAGGGGTTATCATTTACTCGATTCTATGGATGAACAAGAATTAGCCAGGTCAGCCGTTCATTGGGTTGACAGTCCCGGAAAATATGGTGATGATACAGTAGCACACACATTTTTGAACCTCACCCCAGATGAACAGCGTTTAGCTGGGATTTATATGATTCAACAACTTCTTATACTATATAAAAGCCAACATTCAGATCCTGGTACCTTACCTGATATATTGACTGAATTACTCACGAATAGATGGAAAGGTTCAGGTACTAAGTTAATTAAGGAAATACTAGAATCCAGAAAGCAGTACATTCTTTTTATATGTCCAGAACATGTTTCATTGCCCATCAAGGAAAGACCGATGTATTACATGGACAGACAGAATCCCTTACGAGAAGTACACCCAATAAAGGGCGAGGACAATCAGTTTAAACGTGTATTTGTATATACGCCCATATCTAAAATAGAATTGTTAGAAATGAAGAAAGTGGTACCCAGTCATGACAAAGACCCAGCGGGTTTCCACCGAGAAATTAAAGACATGTTACTCATGGGAGAGTATACCTATCCCGACATTATGACAATATTAAAGGTATTAATGCCTGCTGGCATTTATGAAAAACTCAAGGAAAAAGAGTGGGAGGTAGGAGACCAAAAGATAGATTGGACAGCATTAGAAAATGAAGAAAAGGCCCGAGGTCCAGGTTCGGGGCTTGGGGACAAAACTAAAGCACTACCAGGTTTACTAGTACAGGTACTGCCACGTTTATTAACTACGAAAAAGGAAGACTGGGGTGCAATCTCAGCCTGTAAACAAAAGCAAGATGAAGACACTAGTGATTTCTATGCCCGATTCGAAAAATGTTTTGGTATAAATAGCGGTATAAAAGCAAGTAGCGAGTCATACCCACATCTGTTTGTGACAAAATTAGTTGAAAATTCCTTGCCCCAAGTGAAGAATAGAGTATTAAAATTCGAGAGTACCTGGCAAGGTAATACCCCATCACAAATGTTACAAATGTTACAGTACCATTACAATAGAATTAGAGAAGAACAAGAACATGAACAAAGACGCATGAAAGACACGAAAATGAAAATGCTAGTCTCTCAGACAGTTCCAGCTGAAGGACATAAAAAGGGTACGACACATTCTGGTGAGTCAGCAGGACCTGTAAAAGGGACATGCAACTATTGTAAACAGCCAGGACATTACATACACGACTGCCCAGTACTGAAGCGTAATATCGCCACAGGTATTACAAAAGAAAGACCACGGCCACCTAGACAGGATCAGAATGAACAAGGAGTACCGCAGCATGCACAGGCCATGCCAGCTCCACAACAGTCTATACAGTTTGTGCCAGCCGCACCAGCGTTGCCTGCTGCTGCCACACAAACCACGACACGACAGCTGTACCAGACCGCACAGTATGACTATCCTGATTATCAACGATATGCATGAACCAGCCTAGAGAGGGAAGTTGACTTACCCCTTATCGAGGTCCCTGTAGACCAAGAAGGACCTTATATACATAGTGAATTATTAGGCCAAGATAGAAAATTTTTACTTGATACAGGGGCAAGTCGAACAACTATAAAACGTAGTGAAGTTCCAGGGGCACCCCTCTCAGGCTCACAGAATATTTCCCTTGGTTTTTCAGGAAAACCTATTGTTAATGAAGTATCACAGCCTCTTCCACTTACGATAGGACCCTTGACCAGAACTACAGATTTATTGCTTACTAAATCATGTCCAGAAAACTTGTTAGGTATAAAAACACTGAAAGCTCTAGGAGCTATAATATGTTGTTCTCCGGAAGGAGTAAGATTGTTTTTACGTGATTTCAAAGGTCACTATGTGTCTCGAGACATGGATTCCCGACTGCAGACTTTACCCACACATTTATGGGCACAAGGCCCTACAGATGTTGGTTGCATGAACATTACACCATATCGAGTCACACTAAAGGCAGGAGTGGTACTACCACGAATGCGACAATACAAGTTACCCCCAGATGCTGTAATGGCTTTACTGCAAATCATTGACGAGCTTATTGGCCAAGGAGTGGTTGTGGAGACCGACTCCAATGTATGTAATTCACCGATAATTCCGATTCTTAAACGAACTGATCCAAAGGCTCCCCCAGTATATCGATTGGTTATTGATCTGCGCGAACTAAATAAATGTATTGTACCACAATATCCCGTAGTTCCAGACATCTCTTCATTACTGACAGCTATTGATTCCGAAGCAACATTCTTTACTGTAATTGATCTCAAGAATGCCTTTTTTAGCGTCCCAATAGATCCGGAAAGCCAATACTTGTTCGGATTTAGTTTAAATGGACGTAGCTTTAAATTCACACGCGCACCTCAAGGATTTACAGAAAGCCCCAGCATCTATAGCCAAGCACTGAAACGAGAACTTGACAGTATACACATGCCAGTCAACACTGCTCTGCTTCAATATGTCGATGATCTGCTGATCACCGCCCGAAGCGAACCTGAATGTGAAAAAGCATCACTGACGGTTTTACAATTTCTAGCCAAAAAGGGGCACAAGGTGTCCCCTTCTAAGCTGCAATTCTGTGTCCAGCGAGTTATTTACCTTGGTCACTCGCTGTCCAAGGAGGGAAGGCAGCTTACACCAGATCGCATTCGGTTAATAGCTAACATGCCAATACCCAAGACACAAAAGGAGGTGCGGGCTTTCATAGGCCTCACTTCATATTGTAGGCAGTGGATCCCTCAGTATGCATTTCTAGCAAAACCACTCATTCAATTAACAACACAGGAGGCAGCCACATCGACTGTCCTCCCTTGGACTCAGGAACACACACTAGCTTTTGAAAGCTTAAAGAAAGCTCTATGCCAAGCACCTGTTTTAGCAACACCATGCTACAGAAAACATTTTACACTCTTTATTACAGAACGAGAAGGTACTGCTTTGTCAGTACTCACACAGGAACAAGCAGGATCACACAAACCGTGTGCTTATTTTTCTAGTACATTAGATCCCGTAGCTCAGGCTCTGCCTGCGTGCCTGAAATCAGTGGCAGCGACAGCTTTAGCAATCAGACAAAGCGATGCCATAGTGTTAGGACATCCATTGACAGTACAAGTACCACATGCAGTAGAGGTTCTTGTGAATCGAACGCAAACACAACACTTGACTATAGCGCGACTTACAGGTTACGAATTAACATTGTTTCAGCCACATATAGAAATCAGACGTTGTAACACATTGAATCCTGCCACACTTTTACCTGTAAATGGAACAGACCCACTAGCTCATGATTGTATTGAAGTTATTACAATAACGACGAAACCCAGACAAGACTTGACAGATGTCCCATTGTCAGATCCAGACCGGACGTTGTATGTAGATGGTTCATGTATGAGAACAGGTACAGGAGAGTTAGTGGCCGCTTACGCAGTCACAACAGACACTGAAATTATTGAAACCAAGTGTATAAATACCTTGTCCGCTCAAGCGGCAGAGCTCGTCGCTCTGACACAGGCCTGTATTCAAGCCACAAATAAAAGAGTCAACATATACACTGATTCACGTTATGCATTCGGAGTTGTACATGACTTCGGCGTGCTGTGGCGAGAGAGAGGTTATTTAACTTCTCACGGTGCCCACATTCAGCACGGACCCCTCATTCATGCCTTATTAGATGCAATACATTTACCCATTGCAATATCGATTATGAAATGCAAAGCTCATACGAAAATTACTGATATCATTTCTCAAGGCAATGATCTAGCTGACAGAACAGCTAAACAGACTGCTCAAACTCAAACATCCGACATGACAAAGACAATAGTCCAGACACCAACACATTGCATGATGGTTAAGGATCCCGCTCTTGATGTAATTGACATACAGACACATGCTACTCCAGACGAAATAAGGAAATGGACTGAATTAGGAGGGATCCAAACGGATCAAGGATGGATGACGAAGGAAAAATCTGTGTGGTTCCTTCCTGATTCAATGGTCCAAGTCATTATTAACACTGTCCATAGTCCAGCGCATCTAGGAGAGAAAGCTATGCTAGACAGCATTCAACACATTTGGTTCAACAAACATTTACGAGCAGCAGCGAAACAAAAAGTTCGTACCTGTATGATCTGTTGTCAGTTCAACCCAGGAAAAAGCATCCCCGTAGAGCAGGGTGGATTTCAGCCTCCTGATCACCCTTTTGAAATCCTCCAGATGGATTATATCCAGATGGAACGATGTCGAGGATTCAAATATGTTCTCGTAGTTGTCTGTGCTCTTTCCCGTTGGACAGAGGCATACCCGGTTTCAGATTACACTGCCCCGACTACTGCCAAACAGTTAGTTCGAGAATTCTTCCCACGATACGGTTTACCACGTGCTGTCTACTCAGATAATGGCCAGCCGTTCTCATCCGAACTAATGAAACACGTTTCACTTTTGTTAGGCTATCAGTGGAAATTCCACTGTGTCCGACACCCCGAGGCAGCAGGTCTCGTGGAAAGACATAATCAGACCCTGAAAATTAGATTGTCCAAAATATGCAGGGAGAAAGGTGTCGACTGGGTAGTAGCATTACCAGTTGCACTCTTTTACATGAGAATGGTAGCACACTCTCGAACAGGGCTATCCCTGTATGAGGTGATCTTTGGCAGACCACCAAATATGTGGGGGACGCCTATACCACGTAAAATAACTGATATTGACTGTAATATGCTGACAGATTATTTGGCTTCCTTGATGTCTGCACTACAATCTTGTCGTTCACAGGTAGCTGCAGCTTTTCCTGACAACACTGAGGTGAAACCCCACGACGTAATTCCGGGGGATCTCGTTTTAGTGAGGAACTTTGATCGAAAGACTCAGCTGGATCCTAGGTGGAGGTCGCCGCAATTGGTCTTGCTCACCACAAGGACAGCCGTGAAGATCGAAGGCAGGAAAGGCTGGGTACATTCAAGTCATATCAAGAAATTTTATGGACTACCATCGGATGTAAAAACTACACCTCGCGTGTCTTCACCCATTGACTTAAAACTTCCTTTGGTTGAATCAAGTAGTCACGAACAATATAAACTAAAACTCAGATCTAATCAGTCGGGCAATTTGATTGTTTAAGTCCTCTCCAAGGTGAAGCGGTTGAATTTGTCTCTGACATGTATCCCTTAGATCTGAATAGAGGAAAAACCCGAAAAATGTTGAAACGACATGCATACTGTAAATCACTGCGTAGTCATTGCACAGTGACGTTATTAATTTTGTTCTTCTTAAGTCTTTTAATAATTATTGCAAGTATATTGTTGCACATATATTATCCTATTTCTAGACACGTTTATAATGTTACTGCTGAACATTCTTTTAGTGAATTACCTCCGCATGAATTGTCATACAGATTTGCGCTGCGCAATAACACTTTTATTAGTATGTTACATCATTCCCATCAGGTTAGCAATGCTACAAATTGTTGGATATGTGGCCGACTCCCTCCCTATCAGAACTATAAAGGAATTCTACCTCTTTTTCCATACCCGTTCACACACAACGGCTCCTGTGGAGCATGGTTTAGCTTAATTAATTCCTTAGATTCAAATTCTGCAGTTTATCAAGACAACTGGGTATGGGGAAATCTGAACTTAGTTTTACTTAAAGTCTGCCACCCCAACAAGGAGGGACTTCCCAAAAGAACAGGAACTGATCTAGAAAATGAAGTATATGGATTAGGTAATTTTACGCTTAATCTCTTGATCTTGAACGTCGAATCCGAAGCTACTCCAAGTTTGCCCGCCATGTCAGTATTTCCAGTAAAAGGTGAATTATATGTAAGAAAGAATTGTTCCATACATATGGGCCATAGTAGATGCACCACTGTAATAGAATTCAGTGATCAAGGCAAGTCGACATTTAGAGCTTCCCGCCATTCCTATTTTATGTGTGGTCAGACGGCATATGTACGTTTGCCTCTAGATTGGGATGGTACCTGCTACATTGGATTCCTTTTGCCACCTGTTTTTCTAGCTCCTCCTGATTATCACAGAAATACTCATTTAGTACACAATAGAGAAAGGAGAGATCTCCCAATAGTCGATTACACTGAAACAGCATGGGAAAAATACACAGATTTCAATAAAGGTCTCTTTCCCTATATAGGTACCGTTACTAATAGTAAGCTGATACGTAGATTAACTAGAACCCTTGAAGCAGTAGTGAACGAAACTATTTCCGCCTTAGGCAATTTAACAGAAGAGCTGTCTGCCATGCGGATTGTTGTGCTTCAAAATCGTCTTGTCCTTGACGTCATCCTGGCCGATAGGGGCGGAGCTTGTAGGGTCATCGGATCAAGCTGCTGCGTATTTATACCAGAAAATTCACCATCTGTATATCAGACCAGTTCTCAATATGCCGCTCTTTTCGAAACTAAGACAGATCACAACTAGAAAAGGGGTACTCGAAGAAGCTGTTCCCATTCCTCCTAGGGACACTCCAGGGTACTTCATGTATCATAAACACGGCCTAGACGCTATATTATTTCTTGATCTATGGGTAGACTACACTAAGGAATTACCAGAAAGTCAGAGGTGGCCCGCAGCTGGGACCTGGGATGCAGATTGCATCGTTAAAGTAGAGGAAGAGTTATGGAAAAGGAAAGCCAGACAGTCACAGAAAGACGCCATTGAATTATGGCGTAAAGAATCGTATAGACGCACAGAAAAAGCACGTAGACAGGAAGAGAAGAGTAAAGAGAATTCAAATAAAGTTCGAGAAAATCTATTAATTGAAGAAGGTACACGAGTAAAATCAGAACAAGTAGACAGACAAAGAAATGCCCTTATGAAGGGTATGTATCCCCTTCTGGCCGAAGGATTACCTAAGGCTACTCCGGGGATACCAAAAGACTTGCCACCCCCATTATTTCCAATAAAAGTACATCCTAAGGGGCATCCTAGAACCGCAGAAGATGTTTTCCTTTCCTCATATTTAGATGACGCAGCTCCCGAGTATGCTAACCCCGCCCCACATAGACCGTCGGCCGGGGAGGTTCAACGCCAAGATCCTGTATCTGTATCCTTACAGCATCAAATCCTGACACAAGTTCCGGCAAGCACGTCCGTTTCCACATCTGTTCCTACAGCTACTTCTATAGCTGTGTCCACACCTATAGTTGCTGTATCGCGTTCAACGAATCCTTTCACGCCTGATACCCCAGACGGGGCTACTGGAGGTGCTACCAACATTTTTTCTACGCCACCCAGAATAAATAAACTTATCTTTCAAGAGTCAGCACATCCACGTACCCCCAAACTCATAAATGCCCGCACGCTTAAGGAACTTCTTATAGATTGTAGATATGACCCTGTGCCCGGCAAAGAGGACGAAATGATCATGGCATCATTACGTATCAGACGAGCCGCGGTGTATTTAGGGAAGTTACCAGGAATGACTGTGCATCTAGATAATATATATCATTTTGTCCAAACAGGGCGAGATTCTGAAAGTATTAACAGAGCTATGGAATACCAGAAAGTGGAGATACAGGGGGAACTGTTACGTTTCCTCATAAATTGTGTGATCAGAAATCAAGACCGACCGGGGGTAGACCCGGAAACAATGGAAACTCTTACCCGATGGAGCCAGAATATATCAGAAGGGAGACATGACAGGCAAAAATGTATAATAGCCATGTGCAGAAAGATCCGTAAAGAAATAGAACGCCTACACGAAGAGAGATTAGCGGTAGACCAGTTTGAACAAAACGAGGAGGAGGAAGGATCAGGACTGTCCACAGGACAGTCAGAAACCATAGCCTATGTAGGTAGAGGAAGATCTTGTAATAGTACTAGATGCTTTACTGACCCGATACGTCCGATATGTCCAGATAATAACAGGAATTTCCAAACACCTATAATAAATATGAGGTCCCCCGAGCATTCGTTCCAAGCCGCTGATAAATTACTCCGAGAACGAAGGGGTTATCATTTACTCGATTCTATGGATGAACAAGAATTAGCCAGGTCAGCCGTTCATTGGGTTGACAGTCCCGGAAAATATGGTGATGATACAGTAGCACACACATTTTTGAACCTCACCCCAGATGAACAGCGTTTAGCTGGGATTTATATGATTCAACAACTTCTTATACTATATAAAAGCCAACATTCAGATCCTGGTACCTTACCTGATATATTGACTGAATTACTCACGAATAGATGGAAAGGTTCAGGTACTAAGTTAATTAAGGAAATACTAGAATCCAGAAAGCAGTACATTCTTTTTATATGTCCAGAACATGTTTCATTGCCCATCAAGGAAAGACCGATGTATTACATGGACAGACAGAATCCCTTACGAGAAGTACACCCAATAAAGGGCGAGGACAATCAGTTTAAACGTGTATTTGTATATACGCCCATATCTAAAATAGAATTGTTAGAAATGAAGAAAGTGGTACCCAGTCATGACAAAGACCCAGCGGGTTTCCACCGAGAAATTAAAGACATGTTACTCATGGGAGAGTATACCTATCCCGACATTATGACAATATTAAAGGTATTAATGCCTGCTGGCATTTATGAAAAACTCAAGGAAAAAGAGTGGGAGGTAGGAGACCAAAAGATAGATTGGACAGCATTAGAAAATGAAGAAAAGGCCCGAGGTCCAGGTTCGGGGCTTGGGGACAAAACTAAAGCACTACCAGGTTTACTAGTACAGGTACTGCCACGTTTATTAACTACGAAAAAGGAAGACTGGGGTGCAATCTCAGCCTGTAAACAAAAGCAAGATGAAGACACTAGTGATTTCTATGCCCGATTCGAAAAATGTTTTGGTATAAATAGCGGTATAAAAGCAAGTAGCGAGTCATACCCACATCTGTTTGTGACAAAATTAGTTGAAAATTCCTTGCCCCAAGTGAAGAATAGAGTATTAAAATTCGAGAGTACCTGGCAAGGTAATACCCCATCACAAATGTTACAAATGTTACAGTACCATTACAATAGAATTAGAGAAGAACAAGAACATGAACAAAGACGCATGAAAGACACGAAAATGAAAATGCTAGTCTCTCAGACAGTTCCAGCTGAAGGACATAAAAAGGGTACGACACATTCTGGTGAGTCAGCAGGACCTGTAAAAGGGACATGCAACTATTGTAAACAGCCAGGACATTACATACACGACTGCCCAGTACTGAAGCGTAATATCGCCACAGGTATTACAAAAGAAAGACCACGGCCACCTAGACAGGATCAGAATGAACAAGGAGTACCGCAGCATGCACAGGCCATGCCAGCTCCACAACAGTCTATACAGTTTGTGCCAGCCGCACCAGCGTTGCCTGCTGCTGCCACACAAACCACGACACGACAGCTGTACCAGACCGCACAGTATGACTATCCTGATTATCAACGATATGCATGAACCAGCCTAGAGAGGGAAGTTGACTTACCCCTTATCGAGGTCCCTGTAGACCAAGAAGGACCTTATATACATAGTGAATTATTAGGCCAAGATAGAAAAATTTTACTTGATACAGGGGCAAGTCGAACAACTATAAAACGTAGTGAAGTTCCAGGGGCACCCCTCTCAGGCTCACAGAATATTTCCCTTGGTTTTTCAGGAAAACCTATTGTTAATGAAGTATCACAGCCTCTTCCACTTACGATAGGACCCTTGACCAGAACTACAGATTTATTGCTTACTAAATCATGTCCAGAAAACTTGTTAGGTATAAAAACACTGAAAGCTCTAGGAGCTATAATATGTTGTTCTCCGGAAGGAGTAAGATTGTTTTTACGTGATTTCAAAGGTCACTATGTGTCTCGAGACATGGATTCCCGACTGCAGACTTTACCCACACATTTATGGGCACAAGGCCCTACAGATGTTGGTTGCATGAACATTACACCATATCGAGTCACACTAAAGGCAGGAGTGGTACTACCACGAATGCGACAATACAAGTTACCCCCAGATGCTGTAATGGCTTTACTGCAAATCATTGACGAGCTTATTGGCCAAGGAGTGGTTGTGGAGACCGACTCCAATGTATGTAATTCACCGATAATTCCGATTCTTAAACGAACTGATCCAAAGGCTCCCCCAGTATATCGATTGGTTATTGATCTGCGCGAACTAAATAAATGTATTGTACCACAATATCCCGTAGTTCCAGACATCTCTTCATTACTGACAGCTATTGATTCCGAAGCAACATTCTTTACTGTAATTGATCTCAAGAATGCCTTTTTTAGCGTCCCAATAGATCCGGAAAGCCAATACTTGTTCGGATTTAGTTTAAATGGACGTAGCTTTAAATTCACACGCGCACCTCAAGGATTTACAGAAAGCCCCAGCATCTATAGCCAAGCACTGAAACGAGAACTTGACAGTATACACATGCCAGTCAACACTGCTCTGCTTCAATATGTCGATCTGCTGATCACCGCCCGAAGCGAACCTGAATGTGAAAAAGCATCACTGACGGTTTTACAATTTCTAGCCAAAAAGGGGCACAAGGTGTCCCCTTCTAAGCTGCAATTCTGTGTCCAGCGAGTTATTTACCTTGGTCACTCGCTGTCCAAGGAGGGAAGGCAGCTTACACCAGATCGCATTCGGTTAATAGCTAACATGCCAATACCCAAGACACAAAAGGAGGTGCGGGCTTTCATAGGCCTCACTTCATATTGTAGGCAGTGGATCCCTCAGTATGCATTTCTAGCAAAACCACTCATTCAATTAACAACACAGGAGGCAGCCACATCGACTGTCCTCCCTTGGACTCAGGAACACACACTAGCTTTTGAAAGCTTAAAGAAAGCTCTATGCCAAGCACCTGTTTTAGCAACACCATGCTACAGAAAACATTTTACACTCTTTATTACAGAACGAGAAGGTACTGCTTTGTCAGTACTCACACAGGAACAAGCAGGATCACACAAACCGTGTGCTTATTTTTCTAGTACATTAGATCCCGTAGCTCAGGCTCTGCCTGCGTGCCTGAAATCAGTGGCAGCGACAGCTTTAGCAATCAGACAAAGCGATGCCATAGTGTTAGGACATCCATTGACAGTACAAGTACCACATGCAGTAGAGGTTCTTGTGAATCGAACGCAAACACAACACTTGACTATAGCGCGACTTACAGGTTACGAATTAACATTGTTTCAGCCACATATAGAAATCAGACGTTGTAACACATTGAATCCTGCCACACTTTTACCTGTAAATGGAACAGACCCACTAGCTCATGATTGTATTGAAGTTATTACAATAACGACGAAACCCAGACAAGACTTGACAGATGTCCCATTGTCAGATCCAGACCGGACGTTGTATGTAGATGGTTCATGTATGAGAACAGGTACAGGAGAGTTAGTGGCCGCTTACGCAGTCACAACAGACACTGAAATTATTGAAACCAAGTGTATAAATACCTTGTCCGCTCAAGCGGCAGAGCTAGTCGCTCTGACACAGGCCTGTATTCAAGCCACAAATAAAAGAGTCAACATATACACTGATTCACGTTATGCATTCGGAGTTGTACATGACTTCGGCGTGCTGTGGCGAGAGAGAGGTTATTTAACTTCTCACGGTGCCCACATTCAGCACGGACCCCTCATTCATGCCTTATTAGATGCAATACATTTACCCATTGCAATATCGATTATGAAATGCAAAGCTCATACGAAAATTACTGATATCATTTCTCAAGGCAATGATCTAGCTGACAGAACAGCTAAACAGACTGCTCAAACTCAAACATCCGACATGACAAAGACAATAGTCCAGACACCAACACATTGCATGATGGTTAAGGATCCCGCTCTTGATGTAATTGACATACAGACACATGCTACTCCAGACGAAATAAGGAAATGGACTGAATTAGGAGGGATCCAAACGGATCAAGGATGGATGACGAAGGAAAAATCTGTGTGGTTCCTTCCTGATTCAATGGTCCAAGTCATTATTAACACTGTCCATAGTCCAGCGCATCTAGGAGAGAAAGCTATGCTAGACAGCATTCAACACATTTGGTTCAACAAACATTTACGAGCAGCAGCGAAACAAAAAGTTCGTACCTGTATGATCTGTTGTCAGTTCAACCCAGGAAAAAGCATCCCCGTAGAGCAGGGTGGATTTCAGCCTCCTGATCACCCTTTTGAAATCCTCCAGATGGATTATATCCAGATGGAACGATGTCGAGGATTCAAATATGTTCTCGTAGTTGTCTGTGCTCTTTCCCGTTGGACAGAGGCATACCCGGTTTCAGATTACACTGCCCCGACTACTGCCAAACAGTTAGTTCGAGAATTCTTCCCACGATACGGTTTACCACGTGCTGTCTACTCAGATAATGGCCAGCCGTTCTCATCCGAACTAATGAAACACGTTTCACTTTTGTTAGGCTATCAGTGGAAATTCCACTGTGTCCGACACCCCGAGGCAGCAGGTCTCGTGGAAAGACATAATCAGACCCTGAAAATTAGATTGTCCAAAATATGCAGGGAGAAAGGTGTCGACTGGGTAGTAGCATTACCAGTTGCACTCTTTTACATGAGAATGGTAGCACACTCTCGAACAGGGCTATCCCCGTATGAGGTGATCTTTGGCAGACCACCAAATATGTGGGGGACGCCTATACCACGTAAAATAACTGATATTGACTGTAATATGCTGACAGATTATTTGGCTTCCTTGATGTCTGCACTACAATCTTGTCGTTCACAGGTAGCTGCAGCTTTTCCTGACAACACTGAGGTGAAACCCCACGACGTAATTCCGGGGGATCTCGTTTTAGTGAGGAACTTTGATCGAAAGACTCAGCTGGATCCTAGGTGGAGGTCGCCGCAATTGGTCTTGCTCACCACAAGGACAGCCGTGAAGATCGAAGGCAGGAAAGGCTGGGTACATTCAAGTCATATCAAGAAATTTTATGGACTACCATCGGATGTAAAAACTACACCTCGCGTGTCTTCACCCATTGACTTAAAACTTCCTTTGGTTGAATCAAGTAGTCACGAACAATATAAACTAAAACTCAGATCTAATCAGTCGGGCAATTTGATTGTTTAAGTCCTCTCCAAGGTGAAGCGGTTGAATTTGTCTCTGACATGTATCCCTTAGATCTGAATAGAGGAAAAACCCGAAAAATGTTGAAACGACATGCATACTGTAAATCACTGCGTAGTCATTGCACAGTGACGTTATTAATTTTGTTCTTCTTAAGTCTTTTAATAATTATTGCAAGTATATTGTTGCACATATATTATCCTATTTCTAGACACGTTTATAATGTTACTGCTGAACATTCTTTTAGTGAATTACCTCCGCATGAATTGTCATACAGATTTGCGCTGCGCAATAACACTTTTATTAGTATGTTACATCATTCCCATCAGGTTAGCAATGCTACAAATTGTTGGATATGTGGCCGACTCCCTCCCTATCAGAACTATAAAGGAATTCTACCTCTTTTTCCATACCCGTTCACACACAACGGCTCCTGTGGAGCATGGTTTAGCTTAATTAATTCCTTAGATTCAAATTCTGCAGTTTATCAAGACAACTGGGTATGGGGAAATCTGAACTTAGTTTTACTTAAAGTCTGCCACCCCAACAAGGAGGGACTTCCCAAAAGAACAGGAACTGATCTAGAAAATGAAGTATATGGATTAGGTAATTTTACGCTTAATCTCTTGATCTTGAACGTCGAATCCGAAGCTACTCCAAGTTTGCCCGCCATGTCAGTATTTCCAGTAAAAGGTGAATTATATGTAAGAAAGAATTGTTCCATACATATGGGCCATAGTAGATGCACCACTGTAATAGAATTCAGTGATCAAGGCAAGTCGACATTTAGAGCTTCCCGCCATTCCTATTTTATGTGTGGTCAGACGGCATATGTACGTTTGCCTCTAGATTGGGATGGTACCTGCTACATTGGATTCCTTTTGCCACCTGTTTTTCTAGCTCCTCCTGATTATCACAGAAATACTCATTTAGTACACAATAGAGAAAGGAGAGATCTCCCAATAGTCGATTACACTGAAACAGCATGGGAAAAATACACAGATTTCAATAAAGGTCTCTTTCCCTATATAGGTACCGTTACTAATAGTAAGCTGATACGTAGATTAACTAGAACCCTTGAAGCAGTAGTGAACGAAACTATTTCCGCCTTAGGCAATTTAACAGAAGAGCAGTCTGCCATGCGGATTGTTGTGCTTCAAAATCGTCTTGTCCTTGACGTCATCCTGGCCGATAGGGGCGGAGCTTGTAGGGTCATCGGATCAAGCTGCTGCGTATTTATACCAGAAAATTCACCATCTGTATATAAAGCTATAACCCGCCTTCATAAGATTGTGAGCCAGATACACCAGAATCCAGGCACTTGGACTTGGTCCGGGTGGTTTTGGAGCGTGTTATCAGCCTGTGGATGGAGAGTTCTATCCTTCCTAGGTATTGGCCTTCTCATACTATTCAGTTGCTGCTTATGCCTGCAATGTGGACCAGCGATTTGTGGTCTGTGTGCCACATCGTGTATTCCACATCAAGATTTTCGTTCAAGATCCCGGAAGAAGAAAGAAGAACAAATGATGCTATATGAACAGATCAATGGATTGATGAAGATTGATATCTCTTGACGGGCAAGTAGGGGACAAGGAGGGAATGTGGAAATATGGATTTTCCTGGTCAGTTATGTCCCCTATCTTGGACCCCAACGGTTCTATGTGCATGTTACAAGTACATGTATGTTCCCTCCAGTTCCAGTTATGAAGACGCAAATACATGTGCGTCCACCGTTAACATGTCCTCTTTCAGATCCGCCATGAATGGGCCGGATATTCCATTCCTAAGTACGAAAGGCCACCGCCTTTATATGGTTCACTTATGCCATTTTACAGTCCAGGCAAGTAGGCCCTGATTCTGTCATCAAGTTTTTCTTGCTTTCTGTCTCTGAAGCTCCAGTCCGAGCCTGCATCTGTGACCATGAACTTTGTCTCATCCTCTGCGCGGCTCACAATGCCTGACATCAGCTTGCTGCCTGCCAAGAACTGTATTTCACCTTCGAAATTATCTGCTCCGCTCCCTGCCCAATGCATTCCTGTCTAGTAGTTTAAGTAAACATTCTGCCAGCTACCGAGCAAAGGCCCGGCTTCTCTGTCTTTATACAAGTAATTCATAGCCCTATTACCATGGAAGACTTCTGCCCTCGCATCTAGTGTAGACACTTAGACGCTTGTACACGCACTAACAGTCAGTATAGTCAGTATAGAATAAGATTCTACTCCAAGAAGGCCTCTCTTTTGGATAACATAGTTCTTTAAACATAGGATGTTAGATATGATTTGGGATTAGGTTGACTTGACCCTCCAGACATCTGTCGCCACATGTAGAGCTAAATGTCAAGTCCCCTTCACCCCCTAGCTGCACGTCAATCACACGTCATACTGCTGCGCGCGCATTTCTGCCAAGTATTTCTGCTGACATTGTGAAATTCTTTCATGGAACCACCCCATTATGACATCATACCTGATGACGTTCCTTTGTTACGCCCAATCACGCCCATTTTCATTACGCATGAATAATGTTATCTTCCTTATCAATTGTTACGCCTCTCGCATTTGCTTCACTGTAATGCCTATTGTATAAAAGTGATTAATTATCAATAATGTATGTACTTCACTTCCTGAACCTCCGTGGTGATGGAACCTGGAGGCCACGATTCCGAATCGTCCACTGGAATAAAGCCCATTCCGAACCTCTAATACCACGGATTTTGCCTCTTATTTATTGAGCTATTTCTATTATGTTCTGTATCAAATTAAGTCCCGGTAATTAAATTATTTACCACATAAATGGCGCCCGAATAGGGACACTTTCTCATCTCACGCGCCGGCGGTGCGTTGCAGGCCCGGTCTCCTGCCACAGCTGGACGGACAACAACGCGTACCAGCAGGATTTCCTGTATCTCCCTCCGGTCAAGCGGGGGCGACTGAGGCTGCGATCAACACCCAGACGAGGCGGTGAGAAGTGCGAAGTATCCCGACCAGAGCCTAGCTGAGAGAGCAAGATCCGAGGTATACAGAGGCCCACCAGGTTTCCGATATCCTGAAGTATCCGAAGTTGTCGAGTCGAGTCCAGTCCGGTCCAGTTCAGTTCAGTTCCGTTCCGAGGCCTTCCGTTCCGAGCTACCCGGTGAGTACCATTACTGGGGAGGCGTTCTGGCGTGCACATAAGTTGTGCCGGTCCAGACGGGTTTGGGTACACAAATCCGGTCTGCACTGTTTTAGCAGTGTATCTGTACTGTTTAGCAGTATATCTAGTATATCAAGTATACATAAATTCAGAATAATTTCCGTTAAATGTCGAGAATTATGTTTTGTAATTAAGTTTTCTTAGATCATCATCATCATCGCTGCTCATTAAATGTTAAATGTTAAATGTATTAATACGTCCTGCATATTGTGGTGTGAATGACAGTTCATTATCGTGGTTTATTGTATTAAGTTTGTTCAAAATCAAGTATCAGACCAGTTCTCAATATGCCGCTCTTTTCGAAACTAAGACAGATCACAACTAGAAAAGGGGTACTCGAAGAAGCTGTTCCCATTCCTCCTAGGGACACTCCAGGGTACTTGCCTAGGGATCCCCAGGAGCACGAATTTGGGGTCCATTGGCAACGTTACCCCCAAGACCGTTCCCAATACGCCAATCACCTGCATCCAGTATGGCCTGAGTGCAGGGCAGGCCCAGATCGTGTGATAGAAATTACTGTTAGTGATCTTGCACACCAGACATAGAGGCGACTCTGCTCTCCCCGTCCTATGGAGTGTTTCTCTATCATAATACGTGCGGTGCAATATTTTGAATTGAATTATTAGAAGTCGGGCCTTTATAGCCACCTCCCTGAGATGCATCAATGCCGCCTCCCAATCGATATCCTCTAGCGACTCCACGTCCCACTCCCATCTTGTTCATAGACCTAGCAACCCGTCGGGTAGATTGTTATTGATAGTTTTATATGTGAAGGAGACCGCTTTACCAATAAGTTCCTCCTGTAGGAGCCTACCTTCCAGGGGAGCGTATTCCGGGAGTTGCTCATGGGGGATGTTCTCCACCTGCCACGCGTGTCTCAATTGAGCGTATTTAAGGAATTGAGAGTCCACCATATTATATACCTGCTTAAATTTAGACCATGTTTTAAGTTCGCCTTTTTCAATTATGTCCCCTATCGTGGAGATTCCCAGGAGATCCAAGGTTCCAAACCCAGTGATCTTACATATTTCTTTAAGCCAAGTCCCCTCCCAGAGCGGTGTGGACTGCGTAATCATAATCCGTTTCGTCCAACCCAGGGTCTTGCTAGCCCTCTTCCAGGCCCACAGTATCACTTGGGTCACCGGTAGCAGGCGTGAACTGCCCTTACCCCCATATAGATAATGTAGGTGTGTGTGGGGTTGCATTGTCTCCCTTTCAAGAGGGTATGTGTGGTGGTTTCTATGTTTGTGCATCCATTCGTTTATGGAGATCAAGTGGGATGCCCAATAATAAGCCTCTACATTGGGGAGTGCAATCCCTCCATTGTGCGGGTTGTGCCGCAGCATCTGCAGTGCGATTCTGGGGTGTCCATCTGTAATACTAGAGATCTAATTTTGCCATCGATCTCAGTGAAAATAGCCCTAGGCAGAAGATTGTATGTGTTTTGGAGGACATACAAGAGTTGTGGCAGGGTGATCATTTTAAAAAGAGAAGCTCAACCCATCAGGGTGAGAGGAAGGTCCCTCCATCTCTCTATATCAGACTTAAAGTTGCCTAGGACGATGTCCAGATTTTCTCGTCTGCACACCTCCGCGTGGGGCATAACAAATATACCTAGACACTTAAAACCCCTCGACACCACTTGAAATTCTCCAGGTAGGCGACAGTCTAGGGGTGCTCTAGACGGACAATATATCGAGGACTTATTCCAATTGATTTTGTACCTTGAGTGTTGTCCATATATTCGGTGATCAAATCAAACAGGACCGGAATCGTCCTCTCAGGGTAGGTGATGTATAACAGGATATCATCCGCGTACAGGGAGATTTTCTCCTCTTAAGCATCTGCGGGTGTGAAGCGGAAGCCCCGGATCAAAGATGTGATCTAACAGCGCAGGCCAGGGACTCCAGAGTAAGCGCAAAGAGGAGGGGCAATAGGGGGCAGCCCTGTCTCGTCCCTCTCTCGATGGGGAAGGGAGCCGAACATCGACCATTGACCCGTACTGTAGCCTTCGGTTGATTATACAGAAGTGCCAGCCAGCCGCGGAATTTCGGTCCTAATCTGAATTTGTCCAAAGTGGTGTCCAAGAATTGCCAGTTAACGGCGTTGAACGCCTTTTCTGTGTCCAGTGACAAAACACCTGGGGGCTCAGACTGTTGCGTACCTCCATACGCCAATTGTGAGTATGTCTGAGGTTCAGTTGGGTAGATCCACCTGGCATGAAACAGGATTGGTCTTCGTGGATCAACCTCCCAATCACGCCCATGAGGCAAGTCGCTAATAGGGTGGCCAGGATCAGGATCAGGATCAGTAGAGAGATGGGTCTATACAACCCACACTGATCGTGAGGCTTGCCCTCCTTATGTATGACCATGATAGTTGCCATCCGCAGGTCTGGGGGAGAATCCCCTCCGTTCGGGCGTCTAGGAAGAGCTGGAGGAGGTGGGGGCAGAGAGTGGTCGCGTATCGTCTGTAGAATTCGGCGGGCAGCCCATTAGTACCAGGAGTCTTCCCGTGACGCAGCTTTGCCACCGCTTCTTGGACCTCTGCTAGAGTTGGGTCCTCATCTAAAGCCCGAGTTTCCTCCTCCTCTAATGTTGGGGTGGTGATTGCCTTCAAGTATGCCTGCGTCACAGCCAGTGTTCTGTGTGGCCACGCCCTATAAAGATCTCTATAATATTCGGCAAAGGCCGCAGCCACTCCTTCATCTGTACATTGAGTGTTCCCTGAGAGGTCCGTCACTGTTGCCATCCACCTGTTTTGAACCTTTTGCCTGTTAAGCCAGGCCAGAAGCTTCCCGGCCTTGTCTCCCACCTCATAGAGTTTCCTGGCAGCGTCAGAGGCCAACTCCTTGTATTCCCTTCGTAGGGTAACAAGTCTACAAGACTGCTCGAGGTCGTTGTACTGAACAACCTGTCTATCTAGATCATTTATTTTTTGCTCCAGATCCATCAGGCTCTGAACTTTGTCTCGCTTTTCCCAAGCAACACGATTCTGGACCCTATCACATAGAACCGTTTTGTAGGGCTCCCAGACCGTTACGCCAGATTGGACTGAGTCTTTATTTTCTAGGAAGTATATGTCAATGTCTGCCTTGATACCCTTTGCAATTTTGGTATTCTGCAGGTCCCATGGGTTCAGTCTCCAGACCCTAACCCCGTCGCGCTCCCTCAACCCTAATTCCGCCAGAAGTGGGGAATGATCCGAAAGGCCCCAGGCTGTATATTCAGCGCACCCTGCGCCATATGTCTCTCCTCTGGGAACAAATATGTAGTCCAGTCTGGAATGTGAGTCATGGGCCCCGAGTGGAAGGAGTATTGTCTGGTTTGGGGATGTTTTGCCCTCCAAATGTCGGTCAGTCCCATCGTCATGGAGAAGTGTTGTAGTGGTGTGATCGTTGTGCATCCGACCCCACACCTAGAGCGGTCGATGTCCGGGTCCATCACATCGTTAAAATCCCCTCCTACCATATGTATTGCGGAGGGTGTCTCGATCAGTACGTCAATTACCTTCGTCATGGTGGGTGCCTACAATCTGGGGGGTTGCATAGACACAGATCAAGAGGACCTTCACCCGGCCCCACATCCCCAGAACTCCCACATATCTACTCAGGGAGTCGTGCCAAGTGCGTGTAGTTTGAAAGGAAATACTTTTCTTGATCGCCACCCCCCATGCCCCAGTAGTGATCCCCGAGTGTGCCAGAAGTCTGTATGCCCCTCGAGCGATAAATCCGCACTGTGTTCCCCTGAGATGCGTTTCCTGTAGCATCACCACCTCGGGTGGAGTTGTTTTATGTGCCATCCGTGGGCAAAGGGTCCATGATCGGTACTTTGTCTCTCCCACTCTGTTCAAGCTCCAAGATTGCCTTTTCAAGTGGATGTCGTGATGCTGGGCTGGAGGACCTGCCGGTATCGTCTGAGTCTGAGTGCTGGTTAGGGGAGCCGATTCCCTGTGCCGTTTCCATTTAAGATGGCGTGTCTTCCTCTTTGCGACCATCTTGACTCCTTGTGAGAGGCGTAAGTCATCTTCTAGTATATGGTGTGCCTTGACGTTTTCTCCCTGGTCGCCCCGTATCTGTACGGTTCCGTCTCCTCGGGCACCCATCCTCCTTGGTTCTAGTCCCTCTTCCCCTAGCGTCCGGAGGCATCTCTTTCCGCTGTTGGAGCATCGGTCTTTCTTCCACCCATGCCCACGCCTCCTCCGGGGTCTGGAAGACGAAAGACTTCCCCTGGAATAATACTTTTAACTTTGCCGGAAACATTAGCATGTACTGAAGTTTGAGGGCTCGCAATTTAATCTTGACCGCATCGAAGGTGCGGTATTGCCTCTGCACCTCTCGGCTGTAATCGGGAAACGCCATGATCTTCGAGCTTTCAAAGTGGACTTCCCCTTACGGCGCATTTCCCTGAGCATCATGTCTCTGTCCAGAAAGTTCAGGAGCTTCGCGATAATAAGTCTTGGCGGAGTTCCGGGAGGAGGTTTAGCGTTCGAGGCGCAATGTGCACGTTGTACGATGAAACAATGAGAGAACTGCTCTGTTGGGATGACATCGGTTAACCACTTAGTCAGGAAGGTTGCCACGTTGGAGCCCTACACCCCCTGCGGAAAACCCAAAAAGCAGAGGTTGTTTCTCCGGGCCCGGTTTTCCGTATCATCAATACTCCAGAGCATATCCGCAGTGTTATTGCGTACCTCTCTCATCTCCTTCTGGAGGTCCTTGACTGCGTCTTCCACTTCTGAAACCCGGGTCTCGGCCTCTGTCACCTGCTCAGACACCTTACGCAGATCTTGGTGAAGCAACGAGACCTCGGAGCATACCTCGCCGATCTTCCCCTCCAATGCCTCTCTGGAGTTTTGGATGGCTTGAAGGAGTAGGGCCGTGTCTGAGGGAGGCTGTGCTGCCTCCGCCCCTTCAGGGTGCGCCGGGAGCACTTTAGTGTATTTGTACAACTTGCCCTGTCTCGCGGCCTTCAGGTCTTTATCCTTGGCAATGATTCCGTCTCACCTCCACCGCACCATGCATGTATGGGTTCACTTTATTGATTCCGCCTGGAATTCGTCTGGAGGCAGCATGTTTCTCGATTCGTCCTCAGTACGTGGGTCAGTCCGCTGAGTGAGTGAAAGACTGGCACTGTCTCTCTATCGGCACAGTCTGGGGTGGAGGGAGAAGGACTTTCTGCGTTAAGGGTAGATCTGGTATCCTAGACGCACTTTACAACTCACGTGAAATGACAGTCGCTCTCGGTCTGGCGTTCTTTGGGGCCGATGATCTTCACCCACTGGGGTCCACCGGAGCAGGGCAACCACTCCGTCCCCCGCAGCTCCTGAAATCGACAGCGGCGGGTAGGATTCCCACTCTCCCGTGCGGAAGTCACGGGAGATGTAGATCATAACCAGGGCCTCAACCGGACCATCAGCGTAGAATCCTCTGAGGCACTAAATTGCACAGCCACCCTCACCATGAATTTCCTGTGTGCAACTAAAGCCTGGGCAGGGAGGGGGTGGAGGATCTTGTCCACGACCGCTAAATAGGGTCAAATTTCAGGTGGTGGTGTCCTTTCGCATCCTGCACCTCTCCTTGGGGGTGGTATGATACTGAGCCACTGGGGAGTATGGGGCAACTGTCTCTAGTGGAATATTGCTCATATTACCCCTTCAGTTTGTCCCTTAGGGCGAGGCTGAGCCAGGCGGACCCCGCACTCCCAAACCCAAGCCCAGCAGGCCTGGGTACTGCACGTGTCTTAATTCATTTTCTGGCCCCAGACTGCAACCGCTTCACTCACGTGGCCAATTCTCCTCAAGTTCAGGAAAAAAAGCAGAGGGGGGCATCCAAGGCCTTAGGCATTGCCTTTTCCTCCCGTTGAGTCGGGTCCAACGCCGTCTAGGACAGTGCCGGGTGCGCAGGCAGCTTCACCACACCTGCTGCGCTTCTGACAACACTACGCCGCAGGAATATGCAGTCTTTAAAGATTTCCACCGCTATGACCCAGCTCGGCGGCGAAGGCTCCGTCCGCTCTCACCTCCCGCCCTCCGGATCAGAAGGGTAAATTCCCCCAGCCAGTCTCTCACCGCCGTGAGTTACAGTGGTCAGTTTCAGCGTTCTCGGTCGGCCCCTTAATAGATCCCGGAAGCTTTGTTATTAGCCACTGCATAGGGGGCCGCCATCTTGTCTGGGCCGTCCAGTCCGGGATCCGGCCACAACACCGTTGTGTAGCTGCTTCTATACGGGACCACACACGCCTGCGGCCTTACCCACACCCCACCCCACAAACACGTGTCGGCTGATTGTTTCCTTATAATCCAGTTGGTTCTTCATTAAATAACTTTTCAACTTTATACCGGTGTCGACCACTACAATTATAATTTGCACGAGACTTCCACACCATCGTTATACCCCCACTACATGTGCCCGGGACTGTGCTCATTTCTCAGTGTGGGTCTTTCGATTCACACACTCGCGGGGATAATTTCCCTGACCTGGCAGCACCGTATCTACTCAGGTTTGCATAAAACACCACGCATACTATTCCGAGCGCCATTCTTCCTGACTGCACTAAAAACCCAACCCCTAGCCTTCAGTAAATAGGAATGAGCTTACTCTTTTGGGGGTAGTTTCTTGTTGCTCCCAAAACCCCTCCGAGAACTTCCCTTCTCCTAACCCCTCCTTACTCCTACTCTTTACCTCCAATTTAGTAGCAAATATTCCCCATTTACCAGCCATTCAACTCTATCTCTCCCACATGTACTACTAGAACATATACATGTGCGGAAACTCCACACTCGGGGCAAAGATCTCTTCACACAAAAAGATAGGTGTATACGCAGCCTATCACATGTGAAAGTGGTTGAAAGAGCACCTAGAGGAGATGAGTGAATTGGTCTCTTACAGGGCTGGTGAAGATGTGTGCTTGTGGGAGAAGATTGAACAGCTTCCAGGGTGCCAGGACCTATGGGATCTGACAGCATGATAGACATTGTGGACCCACCATCATTCAGGCACCGGTAACCCTGGGTTTATAGTGCATACCCTCCAGTACAACAGAACTGAGCAGCTTGCACACTATAAATCACCCAGGTGTGAGGACTCACAGTGGCAAGTCACGTCCCCTCCAGCATAATATATCCATGCTGATATGACACTTATTATGATATCAAATAAAAGCCTCACTCCTCTGAAAATGAGTGATTCATTCCAAGACCTCTGGGCCTGAGGATGAATGAGGGAGGAAGAGTTGGGGCATTTTATCATATTGCAGTGTCCATCAAAAGAGAGAAACATACTCCTCAGTAAAGTTGCCTAAATACCATTCTGCAAATTCTTGGATACCTCGTCTGTGTAGGTTATAAGGATAAATATGATCTGTAGTGTTCCTCTGTGGAGGACGTAGAGGTGGACAACTTCCAGGAGCACCCAAGCGCCAAGAAGCAAGAGTTCATGGGTGGCTGGAGTTTTGCAAGCGAGCAAGTCCTCTGTTGGTGACAGCATTCGAGCGCTTCTTATACTGTGACCAAAGTCACTGGGGAGAAAGGAAAGGCCCCCTCTCGGTGAACACTGGGACAGGAAGTCTGTGCTTGTCAACATGTGGCCCCTCAGCGGGCATGTTGTGGTAAATATTTCGTTACCGGTACTATTTTTTATGCGGTAAAATCTATCAAGAATAACTCAGTAAATATAAGAGGCAGAATCCGTGGTATGAGAGGGTTTAAAATGCTTTATTCCTATAAAAAGGAAGACAATTCGAATTGTGGGCCTTCTGTTCCATCACCACGAAAGTTCAGGAAGGAAGGGAGCCTATATTATTGACAGATAGGCAGTTTTATAGAAAATACATTACAGTGAAACAGATGCAAGAGGCGTAACAGCTGATAAAAGGTGCATACGTAGCTAATAGAGGGCGTAATTCAAGAAACGTCACTAAACATGATGTCACAAGTGGGCGGATCCATAAAAGAATCCTGCAATGTCAGCAGAAATGTTTGGCAAAGATGCGCACGCAGCCGCATGACGTGTGATTGACGTGCAACTAGAGGGTGAAGGGGACTTGACATTTAGCTCTACATGTGGAGACAGAAGTCTGGGGTTATGTCAACCTAATTCCAAATCATATCTAATATCCTATGTTTAAAGAACTGTGTTATCCAAAAGGAAAGGTCTCTTAGGATAGAATCTTATTCTATACTGACTATACTGACTGTTAGTGCGTGTACAAGCGTCTAAGTGTCTACACTAGATGCGAGGGGGTAGGAATATTCCATGGTAACGGGGCTATGAATTATTTGCATGAGGGCAGCGAGGCCTGGCCCTTTGCACGGTAGCTGGAGGAGTGTTTACCTAAACTACTAGACAGGAATGCATCTGATGGGGAGCGAAGGAGATAATCTCGAAGGTGAAATACAGTTTTTGGCAGGCGACAGGCTGGATCAGGCACCGTTAGCCGCGCAAGGAGTAAGACAAAGTTCATGGTCACAGATGCAGGCTCAGACTGGAGCTTTCAGAGGCAGAAGGCAGGAAAAGGCTTGATGACAGAATTCGGGCCTACTCGCCTGAATCTGTGAAATGTGGGAAGTGAACCACATAAAGTCGGTGGCCTTTCATACTTAGGAATGGAATATCTGACCCATTCATGGCGGATCTGAAAGAGGACATGTTGACGGTGGACGCACATATATTTGCGTCTTCAGAACTAGAGCAGGAGGGAACATACATGTACTTATAGCATGCACATGGAGCCGTTGGGGTCTACGATAGGGGACATAACTGATCACAAAATTCATATTTCCTCAATGTGATGAAGAGGACTTCTTTTTTTTGGCAGTTTCCCATGAACACAAAATGGCGGCTGCTCTAGGAAACATGGGTTATTATCATCCACATTATCACCCAGAAGGCTTCTTGAATAGAAGAAGGATTAAATGACTAAAGTAATTACTGACACCAGAAGGTCTAATCTCATAGACGAAGAGTGATTCAATAACATACAACAATATAGAAAGGTTCCCTTCTTGGTAATGCATGGGTAACTGCAAGGTACGTCGAGCAGTCATACACTTACTTTATGAACATTTCTACAATTCTGTACTGGACACCTCTATGATAGGGGGAGATCTTTCCTAGAAACAGTGACCTCATAGGAAGAGGGAGGACCCTCCTATCATCTCTTTCTTGATTTGGAGAATTGCAGGAAAATCAGAAGGCATGGGATCTTTACCAATCTCTTATAACATCACGCGTCTTAACCAAAGAATGCTTTCAATACATTGCCACTTTTAGAAAGGTGCATCTAGCCTCAATTTATATCTGTACTCAAGCGTTTGTCCACTGAAAGTGGGTTGCCATTCAAAATGGTGGGGGTAAAACTAAAAACCACAGGCACTGGTGGTCAACTGGTTGACACCTACGTTTGATCCCCTTGTTTCTCTCTGTACCACATTGAGGAGACATTAAGACCCATTGGGGCTGAGGACCCACAGAAGATGAAAGTCCCCTGTATGCACACCAGAGCCCAGTGAATGCACCACTGCCATAGGCAGAGTGCAAGCTAAAAGGCAGGAGAAACCAGGAACAATGAACCAGTGATTTGTCTGTGTATTTGACTACGATGAATGTGGTGATTGTATATCTCTGTGAAATGAAATGAAATAACACTTTATTGTTCAGTTAATTAAAACTTACAATATGACACTCTTACATTACCATATGGCACATCATAGGTTAATATAATTTTAAAATAACTGTCTTAAAATACAGTTAAAATCTACGTAATGTATTAAAAACTGCAAGGTAGAAACTGATTTTTAACAGGACCGATCTACAGTTCAAACATTTCATAAGGTCTTATTGCATTTAATAGGCCCATAGCACCTTAGATGTCCTATTTATTTTTAGATCTTTGTATCTCTGTGTTTTTTAGGGGTCAACTGAAAGTATTTCTGGTAAAATGCTGAAAAGTATTTGTCATAGGGCGTCTAAAAGATTGCAAACTATAAGGTTTTGCTAGCAAATCTGCATTATAAGCCCTCCACCACAGATTATATCAAGTGAGCTTCAACAATAGAAGCTTGAAATGTATTGTCTGGCCTGGCTTGAATTATTCTCTGGTGTGCAGTGCTATGATCTGTATAGCCTCTGTAACTGGGTATCTCTTGTTTGACCTGGTATAAAATGAGGTGCCCATATTGCTAAAATATAGTCTAGTGCAATCAGATATCCACTAGAATAACTAAGGGGTTCCCTAATATGGTCTTGAGTATCTTGCTATGATACGCTGTGCATTGATGTGACCTGATCTGTTCCTAGTACATACTGAGCATAATGTATGCCTGTGGTTGCAGGTGGTGGTCACAGGCTCTCATTTTTGGGGGCCAGGACCTATTTTGTATCAGTAGACTTTAGCCGACATCAAGATATAGAAAAGGAACAAGGAACATAAAGATAGGAGAACACCAACAAAAGGAAACACTAGACATGATAAGAGAACATGCAAGAGTGAGATAAAAAACAGGAAGTGTAGGGTGGAGGAGACAGAAGCAGGAAGTGGAATCAAGACTGGCCAGCTTTGGTATTTGCTAACCCCAGCCTTCCATAGTGCTGATGGTGGGCTCCTAAGGAAAACTTTGGGGTCCTGCACTTCTGTTTTTACAAATAAAGCACGGTTTATGCCTGCCCTTTAGAGAAGCCAATTCCCCAGTCTTACAGACCATTAGCCCTCCTTCTTACCTCAGCTTTGGTTTTTCTGGATAGGACCCGCAACCAGTTCCCTATCATGGTGAGGATGGAGGCAAAGTAGGCCAGGCCCAGAAGGATCCAGAACCAGACCAGTGGCTTGTACCACATGTACTCCTGCCCCGAGCTGTCACCTGAGGATGTAAAACACACAAAGAGATGATCACTCACAGAAGGCACACAAAGCACTTCACATATAAGCCTCGGAGATATTGAATTTCCTGGGACTTTAACGCTCCACAGTTTTGCTTTATTATTAAAAAGTCCCTCTCGACTCCCTACCAACCAAATTGCCATTCGAATATAGGATAGTCATTTTCAGACATGTGACTTGAACTTATATTCTTTTCATTTATATAGCTGAGCCCCAGAATCTCTTGGCTTACAGTTGGGGTTTGGCTGTTCTCACCTATCTGGTCTCCAAACCGGGTATGGCACTGAGACTGCTACTTGTCAGATGGTGGGCTGTGTTGGATGGTGAAAGTGCCCCTATGTTTGTCTTCTCGGGTTGCTGTCCTTGATCGCTCAGTGGCATCTGACATGGCGGATCATATGGATGGGCATCTTGACAGGTCAACTCAACCCATTCTAAGCACCTAATCAGCTTTAGGCTGTATTCTGAATTGGATTTCTTCACTTCCTTTTGGCGTAACCAGTTTGCATAGGCTGGGACCTTCAGGTCATGCTCCATGCCTATGCACTGATGCATGATCAGGGTTCCATCTTCTTACCCACTTTATTTAATTACTCTTTGGATTGGCCGGAAGATGTGGTGCTTCACTGGCATCTCCACCCACCAGAACTGAGTACACTATCCTCTTTTGGATGGTGCAATGTTTAAGATCTGTCCACTGCCTGCTGGATTTGTCTCAAAACCATAAAAGACTAGACGTCAGATGATCACAAGAAATTAGATCCATCTAAGAGGAATTTTTCTTCTTTTCATCTTGGTGCACCTCTGTCTTTGTTCAGCCTTCGCTCTTTAGTTTTTCCTTACATGATATTAAATCTACTCTGGCTGCAGCGCTGCGATCTCTTGGCTTGTCAGTGATTCGTCTGTCTTTTCATCACAGCTCTGTAAATTAGTCACCCAGGATCTTTCCAGCTTGCTCTGCTCAGACACACCAGACACTGACTTCTAACCTCTTACTGTTGGCTGTTGTTTCAAGACTGAGTTTGTTCATGTTATCTTATTGAGGTTACACCTCATGGGTACCCTTCCACAAAAGGGGTGAGTTTATGATTTCCTCTAGTGCCCTGCCCATCTCTCATTCTGGCGGAGAAGATCAGTGAACAGGGTTTGGAGAAGCCAGCATGTACTCTATTGCATTTAGCCACAATCAATTTTTCAAAGAAACTTTGTCATCAACTGCCCCAAGGTCTCTAGAACTTTCTACATTTAAAAAAATGTCCACTTCCACCATAGATGCTTTTCAGAAAACTTTAGACTCATTTTTGCCGATGTTAGATGGTGATGGGCACCAGCCCTCGCCTTTGGAGACCAGGACTTTGTTTTCATCAGAAGATTTTGACCAAAAGCAAGGCAGAAAAGATAGAAAGAAGGAAATGACAAACGGATAATAATAAGAAACAATGACAAGGGAAGAGAGCAGGGGTGAAAAGTAGTAGAGGGATGTAGGTACAGGAAGTGTATGGTGGTGAAAGAATGAGGCATGAGGTGGAGTCCAGACCAGGCAGCCTTGGGATTTGGCAAAGCCTGGATTAGGCAGTGCCAACGGCGGCCTCCTAAGAAAAATGTTGGGCCTCTGGAATTACATTTTTTTGTAACTATTTATTAACAGGCTAATTCTATTGCCTTACTTACATTTCTTGCATAATCTTGATCTGAATGAAGTCCGGAGAGTGGATGGTTCTTCATTCATTGTTGCCTCCATCCTCGCCACCTTGTCTTTCTTGGTGCTACAGTGACCTGGAGATCACTTGACGAATATGAATTCTGCAATGAGCTACCTTTCGTCTCCTCCAAGGAGGTGTGATGGGCTAAAGTCCGTTTAATTCATATTCAGTGTGGATTTGTTTGTACACCTTTAAAAATGCCACTAAAACATGTCCTTGTCTCATTTTCAATAATTTACCCTTGATCAGACTTTTTGCTCATATTTATTTTAACACCTAAGTCAAAAGAAGTTAACCTGGCTAGTGATTGGGCCTGGTGAGGGCCCCATGACTGGGTAGCCTGGTGGTCAGATGTAAGAGGCAACCTATAATAATATCCACATTTGTAAAGCGCGAACACTCACCCGTAAGGGTCTCTAGACGCCGGGGGCTTCGGGAAGATTAAGCAAGCTATTGCCCAGAGTCACATGGTGCTGGGCTAATCTACCGCCAGCGCTGGGGATCGAACCTGGCCGCAGCACCACACCTCTTCTAGAGCATAAACGGCATGACGTATGTGGCATAAACGGCACATTAAACTCACCATGTATGGATAAAGTGCTGGTCTTGCACTGTATGCCTATCTTTTTGGTTACATTAACTTATATGTCTCACACAGTAGAGCTATGCATTAATTTACACGGTGGTTTTCAGAGTATGGAACACAACAAAATCGTCCTACAAAAATATCAGCTCCATAACATTGAGTACCATGGTATCATGAAGGTAAATATGGATAGGCACGTATAGAATTGCTATACTTAACTCCACATCTATGTACCTTGAAGGTTTATATCTTCAAGGCACACAGTTGTGGAGTAAAGATGAGAATAGATATACTATTTATATATACATATCTGTGCACCTCGAAGATATATCTTCAAGGTGCAAAGATGTAAATTAAAAAATAGTAAATCTATATGTACCAATATATACCTTCATGATATTGTAATAGTTGATATTTGGATACTATGGCGCTAATTGACAAGCCCCCTGCAAAGCCGAAGCTTCACCTTTCATGACTCAAGAGCAGCTCAAACCACCAAATCATATTTATGAGGCCACGCATAGCCACTTTGCACGGCTTTGAATGGCCTCATACATATGGAGTAAGGCAACGCAGCGCAAATCGCTGCGTTGCCTTACTCTGCGGTAGGGAGGTGTTCCATGGGCATTGTGGTGAGTGGTCCCATGGAACCCTAATAAGCTTTGTTGCATCATCAGATTTACAAGACCATGTAAACCTGGGGATGTGCCAAAACCTTACGTCTCCCCAGGGGAGGCACAATGAGGCAAAATACATTTATTTCTCTTTGTTTTTTCCTCTTTCTATGTGGACTCATAGAAAGAGGAAGAATCCATCCAGGACTGTTCTTGTGCTGGAATGTGTCCCTTTCTGCACAAAAACAAGTCTTGATTCCACCTCATGCCTCTTTTATCCATCAGACACTTCCTGCACCTTTATCTCACTCTGGCAGGTACCTGCTTTCTCCATTTGTTGTGGTTTTTCTGTCTTTTTCGTCCTCCTTCTTACCCCCTTGTGTGGCTTTCCTTCTTTTGCTCTGGGTCAAAGTCTGATGAGGAAAAATAAGTGCAGTTCCCCAAAAATGAGTGTTGGTGTACCCCACCTGCAACCACTGGCTTAAATTAAGCACTGGCAGCAGGCATATGCTAAGACCTCAAACAGTAGGCCTATCACTCAGGTTACAAGACTCATAGGGCCTGATTTACCAGTTTGTCACGCAGTGCAGCATCCTCAAATGTTGCGCTGCTCTGCATGAGAAGGAGAGAGCAGGAGAGTGCTATATTTACAGAATTATGGCACTCTCCCACCCTCTCCCTAAGCCGGCAAAGAAATGTGCGTTCATGCGCCACGGACACACCTTTGCACCATAGTGCTAGGGTGTCTGAGTGAGTCTAGCATAGGTTTTGTACTAGAAGGATACCCTTCCAGTACAAAATACTATGCTTAGGCTAACTTTTCCCACTTTGAATGTGTGCTGGGCAGTGCAGCACAGATGCAAAGTCGTAAAATAAAGGAGAAAAAAAGCATTTCCTCTTCATAGCGCCTATCTGACATGGGCACTATTTTCTGACGTTAAACCTGGTCTACTTTTTTAAGTAAATAGAGCTTAGCGACAGAAACCTTGGGTGTTTGCATGGGAACGCCCATACACCACCCATGCTAAGCCGTCTTGGTGTTAAGTAATGCAAAGCAGTGAATGCGCTTCTTGGCTTTACTTTCAAGTGATTTTCCCGCATAAAACAGGTTTTATGCAGGAAAGTAAATAGGGGAAAAAGATTTAGCAATGTTTCACATCCCTTTTGTGATGCAATCATGGTGTTAAATCTTAGTAAATGGACAACAAAAGACTCAACAGAAAGCTTGATTCTCATCCTTGGTGCACAGATTATTTAGAGCTTCAACAAAGAGCCAAGGCTTGTTACAGAGATCTTACAAGAACAGGAGAACCATGGGGCATATTTACAAGGATGTGGTGGAGCGCAGCGTTAGCCCTCTTGGCTTAACGAAGCGCCCCGCCACTTCTGAAACACAGGGCTGCACCGTATTTACAAGAATACGGTGCAGCCTTGCGTTTCTCCGTGCGCTGGTGCTAATTTAGCGTCCTAGCGCCAATGCAGGCACCCTTGCACTATGGTGCAAGGGTGCCTGTGTTGATGGCAAACACATAAACAATCTGAAATGGTGATTTGAAACTACTATGTGTGGTGCTTAATGCTGCTCGTACAGAAGTTGCAAAACGTCATTTTTTTAATGATTGTTTATGTGCAGGATGTTTCTATGTGTGCTGCACAACATAACACACATGGAAACAGCAAAAATTGAGCGGAATTAAACATTTCTCCTCATTGCGCCAGGGTAAGACCATGTTTTTACCTGGTCTTAATTTTGGCGCTGCCCCATATTTACGCCTTGTAAATTGAGGGCAGTGTCAGAACGCCAACCACAACACCCATTGCCTGCCCCATTCACACTAAATATAGCATGAAAGGGAGCCTTATTCACAAGGCTCAACGCTGCCATGTGAATAAGGCGAAGCCTTATTGCCACCACAACATCGAGAAAAGTGACTTTGTGTTGGCGATAGGGGCTTGTAAATATGCCCCCAGGTGTCAGTTTACCCACAGGCATAGGCCACAGGCTGCAAAGCGAATCTTCAGGTTCAGTAGAGGTTATGGACTCAGCTATTAGGCAGCAAAGCAACCTCAGGGCACACAGTTCTTATTATTATGCTATACTTATTTCCCAAATGCACTGTAGATGCACTATTATCAGGCAACATAGCAATCCCTCAGATCACAGGGCTCTTACTTGCTTCAGCCAGGAGGCTGCTCAGGGTTTACTCACCTGCCACGTAGTCCCCGAAACCAACAGTGGTTAGGGTGATAACCACAAAGTAGATGGACTCCAGCAGGGTCCAGGCCTCCACCCGCTGAAAGATGAAGGTGGGCAGCATCACAAAAAGCAGGCAACCAACCAGGATAAAGAGCACAGCCGAGATGACGCGGACTATGGTGGGACTGACGCGCCACTTCTACAGACAGAGACATAGAAACAGAGGAGAAACATGAGTGGAACAGAAATAGACGGTGGCCGACCTATTGGGGAAAGTCTGGGATCTCCTAAAGTCCCCAACCTATGAAATGTTTGCGCAGAGGCAGTCACATGTCAGACAAGTAGGGTGTCTCTCAGCAGCGCCTCAAAAATGGCAGCACCACTTGAAATGTGAACGAATCTGCCACACTCCAGCCATCCTTTCAGAGGTACAGATGTATCCGGGAGGAGTAGTAATTCCTCAACAGGTCAGACCACCGTAGGAAAAATTTAGCAAAAGTAAACAGGTGGACGAAAAAAGAGGGGGCCATTGTTTTTGTCCCACCCGTAAAAATCACTTACCAGAAAAATCTGCTCCACTTTGCCAATGGCTTTCCTCAGTGTGGAGCCCAGGTGGTCGCCAACGCCGGCCAGAAGGATGCCAAAGAGCGGGATGCCCACCAGCGCGTAGAAAATGCAGAAGAGCCGCCCTCCGTCAGTCTTTGGAGCAGAGTTGCCGAACCCTGAATGGGCATGGGAAAAACCAAATCAGGGTCAGATTACCTACAGTCTTTCCCCCTCTTCTTCATCTCCACGTTGGCACCCATCTATCACTCTGCCCTCCTCTGACTTCGGTTGTCTTCCTCTTTGCACTTGCCCTTTCTTCTCAGTCACTGCTGAGTGTGACTTCTACCACTCTAAATTTCAATAAAACATATTTGCAACTTTACAAATCATTTGAAAATGTTTGTTTCTTGTGATTGGAACTATATTTCATCAGTTTGGAATGTGTTACACTTTAGCATATAAGAACAAAGACCGAGCTGTCTGCTATGCAGTGTGTATCCTGTTGCAGGAGACAGGGAATAGTGGGGATTAGGTTTGCCCCATGGTCTACAGCTCTCATCGTAATCTGTTTATAGGGTCGGTGCATGCTGCTTTTGTCTGCAGGATAGGGCGTCTGCTGTGGTGCCTGATCATGCTGCTTTAGTCTGATGGGCTTGTAGTGGGGGGGGGGGGGGGGGGGGGGAGAGGGGGCAGAGCATGCTCCTTTTTCTGCTGGGCTTGTACTGTGGGGGCCTGTTCATGCTGCTTTTCTCTGCTGGGCTGGACTTTTATGGTGGGGCCTGAGCATGCTGCTTTGTCTGCAGGGTAGGGCGTCTATTGTGGGGTAGACCATGGAGCTTTTGTCTGCTGGGCCGGACTTTTATGGCGGGGCCCGAGCATGCTGCTTTGACTGCAGGGTAGGGCGTCTGTTGTGGGGTATACCATGCTGCTTTTGTCTGCTGGGCTGGACTTTTATGGTGGGGCCTGAGCATGCTGCTTTGTCTGCAGTGTAGGGCATCTATTGTGGGGTAGAACATACTGCTTTGTCTGCTGGGCTAGACGTTTATGATGGGGCCTGAGCATGCTGCTTTGTCTGCAGGGTAGGGCGTCTATTGTGGGGTACAACATGCTGTTTTTGTCTGCTGGGCTGGGCTTTTATGGTGGGGCCTTAGCATGCTGCTGCTGGGCAGGCCGTCTGTTGCGGGGCCTGATCATGCTGCTTTTGTCTGCTGGGCTGGGCTTTTATGGTGGTGCCTGAGCATGCTGCTCTGTCTGCAGTGTAGGGTGTCTATTGTGGGGTAGAACATGCTGCTTTTGTCTGCTGGGCTGGGCTTTTATGGTGGGGCCTGAGCGTGCTGCTTTGTCTGCAGGGTAGGGCGTCTATTGTGGGGTAGAACATGCCGCTTTTGTCTGCTGGGCTGGGCTTTTATGGTGGGGCCTGAGCATGCGATTTTGTCTGCAGGGTAGGGCGTCTATTGTGGGGTAGAACATGCTGCTTTTGTCTGCTGGGCTGGGCTTTTATGGTGGGGCCTGAGCATGCTGCTGCAGGGCAGGGCGTCTGTTGTGGGGCCTGATCATGCTGCTTTTGTTTGCTTGACTGGGATTTTATTATGGGCCAGGAAATGCTGCTCTGATCTATAGCTGTCGAGTCTGTATTGCCCAAGACATCAATTCTGATCTGAAACTCTGTAGTAATATTGTAGAGAGACTCCACCCACGAATGATGATAGGCGACGGAGAAAGGGAACAGGTTCTAGAATGGCAGGTGTTTCCTACAAAGGTGGGAAGCACTTAGTGTTTTTTAAATACCCCCCACTCACCAAAAGGGCCCTTGGTGTCATGCTTCATCATAGGGGTCTTCACGTCCCTCTACGGAACGCGGCGTGGTACTAACCAATGAATACGCAAGAGCACTGATGGAATCACTATGTGTGGTGTGTGAGGTTGGTGAGTGGTAGGGTCAGAAGTGAATGAATTAGTGAGTGTTTAAAAAATACCTGGCAGGTGAGGACTAAAAAACTTTTAATATGCCTCCGTGCTGGTATTGTTAAAAAGGTGTGATGGAGGTTTTATGTGTGTTTAATGTACATAACCTCCTGTGTGTGCGTCGACATGTTTCGAAGCGTAAAGCTTCTTCTTCAGGACGGGTGCACAGATCCCTACCTTACTCACATGTGACAGACTTATGCTGTCTTAACATAAATAATATTATGTGTGAAAAATAACCAAATGTGCCTATTATGGTAGAAATGGCCTGCAACAAGGTACTGCCTTCAGTGTCCATCTGAAAAAGAACACAGGGGTGCAAAAGGGTATTAAAAACAGACATTCCTGGTGTGGTAATCATGACCTGTAAAGGTGAAAGTTACACAGTGTGATGGTTGACCTATCAATATCCGTGTAGTGCTCTGTAAAAAAGACACATACAAAACAGACCAAACACTTAGCATAAAACACACTCTCTATATAAATTCCAGCGTTTGCGTAGTCCTCCCCTAATGAGATCAGAAATAAATAAAAACCATGTGAGGGGAAGAGAGGGATGCATACTTGCTAAGATGAAGTCAAAGGCATCATGAGCCTGCAAGGACGTTCTGCTGACTAGCACTCTGCAAGGGTAAAAAGAGTACATCATTCAGCATCAAAGGTGGTACTCACTCAATCGTAGCGGTGATGATCCTGCGGCCCTGACATCGGCTATGCCGTTCTTACAAGTGTAGGGGTACACCCTATTGCAGCTCCGTGGTGTAAATGGAGTTCGCAATAGTCGCTTTTTATACTGCCACTGATTGAAACGAATTCCCGCCTAGCAAGGAGGACGTGCCAAACACTGCGTCCGTATCGGGGCAGGGCTTGACTATGTTCACTGCGACTGCACTAGGGAAGGCAGAGTACTTTGCTGGTCATGCGCATTACCAAGGTGGTCCCGCGGAAACAAAAATGCTTTACCGCTAACTCATTGTTGATCTGCGGTTGACACTGCGTCTGCGCAGAGAGGAGATTGCCGTTATAGGAGAAAAATGCCGATTTGTGACAGCTCGTTTCAATATTAAAGTCGTTACATATTTGCAAATGAATAAAGCTAAACAAAAAAACGTGAGAGGCTTAATTAAAGAGTTATGAAGAAAAGTGCCGTTCAAACACTCCTAAGTATTTACAATATCGTTGATGAAAGGCTCGATTAGCTGGCTGCAAGGGTATTTACAATAAAAACGCTGGTAAAGTAAATGTAAATGTAGAGGTACTTGTATAGCGCACGACTACCCGGAGGTATCTCAGCGCTTGTACGAATACCGCTGAGGAACCCTTCCTGGCCTTTCCCTGTGAAGTGTCCACTCCTGGGCACCCCCAAAGTGAGGCCAGGCATCCTAGCGTTGTTGGGGCCGTTTTGGAGATTAAGCAAGCTATTGCCCAGAGTTGCAGAGTGGGACCCATGATTAGGATAGGCATCGAGGTGAGAATTATCAGGTCCGAGGAAATTGAGCCCAAGACCCGCCGAGGCGGGAATTGAACCCTGGCCGCAGGCCAGACTTCTGCATCAGGGTCTGACACTCTAACCATTGAGCCACACTTTTCCACTAAAGTGGGTGCCAAATTCCAATATGGTTAGAAGTACTTATTATAAAAAAGACATCAACAGCCTACGACCAGGAATGCAGAAGACTTCTGTCAGATAGGAGGAACTACGCCATCCTACAAGAGGATCCAATGGAATCATTACGGGTCCAGATTATGGGAATGGTGGAAGAGGCTTTAGCACACGACTGGGTGTCAAAGAAGGGAGCAGAGTTCCTTGTCCAAAAATCACAGAGGACGCCTTATTTTTACACCATTCCCAAGATACACAAAGACCTCGAACACCCACCAGGGAGACCAATAGTTTCCGGCATAGGGTCGATTTTAGAACCCCTTATTAAATTTGCGGACACCTTTCTACGCCCTCTGGTTCAGACACCCGACACCTACTTAAAAGATACCAAAACAGTATTACAACTACTACAAAATCTAATCTTCAACCCAGAGACACAGATACTCATGAGCCTAGACGTAGAGAGCTTGTATACAAGCCTCCCCCATAATGACACCCTGGAGATAATTGAGGAAGTCCTTTTTTCCAACACATGGGAGTACCAAATACACAGAAACCTTGTAATGGAGTGTATTACCCTAGCACTTACCAAAATCGTCTTCCTCTACGAGACAACTCTCTACTTGCAGAGACATGGGACCAGCATGGGGAGCACCTTTGCTCCCAGCCTGGCTGGTCTCTATGTCCACCATCTGGAGCACAGTAAGATTCTCCATCAAGATAACCCTTTCAGGTGTAACATCATTACCTGGAAACGCTACATTGATGATGTGCTGGTTATCTGGGAGGGGGATACCCAATCCGTTGAAAAGTTAATGGACTGGATCAACCAACAGAACCCCTACCTGAAATTTACAAGCATTTCATCTCGTGAGCATTTGGTGTTCCTAGACCTCAACATTTACCCGGAGGGGGGATTACTGAAGAAAACCACACACTTTAAACGACATCAAAAACCTGCCTGTTAAGATATGACAGCTTTCATCCACGCCACCTACGAGACATATGGGCAGTTTCTCCGCCTCAGGCGGAACTGCACCAATCTCACTGATTACAGAGAACAAGCTACAGACCTCAAGACAAAACTCGCCCATCGCAATTACCCGGCACCCGTCATAGACAGGGCCATGAAGAGGGCATGCAATAATCACAGAGAGGCTTTGCTAGAAGAAAGGGTTACAGAAGATCCAGAGGCCAGACTTATATGTGTAACAACCTACAACACCCATTCAGATGTGATTTCCAAAATTGTGAACAAACATGGGAGAACCCTCACTTGTGGGGATCTCCATCTAGAAAAACCTTTGTTCGCTCACAAGAGGGGCAGGAACCTCAAGGACATGCTGGTCCATACACGCCTTCACACAGGTCAAACCACGCCTACCAACAACCCATCTGTACACCCTGTCCAGGGCCACCACCCTTGTGGCAACTGCAGCACGTGCCACCTTACCAAGAAAAGCAGATGGGTGGAGTTCAGGAATGGGAGTAAATGGGAGCAGAGGAAATTCACCAACTGTAACAGCCGCAACGTCATATACTTGATCACGTGCCCCCGTGGGCTCGAATACATAGGCATGACGTCAAGGCCAGTCAAAATTCGAATAGGTGAACATAAAAGCAACGTTCGATGTAAGAAGAGCACCACTAAAATGGCTTCCCATTTCCTAAACGAAATGCACACAGTGAATGATCTACATTGGACGATTGTTGAACAACTGCCATCAGAGACTGGTTTACTGGAAAAAGAACAGCGTTGGGCATTCCGTCTGGGGACGAGTGTTACAGGGCTTAACGACAGTATCCCCTGGAATCAATTCACTTGAAATGGTCTATGATATTAAGAGCATTAGAGACTCTAAACAGAATGAATGTCTTGGGGCATACAACCAGCCTGCCAACAGTGGTTTGCAGTGGCTTCTGTTTTAACCAATGGGCTCCTCCTACAAAGTCCACTACACTTTTCCCCTGCTTTTTGAACCTCCTTTTAGAAATAATGTCGTTTTTTCAGAAGCGGGTATGTACCAACCCCCCCCCTTTTTATAACAAGTACTTATAACCATATTGGTATTTGGCACCCACTTTACCAACGTTTTTATTGCAAATACCCTTGCAGTCAGCTTATGGAGCCTTTCATCAACGATATTGTAAATACTTAGGAGTGTTTGATCGGCACTTTTCTACATAACTCGTTAATTAAGCCTCTCACGTTTTCTTGTTTAGCTTTATTCATTTGACTTTAATATTGAAACGTGCTTTCACAAATCGGCATTTTTCTCCTATAATGGCAAGCTCCTCTCTCTGCGCAGATGCAGTGTCATCCGCAGATCAACAATGAGTTAGCGGTACAGCTTTCTGTTACCGCGGGACCACCTTAGTAATGCGCATGACCAGCAAAGTACTCTACCTTGCCTAGCGCAGTCGCAGTGAACATAGTCAAGCCCTGCCCCGATACGGACGCGGTGTTTGGCACGTCCTCCTTGCTAGGCGGGAATTCGTTTCAATCAGTGGCAGGATGAAAAGCGACTATTGCGGACTCCATTTACACCACGGAGCTGCAATAGGATCGTTGGTAGCAGGGAGTACCTCTATACTTGTAAGTACAGCATAGCCGATGTCAGGGCCGCAGGATCATCACCGCTACGATCGAGTGAGTACCACCTTTGATGCTGAATGTTGTACTCTTTTTACCCTTGCAGAGTGCTAGTCAGCACAATGTCCTCGCAGGCTCATGATGCCTTTGACTTCATCTTAGCAAGTATGCATATCCCTCTCTTCCCCTCGCATGATTTGTATTTATTTCTGATCTCATTAGGGGAGGACTACGGCAAACGCTAGAATTTATATAGAGACTGTGTTTTATGTAAAGTGTTTGGTCTGTTTTGTATGTGTCTTTTTTACAGAGCACTACACGTATATTGATAGGTCAACCATCACACTGTGTAACTTTTACCTTTACAGGTCATGATTTACACACCAGGAATGTCTGCTTTTAATACCCTTTTGCACCCCTGTGTTCTTTTTCAGATTGACACTGAAGGCAGTACCTTGTTGCAGGCCATTTCTACCATAATAGGCACATTTGGTTATTTTCCACACATAATATTATTTATGTTAAGACAGCATAAGTCTGTCACATGTGAGCAAGGTAGAGATCTGTGCACCTGTCCTGAAGAAGCAGCTTGACGCTTCGAAACATGTCGATGCACACACAGGAGGTTATGAACATTAAATACACATAAAACCTCCATCACACCTTTTTAACAATACCAGCACGGAGGCATATTAAATGTTTTTTAGTCCTCACTGCCAGGTAGTTTTTTAAACACTCACTAATCCATTCACATCTGACCCTACCACTCACCAACCTCACACACCACACATAGTGATTACATCAGTGCTTCCGCGTATTCGTTGGTTAGTAGCACGCCGAGTTCCGTAGAGGGACGCGAAGACCCCTATGATGAAGCATGACACCAAGGGCCCTTTTGGTGTGTGAGGGGTATTTAAAAAACACTAAGTGCTTCTAACCATTGTAGGAAACACCTGCCATTCTAGAACCTGTTCCCTTTCTCCTTCGCCTATTATTCGTGGGTGGATTCTCTGTGTTCTTTAACTGTAATTGGGGAGACTGAATCCGCCCCCAGTGTCCATGTGGACACGATCTCTCTCCGCTCCCTCCTTTGATTTGTATGGTAATATTGTAGAGCCAGGGTATGCAGCAGTCCCACAGAGGGCTGTCTTTGTGTACTGAGGTCAGACACACTCCTTCAGTCTGCAGGCTTGTGTTCGGTGGGGCCTGGGAATTCTGCTTTGATGCAGAGGCCACTGGTTGTTATTGTACGGCCAGGGCATGCTGGTCTGACCTCAAGTGTTTTGGTTGTAACGTGGCCGTGATATGGTGCTTTGATCTGTTGGACTATAGTTTGTATTGTGCGGCCCACAAGTGCTTAGTTGGTAAACAAAAGAAGTGCCAGGGCTCTTGTCAGGAGGCCACTGCAGCTTGTGCCACACATTGCCCCTTCTAACCATCACACACCTACAATGTGATAATTCAAACTATTTCAGGATCCCAAACAAATAAAAATGGCTTGGGAGGATGGTGATAGTCATTTTTAATGTATATTACATTAATAATTAGTTGTTGCTGTGGGTATCTCTAAATTAGCCAGACAGCACCACCTTGTGGCAGACTGTCACAAGCGCTGGTGTTGACAATTAAGTACTGATGTTGAGCACCGGAAACCACTGGCTCAAATTAAGCTCTAAGACAAGTGTTGCTTTGATGTGCAGGATTGCGCTTGTATTGTGGGGCTTGGCATGCTGCTTTTCTCTGAAGGGCAGTGGTTGTATTGTGGGACTGGGGAATGTGGCTTTAATTTACGTGGCTGAGGTTGTGCTTTGGGGGCAGTCTAATATTTATCTGCAGAACCATGATTGCATTGGGGCCAGGAGATGCTGCTTTGATGAGCAGGGTTGTGCTTGTATTGTGGGGCCTTGCCGTGCAGCTTTGATTTGCAGGGCGGTGGTTGTGTTGTGGACTGGAACATGCTGACGAGGTTTTGCTGTGGGACCGGACACAGTATTTTCAGTTTTTATTTGCAGAAACATGATTTTGATGTTGAGTTGGATCTTGTCGGGTTGAGGAACAAGTATTCACACAGTATATATGAATCCCTGCACATCAGAACTGAAAGCATTCTGTCCGAGTCCACAACACAACCAAAGCCATGCTCCTAAAACATTCAATGAATAGGGAAGTTAATTAAAATACTTGACAATGACATATAAAACTGTGGGAAGTAGATGCATTTAAGCAGGCTCTGCTGAAATGAGAGCATAGTGGTAATAGGACACACTAATAACAAGCATTGGCAAAGCCAATAGATCCCGGCAATCCTGTCTTTTAGTTATGTGTTATGGAGTGGAGAGGATGTATGCGGTGTGGAGTGGAATTTTATGGGTTGGATTGGAATAGTTTGTTGTGGCATTGTGTGGTGTGGAAATGATGTGTGGTGGTGAGTGGAGTTATGTGTAGTAGAATTATGAGGGGTGGATTTGTGTGTTGTGGCACTGTGTGGCACTGGAATCCTGTAACACAAAACTCATAGATATAAAAGGACTCTTGTGATATTCTGCCTATATTTGCACAGTAAAGATGCCCTTGGAGTCACCTTGGGCAGTGGATGTTGATAAGCCACTGCTGAGGTATTAACAGCATCCCTCCTGTACCAATAACCTATGTTTTTGCACAAAGAGACGTGGACACAGCTACCACATTGGTCAACAAATCCTCTAAGCCCAACCACACACCCAAATACACCAAACATTTCAGTAGACCAGAGGGTAGCCATTTTGTGCTCTCTTCTTCATGGAGATGAGGGAATCACTATGGGTGACCCGAACTGCCACCTGTGCGCTAGGGGATGCATTTCAGGCTACATCAGCAAGGTATTCGCGGTTGAGACTGAAACCATAAACATAAGATAAGGATACCTGGACAAGTCTTTCTCCTTAGCTGACTGTATTTTTCCAGCACCTCTACCGCCACCCTTGCTTCTCAATGGCCCCTCTGTCCAAAGCTGGTGTCAGAATGATTGTATCGCTTTTCAAATAGGATAGTCATCTTGACATATCCTCTGCACTTGCCTTTACTCTAACTACTATTTTGTGTAATTTGCAGCAGCAAATGACCACATCTTACTTTAATGAATTCCTTTACAACCACTTCCTTGTACACAGTTTCAAATATTCATGCTCTGTGGGTTTGTTTTTTTTTGTCTCTGCAGTTCACCAACCTACTATTTTCTTCCAAAATATTCACACTTTGTCAAAGAGATCTGAACAGAAAACATATCAGTGACAATGTGCTCGTTCTATTTTTAGTCACACAATATTCAGTTTATGTGCTTCTCACATCCATGATTGTGCTTCTTTTTACAAAGAAATAGAATTATTGTGTGATGATACAATAGTCGGTGTTTGGGGTCCACTGTATATTTGAAACATTGTGTTGGTCTTAAGAGTCAAATGTGTGATGGTAGGCAGGAATGTTGGCGCCTTATGGCCACCAGCACAAACGCTCAGTAGAGGATGCGTATTAATGGTGTTGACAACTACATGAACAGCTGTCGGGGTAGGGAGGAGAGAACCAGGATCTACCAGGGTCTAGCCAGAGCTGATCGGTGTGGGTTGTATCCTAATGTGGGAAGGGAGGATGTCCCCAAGCCCAAGGGACTGGACAGGGAAGCATCTTTTTGTCAAAGACAAACATGCTCAGATGCTGCAACAAGGGGTGGCTCCTCCATTGGAGCAGAGGAGCGTTGCCCACTAAAGTGCCCTCCAAAGAACCAGAGATTAAAAATAAAATGGTAATTGATTACCATTTTATTTTCCATCATCCTGTTCTGAACTGAGAATCAAGACAGGGCGGGCCTGCTGAGTGACAGCAGGGAGAAGTGGTGGGCAGAGGGCTGCTTTTGCACTGTTTAAAGTTCACGTCTTTTTGGTCGGCTAGCCAGACATGCACACTTTAAACCTCTCAACCCAGTTCTCTTAAGATAGCTAGGTGGAGAGCAAGTGCAGGCCCCCAGTGTGCTGGAGAGCGCCGAGAGAGGGCGCTCCTACCAATCAGGGCGCTGCTTACATGCTGGTTAACAGCACATGAGCAGGCCAGGATTGGTCGAGGGAGTTTTCCGGGGCCTGCACTGCAGTCCCAGCAGAATTGGTCGGAGTGAGGAGGACGTCGTCTATCAGGATCCGGTAAGTGTTTTTCTTTCTTTTTTCTTTTATTTTCCAATGCGCACACCCACCCATTTGCCCCCCCACCTCTCCCTCAGTAGATGCCCTGCCACCAATGGCTGCTAATACGTGGAACACTACAAGACTTTCTGACTTAATGGGTCATTTAGGTAAAGGAGGTAAGGCTTCAGTGTAGTAATGTTAGCGAGGTAAACTACTATAGGAGAGAATGCGTAAATATAAATGGAGAATATTCTCAAAATATATGTTATTCAAATCTAAAATGGACTGCAAAACAAAGGCTCCTATAACCTTCTTTGATTAAGAACACCAATATAAAGAGATCGAAAGATCTTAGTAAAAGAGCCAGGGCGACTAACCCAGAAACCTGGGAGATTGAATTTCATAAGAACTCTCGAGACCACCACAACGTAAAGCGCTGATGGCAGCTACGGTCCTGCTTCATCCTCCTCTGAGAGTCATGGCTATACCAGGGTCTATAGTTTATATCACCATCCTTCTGCAGGACTAGCCTTCTGTAAGAATCATTTCCTCCCATCTGCTTTCATAGTTATCGCTTTTTGCATAATAAAAGCATTAAATAAAATATTTTGTTGAAAATTTTGAGGTTTCCTCGAATCTAATGGATTTTGGGGCTTTAGTATGTTTAAGTGGCAAGGAGCCAGGTTTAAAGTGGACAGGGAGACGCCTCCTCAGCCAGTTTACCCTCCGCCACTGGCCTAAGACGGTCATTTATGGGGTGACACCCCAACAGGACATGGCGTAGGATGTAGACGAGAGCGACAACATTGGAGTAGATCAAAAAGGGTGAAGGCACAGGTCCCGGCCTAGAATGTATGTCTCCTTCAAATATCAATATTACAAAAAACAATGGTCCTGGAACAGTTATTCTGAAAATATTATTTAGACGCAATATTAGTTTTCACACCATTAAGAGCTCACAATACTCAGTTCACAAGACGTATATAAATCGTCAACTTTATCAAGAGAACATAATGTGCTGGACAAGAATAATTTTACAAAAGTTTATTTAATGCAAGTCAAATAATTTTTGATTCAAAAATTGGTTTAAACACAATATAATTAAGAGGGTCATGGAAGAGAAAAAGCGGGGGAGATTTTTCAAGCAAACGTGTATAGAAGGGGTGCTAAAAAATTAGGAGTCAAGAAGACTCAGAGTTTAAATTAAGGGTGGGCGTAGTTCGCGAAGTAGCACTTCGCGAAGCTACGCAAAGTGAAGTTCGCACTACGCGAGCTACGCGTAGCACTTCGCGAACTGCGAAGTAACATGTTCGCACTGTGCAAGATGTTGTTTTCAATGATTGCACAGTGCGGACAAGCAACCGGCACTGTGCAATCATTGAAAATGGCATCTTGCACAGTGCGAGCTGTAGTTTTCTGCTGCTCGAGTAGATTTTTACTCGAGCTGCAGCTTTCTCAACGCGAACTGGTAGTTTCTCATCGCGAGCGGTCGCGAGCATACGCGACCCCTCGCAATGAGAAACCTGACCTTCTCGCGTTGGGAATCTCGCCGGGAGGTTTATTTTCCATGCTCGCGATCGCGAACAAGGAAAAAGTCTCGCCAGGATGTCATTTTGCTTGCTCGCGGTCGCCAACTTGACGTTGAGGACCGCGAGCAAGCAAAAAATGACCGCAGCACTACGCAACACTACGCTATGCGTGTTCGCACTGTGCTACGTGCAGTTCGCGTAGCGCGAAGTAGCGCGAACTTCGCAAACTACGCGAGCGTAGCGTAGTGCTTCGCCCAGGCCTAGTTTAAATACATAATATAGGGGGCATATATTTACACAAATGTACAACAACTGATAATGAATAAACAGTTCAATGCAACCTGGCCATATACGTAAAAAGTAGTAATTCGAATTACGTAGATTTAAAAGAATTTGGAACATGGGAATTGGGAAGGAGGATGGTCCAGGTGCGAGAAGGGATAGCGTTGACGTTTCGATCCGACTTAGGGGCAATTGAGGGAATTTAAAGCCTCAGCCATGCGGATCTTCCTCAGGACAAGGGGAGGGGTGTGTAGACCCTCAACACGAATCCATATTCCGGTTTTTAGAAACCCGTACCCTGCCCCTCCCCCGCCCCGCCTTACCGCCCCACGGAACTCCCTCAACGGGCCGCGGCTGCTATAATATTTATTGTTGAATGCAGTGATTACATGTCATTCATTTTTCTTGCCTGATATGCTCCAAGTACAAACCTGTGGACCATTTTCATGCCGGATTCCCAGTAATATGGTTATATCGATTACACTTTTTGTGTGTGCTGGACCATCTTGAAAGGTGATGCATTTTGATATTTTTGAGAGGAGTGTGCTATTAGATATCTGACGATGTTCAGATTATATGATATTGGAAGGGTGTTGAGTGCTGGGTGCATCTCAAGGACAGTTTATGATGTATTGAATGGGAGGATGTATGGTCATTATTTGGTTTGGGAGGTATGTGCACAACACAAAAAATTGTAGCCAACAGATTTTCCTTCTGGATCCCGGTAGCACTTGCTCCCCAAAGCCTAGTCTATCTATCCGTAGATGAGGTGCCACCCCACTAAGCCCACTTTCCTCGATCAACTCCAATTGTCACAGTGAGAGGAATCACTGCAGCTCACATCAGAATACACCCTCTAAGGGGCAGCTCCTCAATTATCGCGAAGGAGCCTCACCCCACTGAAAAATAAAATGATATTAAAACCATTTTATTATCATTACTGTCAGCCGAGGTTAGGGTGGGGGCGGGCCATCCTGCCTAGCTTCCCGCTTTAGGGAAGAGTGTTGGGCACTTGTAAATGCGCATGTCAGTTTGGACGGCCATCTTATGCCGGCCAAATAGACATGCGCACTCATGTTGCTCCAACCCAGCTGTGTTGCAACAGCAGGGTTGGAGAAAAGCCCCAGGCTCCCTGGGCCTGAGCCAGCGTCAAGTCAGCCTGCTCAAGCCAATCACAGCTCTGCTCTCATGCTTGTATTACCAGCATGAGAGCAGCGCCGTGATTGCCCCCGGGAGTCTGTGCAGAGTGACCTGCATGGGGAGAGGAGCACCGATGCAGCGGGCACAGGGGCGGGTAAGTGTTTTTTTAATTTTGTTCCCTTCACCCCCAACCCCTTCCCATGTTCGTGTTACCCCACATTGCCCCACCACCCCAAAATTGGAACAACCCCCAATGCACCTTCTACCTTCAGACAATAGCGCATGACTAAAGAGGCAGAAAGGCTGGGGACCTTCTGCTACTACTACTAAAGGAAACTTACACTGCTTTTGCAGTGCTGGACCTGATTTAAGTGTGAGAGAACTTGCACCGCTGCTACCATTATAGTATCTCATTTGTGTGTGAGGGAAGCTTTCACCAGGGTAGCAGTCAGAAAAATAAAATACTCCCCACTTTGAACCATGTAAAAATGGTACTGAGGGAGCGAGTGAGGCTGGAACTCATTCAGGGCAGCTCCTCTCCCTAAATGCATTTGAAAAACATTTTGACCAAATGGTGAATTTTACACCACCCGCCTTACCGCCCCACGTAACTCCATCCACGGGCCGCGGCTGTATTATAGTTCAAATATTCTTTATTCTTTTTTCTTCATCTTTAAAAGAAACGTTGTGGATTAAAGATAGTCGTAGACAATGAGTTTTGTCCTTTCTCGGACTTCTTCAGGGCTCCAAATTGGGTGTCAAACATATTCTATTTGTTATCCTTTCAAGCAATATAGATATTTTAGCGAATTGAATTATTGTCCAAACTATGTGTCAAAACGTATTTTGCTTGTTATCCTTTCAAACAGTATAGGTGTTTTGACAAATCGAATCCTTCTGTATAATAACAGAAAATTGGGTCCGTGTGCCCAGAGCGCTTCAGCCTACCTCGCATTGTCAAGCAAAATACGTTTTGACACACAGTTTGGAGAAGGATTCGATTCGTCAAAATATCTATATTGATTGAAAGGATAACAAATAGAGTACGTTTGACACACAATTTTTGAGCCCTGAAGAAGTCCGAGAAAGGGCGAAATGCGTTGGCTACTACTATCTTTAATCCACGACATTTCTTTTAAAGATGAAGAAAAAAGAATAAAGGATATTTGAACTATAATATCTGTTGTCGAATGCAGTGAATACATGTTGTTCATTATTCTCGCATGATATGCTCCAAGTACAAACCTGTGGACTATTTCCATGCCGGATTCCCAGTAATATGGTTATATTGATTACATTTTTGTGAGTGCTGGACCATTAGGTGGATATGTTAGTTTGAAAACTTGTTTTCAATTTGGAATAGAGATGGGTTGTGCTCTAGGCTTTTCCACCACATGTGATTTACATTTTGCTCAATTACTTTTGATGTTAGGTGCGGTATTGTTTACCTCGACCCTTCTAAATTTGTTTCTTTATCATTCCAGATGGACCTGCACATAGTCATCCTTATACATCACAAGCCAGATCGAACTCTAACTCACTCATGCACACAAGACGTCACCAAAAGCCATAAAGCCGGAAGACCACTGCCAAACAAGCAGCGCTGCCTAAACTTCACCAACATCAAGCCAGAAACACTCTGATATTGTCAGCAGAAAGTCTTCTGTGCACTTAGCCATACCTCTGTGGTAGGGTTCTGTGTCTGTGGTTGGGAAGCTTGTATTGCCTCTCTTTGTGCATTTCTCTTGGGTGCTTTTCTCCCATAAGGCATCAACTGACTCTCAGAACGCATCATCTGACACCATGATAGCATAGGAAAGCAATTCCAGTTTTGGGGAATAACAGGTTTATCTCCAACTAATATTGCCATCCAGACCAAAAGGCTACACCCAATTCCACCATCAAAGCACTGCTATAAACAACCAGACACATGCAAATAACCAGTGGCGTAGCTAGGCCTTTTGCCCCCCTTGGCGGCCCCAGCGTTTGCCGGTCCATGACGGCGTAAGATCAGAGGGGGGTCTGCAGGCGAACAAATCCTGTGTTTGCCGCCCAGCGCGGCTGCAGGTAAGAGCGGTGGAAGGCTACCACCCCCAAACCTTCTGCCACCCCAGGGCGGACCGCTCCCCTTGCTACACCACTGCAAATAACATACCTCTGTTAACATGTACCTGTACTTGATTGAAAATCCAACACCACTCTATCGCCAACAAAACACCACACACTTTCTTCTAATCTCATCTACGAATGGTCACACTCAGACAGCACACATTAGACAGGACCCCCTCACCCTCAAAACGTAGCAAAGTAATATTGCTGGCAAAGGGCTACCAGATCAACACCACTGTCACCACACAAATTTACACCCTAGAAAACATACTCATTCATCTAGCATAAACACACCTTCGCCCACCAACATTTCATCATAAGATACCAACGTAGGTTGTGATACATATATACAAAGCTATTTGTTGTGGCAGAGCAATGATTAATTGATGACCATCAACCCCCAATCGAGGGAAAAATGGAAAACACTTTAGCACACCAACTCAAAACAGCATAAATGTCTTTCCAGATAAAACTCACAAACCTTTCATACTAACTCATACAAACTACTTAAAAATGTAGCACCAAACAAACTCTAACAAGTGCCAGCAACCAGACAGCACAAAACCACATATACTCCAGCAACACTTTCTACCAGTTTAACTGATAGCATTTCAGGAACCACCTAAAAAGGCCACCCATAAAGGAAATGCGCTACAATGTAATGTGAAAAGCATAACAAACCACAATGCACAAAGCTAACAACACAACATAGTTGACAACACTCCCTACACGCATCCAACACAACTACAGCTTGCACAGAATTACAGTGTTTTGGCTATCACCGTCCTCACAACAGAACACTCCCTACCTGATGCATCCTACGCCAACCAATCACAGAACGCTTTAAACAGAATACATAACACCCTCCCATCATAGGCCAAATAACCCAGCAGATGGATGCCAGGGCTCTGCAACACCACCATTAATTATAGTTAATTCAATTAAATAACAATATGCTAGGACACGGAGACCCAATTAACATGAACAGCAAATAAACGGTTTTGGCAACACCTCCGCCCACACTCATTAAACTTCAAAACCTGTCGAAGAGTTAATAAAAAAACAACTATCGTAAACAGCGGTACTATAAATACATCACTAATACCACAGCTCATGAAACCAGCCGGACCCTGAACTATATTGGCGTTATTGCAAGAGGATAACAGATCCCAAGGGCGCTGCAAGGTCAGCCTAATGGCAGAATGCACGTCAATCATAACATGAAATGGATCAGTTGATCGAGTTTATACCAGCACATTGTGCAGCATGATGATCAGGAAAGGACAGGCGTGTATGCCAAGGCAAAACTCACAATCACAATAATTGGCTGCCTCGTGCACTACTAAGGTAATAGCTGCACAGACCTGGAAATACGGGGGGGGCATATTTACAAGGGAATGGTGGAGCGCGGCGTTAAGCACAAATGCTAACGCCACATTCTGAAAACGCAGCGATGAGCGGTATTTACAAAGATACTGCACATCCCTGCGTTTTCCCTAGCGATGGCGCTAAATTAAGCTCCCTAGTGCCACCGCAGGCACCCTTGCAGCATAGTGCACGAGTGCCTGCGTTGAGGGAATGATTGTTTATGTGCAGGAAGGTGTCCCGCACATAAACAATCTGAAATGGCGATTTGAAACTTCTATGTGTGCTGCATTGTGCAGCACACATAGAAGTTGCAAATGGTCATTTTTTTAATGATTGTTCATGTCCAGCAAGGGACACCTTCCTGCACATAAACAATCATTCATGGCGTTTTGCTGTTTCTATGTGTAATGCACAATGCAGCACACACAGAAACAGCAAAAACAAGGAGAAATAAAGCATTTCTCATCTTTTTGTCATGTTAAGACCAGGTTTTCCCCGTCATAATTTTGCTGCTGCCTCCTATTTACGCCGCCCTTGTAAATAGGAGGCAGCATCAAAATCAATGGGTGTAACGGCAGAACATCCAACGCAACATCCTTTGCCCACCCCTTTCCCTGCAAGTATAGCGTGAAAGGGTGCCTTATTTACATGACGGCGTCAAGCCACGCTAACACCACCTTGTAAATAAGGTGAAGCCGCAAAGTTCCGGTCCTGTGGTGGTCGGGGCTTGTAAATATGCCCCTGGGTCCAATCTAAGGATAAAGCCACCAACATTTTTCACCTGCTTTCAGCAGGCAGAAAGTATCTGTGGCAGGGCCGGTCGTGTGAGTATCAGGGAGTTCAGTGCAGGCTTCTGTCAATCTAGTGGAGGGGGGGTTATTTGCTCCCCTCGGGCTGCTGCACGGGTTGTCAGGGCCCCCAGCTCCTGCCACAGCAAAGTGAGGTTCCGGTCTCCGGCCCCAGATTTATAGAGTCTGCAGGAACTTATTATTAGCAGAGGCCGTAGAGGTGCATTCATTTGTCATAAGCACCTTTAATATTAGCGACCTGATTGTGCTCTACTATTTGGGTGCCAGGACTTTATCCCTGCAAAGTATCTTGGGGAGGAGATGAGGCTTAGGGGCTAGAGCTGCCAACTGCCTTACGGCTAGAGTGGTAGACCTCGAAGCTGGGGAACTGGGTTCGAGTCTCGGCAGGGACGCTCAACTTCCTGTGATTCTGGGCAAATCATTCAGGTGCCAATTACGATCCGGTAAAAAAAATTCCCGTACGACTCGTATCCGGTCTTTTTACCGTACGAATCGTACAAGTGCCGTACAAACTGGCAATCACGATTCGCATGGTAAATAGCCCATACGAGTCGCATTGGGAATAATTCCCCACACGTCCTCGGGTCGGAAAAAGTGTCCGACACGCCCACGGACGATTTACCGTACAAACGTGAAAAGCGAAGTCCGACCGGGGAATCACGATCCGTCCCGGGCGTCCGAATGTACAACCGTATGGTCAAAAGACCGTCCGCACCGAACTCCTATAGCAACCATGGAGACGTCCAAACAGGTGCCCGGTACGCACCGTACCCCCCCCAGCCCCCGCAGGTATGCGCCGTACCCCCCCAGCCCCCGCAGGTACACGCCGTACCCCCCCAGCCCCAGCATGTACGCGCCATACCCCCCCCAGCCCCCGCATGTACGTGTCGAACCCCCCGTGTATGTACACCCGAGTACGTGTCGAACCCCCCGTGTATGTACACCCGAGTACGTGTCGAACCCCCCGTGTATGTACACCCGTGTACGTTCGAGTCGTACCCCCACCCGTGTATGTACGCACCGTATATACACGGGTGGGGGTACGACTCGAACGTACACGGGCGTACATACACGGGGGGGTTCGACACGTACTCGGGTGTACATACACGGGGGGGGTTCGACGCGTACATGCGGGGGCTGGGGGGGGTACGGCGCGTACATGTGGGGGCTGGGGGGGGTACGGCGCGTACATGCGGGGGCTGGGGGGGGTACGGCGCGTACATGCGGGGGCTGGGGGGGTACAGCGCGTACATGCGGGGGCTGGGGGGGGGGTACGGCACTTACCGGGCCACCTACTCTGGTCGTTTCGCGCCGTACTTCGCTTTTCCTGCACTTTTTGGGTGCCGTAAAAATATTGCCGTCCGGACTGCTGTCGGTTCGAATCGTACTTCCTGGGTCGTGAAACGCTGCCTGGAAGCGTCCCGACGTCACGTCGCAGCATTCCCGGATCACATTCGTATGCATATTTCCGTCGGTCGGTGTTTTTTACGAATCGTACGGAAATGGTGTTTCCGTGCGAATCGTAATTCCATGTTTGTAATGTTTTACAACCGGGTACGAGTCGGACGGAGAATACGCTCCGACCGACGGTTCGTACCCGGTTTTTACCGGATCGTAATCGGCACCTCAATCTTCCCACGCCTAACAAAAATGAATGTGTCCATCTGTAACGAAACTGGTGCTCATGTAAAGAGCTCTGATACCCAATACCTTCGGGTCAAGTTCACGCTATATAAAACTCTAAAAAAAAAAAAAAGAAAATCCCAGCCTCGGCTCAATGTGTGATTCCGGGCAAATCCCTTCATCTCCTTGTGCTTAAAACATGTGCAATATAATATAATATGGTTTCTTATGCCGTTGTCCTATATAAAACTTCCAAAAATAAAAAAACTGTTAAGGCATGCACACAAATATATGTGCTAGCTCACAAACCAGTAAAGCATCTACTCTCCCAATTAGCAGCCCAACTTGAATATGCCACTTTAGTAGGCAGACTGAATTTTTGGCTCAATAATCCTAAACCCTCAAATATTCAAGACCTCAAGGACGACTTGTCATTTTATCATCCTACATTTTTAGGTCGAGCCTAGCGGCAGCGCGCATACGCTGCTTGCTCTGCGAGGCATGCTGTATTAGAGAATGCACTGGAAGCCCCGCCCACTCTCCTCCCATATTTGTCATAAGCTTGTGCCATTCTTCTTTGGAAATGCTGGCTTCTGATTTGTAAATAGGCTTTTTAGTCCCTCCTTGGTACCGCCTTGTCTGCATTTGTTGCCTCCCATAACGACTGAACCTTTTACTTGTGGCGTTACACGTTCTCCAGTAAACACAAGAAATCACCGGGTCTGAGTGAAACAACTATACAAGTAAAAGAGACAGCAAAGATGATCTCTGGAGGAGTCCCTTAATTAGGATGTAATCCCATCACCCACCGAGGTGGCATGCCTCTTCATCTGGGATTCTCCTCTTGACGGGGACCCCTAGCCCCCTCCTTCATATGTCGGTGAGCACTATTTTCTTTAATGATCTTCCCTATTCACCCCACGACATCTAAGCAGGCCCTCTGGTAATACTAATGAATTTATTTAAATTATAGTGCGTCCGCTTTAACTATAGCGGCCTCGCTTATTTATTAATTTATTTAATAATGCTGGCCGCTTTCGCAATGTATTTATTTAAATTATAGCACATTCGCTTTAACTATAGCAGATGCACTTATTTATTTATTTTATTAATAGTGCAGGCTGCTTTCGTTAGGCCCGAGAAGGTGAACATTCGGCCGCTAACGATCTAATTGGGAGGTAATAGGCCTTCCTGCTGTGCTTTTTCAGCTAGTATGCATTTTTTTTTTACAATTTCCACTTCTCACTGCAGAAGAAAAACACGTATTTGCAATGCAATAGGTCTCACATTTAGGCTAGTTTAAGCTATTGGCATTGTTAATGACAATGCCTTTTATTTATGTTTTAAAAACCAAAACATGAATAAAAGGCATTGTCATTTACAATGCCAATAGCTCAAACTGCGTAAATGTGAGACCTATTGCATTGCAAATGTTTGTTATCAAGTGCTTAGTGTCACTTTGAGGATGTTTCCGAGAGCTGCAGGTGAGCAAGTGTATGGATAGTTATTATAAGGGGGGTTAGATTCCTATCTGCGCAGGGGACCACAGCCTGATATTCGTGGCTCGCTACCCCTGTTTATGAGGAGTTCGGGTAAAAGTGGTTTACAACATTTCAGTTGCCAGGCCTTTTCTTAATCAGATGTAGTTTGGTCTGCCTGCCTTTTCTTAATCAAATATAGTTTGGTCTGCCTTCTAGCTCAAATTCAGTATGTTCCTCTACCAGAGGCCCTCAACTTCCAACATGATTCCTCCATATTTTACTTTTTTGTATGATTGATGTGTGAGGAGGTTTGCTGTTGATGAGCACAAGTTTCCACTGAAGAAACCAACACACGTGACAAGGATTTTACCTCACCCTATTTATCTTGAAGTCCTCGCACCTCAACCGAAAGTATGATATGAGTCATTTGGACCAATCACTCTTCTCTTACTACTATCATTAACACTGGGACTGTTGAGTTGTAGGAAGCCTCTAAAATTGCCCATCATCAGTCAGTGGAATAAGACTAGTCATGCATCTTTGGGTCCACAATTGAACTAGGACATTAGGGGCCTTATTACGATGTCGGGCAGACTCATGTCTGCCCAACACCGTTGCAGAATCGGGACCGACTGACCTCCAGTCGGCGGTCCCGACCGCAGCATTACAATGCGACCGCACATGGTGCAGTCACATACTCCCATTTCCCAATGCGAACTTGTGCTGCGGCCGTAAACCGGCCATAGTACAAGCTCCTATAGAGAAATGGGAGAATCTGTTTATCACTGCACCATGGGGCAGGCACCTCAAGGTGCCTGCCACACGGTGCAAGGATCAACACGGGGACACTATAGGTGCACCCTCGGCCCACAACCGGAGGCCGCAGAGAGAAGGTGGCCCTGCTAGCGGCCCCCAAAGTCACTTTCTGGCAGTCTTTCCATGTCGGAAAGCCCGACTTGTAAAGTGTGTCAGAAATCGTCATCGTAATCCCTGCAGAACTGCCGTCCATTGGGCTTATGGTCAGGCCTTTGAATGGCCGGCGGGCTCCTTGAGCCCATCGGACTCCAGCCGGAATAACTGGCCGGTTTCTCTTTTGACTGCCTGCATCGTAATGCGACAGCCGAAAGTGAAACCTACGGTTAGATTTGGAAAGCCTCCGACCTGGGGTCAGAGGCTTTCCGAGTCTCATCGTAATGAGGCCACTAGGTTTCTAATTGAGAGCTCTCTTTTCAACTGAATCTTCTCTACCATATCCTATCAGTAGATTCTCACTACTAATGTATGACCGGTAATCCACTTAATTGTGACAGATGGTAAAACAAGAAGTGGACAGTAGAAGTGAATAAAGATTCTATAGACATCTTATAAAATAATAGGCCATGCCAAATTGAATATCCAGATTATCTGAATTAACTATGGAACGGTGGCTTTATAGCCATTGTTTGGGAAATTAGTCTTGAAATCGCTGTGTTTCACCCTAATATTAGCAATTTTCTGTGGAGTGACCCAACCAATTAAAAGTGTGGAGTCAGACTTTTTTACCCCACTCGAAAGTATGGGATATTTCAGAAGGGAAATGAAAGAATGAGATGGAGCCCCGTAATGTGAGTTCAATCATTTTTACTGCCCCTTCAACAAAATCACCCTAGGCTTTTTTTTATAGTACTCCCACATACAAGGGGCCTGATTTCAAGGGCTGGTACATTCCAATCCTTGCATAAACTCCTGTTCACGCATGGGTCGGAATTACCAGTTTGGCTATATTTAATGCATCTGCTAATTATGGGATGCATTAAAAATAACGTATGCAGTGGTATCATTATTTATTATTTGCAAAAAATAACACCACCTCAACTCGTAATCAGTCCCTATAGTTGCTAGTAGCATGCTTCATCATAGAGTCCTTATCCAGATACAAAATGTATCTGGACGGGCTCAACGTTGAGAATCAAGGGAGCTCTTTGGTATTTATTGGGGGATCCTAAAGTTAAAATTGTCTAAGATCCCAAAAAGTATGTGGCAACGTTAAAAGCGTTAGATTCCCAAGCCAAATAACCTGTTGAAGTGTTGGTGAGTTGGCTGAAACATGTTGACCCTGGGACGCTTGAGATACTAACAATCTTGCTAGGTGTTCCCACCTACATTGCAACGGTGTCCTTGTAAAAAGCACAAACCTCTGGGCATCTTCGACAATTTTATCTTTAGGATCCCTCATAAACACCAAAGAGCTCGATTGATTCTCAACATTGAGCCCGTCCAGATACATTAGGTATCTGGAAGAGTACACTACAATGAAGCATACCACTAGGAACCCTAGTGTGTGTGGGAGGACTATAAAAAACCAGGGGGGGGTTGAAGGGGAAAAAAGATATAGGCGGTAGACATCTAGGGGCTACCTCTTGTTGTTTTTTTAGCTTACTATTGGGAAGCTGAGCAGACCCCTCCAATGCTTCTGAGTAACTTATATTTCATAAGTGCTTCTTATGAACTGTACTAAAAAGTATTGCTTTTTAGCCAAAATCTTTGTAAAATGTTACCATATAATGCGTCCACGTTTAAGTCCCATTTTTTTCATAAATTTTCAATAGATTGACATGATCGGGCTCGGTGAGATTTAGGGTTGGTATTGCAAAAAAATATGTCAGGGCTATTTTAGGGTCTCAGTTCAACCCAATGCATAAAGAAAAATTGACGGAAAGAATATTGAACAATGTCAAACATTCACCCTAGTACAGAGATCGGTGAGCAGTCTAAATATCGAGTTTTCTTTCGACCTACAAGTATATCGAGTTGTTAATATCGTAGGTCAAGAATATCGAAGTCAAGAATATCGATGGACAGAATATCGACCCCAAGGTAAGTATTATCGAAGTTAACAATATCGAAAACATAAATATAGATGTAAGTAATATCGTAAGCAAAAATTTCGATGTCAATAATATCGATATTTTATTAGTGTAATGTATTTTATTTGTATGTTAAAGATTATTGTAATGTATTTTAATACATTTAAAAATAAATGTTTAGAGATTAATAATTATTTAAGATTTAATTTAGCGTTTTAGTATCAGAGCGGGTTGTGGGTTTATAGGGGAATGGGGTGGGAAGTAATTTAATTAATGAATTAATATGTATTGTTTAATTGGTATTTATGATTAATTAATTGTCAATTAATTATTAATTGTAAATTAAATATATCAATTGAATAATTAATTGTTAATTAATTATTAATTGTAAATTAATTTTATTAATTGGTTAATTATATAAGTTATAATTAGTTTAAGATTAATATTAATTTATTGGTAACGTTAATTAATTAATTGTTAATTACTAATTAATTGGTGATTTAATTTTTTTTAAGTGATTAATTGATGATTAAAATAATTATGTGAATTTTTATGTGTAGTGGGTTGTGGGTTTATAGGGGAATAGGGTGGCATGTAATTAAATTACAATAATTAATGATAATTTTGATTTATTTGTAATTAATAATAATTAATTGTTAATTAATTATTAATTGGTAATTAATTGTTATTAGTACGTTAAATATAGTAAATATAAATAATTTATTATTTCATGTTATTTGTTGTTATTGCTAATTAATGTATTGTTAATTAATAATTAATTTGTGAATAATTGTAATTTGGTAGTTAATATGTATAAATTAGTAAATAATAACTATATTAATTATAAAGAATATATTATTAATTGTAAATAATAGATACATTGATATTTAAATGTATTGTGTATTTTGTATGTGTAGTGTGTTGTGTGTTAAAGGGGGAATAGTGTGGGATGTAATTCAAAGTTATTTATGTAAATATTTTTTTTAAATAATTGGTATTTAATAATAATTATTTTGTAAATTAATTATTAACATGCTATTTTTTTATTAATAACTATTTAATTGGTTATTGTGTTTATAGAATCCCTATGCTATCCAGTGCTTTCCCAACTGTTTTACTATCTGGAGTGGGAATAGTAATTTTTACCCCTACGCTATCCAGCGCTTTCCCTACTGTTGCACTCTCTGGAGTGGGAATAGTAATTTGTACCCCTACGCTATCCAGCGCTTTCACTACTGTTGCACTCTCTGGAGTGGGAATAGTAATTTTTACCCCTACGCTATCCAGCGCTTTCCCTACTGTTTCACTTAGTGGAGTGGGAATAGTAATTTGTACCCCTATGCTAATCAGCGTTTTCACTACTGTTGCACTCTCTGGAGTGGGAATAGTAATTTTTAACCTTACGCTATCCAACGCTTTCCCTACTATTGCACTCTCTGGAGTTGGAATAGTAATTTGTACACCCAAGGTATCCAACGCTTTCCCTACTATTGCACTCTCTGGAGTGGGAATAGTCATTTTTACCCCTACGCTATCCAACGCTTTCCCTACTATTGCACTCCCTGGAGTGGGAATAGTAATTTTTACTCCTAAGCTATCCAGCGTTTTCAATACTATTGCACTCCCTGGAGTGGGAATAGTAATTTTTACTCCTAAACTATCCAACGCTTTCCCTACTATTGCACTCCCTGGAGTGGGAATAGTAATTTTTACCTCTACGCTATCCAACGCTTTCCCTACTGTTGGACTCACTGGAGTGGGAATAGTAATTTTTACCCCTATGCTATCCAACGCTTTCCCTACTGTTGCACTCTCTGGAGCGGGAATAGTAATTTTTACCCCTACGCTATCCAGCGCTTTCACTACTGTTGCACTCTCTGGAGTGGGAATAGTAATTTTTACCCCTACGCTATCCAGCGCTTTCCCTACTGTTTCACTTACTGGAGTGGGAATAGTAATTTGTACCCCTACGCTATCCAGCATTTTCACTACTGTTGCATTCTCTGTAGTGGGAATAGTAATTTTTACCTCTACGCTATCCAACGCTTTCCCTACTGTTGGACTCACTGGAGTGGGAATAGTAATTTTTACCCCTATGCTATCCAAGGCTTTCCCTACTGTTGGACTCACTGGAGTGGGAATAGTAATTTTTACCCCTACGCTATCCAGCGCTTTCCCTACTGTTGCACTCTCTGGAGTGGGAATAGTAATTTGTACCCCTACGCTATCCAGCGCTTTCACTACTGTTGCACTCTCTGGAGTGGGAATAGTAATTTTTACCCCTACGCTATCCAGCGCTTTCCCTACTGCTTCACTTAGTGGAGTGGGAATAGTAATTTGTACCCCTATGCTAATCAGCGTTTTCACTACTGTTGCACTCTCTGGAGTGGGAATAGTAATTTTTAACCTTACGCTATCCAAAGCTTTCCCTACTATTGCACTATCTGGAGTTGGAATAGTCATTTGTACACCCAAGGTATCCAACGCTTTCCCTACTATTGCACTCTCTGGAGTGGGAATAGTAATTTTTACCCCTACGCTATCCAACGCTTTCCCTACTATTGCACTCCCTGGAGTGGGAATAGTAATTTTTACTCCTAAACTATCCAACGCTTTCCCTACTATTGCACTCCCTGGAGTGGGAATAGTAATTTTTACCTCTACGCTATCCAACGCTTTCCCTACTGTTGGACTCCCTGGAGTGGGAATAGTAATTTTTACCTCTACACTATCCAACGCTTTCCCTACTGTTGGACTCACTGGAGTGGGAATAGTAATTTTTACCCCTATGCTATCCAACGCTTTCCCTACTGTTGCACTCTCTGGAGTGGGAATAGTAATTTTTACCCCTACGCTATCCAGCGCTTTCACTACTGTTGCACTCTCTGGAGTGGGAATAGTAATTTTTACCCCTACGCTATCCAGCGCTTTCCCTACTGTTTCACTTACTGAAGTGGGAATAGTAATTTGTACCCCTACGCTATCCAGCGTTTTCACTACTGTTGCATTCTCTGTAGTGGGAATAGTAATTTTTACCTCTACGCTATCCAACGCTTTCCCTACTGTTGGACTCACTGGAGTGGGAATAGTAATTTTTACCCCTATGCTATCCAACGCTTTCCCTACTGTTGGACTCACTGGAGTGGGAATAGTAATTTTTACCCCTACGCTATCCAGCGCTTTCCCTACTGTTGCACTCTCTGGAGTGGGAATAGTAATTTGTACCCCTACGCTATCCAGCGCTTTCACTACTGTTGCACTCTCTGGAGTGGGAATAGTAATTTTTACCCCTACGCTATCCAGCGCTTTCCCTACTGTTTCACTTAGTGGAGTGGGAATAGTAATTTGTACCCCTATGCTAATCAGCGTTTTCACTACTGTTGCACTCTCTGGAGTGGGAATAGTAATTTTTAACCTTACGCTATCCAACGCTTTCCCTACTATTGCACTCTCTGGAGTTGGAATAGTCATTTGTACACCCAAGGTATCCAACGCTTTCCCTACTATTGCACTCTCTGGAGTGAGAATAGTAATTTTTACCCTTACGCTATCCAACGCTTTCCCTACTATTGCACTCCCTGGAGTGGGAATAGTAATTTTTACTCCTAAGCTATCCAGCGTTTTCAATACTATTGCACTCCCTGGAGTGGGAATAGTAATTTTTACTTCTAAACTATCCAACGCTTTCCCTACTATTGCACTCCCTGGAGTGGGAATAGTAATTTTTACCTCTACGCTATCCAACGCTTTCCCTACTGTTGGACTCACTGGAGTGGGAATAGTAATTTTTACCCCTATGCTATCCAGCGCTTTCCCTACTGTTTCATTTACTGGAGTGGGAATAGTAATTTGTACCCCTACGCTATCCAGCGTTTTCACTACTGTTGCATTCTCTGTAGTGGGAATAGTAATTTTTACCCCTACGCTATGCAATGTTTTCCCTAGTGTTGCACTCATTGGAGTGGCAATAGTAATTTTTACTTCTAAGCTATCCAGCGTTTTAACTACTGTTGCACTCACTGGAGTGGGAATAGTAATTTTTACCCCTACGCTATCCAATGCTTTCCCTACTGTTGGAATCACTTGAGTGGGAGTAGTAATTGTTACCCCTATGCTATCCAGTGGTTTCCCTACTGTTGCATTCTCTGTAGTTGGAAAAGTAATTTTTTTCCCTACGCTATCCAACACTTTCCCTACTGTTGCACTCTCTGGAGTGGGAATAGTAATTTTTACCCTTCCGCTATCCAACGCTTTCCCTACTATTACACTCTCTGGAGTTGGAATAGTAATTTTTACCCCTACGCTATCTAACGATTTTCCTACTGTTGCACTCTTTGGAGTTGGAATAGTAATTTTTATCCCTACGCTATCCAATGTTTTCCCTAGTGTTGTATTCTCTGGAGTGGGAATAGTAATTTTTACCCTTACGCTATCCAACACTTTCCCTACTATTGCACTCTCTGGAGTTGGAATAGTAATTTTAACCCTACGCTATCCAACACTTTCCCTACTCTTGCACTCTTTGGAGTTGGAATAGTAATTTTTACCCCTACGCTATCCAACATTTTCCTTACTGTTGTTTTTGTTGGAGTTGGACTAGTAGTTTTATTGTGTCTGATATTTAATATGTTTTGTATTATTTTAGCTATTGTAATATATCATTAATAATAAAAATTATTTAAATTAAAAATATTGATTATTATTTGCTATATGTAATTTTTAAATATTTATTGATGTTATTGTTTTATGTGTATAGATGTATTGGTAATTTTTTAAAACATTTAATCATTTATACGTTACAGAAATTATTATTAAAATTAATTATTAAGTAAGTATATATATTATATATTATATGTATATGTTTATTTAAAGTTTTATTAAATTATATATATTATACATTTTAAATATTATACAATATATTTAATTATGTTTATATAATTTATAAGTATTATTTGGTTTATTTTACATACATTTTTAAAGTTAAAAAAACGATATTTTTATTAACGATATTTTTGACATCGATATTTAATTTTCGATATTTTTGCACTTACCATGTTGTAGATAGGATGCCGATATTCTTGACATCGATATTTGTGTTGCGATATATTTGTAGGTCGATTTTCTGTCTGTCGAAATTATGTCAGAGATCCACAGAGATCTGGGCCTAAATCCATTGTCTATTTACTCCCCATGCCATTCCAGTTTAAACACAGCCATTCAAATAAGTCTTGACCCTGCTCCCCATGGGAACAGTCCAGCCTGAACTGCCAAGTCAGGTCTTCCTAGGACCGTAAACAAGCATCCTGTGTTTCAGGGTAATACCCCATATCAGCCAGGCTAGTTTGACTCGAGTGGCATGGAGAGCACGGGACTCACGTTTGGTCATAAATAAGTGTATTTCATTAATATGCAGAAGTGTTTCACCTTAGTACTAGGGGTGGGCGGTGAACTCTGCTCCCCCAGTGGAGTTTACGGAGTTTTCCCAATCCACGCTCCGCGAAAAAACTCTGATTCTGCCGCCTGGCCCCACCCCCTACATCCAACATTAATGCAGCCACTCTTCGTCCCTAAGACAGGAGAGGAGGACTCACTGACAGTCACCGCTCCAAAAACTTTAGCCATTCTTCATGGCCTCCCTGTGGACCCCACTGCTCATCCACCTGTTTTGCAGGCATTCTCCCTCCCGCACAAAATGTCTCAAAGGCCACCTCGATTTCAGCCTCTGATGGCACGGTGGATTCATCCATCTTCTGCCTTTCTTGTGGAGCAACAGTGCTGAGGCAGAAGCAGGATGCTAATGATGACATCATTGCTGTGTGTCATGTTATGCCCTCCTTCTGATTCTTCCTTTGCAGAGGGGCAGTACCTTTCCCTCCCTGGAGGAGCACCAGACCACCCAGTATCGTGGGACACACATAAAGGATGCACCCTTCTGCCCCAGGCCTGGTTCCTGCCCCCGGCATGCCTGCAGCACTGCCTGAGGCTGGCCCTGCTGCGCTTCATATGAGAGACTCATCCGGGTGAGGGTGTCATGGGAAGGGTGACCTGTGGAAGGAGCCTGAGAGACTCTGCCGGGTGAGGGTGGCATGGGGGTGACCTGTGGCAGGAGCCCGAGGGCTCCGTGAATCTCCCAGGCTGTGGGGGTGCGAGCAGGGTTCTCTGTTCCTGGACTCCTTATGCATCGCAGTGCACTCTGGGACTTGTAGTCTAAGGCAAAGCGGTGTTCTGGTGATATGTGCCATCTCTCAAGGAAATACTGGAGACATCACCAGCAAATGCATCAGCTGGGCTGCTCTGCAGTTGTCAGCAACTGATTCACAACCATTTTACACATTAGCCTGCTTTGCTTAGTCCAGGAAAAGATGTACCTTGGAATGGTAATCTGGTTTATTTATCAACAAAAAAGCGGATCCTGTTACAATAGAAGGAAGGATTGGCCTAAATACTGAAAAATGCATTTAAGGGTTGTAGCTATAGTAGAAAGGATTGTGGACATAAAGGTGTAGAGCACAGGATTATAGGCAGCAGACAAAGCGCATTTTAAAGTAGTCTGCCTGATAAAAGCAAACCGATTACAGAGATGGCTGGTGGCTTGTGGGCCCGTCCCTGTCAATCACAGGAGGAATTGGCCCAGAACAGCATGGAGGTAGCATGCTACCTTCCCTGAAAGCGTGGAGAGCCAGAAGAGAGCGAGTCACCAATTGGGAAGCTGCGTAGAAAAGAACATCACCGGCCTCTGCACTCACAATGAGCAGAGAGGCCTGATGCAAGAAATCATCTGTCCCAACTAGGGCGGAGCGGAACTCCGCAGAATTGCCAGGAGATTTTTTTGCAACTCCGCGGAATTCCACGTAGTGCAACTGCGTTAACTCCGTCCACTCTTACTTACTACATCAGATTATATCAATGTATTAAAAAGCATTTTTTTAAAGTAATTAAAAAAAATAAAACATATAAACCCTCCCACCCTAACAACAATGCCAAGAGTGAACTGAAGGGCAAATAAGTTGTCACATGAAACCCTCTGGGTGGCCTGTGTTGTTATTATACTATATTCTAGTTTATTAAACCAAACACAAGAAAATGTTTTGTACAGCGCATATCATGGACTCATGTGTTTTAAAGTGCTAATATGTGATCATGAAGAAAAAGGAGGCAAACTGAAATAAAACAATTGCCTAGGATCACACAATTTGGTCAAGTGGGGAAGCCGGGATTGATACCAGATATTTTGGTTTCACATTGTTCAATCGTATTTCATTCCAATTTAATAATCAAGTTACTTCCTGTTTACACTTGACTCCCAATGTAGTGATAGCAAGTAGAGAAGACTTACCCCAAGGTGCGGTAGAAGTACAGTGATTCAGATACAGCATAGCACAGTATTGTCAAATCTATGCCTCTTCAAGAGACTAGGGGCTTAATTTAGGGGGCAGCATGGATGAAACCTTCAAAATAACACCATGACTCACTGGCCACACCATGTACATGCTTTGTTCCCCTACGCCCACTATACTCCCCATTTATCCTCCCCCTGCAAAGACCCACTCTGACCCCGCTGGCATCAATGCAGCCCTCGGGTACACCAAAAAACGTACTTTGTGGCCCAGGGACATTGTTTGTGAGTATCTATGCTCTAGTAGTTCAGGAGATGGGCTGGTCACATGTTGACAGTAGCAGAGCAAGAGACATGTTGACCCAAGTGGGGCATGGCCCATGTTGACCCTTGTGGTGCAAGAAACATGTTGTCCCTAGTGGTGCAGGACACATGCTGACCCTAGCAGTTCAGGAGACACTTTGACCTGAGTGGGGTAGGATACATGTTGTCCCCACTGGAGAAGGGGACATGTTGACCCTAGGGGTGTGGCGCATGGTGGCTTTAGTGGTGCAGCACACTTTTTACCCCAGCAGTGTAGCGGATCAGAAGACACGTTGACCTGAGAAGGGTAGGATACATTTTGACCCCAGTGGTGCAGAGGACATGTTAACCCTAGGGGTGTGGGACTTGTTGGCTCTAGTGGTACAGGACCCTTTTCCCCCCAGCAGTGCAGGATACTTGTTGACTCTACCAGTGCAGGAGACACGTTGACCTGAGTAGGGTTGGATACATTTTGACCCCAGCGGTGCAGGGGCCATGTTAACCCTAGGGGTGTGGGACTTGTTGGCTCTAGTGGTACAGGACCCTTTTCACCCCAGCAGTGCAGGATACTTGTTGACTCTACCAGTGCAGGAGACACGTTGACCTGAGTAGGGTTGGATACATTTTGACCCCAGCGGTGCAGGGGCCATGTTAACCCTAGGGTTGTGGGACATACTGGCTCTAGTGGTGTAGGGCACATGTTGACGTTAATAGTGCAGGAGACACTTTGACCCCAGTGGAGTGGGATACATGTGACCCCAGTGGTGCAGGGGAAATGTTAACCCTAGAGGTGTGGCACATGTTGGCTCTGGTGGTGCAGGACACGTTTCACCCCAGTAGTGGAAGACGCATGTTGACCCTAGGGGTGCAGGGGACATGTTGACCTGAGTAGGGTAGGATACATTTTGACCCCAGTGGTGCAGGGAACATGTTAACCCTAGGGGTGTGGAACATGTTGACTCTATTGGTGGAGGACGCTTTTCACCCCAGCAGTTCAGGACACATGTTGACTCTACCAGTGCAGGAAACACGATGACCTGAGTAGGGTAGGATACATGTTGACCCCAGTGGCGCAGGGGACATGTTAACCCTAGGGGTGTTGGACATGTTGGCTGTAGTGGTGCAGAACACTTTTTTACCTTGGTAGTGCAGGACACATGTTGACCCTAGCGGTGCAGAAGACACATTGACGCAAGTGGGGTAGGATACATGTTGACCCCAATGGTGACAGATACATGTTGAGCCCAGAAGTACAGGACACATGGTGACCTCAGTGGTGCAGAACAAACACCTAACCTGAGCCTTGTATGACCCACAGCCCAAAAGCAAAGGGTACATGGTGATCTTAGAAGCACAGAACAAAATACCTAGCTGTGCATTCCATATAGTGAGCCTAGTGCTGCAGGACACATGACCTAATAGTGTGCGATATATGTTTTAGAAGTGCACAATATATGACCTAGTTGTGCATTACTCTGATTGTGGTTATCCTGGTGTTTCACAACATACACTGCCCCTCCCAGTACGTCACAGAGGTGTATCCTCCGGCCTCCTCACCCAGGTACTCACCGATGGTGGTGATGATGGTTCCAGCAAAAAAGAAGGCGCTGCCAACGTCCCAGTGGGTGCTGCTGCCGTTGGTGGCATTGGCCACTGGGTCCACGCCAGCCCCCATCGCCTCCTTAACTTGCTGAAATGAGAAAGAGGGAACTAAGAGTAGAGAACCAAAGGTGAGAGAAAGTCACCAGTTAGCTTACTGATAACAAGAATAGAGCCTGCTCTGCAATGGTACAGGGGAAGTTTTGACCATTTAAACTATGGCCTCTCTAGAGACTGCAACAGTGCAAAACGTACAATGGGACTCCTTAACAACTGGTAACTGGACTGGCACACCCTCATCCCCCTATCAAAGTTAATTTGACTGAGGTCAGCTAGCACATATAATTTTATTGATGTAGATCCTCGACGACACCATGGGGTTCAGAATTTATAGAATGCAATTAAGGGCATCTATTACCTGTTTGGACCAAACTGGGGTACACCATATACTTTTTGGTGTTTACTGCACCAAAATCCGCATATGCCGGTATTTACTAGGCCTTTTCCTCCAGGTAACGTCTGGCTGGTTTGAGCTGCCAAAAGATCGTAAAAATCATAATGATAGCCTTCGGTTTTATTGTTTAGCAATTTCTCTAGTGGTCAGGGCTGACTTTAGCGCTGGTGGCACCCAGTGCAACAATCTTTTTTGACACCATCCCCCCCCATGACCTCCGTCTCAGATTCCCTGACTATCACCCAGCAAAAGTTCCCCTCATCACTACATAGCCCCTCTCTCACATACATTTCATTTTTTTTCAACCGCTGGCAAAGGCTGGGTTTACTAATCCACTCAGCTAGCCACATAAAATACAGATCTGTTCTTTGCAGCACGGATATTAACCCTCTGCGCTGCTTTATGGTGAGTCACGCCTGAGACTAGACAAAACTCCGACCTCTCGCTCTCTAGCAGGAACATTATTCACAAGGGTTATCTTGACATTTTTATTGCTGCCTGAAAGTTGCACGCATAAGGAATTCTGCAGCATGTGCTTTTAAATCTTAAATTATTGCTAAACACAGTGTCCCCCTTAGGTCAGTACCCTGCCTCCAGGTCAGCACCAAGTGCAACTACACTGATCGCACTGCCCTAAAGCTGCCCCTGCCAGTGGTCTAGCAAGGCACTCCAGATTGGGCCCAGCAACATGGATAAAGTGTCTGTAACCAACCAGCGAACCTGTCAAATAGCCGAGTGTGTTGAGCACCTGTTGCAGAGATCTCTGTGTACCTTGCAATGATAGCCTAGTTTAGTTTTCGCACAAGCAGAACATCCGTAGTGTGGTGTGTGCTAGACATAAAGATCTCTTCAGAGAAAAATGGTTTTATGATGCTTTATCGAGCTCGGTCATCTCAACCTACAGCAAGCCTGCATCAGCTACACTGCCTCCCACCACATCACAAGGCATGTATATGAATACTGTTCTTAAGTCCATACATACCTACTTCAGCAGCTAAGTATGCAATCCATTTTGCTTTCACCCATACATACCAGGCTGTTAGTTTATTGATAAAGGATGCAATATTATTGTCATGCGATATAATGTCTGCAGTACAGTGAGGGCATACCTGAACAATGTTGGTGCATCCCCTGATGGTCCTCATGCAAACGATGGGCCTCGCCCACTCTCATTGTGGCACATCTCAACCAGCAGAGCTTCATCTGTGGTTTTGACCACTTGTCTTTTTATCCAGTCCAAGGGATAGATATATTTAAGAGAGAATTCAATGTGATGAATTCTGCCGGGTCCTGCAATTCCTCCCAGAGTCATAAATTGCATCCGACAGGCGGGATGAGGTGGGTTGAATCGTAAACATCTTATTAACAGTCCATCCCTGTTCCCGCCTCTGGCTCTGTGAGATGAAGGCTGCCACTCTGTCCAAGGGAGTAGGCCGAAAATGAAAAATGCCCCAACTTTGAACTAAAGCGCTGATGCCACCAAGCAAGCAAAGCAAGTGAGCCGAACCCCCATAGAACAGATTTCTTGTCCCTTCCATCCATGTATCTATCCATTCATTTTTTTTCCCTTCCATCCACCTACTGATAACCACTATTTCACCTTTAGATTCTGTCATCCATTCATTCTTTAATCCATCATTCAATCTTTCCCTACATTATCCATTCATGCATCCATCCATTCACCCAATCTGCCATCCATCCATCTATCCATCACTCTGCCATCCATTCAACCATACATACATACTGCCATCCATCCACTCTGCCACCCATCCATCCATCTACTCCTCCATCCATCTACTCTGTTATCCATCCATTCATCCATCCATCGATCATCTACTCTGCTATCCATCCATCCACTCTACAATCCACCCATTTTGACAATCTACATCTAGACAATCAATCCATCCCTACACTCTGTCATCCATCCACCCATCCATCCATCCATCCATCCCTCCTGCCATCTTTGCACCCATCCACTATGCCATCCACCCATCAATTCTGCCATCCTTCCATTCATGCACTCTGCCATCCATCAATCCACTCTGCCATGCGCTCTGCCATCCACCCATCCCTCTGTCCAGCCTTTATACACTCTTCCATCCATCCATTCATCCACTCTTCCATCAATACATTCATCCATTCTACCTCCATCCATTCTGCCATTCATCCATCAATCCATCCACTCTACTACCTAACTATCCATTCATTCACTCTGACATGCATCAATCCACTCTGCCATCCATCCATTCACTCTGCCACTCATCCATCCATCCACCCCATCCATACGCTCTACTATCCATCCACTCTGCCATTTCTCCATTAATCCATCCATCCATTAGTTCAATCACTTTCCCATCCATCCTTTCACTTTGCCATCTATCCACTCTGCCATCCATTCAATCATCTTTGTATCCCCTTATCCATGCCATCCTTTCAACTGTCCATCCACGAATCCATCTGTCCCTTTACTCTGCCATCCTTTCAACTGTCATCTGCCTATCCATTCACTTCCACCCATACATCCATTCATCCATCCCTTTACTCTGCCATCATTTCCCCTGTCCTTCCACCTATTCATTAACTCACCCATCCATCCACCTATCCCTTTACTGTGCCATCCTTTCACTGTCCAGACATCGATCATTCACTCGTCCTTTCATTCACTCATTCATCCACATACTCATTCATTCATCCATACTTCCTTCTTTTCACCCTTCCTTCCAGTATTCATTCTTTCCCTGTTCTATTTAACCAGCTGTCGTTTTTCTTTGCTCCTGCCTCCTCTTCTATCGACCTGGACCTGCATTCCAGAGTTAATGCTGAGCATGTGTCTGCTGAGTTGCAGGTAGAAGAGGCCCATAGATCCCCATCCCCTCTGTAGCTGCTAAAAAGGGGTGAGGGGGTACATGACGCCCCTCTACTGCACCCGCGCTCATTCACTTTCCGTTTCTTCAATCTCTACCGCCTGAAGCGAAGACGCGGCCATTGCTGAGGTGATCATTAACCTCAGTGCCGCCGCTATGTTTACTGTCATGCCATTTCCCGCGTCATGGGGTCGTCATTGGTTTCTTGGACGCTTATTGGCGAGTAAATATTGTTTACAGCGGCTGTCCTAAGGCCTCGTCTACCATTAAACTGCTCACTGACTGACAGACTGCATTTATATAGTGCATCTTATGCAGATGCCAAGCATCAGATGTATGACCCTATTTTGCATGCGCAAACAGGTTTGCGACACGTTTGCGAATGTGAAATCTAATAGGGCCATTTACAATCCCTGTTTAGCGAGTCGCAATTTTTTTGCAACTCGCCAAATAGGAATAGCGAGTCAGAGGCCTATGTAAGAATGTTTTGCTTTTAGGAAAATGGGCTGCATTAAAAAAACTGCTTCATTTAAAAGCAGTTCCAGACATGGAGGTCTGCTGAGCCCAGCAGGCCACCATACCTGGGAGGGCCAGCCATTCCTAATGGGGTCGCAAATTGCGAGTGCCTCATTAATATGCATGAGGCATGAAATTTGCGACCCCATTAGGAATCGCTAACAGTGTCTCAGACACTGTTGTACATGGCATTGTAACTCGCACATTGCGACTCGCAATTGAGCTCAGTTCGCTAAATGACATGGTCGTACATCTGACCCCAAGTGAGCTGTTTGGGCACTACTCCGGGCAAATGTCCTATGAAGGCCATGGAAGGCAGCTGCGAATGACCATAATAGAGCAGCACGTTCCAAGAAATTACTTCGGAAAAGCTAATTTGTCATTGGGGGGTGGGGGAGAGGAGGGTGCTCCCAAGGGCAAAATGGCATTTTGCTTGGGTTTCTATAAGTCATTGCACCTTGACTCTCCAAAGAGTGGTATGCATGAATCATGGGTGCAACAAGACCCAAACTTCAGGGTGTGGGGAAGGGGGGGGGGAGGGGTCAGTCGCTTCCACTTATAAGGCAGGAAAAGCTTTTCCAGAAAGGAGTCAGAACTATCCTTAAAGACACTATGAAAGAAAGAAGTGACAAACTGTGCAATTTAAACATATTGGACAAACCCGATATTATAACAAACATATTTTCATAAATTTGACACTGTTCCTAAGCTACTCACAGTGCTCTTTAAAAAGCATATTAGCAACACCCCTTTTACCAATTCCCTGATTCATTTTGTGGCAGGACTATCTGCTTGTGAAATATTTATCATTTCAAGTCCAGAAAATGCTCATGTCGATGTTACAATTTTAGTTCACACAATGGGATGCTGCAAAATATTCATGGGTGAGGCTGCACTTAAATACAGGTCTCAAAATATTAGGGTTTTTGGTAGTGCTTAATTTGAGGTGGTGGTTGTAAGTGGAACCCACTTGCACTCATTTTTGGTGTCCTGTACTTATTTTGTCTCATTAGACTTTGCTTCAGAACAAAAGTCTGGAAAAAAACACAAAAGGGGGAAGAGAAAGATGGAAAAATTGTGACAAAGGGAGAAAGCAAATGTGAAAAAGAACCTGCAAGAGTTTATTTTATTTCGCAGATGGTGCACGTTGCCATCGAGAAATAGTGCTTCTTATACTCCTATTGGCTTTTGAATGGAGTTCAGTCATCTAAAAATACATAATTATGTGCGAGTTTGCAATGGGAGGACTTCTCTACCATGCTGTAATAGCATTGGCGGATAATATTGATAAAGCGTCATGACATGCTCACTGTGTGCATTAATTACAGTGTGGACTATGTTTTTATTGCTAGGCTAATTGTATCAGTGAATAGAGCTTCTCAGGAAGGATGTTCGTCTGTTCAAAATGGCCGTGGCATTTCCCATAATGCAGCTAAGGCTTCTGTGCATTTACATGTTTACTGTGCAGAATAAGCAGTCTGCTCTGCCCTCCCATCCCAGTGCGCCGACAGACAGGCCAGTTGCAGAAGCCCCAGCAGCCTCATGCCCACCCTTCCTCTCGCACCATCCCTCGGTCTCAGTTCGCTCTCCCCTACTGCAGCAGGCCACACACGACCAGCTTCTTTCAGCCATAGGAGCCAGATTCAGAGAGTTATTGGTGTAGCCTGGACCGCATGGCCCAATTTTGACTTTAATTCAGGAACAATTACAGGTAAGAGAAGAGAGTGACAAGTTGAGCCACTTTCGAAATGCAAGCAATCTTGTCCATTTTAAGATTAGACAATGTAGGGGCATATCATCAAGGGCCGGCGATAAAATTACCGCCGCTTTAGCGTCCATTTTCGGGCGAAAAGCGGCGATAATTTTATTGCATTATCAGCAAGGGCACGCTATCGCGTGAATCCTTGCCTTAGCGTCCTTTCCCTCAACGCCCAGCTTTGCATCTCTAATGAGATGCAAAGTGGGCGTTCCACACAAAAATAACGTTAGAAATGTCGCTAACCGACATTTCTCCTATCAACAAACCTCCCACTAACTTGCATGGCGATAAGAAAAGTAGAGCTAACCGCGCTTGTCGCTACTTTTCCTACGCCTGCTTTCAATCTGACTTAGCCATTATATCCAATGGAAGGTGAATATAATGGCTAAGTCTGCCCTGCCCTATCAACAACGCATCGCCAATCATTGTGCGATTATCGCTGGATTTCCAGCGATAATCACACATTTGGCAGCTAACTCTGAAATTTCTATCGCCTCGGCGATGCGCGTTGTTGATAACGCGCTAACTGGGCGATAAATTCCAGAGATAGCCGGCGATAAATATGCAAGCGCTAAGCATGCTTTGCGATATTTATCGCCGGCCCTTGATGATATGCCCCGTTGTTACTTCATTGCCAGATCCCTGCTCCTGTTCTTTCTGCAGACGCAGTGCGAGCTGTACTCTTACATTGTCTCCTATGCACTCCGCCAATTCCGATCATCAGTGGCAACTAAAGATCTTTGTAAGAGGTGGGGTGTGATACTTCCCCTGAATTCCAGCGAGCAAATCGGGTAGACAGACTTCTTGTAGGTGGTTTCGGGGAGAGTAGGCTCCACCCCATGAGAATTTTTCTTTTTAAGTTTCGGTCAAATTTCCTTTAACACAATGGACCCCGAAAGGCCATTCATTAAATACACCAGCACTTTATTGGTGTGCCAGGGACACCTGGTCTTTCCTAGAAGTAGAACCCATTTTTTTGTTCTCAAATATCATAAGTCAAAAATGACTTTCAATATGCCAACAATGCAATTTTTTTATGCGTGAGCTCCTTATGGCAAGGATTACGTACAGTAAGCTAGCGCCAGAATTATGTGATAGACACTCTACCCATAGTCATGGGTACCACTAAAAATGTCCTCCAGTATACAATCGTTCGCATTTTCCCATCAGCACCCCATGAAAAACGAGTACAAGGTCTCTTATGACAAGAATTACCTCAAATGTCAGTTCCAACATGTTTCTATGATTGCACTTGCAGCATGTCAGGGCCTGAATTCTGCCACGGGTAACACCTCCCAAGCATTTCCAATAATGCTCTTATCCATAAGGCAAGAATAAGCTCCAGCATGCCAGGCCAGCATCATATTTGCAAGCATCACACACATACACTCAGGCATAAAAACATACTGACGCAGACACTGATTCTCCCACATAGTTTTAAACATTCTCCTTCTCACTATCACTCTCGCAGTCTTTCGTACATTTGTACTCAGTCACACACATATGCACACACACACACATGCACGTACACACACACACAAACACACACACAAACACTCACACACACACACACACTGACACTCACACTCCCATTGGTCAACTCTGCTTTTATTATGTTAGAAAAAGCCTGCACTGCTGCTGCCCCTGCTATACCTGCCTTGCCTTTTACTGAAGCTTAGTAAAAACATTTTCTCTGTACACTGTTCAAAAACCATAACATATGGCCTCCTCAATGCTTGTTAAAATGGTCTTTGGGCAAAACAGTCCCTACTCAAATCCCCCTGGAAACAATTAGAATCAGTAACCTGTGGAGCAGTGTACAACAATGTTACCAGGACCGAGAATTAATGTGATTTACCACCCCTTGGCTCATGTATTCTCAGTAAACTATATAATTGAGAGAATAAATCCGCTATCCTCCCACCCCCTCCCCGTTCTCCACTGTCATTTTAATGGCAAAAGCCGAAGAGAGAAAACTTTTAAAAGCCATAACAGTGCAGGAACACTGCAGCAAAACATCAGGAGAGACTTGTAAAACTTCAGAGTTCACCATCCAAAATAATGTGAATTACGCGCCAATTTGCCAATAAAGCTGCACAGCAGCGGATTTATGTTCTGTGACGTTTTGTGAAGTGAGGTGACGCTTTTCCTGGCTCCACGGTAACCGTGGGGCTCTCTGTTAAACATAGAAGAGGGTTCTTAGGGCACCTGAGATGGAGAACTGCTCCCTGGATTTTTTGGGAGGGTGTTGCAGTCCAGGAGAGGCTACGAGTGCTATGGGGGCACGTTAGGAGGTGTAGCTACCAAGGGGTCACGAAGTTACGGGTCACCCTTGTAGTAGGCGGTCACTCAGCATCGGTAGATTTGTTTGCCATGGAGCACTGTACATCAGGTATATCAGGTGGGCAAGGTAAGGCACTGGAGATGCTTTGGGCGCTCCGGGAGGTGGGAGGGTAGACCTGCTAGCTTTGTGGGTGTATATGCAGAAAGGTGTTGGGTGTAGAAGGTGCCCCCACGGAGATCCACAGAGGCTGTGGCAGCAGCAGTCCTAGCGTGCTCCCCGCAAAAGTCTAAAGTTAAGAGGCCCGAGGTTAAAGGGTCCTTGGCCAGTGGCGGTGACTTGGAATGAAACAGATGGGGCGGGGGTTAGAAAACAATAATAATTCACTTATCTGGCTGTCGGCCGTCACCTCTCCACTGTCCTCTTCTGTTGAAGCAAGCAGGCTCCAAAACGTCCCTAAGCCAATGACAATGCTGCTGCCACCAGCATGACAGCAGCGTCGTGATTGGTCAGAGTGCCCTGGTTCGGCGCTCAGATAGGGAGTGGGAGGCTGTGTATGTTCTCCACACCGGAGTGCAATACAGCCAGGTGGAGAGCATGCTAAGTGCACATGACTGTTTGGCCGGCCCAAGATGGCAAACCGTCATGCGCACTTAAGTGTGACAACCACTCCTTCCCCTGCTGGCTGTCACAACAGCCCAGTCCCGCCCTGCCCCACCTCGCCCAGTAAAATGACCTCAGTAAGGAAAAGAAAATTATAATAACATTGTGTTATCATTTTATTTTTCCTTTTCGCACTGCTCAAAAAGCAGTGGGGCGGCACTCCTCCATCTTATCAGAGGAGTTGCAGCTGTCCTTTGGTGGAGGACGGAGATAGGCTGGGGCAAATGGTAAGGGTCACCCTTCAAGTTATTATACAGGCAGGGAAAGGTCAGGCAGGCAACTGAGGAAGTGCTGCAACATCGAAGGTACACTGAGAATTACCTGAGTGTTGGAGTCACGACCCGGGAGGTGGGAATATAGCTGCATGGAGCAGGAGGCCAAGGGCAAGGCATATGTGCAGCTGGAGGTGAGCACAGTGGGTGAGGTGCATGCTGGTATGTTATGTTCTGCTGGGAAATTATCGTCCTATTTCACTTCTCCCAGGGATCAGCAAAATAGCAGAAAAACATGTTAATGCTGTGCTGTCCGCCTTCCTAGAGACGCATAATCTCCTTCACCCGTCCCAGACGGGCTTCCGCCCACTTCAAGGAACAGAAACGGCCCTGCTCTGAGTAGTCAAAGAGTCTAAAAACATCTTGGACGCAGGAGGCATCACTGTGGTCATTCTTCTTGACCTCAGTGAAGCCTTTGATACGAACAACCACCAAATCCTGGTCCATAGACTCAGAAGAGTGGGGGTGACTGGGGCCGCCCTGGCATGGCTGCAATCCTTCCTGGGCAATAGATCCTTCCAGGTTTTTGAGGCCAATGTGGTGTCAAAACAGGTGCCACTCCGCTGTGGAGTTCCCCTGGGGTCACCCCTGAGTCCCACCCTATTTAACATTTATATGCACCCGTTCGCGCAGATTGTGCTGCCATTTGGGATACACATAGTGACCTATGCAGACGACACGCAACTCATGGTGGGCCTCAACCATGCCCATAACTCTCCTCCCAGCCTTCTTCCGTGCTTGGAAGGGGTAGTTAAATGGATGAATGACTCCTTTTTTAAATTGAAGGAGGAAAAAATGGAGATGATGATTCTTGGGAACTTGTCCCCCGTTGATCTTCACACAATGTGGCCGTCCACTCTGGGCCCAGTCCTGACCCCCAGGACCCAGATAAAAAGCCTGCGTATATGGCTTGGTCAAGACCTGACTTTCAAGGTCCAGGCACGTAATGTGGCGGACTAATGTTATGGCATCTTAAAGATGCTTCATAAGGTTCTTCCCGTCCTCCCTTCACGGCAAAGGAAACTCACGGTCCAGGCACTTATTTTGTCGCGTGTCGACTACAGGAAAGCCCTTTATTTAGGAGCCCCATGCGCAATCCTCTCAAAACTTCAGATGGTACAAAACTGGGAAGCCAGAATCCTTCTGGATATCCCGAAACACCAACCAGCAAAACCTGCTTTTAAGTCTCTCCACTGGCTCCCTATCAAGGAAAGAGTTCATTTCAAGGCAATGTGTATTGTCCACAAGTCGTTTTCCGGAAAGGGCCCGGCCATCAGTCACTCTATTGTTCAGCCCTACCGTGCTAACAGACACCTCCGATCAGATGACCTGCACCTTGCCACTGTTCCTAGGATTAGGAAAGACAGAAGTGGGGGTCGTTTGTTTTCTTTCAATGCAGCTAAGCTCTGGAATACTCTCCCTCTTCACCTACGAAAGGAACCTAACCATCTTGCCTTTCGTAAATTGTTAAAAACCTGGCTATTTCCCTAGTTCAGCTGACTTCCACTACTTGCCGTTCTTAGCGCTGGGATGCCTTCGGGTAGCCATGCGCTTAACTAATGTATTTTTCAATGTTCTGTGTATTTGTAAAGCGCACTATTACCTGTGAGGATATCTTGGCACTGAGCAAGTGTGTGGGCCTAGCCCTGCCTACGGTAGGTTTGCAAATTGAAAAGCCAGGTCTTTAGCTTCTAGCTGGATTCAAGAAGAGAGGAGTAACAGGGAACAAGGTGGTGTTGTTTCAAACAACGCCAACCTCAAATGATGCAGAGGCACAGAGAAGCGTGACGTCTGTATGGGACCAACAGACAGAAGCAGGAGAAAGCATGGAAGGACTGTGGTCCTTACTGAAATGACCAAAGAGAGGGCAAGCGCTCCAGTAAGTGGAGGCCCTTCTCTTAAGTGATGGCGAGTGAAGAGGTAGGGGAGAAAAGGTGGGAGGGAACAAGTGGATCAGAGGAAAGGGCATTGATATGTAAAATGAGGAGCTGAACTACTATACCTCAGAAAAGGACAAGAAAGCGAGTTTGGGGAAGTAGATGGCAAAAGGCCAGTTCGGGATGTGAGGGTGGGAGAGAGAGATGGAAGCAAGACAGCGAGTGCATAATAGATAGAGGATAGGGAGGAGATGGCGGTAAGAGGTTATGCATCCTGGGTGATGAGAAAGCAGTGTAGTCAAGGGGTAGAGGAGAAGAGAGTCAGAAAAAGGTGAGAAGTGTGTGAGGGTGGACTGTGAGTCAGAAGGGGAAGATAAGCAGAGAGAGGTGAAGCAGGCTGGTGACCAGATGACGGATTTAAGCTGAAGAAAGATGAGACCTGTTGACAAGTGAAGGAGGGGCAGACCAGCTGGGAAAGTTCTTTGTGGCTCCACTGCCCCAGAAAGAAGGCAGGAGATGGTCCGCAGGACGGGTAAAACGAAGGTCGAGGAAGGTATGGAGCATGCGCCTTGACGAAGATGGCATCAAACTATGGATTGAAGCGACATGATTATGGGGTAGATGATGGAGAATTGCAAGGTCCTAGTGGTGTGGAGGCAAAAGGGTTGGATTATGAGGGGATGGCCAAGACTGAGATTAAGATGGGGGGATGAAAAGGTGGAAGAAGAGGAGTTTGTGGAGTTGGTTCAGGGGACACTTGAGGACAAGCAAGAAGAGTGGTCAGTGGTGGTCTGAGGACTTGAGGTGGTAGCGAGTCCTGGGGTTTAATTGAGAAAAGGGGTAGTTAGTGTTTTACAGGCGCAGAATGTGTGGACAGCTGTGCCTTTACTGAGAGTGGTTTTGGAGGACAGGAGACTTTTAGGAGGACAGTAGGCTTCAGTGCAGGCCCAGATCTTAAGGCAAGGTAAGATGGGGAAAAAGTTCTGGTGTTGTGCAAGTAATGTCTCAATCAATTGGAGTGGGTAGCAAGGACAGTAGCATGGATAAGGAAGTTCTTTTACAAAAAGGAAAATATGTATCTGGCCACGGCAAAGCCACTAAAATTCGAGAGGAGAACAAGCGTAATGTAAAAGTGGAGGAAGGATTAGTAGGCAACATAGTGATGACTGGAACGGGAAATACAGGTGACACAGGAAGAAGAAAGTGGGCAAGAAGAGAAAGTATAGGAAGTTACCTTACATATTACTAAGCTCTTCAGCAATCTTGATGGCTTCAACAAAGGAGAAGTTAAGGAAAGGGGAGAATTTGGAGATTTTTAAGTTTCTACATTGGGAAGTTAGAGCCAAGGAGGGTTCAATGGAAGAGGAGGAATTTGAGTTTTCAAAGGAGAGAAGGTTCCAGTATCTTTTGAGAAGGAACAATAGTGTTTCTTATATATGCCCGCATGTATTGTGAGAAGTATTCATATTGGTGCGCTGCACTATTCAAGTATATTTAAGTAATAAGAAAAAATGCAAGTAACCTCTGTTTGTGTCGGCGAAGAGTTCTATGCGTGTCTGGCAGACGATGTAGAGGGGAAGAGGGAATAGTTGTGGATGGATTTCTGGCTGCAATGGATGGTCCCGACTCGACCAGACCCCACAGTGTATACAGCTAGCGGTTTGGTGGACTAGTGTCCCTTTCAATGGAGGCGTGCCCAAGATGGGGTGAGCAGTGCAGGCAGGGGTCAGACAGAACACTCAAGAGCTTGTTGGGTTTACAACAAGGGACTCTGCATTGGGGCATATTGTAGTTTTTAATTCGAATACGAGTGTAGCAATAACCACCCAATGCACTACCCATTTCGGAGGGTGACAGAGGGAACAGAGAGGGGGTTGGCATCATCAGTCACAGAGGGGAGGAGGCATGGGGAAACAGGGGCCTTTGGATAGACAGGAATGGAGCCCATAGTGGCTGGCAGTAGCTGCAATTAATTCAAGAATTCCATTCGTCAATTTTTGTGTTAAGAGAGACTGCCTAAGGTGGAAGGGTCAGTGACGGCCGGCGACATTAAAAGTTAGTGAGCCGCTATGGCCCAAAAACTCACCATAGATGTTGCACAGAGCCACATCCGGTGTCTCGCTCCTCGGCGGTGACTCCAGCAGGCAGCAGGGAAAGGAAGAACTTCCTCCTTTGTGCAACGTGATTCCAACCAATTCTGGAGCTGCAGAGCAGCTGCAGGCTTGGTTGGTGCAGTCCAACCCAGCGCTCATTTTGCAGCTGGGGGCTTGTGGCTGCAATCCCTCGGATGTTTCTCAGCCCTGGGATTGCGCAGGCTGAAGTGCGCATGTCAGATTGGCCGACTGTAAGCAGCTGTACAATCTGACATTGCCACTGGCAGGGGCTGCAGTAATAGTGCGACTGCACAAATCAGCCGGCCCCCTGCCCTCACGCTGTAACAGCGCGACCAAAATACAAAGTATTTATTACCATTTTATTAATGTATGTGCCTGCTGTGCTCGCAGCAGGTAGCGACGCTCCTCTGCCATATCGGAAGAGCCGCCACTGGGAAAGGTATGCCCAAACATTGATCCTGAGCTTGCAGTGCCAGAGGGCTTAAACTGCACTTTACTCATGAGGCCCAACAGGGCTGAAACCAGTCTGGGCTGCGTGTGTTCCTTTTCAGAGAGGAACTGACTTGGCAGTTCAGTCTGGACTGTTCTATGTGGGGATTGGCCAAGACCACCTGGCATGTGGTTGATCCCCGTCACCTTCCCGGTGAGGCTCAAACTGGTCTTAAGCTGCATGTGCTGTGGGGTAGCTTGTGTTCCTGTTCAAAGGGGGTCAGGCATGGCAGTTTGGTTTTGGACATCCCCTGTGGGGCGTGACCAAGACCGAGTTGCGTATAGCTGTTCCCTCTCACCCCACTGATGAAGCCCAAAGCGAGGTTGTGGCCGTACGGCCAGAGCTACAGACTTTGGAGCTGGGGTACCAGGTTCGAGCCTCAGCGTCGGCTCTGCTTCCTGTGATTCTGGGCAAATCACTTCATCTCCCCGTGCCTACCAAAAAATGAACGTGCCCGTCTATAAAGCAACCGGTGCTCATGTAAAGCGCCTAAATACCTTCGGGTCGAGTTTGTGCGATATAAATCTGCAAAAAAAAAAAAACAGTATGGCGGTACTTGTGTTCTCATTCAGAGAGAAGCTGGCAGTTCAGTCTGGATCATTTCTTGCGGGGAGTGGTCAAGACTCATTAGCTTGTGGCTCACCCATCTCACCTCAGTGACTTCACCTTTCCTCAGTGACTAGGACCAACAAGGTCGACTTTGGTGTCTGTCTGTCCATATTCAGATGGCATCTGGACTGGCAGTTCCATCTGGACATTCACTTATGTGGTGGGGCTAATACTGACAAGCATGTGGTTGACCACTGCCTCTAATGGCATAAACAATCTACAAAAACGATGGACTCGAAGAAACCAGAGTAATTACCAGCGGTTAAGATTAAATCCAGGATTCCGTTCACCTTTTGTGCTGTCTAAGCACTCACCCTTCCTCTGTCATGGATAAGTTAATGGTTAACCCAGGAAAAATATGGCATCCTAGTGCAGGAAAATGCTTTCAGAGGCAGTGTCCCCAGAATGTGATGATGTTCTTAAAACAAGAACTGAAGTGGCTGTGGTGCTTGTAGAAATAGGGATGGCAAAGTACACAAAGAAATTAAGCGAAATACACTTAATTTTAGCAGAAAATAAACAATTGAAACTTTTGTTGGGGAATGGATACAAGGAATCAAAATCTTAATTTGTTTTCATATTTACTGCAGGGTAGCTTATGGAATTTGGCTCTACTTAGGGAAGTGAAAATTATGCCTAGAAGCCTTTTCAGTATATTGCAAGGATTTGTGGTGCCAAGGGTAAAAATGCATTTTGCTACTTTCACATCCACTCCCCTTTTACAGAAAAAAGTTGTATTTTCTGCTCCCAAGTGGGATGTCTCTTTCTGTTACCACTGCTCGTGGTGTCATAAAGCAGTTGCCTAGATTCATCTTATGGAAGAACCGACTGTGCATTAAACAGAATTTCGGCACAATAGGAGAACCAGTGCAGTGAAAAGTGCATTGAATGATGGTCGGAGTGGAGTGCATCTTTGTAGTTTTGCTATCACCAGATCAGGGGTGTCTAAGAGTGATAATGGCAGATAGAAAGGGGGAGACCCAGGAGCGGCCGGTATGCGGGCGGCGGATGGGAGGGAAGGAGGGAGAAGGGGCCCTAGGGGTCGCGTGGGGGCGATAATAAAAAAGAAAACTAAGAAATTAGAAAAGCTTATCTGCAGCTGTCCCCTCGCACTCCTCTTCACCTTCCGGAAGGCACAGGCTCCCAGAATGCCCTGCGGCCAATCCTGAAGCTGCTCTCGCATGTGAGCAGCTTATGGACTGGTCTGAGCGCCCTTGATGTGCGCTCCAGGACAGACTGTAAGTCTGTGCGTTGCTGGGTTGGAGAGAGCTTTCACTGCGCATGATGGTTTGGCCAGCCTGAGACGGCCGGCCAAACTATCATGCGCACTACTACTCCCCTCAGTGCCTGTCACCACCAGGCTTCGCCCCCAAGACTCAGCAGGAAAGGAAAAATAAGATGAGTGTTTGGTTTTTTTCCCCTTTATTTTCCCTTTCCTGCTGTTTTTTGGGGGAGCCGCTGCTGGGTAGACCTGTAAGCAATTGCTGCATCGAGGAAGGGGTGGGCGCAACACATGAGGAGTACTAGGGAATTAAGTGGGTCTGCGCACGCTCAGAGGATGCCAACCCACAAGGGAAGACAATCTATGAACACCAGCTTTCTTTGGATTCAGTCATACGTAGACAATGACTGAGACAGAACACAGGCCGAGCTAGTGCTTCACCCAGCACTATGAATCAGGGCCACCGGAACTATGCGATTGTGCAGCTGCAGTGTTTTTCGTATAATTATCGATTTGTTGCATTTGCCACATAATCAATCATCTGTTGCATAATCTGCAGATTTTAACAAAAAAAAATTGTTTCTAGCTCAAAAGATTTGAAAGTTACCAAAAACGTAGCTACACGTGTTGCAGCACAGTTGAAGGCCCTTTGTAAAGGTTGACTGGCCACCTTTCTGGTTTTTTATTGCTAAATTTGCGTGTTAAACTTCTATTAATGAGGTGCAACCTGTGCTCAGACAGTGTTAGCAGGTGCAAAAATGTCAAAATAATAAAGCAATACTATCACAAAATGTGTTGCAGTAGTTCGCATAATTTGCCTTTTTGTGCTGCATAATTTAGTCAACCCTGCCACATAAATTGGGCCGCCCCTGCCGCATAATTCCAGTGGCCTTCTATAATGACGCAGGGAGGGGCTGCCCAGCTCAGGAGTAGCGCTGTGACTCAGCCGACCACTGCAGCCTGGACAATTGGTCATCTGGTGGTAGTGGGAAGCGATACTCAGAGTTAATGCCCTGGAAGCCCCCGCAGCAGATGCTGATCACTCTTTTGTTCCTGATCCCGTACCCCAAAGACCTGCTCCCCGTGGACATCATACCTACTGATGACTTTATCATCTACAATCCTTTATTTTTTTGACTGGTCAAGAGTATTAATTTAGCGTCTTTGCTCCATTTTCTCTCCCTTTGGGTGTGATGGTGCAGATTTGTGAGACAATGAGGACCCCATGGGATTGTTTGCACTGCTGTTTAGGGTTATTGAAGATTAATTACATACATAACATTTTCCTAGGTTTGGCAGGTGCTGTTTTTTTGTCTTTAAGGGGCAGAACCTCATTCCCATAAAATTGTCCATCGTCTCTAGGTCCACAAAGTAGGGAAGATGGGTTTGGGTCAGCGGCTTGGATTGTCTCTTTCCCAGGACATCCCCCATTTGGGTGCTCAAGACAGCTGTTGATGCAGTTTATTTGCCTTCAGTGTTACCAGGCGGTGTTGTTTGACAATATTTTGCCCAATGTTAGTGAAATAATAAAGAATAGAAACAACAGAAATGTTGTTTTTCCTTATCAAATTTAGTATATATAACATTTGTATGCAATAAATTTGATCATTTTTTTCCCACAACTGCAGCAGTGTGCCTACAGAAAGTCATCATTAGAAGAAACTCCCAAAATATACATTGATGCATTGATGCTTTACACGCAGAAGGTAGCCTGATCTCTGGGAAAAGAAAATGTGACCACATCCCAATTTTGTAATCACATCTAACTAACTCTCCACTCAGATACACAGTGACTATAAGCTTGCCTGCACTACTCCCAAGCCACTTCACTCTAGCTCCTGTATTATTTCACACAGACGCTGTCAGTCGCGGGTGGTCGGTGACAACTTTAGAACTCAGGCTCCTTGCATCTGGAAAGACCATCTTTGAAAGAAATCAAGGACTCTGAAGCATTTCTTCTCTGAGAGTGTGCCTAGGGTATGGAACTCAATCTCTCTGTCCAAGAGAGTGCATCAGAAGTATATCTGCTTATTATGTGTTCAAGAAAACCTAAAATCTCTGCTCTTCGAATGGTTCCATACACAACACTTGTATCTGAGAGCTTGAACCTTGTATTGCAACATTTATATAGTGCTTACTTCTATGTGGGCAGGTGAAGCGCTTGCATAAGTACGACTACAAGGTTTCCTCTTCTACTATCATATTGTGGACTACTGCTGGCCTTCCAATATATGAATCTCTATTTATATTTCAATCTTACCTATTATTATCATTCTCAAGAACTGACTGTTCTTTTGCCCTTTGTATTGTTCGGATGTATGACGTAACAACGCGTGTGTTTACAACGCGTGCAGTTACATCGCGGTTTTTACAACAAACGCGATGTAACCACGCGATGCCATTACAATGCAAGTCTTTACATCGACTTGCGCTAGATGGCGTGCTAACATTAGAAAAGCGTAATTTACTATTCCAACTCCAGTCCACTTAACAGTAGGGAAGGTGTTGGGATAGTAAACTACACTATTTGTAATGTTAGCACGCCATCTAGCGCAAGTCGATGTAAAGACTTGGGTTGTAATGGCATCGCGTGGTTACATCGCGTTCGTTGTACAATCCGCGATGTAACTGCACGCGTTGTCAAAGTTTCGTTGTAAAGGTTGTTTCCCGTTTTGTTCTTGGTATCCCCATGTCGACCATTTAACATCTAAAGGTCACATGTATCATGAATTTTACCGGTTGCAACGGCCCGATTTGCAGAATCGGGTAATTCTTGACTGGTAAAATGCTTTTTGGTGTGTATCAATACAAATTTGTAATTTGGTAACATGTTACCAAATCGCAATTTGGAATTGTGAATACATACCAATTGGGTATTAGGAAGGGGCGTGTTTAGTGCGTCCCTTCATAATACCGAATAGACGCTGCATGTAGGAATGTTTTGCGACTGAAGTGCGGTCGCCAAACATTCGCATTTTACCACCTACTTCAAGTAGGTGGTAACCCATTCTCAAACGGGAAGGGGTCCTTAAGGGACACCTTCACCTTTGTGACTGTTCGGAAAAATGTTTTTTAAGAGCAGGCAGTGGACCCACAGAAAACTACTTGCACTTAGAAAATGAAACTTTTACTTTTTCAAACGCAACCCGTTTTCCTTTTAAGGGAAATGGGCTGCATTTTTTTTAAAAAATACTGCTTTATTTAAAAGCAATCACAGACATGGTGGTTTGTTGACTGCAGCAGGCCACATCCCTATGATTTTTGGGATTCCTAATGGGTCATTTTTGGAGACGGGTATATTTTTTATCTTCTAACTTTGGTCCAGAACAGGAGAAACGTAGAAAAGGGAGTAAGCATATGGAAGAGAAAAATAGGAAACCATTGATTCAAGGCGAAAGCAAGGATGAAAAAGAATATTTAAGAGTGAGATGAAGAGACTGGAAGTGTTTGGTGGTGGACGAAAGACATGATGTGGAATCAAGACTACGTAGCCTCGGTTTTTGGCAACCACAGCATTTGGCGACCTTGGCATAAGGCAGTTCTGGCGACAGGCTCCTAAGTAAATTTTGGGCCCTTGTATTTTTCTTATTAAATTCTAAGGTTTGCACTACCTAGCCACAAACAGTCTTACCAGGATCAGCTCCTCGAGCTGTTCGGACTCCACACAGCTGTGCTCGGACAGGAAGCTGATGCGCTTGGCCGCCAAGGTATCCTGTTGCAGCCGCTCATAGGGCTGCTCCAACATACGGAAGACGACAGCACCGGTCACGAGATAGATCAGTACCACAGTGAAGATGGCGAGCACAGTCTTCTTCTTCATGACGTTGGAGCCGGGGTCACGTGGTTCGGAGTTGAGGATGGACTCGTATGAGGAGTAGGTCACAGGGAGAATACCCTCCTGCTCGTTGGGACCTTGGTAAATCACTGGGCAACAGAGAGAGAGAAGACAGGAAGGTTGGAAAGGCTAACTAAATAGTGCTGTAGCCACAGATTGTTTTATATATGTTTATGTACCAGAAATATTTTCAGTAGGTGCTGAGAACAATAACTCAATTTGTAAGGGCCATCCAGTGAAATGGAAAAAAATGTTCTCTTTACTAGCCAATAACTAACTAATTTTTCCTCGGCATCGTCCCTCGAAATCCCCCCTTACCCAGCATCACTGCCCCACCCTTGTTACCTGCACGGCCCGCAGCTGCCCTTTACCCAGTCCTGCATCTCTAACAGGTGGCAAGAACAGGCGTTCCAGAATGTTCCTTTGTTTGATGACGTCTGTTTGGGCTCACCAAATGGCTCCTTTTATATCAAACGGCCTCCTTTCAACTTACCCATATACTCCGTTCTAAATGCAGCAAATGCCCCGTTTGCCAGGTTGCAAGTGTAGTGTAGCCTATGACACTTGTAATATGGTAGATGGGACATCCGCCAAATGTGTGATGGGGTATCTTGTCCGCTAAACTCGAAATTAAGCTCAAAGTCTCCAACAAATGAATTCTCATGCCATCTTCATTGTAATCATAAGTAAAGTTTCTAACATAGTTTCAATAAAATAAGCCAAACATGTTCATAACAAGAAACTGCCAATTACAGCTATAAGCCTTAAGTTAGAATTAAAAAATGTATAAAAAAGCACAGTAAGATCAAACATAATTTTGAGATTGTTCATCAAGAACTAATTGAATTACCTCGCAGTTTCTAGTGCTGTGGTATATTATGTTATTTATCACAAAAGATATGTGAATGTTGTATTAATGTGCTGATTTGTGTGGGCATTTTGTAGAGTGATGCGACCTGTGAATGTTTTTTCCGTACTGCTCTTATTATGTAGATTGCAGATGGACAACGAAGACGCATTCGATGCTCGCCTTCCGCCACACAGGGTGGAGGAAACTGCTTTTTCCAACGTGTGTGTGTGGATGATGGTGTCTGAGTGTCTGTGAGTGTATGCAAACCTGTGCGTGTGTATGTGTGTGCATGATTTTCTTTGCGTGCAAGTTTGATTGTGTGTGAGTGAATGTGTTTATGGGGGTGCAGTGGCGGCTCCTCCATGGGAGCGTCGCCCCACTGCTTTCTCACAGTGCGAGAAGCAGAAACATAAAATGGAAAACTACCATTTTATGTTTCTGCTTCTCGCACTGCGAGAAAGCAGAAGTTCCTGGAGTGCCTGGTTGTCCTGGTCCTGCACGAGGGCAGGGGGGCGTGGCTTGCCCACTGTTGTGTGGCTTGCCCACAGTTGTGATTACTGACTGTTTGGTCGGCCCCAGGGCCGAACAAAGCAGTCATGTGCACTCCCCCATATAGAAAATGGCTGGGCTGGGGCGCTCTCTGCTGGACAGTCCACAAAATAGCGAAGGAGGTAACTGCTGCCAGCGGCACATGCATCCATTCCTAACCCAGCTTCGGGGGAAAAGTATTAACAAATGAACATGGTCCGGACACTGAAGGACTCACATATTGCCTATATCAACATGCAAGGCACAAAAGGGAACCCCCCCTTACTGCGAAAGCAACCTATAATTTGTTAATTGTTAACACAGTTGTGTTCATAGGTTGGACCATCACAGTTCTGGCGCTGGACCTAGTATTCAATGTTACAAGGGAGTTTTGGGAAATTGGCTCACCCTATATAATACAATATACACTGCTGACCTCGTGGCCTAAGGCAGACCTGCGAAACAAATGCAGAATCAGAAACACATGTTGGGCACGTATAACATAATAACCTGGAATGTGCGGGGGCTGGGCCCAATACATAAGCATCACAGGATACATGCACAATTAAATAGGCGTAGGGCACAAGTGGTGTTCCTGCAGGAGCCCCACCTTACCAACTCTGAGGCGACAAAATTACGTAAAAAATGGAAAGGCCAAGTATTCTCCACATCATATTCAGCCTTTGCCAGAGGGGCGACAATATGAGTCAGGCACGGGGTCTCGTTTGTGGCATTAGAACAGCACAAAGGCCCGCAGGCAAGGTACATACTAGTACATGGCACGCTGGACGGTGCACACGTGGTGGTGGGCAGCCTATATGCGCCGAGCTTTGAACAAGACGAATTCCTCTCAGGCCTAAATGCAATACTAGTGGAATGGGAAGCATACCCATGGATACTGGGTGGTGATTATAATGCAGTCATGGATACCCAAATGGACCGCTCCCTTTCCCCCCCCCCCAAATTCAAGATGCAGGGTCTATTAAACAAGCGGCGGCATTGCGCAGATGGTCTGATGGTTGGGCAATGGGAGACATATGGCGATTGAAGAACCCAAGCAGCAGAGAATACTAATTCTTTTCCCTACCCACCAACTCCACACACGGATTGATAGAATATAATGCTCCCTCCCTCTCACTACACAGGTGACCAACACCACTTATTTGTGGAAGACTTTCTCAGACCACAATCCGTTAGAGATCACCCTTGCCTGGGGCAGAATCCCCACGCCGGTCCCCACTTGGAAATTATGGCCCCAAATGCTGGAGGACGCTGTCTTCCAGAATATTATGTCCATTTCCATTACCAATTATTTTATACAGAACGCCAATTCCGCCTCTTCGATTCTCGTAGAATGGGACGCGTTCAAAACTGTTATACGAGACACTGCTATTAGCACTACAGCAGGGGCCAGACAGAAAATACACAACAATATTAAATCAGTCGAAAGCAGCATGATCACACTAGAACAAGAAGCAGCAAGAGACCCTACAAAAGCAGCACCACTGCAGGAGGCACACTTACAGCACGCCAAACTGCTGGGAAGTCTCAGAAATATAGACTATAAATCGTATACACAGATAAAACATACAAAGGGTGACAAGTCGGGTGCGCTCCTTACAAAGATAATACGGATGCACCCCCCATATCACAATACACAAGATAACCACACCTGAAGGGGAGACAGTGAGCACCCAGCAAGCAATTAATGAGGCAATCAGCACATATTATGAAACCTTGTACAAACCTCTGACACAGATAGGGGGTGAACCCATGGACATCTTTTTGGACGATCTAACCTATCCCCAACTTAATCGGGCGGCCCAAGACGACCTGTCAGATCCCATTACGAGAGCAGAAATCAAAGAGGCTATCGAGGAGCTGCCACGTAACAAGGCGGATGTATGACGTTACAACGCATACATTTACATCGCGGTACATTACATCGCGGTTTTGACAACGCAAGTCTTTACAACGACTTGCGTTGGAGGGCGCTGGACTTAGGAGTAGGATAATTTACTATTCCAACTCCAGTCTACGTACAGTTGGCAAGGTGTTGGATAGTAAATTATACTATTCCTTGTCCTAGAGCGCCATCTATCGCAAGTCGTTGTAACGACTTGCGTTGTAAAAACCGCGATGTAATGGCATCGCGATGTAATCCCCGCGTTGTAAACGATGTTTCCCAACAAGGCACCAGGCCTAGATGGCCTGCCGATAGAATTCTTTGACACATTCTCAAATACTCTGGTTCCCCATTTGGAGCAGTTATACTGACCTGCACTAGACGCAGGAAACCTCCCCTCCACTACTATGGAAGCGTTAGTGGTATCACTACTTAAACAGGGGCGAACTGCCACGGATATCTCGGGATACTGCCCACTCTCACTCCTTGCCACAGAATACAAGATACTGAGCAAAATACTGGCACGTCGGTTACTCCCATACCTGCCTAAACTAATCCACACGTATTAATGCAGCTTTGTACCAGCGCGCAGCACATCACTGAACGTTAGGCGTCTGTACAATGTCATGGAGGCCACTCCCTCAGAAAGTACAATTGCAGGAAGCATTACCCTAGTTCTGAGACAGGCATTTGATACACTCAAATGGGATTATATGGTTAGGGCCCTGGGGAAATTTGGTATATCACCTGCATATATACAATGGATACAGCTCCTATACACAGCCCCCATGGCACGAGTCCGCACAGGGAATCTTATATTGCGCACATATCTGGTACGCAGGGGCACTCGTCAAGGCTGTCCCCTATCACCACTATTATTTGTGCTTGCATTGGAGCCTCTAGCCATTAAATTACGGAAAGAAGCTGGGCAAATGGAAATTAGATTGGGAAGCACCACACACGTGTTGTCCCCATACGCGGATGACCTAATAGTATACACTCACGACCTGACTGGCACCCTGGAGCCGACGCCAAGTATTTGTTTACAATTTGAACACATCTCTGGCCTAGCCATAAATGAGACAAGTCTCATGCTTTCTTCTTCCGCCCAGGCGACCGCCGAGACGCGATCCAATTCAGACAGTACACCCTTTCTGTAGCGCAGCACACTTTCAAATATCTAGGCATCCAAATCGATAGAAGTCCTCAAGACCTAATCGAAGGCAACCTGACTAGAGCAATTAGGGCGCTATGCTCTCAGACGACCTTCTGGACCTCACTACCACTCTCTGTAATGGGAAGTACAGCCATATCCAAGATGGTGGTTCTCCCACGTCTCTTATATTTCTTCACAAATTTACCGGTACTGATCCCTATCACCCTATTTAAAACACTCAACACACTATTGTTGGATTTGATTTGGGGTACCGGCCGCAGAAGGGTGGGACTCACCAAACTACAACTAGAGACAGACAGAGGGGGGCTGGGAGCACCTGACCTCCGCGCATACTGCTATGCGAGTCAACTCCAATGGTTATCTTACTGGCTTGCTGGACGTAACCTACACGAACTGGGATATACTGTACAAGACATTAACCGGGGAGACCTACACACCCTACTACTACCCCGGAGCAAGATACCTCAAGATGACCCGACGCTTCTACGCACAGCATTTACATATTGGAAAAAAGCAATGCAATACACACGCCAGCGTCTCACCATATGCCAATAACACTCCCTTGTTAGAAATCTCCACACCCACTGGCCTGATTACCAAGCGGAACACCCTCAGCTGGTCTGAGGAGGAAGTCAACACCGGTGTCCACATGGACCATGAGAACTTCACTTGGGAGAATAGGGTCCCAGTAAACCTATACATGACGCATGCTGTTATACTTCGCTATGTTAAAAAACACTGGGCTCCAACCAGGGAAGAACCCCCAACACACAAACTTGTGCAGCCGAGGTACTTAATGGGGGAAAGGCGCCATCTCATAAAATGGTTATACAAGGGAGCCTGGGCGCATGCAGGAACCTCCTTCGCTGAGCTACGTAACAAATGGTCCGGAGACCTAGAGAAGGAATTGTCCGACAAGGAGTGGGCCGGCATATTAGACTACCCCAAAAAGGCGTCCTGCAACGCCAAATTTACATTTACACAGTACATGATCTTATATAGGGCCTACCTCACCCCACACCGCCTACAGAGTACGTTTCCGGCACCACTGCCCTGGATGTAAAGTAGAAGAGGCTGACATTCTACACATGCTATGGTCCTGCCCAGTCCTCAATGAGTTCTGGGCAGAAGTCAAGCACAATTTGGGAACAGCGACAGGTCTAACTGTAGGAGAACCAGCTGGAAGCTGCACACTAGGTATGCATCGACGTCCAAAATCGCAAAAAGTGCAGCTCTGCTTCACTGACCTAACCTTACTTATAGCTAAACTCTCCATAACAATGAGATGGAAATCGTCCAGGTCTCCAACAGTCCAAATTTGGCACGGGGAGGTGGTGCGCTGGGGTGGGGCAGAGAGCGCAGCCATCAGACGGGAGGAGGCCCGGGGGCTGCGTAGAAATCTGATCTCTATGGACTGGTATCTCATGCTAGAGGCATTCAAAGCCCTCGAACCCGCACCCTTCCCTGTAACACACAACACATAGGAGATACCTATCAACCAGACACCACACAGCTGGGCCCAAACCAGGAACAGGTCGGACACACAGAGCCCTGGCAAACACAATCTACTCCCCCACATGCAACACCAAGGTAACCGAGGCAAAGATACACAGCAGTAATATAATCCGGGAAGAGCTAGATCAAGAGGGTCGGGGAGGGAGAGGCGGGTTAAATTAAGACACTTGTACTTGCATCTAGTTATATTAATGCCTGTATTAAAAGAATATCTCTGAAGTGTGAATACATAGCTAAAACTATACGAGCTCAGTATAGATTACCAGCTGTAAAGTATTGGTACTTATAAATGTATGACAAACTGCCTTCTAATACAACAATTTACCAAAAGTGTTCATGACTACACAAGGCTCGACAAAATAAAAAATCAATAAAGTGTGTTTAAAAAAAAAGTTGTGAAGGATGGTGTGCATCTCATACCATAACTGGAGAATTTCAGTGTTTTTCGACATTTGAAGCAGAACCATAACTACGTTTTTAACTGTATGTTGTATGTTTTAAAGTGAATATGTATAAAACAACGCCTCTATCATTCTCATTCCAAATAACTGACTAACACATCCACTGCTCGAATTACTTTAATATTTTCACTATACTAATTCACCACTAATCCTTTATGGGTGCTGGAGTAGCGTGCTACTCACCAAAAAAGCGCTTTGACGCCTCGTCAGGGTTAGTTGGCGCTATATAAATGCAATTACAATACAATACTTAAAGTGATCCTATGGTTAAAATCCACCCTCTAAAACTTGAGCTATTTCCAGTGAGCTGTGCATCATAACTCCACCATATATTGCTCATGACCTCAAACATGAAGTCAAAGATGGCATTACAAGTTGCAATATCAATGACATCACTTTTAAGTTCACATATCACATTGCCTCGGACATCAACAGGTAGATCACTTGAAATGTTGGTAGGGCTGTGTTGAGAGAGCGGGGGCTTCAGCGATTACTATTTATCACTTAAGTATTTAAATGTGAATTCCGGGAATCTTTAGGTCTTCTTACCATATCATTTTAAGAGAATGTCAGGTGTTTTTAGGTCTCGACTAGCGTTGCAGCGCATGCGCTGCTCGCTCGGCGAGACATATAGTGAGAGAGGAGATTTCAGAAGGGGACTTGAAGCCCCGCCCATCATTTTCATTGGGTCGCGTCAACATTTATGCTAAACGCTGGCTTCCCATTGAAAATAATGCTTTTTGGCCACTGCCCTTTCTCCCTTTCATCCGGCCAACCCGGACTGACACGTCTGCTTCACAGCTTTCGTGAAGCAATTTCTTATCTTAACATCTCTGCGTGTTTATTTTTGCATCGCGCTTTCACTTAAAGTGAAAGTGAGAGCGCAATGCAAATATAAAGAAGGGGCTGCCTTCCCGCAATGGCGAGCGCTTGTTAATGCTCAGTGTGAAGGGCCTGTTCGCCAGACGCCGGCTTCTCATTCCCCTGCGCTCCGTCATCTCGGCTGCACTATGGACAGGCCATGATGCTGAAAGACGCAGGGGTCTGGAATATGTCACCGGCTGCTTTCAGGACCCTATAGCGCGCGAGCGTGATGACGGAAACCGATGTAGATATACATTTCAGAAGGGGGGCCAGGAGGAGCAAAACGAAGTTCAGAAAGAGCACTTTATTTCTTCTTTGTAAAACAGGTTTACAGGGGAGTAAGGCTTGAAAGGACGGGCTCTTCTGTGAAGTTCATCAGTGTTTTCCCATTGTGTCATCGGGCAGGCAGGCAAGCACCATAGCGCACAACGAGACGCTGGAAAGGTGAGACTGTTTCACTGCATCGTGACATTGGATAATAGTAGCTGGTCGCTGTTTAAGAGCAGACAAAGCTGCAGTGCTGCTCTCAATGCAGAGAACCACTTTGACTGGCACGCAGCCTTCTAATCCATGCTTAATTTCAGCCGGTGGGTAGGCCGGCACTTATTTTCCTCACAGATACTTACTGAGTGCAAGAGATTCAGGGTTGGTATTCGGCGCGCCAACATTTAATTGAATTGGCTGCGGGCATCTGAGCAGAACTTTGGACACCTCACAAATTAAGCACTACTTCTAACCATTGTCTGCTTCTCTGCACTCAATAAAGATGGCGGCAAGAGTTTTTGGTAACTTTTTCCTGTTTGTCCATGCAAACGATATGGAACACATACACTGCAGCCTCACCCTGCAGTGCTCCAGCCGCAGCGCTAGCTCTTGTGTGCGCCTTGATTCAGGGGTGAAGCGCAGCTGCCGAGGACTTTCATGTTAAGTGTGACGCCTTCCGTCCGTGCAGGCGTTTGACCCAATAGCAGCTTGCATTCTGGGACTTGGAGTTTGTATTTTAATATTGCAATCAGATGCCCAACAATGTCAGCCATACAAAGTGCTGTTGAGTGAAAGACCAGAAGTGCCTGAAGTTAAAAGCAAGAGTGGAGGTAGAGAGAAGCTCTCAGAGGTTGGTGAGGGAACATGGAAGCCGAGTTCACAAATGTTTTGGTGGGGTCTGCGTCACGTGACTGAAATCTGAATATAAATCGGGAGAAATTGCCGGTAGGGCCTAAGTGTGTGGCGCACTCATCCACTTGTGAACTGTAAGGAATTAGCAATACTGCTCATTTGAGTGACTAATATCTGCACACTGAGCCCACATACACTGCCCTCTGTGTCACTTCCTTTATTCAGTGATGGGGGGATCCTGATCCCGCTCTGTCGCTCTGTCAGGATATGGTCCAGGCTCTGAGGTGGGTGTAAGGCAGAGACTGGTGGTCCTGCTGAGCCTAAAGGGCCCACGTGAGCGCTGCTGACCCCAAGAGCATGCAGTGGGCCACAATCTCTGCTTTCTAGCAGCAGCAACAGTGCTGTTCAGTCTCCCTCCTAGGCCGCGCACCTGCACTACAGGCCTGAAGTATTCAAGAGCCCGAAACCACACCCTGGACTCGGCCCTCTGTCCCGACTTGTCCTCTCACTCACTGTTGCTCCTCGACGGAATGCTCTGGCTTCTTTCGCCGCTGGAGCTGTAGCCGTGAACAGCGAGGAAGGGTCCGTAAGGAATCCATGTTGTTCTATGCTGGAGCCACATGTCCCCAGGCCTTTCTGGGGGACAGGAAATGAAGCTAGGGTAAGAATTGACAGGCCATGCCTGGGAGTGAATGAAAACCACCACAGGTGCCAACATTTTGGTGGATATGTGAGTTGCTGAGTGAACACCAAACTGTAGGACTCAGTTCTGATGATGGCCCTCTAGAAGAACCAAGACGAGAAATCTCTGATGTTGGGCTGTCACCAGGATGCGCAAGAATGCATAAAGAAGCTCTACCATGCCCACAAAGTAGTCTGCTCCTACCAGTGAAGTAGCGTGCTGTAAAACCTTCATTGTGAGCTAGAATGCATGATGTGATTTCTCGCCCCACCCTCATTGCTCCCCTCTCCCTCAAAGCCTCTCCTCCCTCCTCTGCTGGTCTCCTCTCCCTCCAGGCGTCTCCTCCCTCTCCTCTGCTGCTCTCCTCTCCCTCCAAGCCTCTCCTCCCTCCTCTGCCTGCTGCTCTCCTCTGCCTCACAGCCTCTCCTCCCTCCTCTGCTGCTCTCCTCTCCCTCCAGGCGTCTCCTCCCTCCTCTGCTGCTCTCCTCTCCCTCACAGCCTCTCCTCCCTCCTCTGCTGCTCTCCTCTCCCTCCAGGCGTCTCCTCCCTCCTCTGCTGCTCTCCTCTCCCTCCAGGCGTCTCCTCCCTCCTCTGCTGCTCTCCTCTCCCTCCAAGCCTCTCCTCTCCCTCCAAGCCTCTCCTCCCCCCTCTGCTGCTCTCCTCTCCCTCCAGCCCTCTCCTCCCCCTCTGCTGCTCTCCTCTCCCTCCAAGCCTCTCTTCCCTCCTCTGCTGCTCTCCTCTCCCTCCAGCCCTCTCCTCCCTGCTCTGCTGCTCCCTCCCTCGTTGCCACCCTCTCCCTCCAGGATTCTCGTCCCTCCATCATTGCTCCCCTCTCCCTCTGCTTAATTTGAGCCGGTGGTTGCAGCACCCAGGATAATGTGCTGCATGGATAAGTACTTATAAGGTCCCAAAGGCTCCACCGATTGCATTGCAAATGCTTGTTTATTCTGGTAGCCCTTCATTTGACTTTACACAGTTTAGCTGCGTTAACTCTATTTTTGATCACATACAGGCAGGTAGAACACGTGAAAACAGATGTAAACTATCTCGAATAATTCTAAAACCGATTAACAAAATTCTGCAACTGCCAAATAAGCACAAAGACCAGAAATAAGTCTAAGCGCACGGCACAATTATCAGTATCATCTTACGGTTTTTGGCGTCTCAGGCAGTGTATTTGTGGGACCCCATATCTGCAACCTCTTTGAATTTTATAACCAATATTCTGATAATTCGAGCACACACGACACCAGACATTATTAAATCATACGTTATATTTTCAGAAAGGGGGGCAGACAAACACTGCCGAAATATTGTTCTCGACAAATTCTTTAAATGTACACTAGATAGAGCGACACAGTCTGAGGCACTAGAAGGCAGAGAAAGAGAAACACATTGAATCAGAGAAATAGAGGTGATAGAGAGACAATTCACTTCACCAGTATGGGGGGGGAGGGGGGTGCAGTCGGAAGACGGGAGGGAGGGCCCTGGGCTGTTGCAGACTTTGCCCACGCCTTAAAGCGTCTTTGACATTCATTGACCTTCCGTTTAGTCATTTTTTTTATCAACACCTATCACTTAATTTGAGACAAAAACAGTGACAGAATGAGTGCTGAATCTTGAAAATAGATATAGAAAATGAAGGAGGGAAAATGCGGATGACTGTGGAAAAAGTAAGAGTGGTTTGCGAGACCAGTGCATTATATGATTTTGTGGAAAATGTTTTATCTCCCAGTTCCCACGCCTCTTAAAACATAGAGTGCTTTTTAGAAGCAGCGTACTCCAGCACTAAACGATGTATATCAGTGCTTAATTTGTAAAAGAATAAGTACTCTGACCAAGGCTGTGTAGCCCTGATTCCACTCCATGCCTCTTTAATCCATCCCCCACACTTCCTGCCTCTTTATCCGACTCTTGCAGGGTCTTCTTCATCCCTCCTTTCTCCCTTTGCCACTATCGTCTTTTCCTTCCTCTTTCATGCTCTGGATCAAAGTCTGAGGAAAAATAAGTGCTGGTCCCCAAAATTGAGTGCAGGTGGGCCCCACCTGCAACCACCGGCTCAAATAAAGCACTGTTATAATTAAACACTGGACATATAAATGGTCGCCATCCTTGCTGACTTTTTTCCTTCCGTCTCCATATGCCCCCCTCCTCCCGCCCTGCCGTCCAGGAACAAGTTGATCAACGCACAATTTCCCATTTACAAGAAGCAGCCAAGCGTCAGCTCGATGAGGCAGGGTTTCGAATTAAGGAACTGCTGATCAGAAATCCGGGCCCGCGCTGGGCTGGTGGGACTACCGCGCGCTCCTCTGACTGACGGTTCCTTTATGTGAGCGCCGCGGTGGCAGAGCGGGAAATCTCATGAGCTTGGGAACATGTCAATCACCTTGAGGAAGCCTGAAAAACAGCTGCGTGGAACTCGAAACCAGTGGCGTAGCAAGGGGGCCCAGGGCCCTAGTGAAGACAAGGAAAATGGGTCCCCTGACCACTGGTTGGGTAGTCAAATACAGCAGTAATCAGGCTTCTGTGGCCCCCCTCAGTCCATGGGGCCCTGGTGCCAGAGCACCTGCTGTACCATTGTTAGCTACACCCCTGGTCAAAACCAAAGGCCAAGGCATGTGAGAATGAGAACCCCGATGCCACCAGAGACAGAATCACTCACAAACTAGGCTCCGGCCTTCCAGAGGCTATGGCAGGACGGGTCTGGAAACCACAGTCATCCTGGTAGAAATGTTTTTAAAGTGCCTCACGCTGCAAGAGGGTGTGACTGAAATGAAGCAAGGCTGTCCATCCTGCTCTGAAGGTAACCTGTTACCCTACAGCTCACCGGGATAGTGCCAGAGGGGCAGAATGGCCAGTCCACCCCTGGCACATGGAGGGGCGACTCCTCCATTTGAGCAGGGGAGAGTCGTCCCACAAGGAAAAGCCCCAGGCCGGAGGTGAAAAATAAAATGGTAAAAATAATTAATTTATTACCATTTTATTTTAAGCAACCGACCCATCCCGAACTGAGTGATAGGACGTGGCAGGGCCAGTGCTGTCAAGCTGCAGCAGGGACCTGTGCACTTTGAAATGCGCACGTCTCTTTGGCTGGTCGTCTTGCGAGGGTCAGCCGGACAAGCGCATTTTAAACTTCTCTAACCTAGCTGTCTTAGACAGCTGGGTTAGAAAAAGCGCAGGCCTCCAGTGCTCTTGAGAGCGCTGATTGAGGCCACTCCCTCCAATCCTGGTGCCGCTCTCATGCTGGTGAAAGCAGAGCCAGGATTGGTTAGGGGAGTTAGCTGGGCCCCACAGGAAAGTAAGTGTATCTTTTTTTTTTTGCTAGGTGCATTTTGACAAAAGCCAGTAGAATTGGAGCAGATCCAACCTAATACCAAGCTCTCCTCTGGTAGGCCTGTAGGGCTGGGATAGAGTCAGCCATCTGGCAGTATAACCTCGCCCACTCCCATCACTTCCCCGATAAACCCCCGCTAGCTGGGCTCTGCCATTCCCGAGAGCACCTCCTCTTCCTCACCTCACAGTTCAGGCCGTTATTCATAATTTGATTTCACTCCGAAATTAATTGAAGGGATTATACCATTATTTACTAAGGGCTGGCAAGGGAGTATGTGCTGATCGCTCAGCCTAAAGTCCATACGATGCCATTTAATCAGATTCAGCAGCTACCGTTTACTGTCGCTAAAGGCCTATAAACAGATTAATGTAAGAGGTATGAGGCCTGTGACCGAAGGGGCAACGCACCAGTAATCCAATCAAAACAGACTGGAAAGGCCGGGGCGCCACACGTGCTCTTGGGATCGCGGGCTTTTACTCTCAACTAGGCCTTACCAGTGGGTCAATGGCAACACGCTGAACCAACGCGTTCTCAAAAAACACCTATTTCAATCAACCGGTCTCTCATCGTCCCTATCATATACAACATATTCGGATGATGTCAATCATTCTCTTCTCAACCTGCACACTGAAAGCAGTAGTGTACCTATCATTAGTGCGGCAGGTGCACTTGCACCGGTGCCCAGAGGTTTGAAGGCCCCACTGCACTCCAGTGATGGTCTAATACCCATCTATGCAGGACCGGTCTGGGCACCAAAACCGACCCTGCCAAAGTGCTCGGCAGGCCCCCTTAGGGCTTTGGGGGAGCCGCCGAGCTCTTTACCAGGGCCGGTTTTCCCACCCCCCACCCCGGCGGGAGGGGGGTGGGGTTTGCCGCCGAGCTATGCTGCAAAAACGGCCCTGTAACAAAAAACGGCCCCAGGGGCCCAACACCGTTTCCACCCGTGCGGCCCAACGGGGGATTGCCCGGTGCCCGCTACGGCCAGTCCGGCCCTGCATCTATGGAGTCTGGGGCCCTAGCTTGACTTGGGACCTATGACGCCCTTTTTACACCATTGACAGAATGCAGATTTCCTTCACTATGAGGATAAAAAAAAGAGAGCTACAAAATCTATAGAAGAGTACCCCAAAGATGAAAACAACTACAATGCTGGACATGGCCCTTCTTAGGGGATTTCACTAAAACTTTTTGCTTTTTCTCCTCCTGGTTTTTTGCTGATTCTCTTTTCATGGCTTCAGGACTCTGTGTGCTTCCCCCTGTAATGCACTGTGAAAGCTCATGCGTCCTTCCTACCCAACTAGGAAGTGGTGCTTACTTTATTTGTTTACGTGTTGTACCTGTGAGTGCCCTGTAAAAAGGTACACCACATACCCATACTGCACTGGCTAATGGTGGGCAGCAGCACTGATTGGATCGCCCACCAGAAAGCCTTTCAAACATGTATCAAGCCTGCGATTGCCGGCCTGTGGGTGCGCAGTTGTGCCTATGCTCAGGTTGGCATGTCCAACTCCTTAACAAACCCTGAGTGGGTCTTGCACTACCACTAGAGCACCCCATGGCAGTGGCATGACGAAACTTGAGGGTCCCCCCTGCAAACTACATGGAGGGCCCCCCCCTGTCCGGACTCCCTTAGGAGCTCTCAGTCCAGGATACTATGCTGAGGGGACCCCCTGGAGCTCGGGGGCACCCCACACTGCAGTGTTGCGGGGGCGGTTGTTCCGCGGTGGCCCCCAGGGTAAGCCCTAAGGGGTGGAGCAAGTGGTAGGCGAAAGGCAGGACAGGTGCCCAGAGGTGTTCCCTGCCCAGGTAGTGAAGACCCCCCATGTGGGTTTTCGCTACCTAGGAGGTCAGCTCTTCCCATGGGACAACACCGGGGTTCTGCTGATTCTCTTTTAGTTGCCTTAGGGCTCTGGGCACTTTCCCACTGCAAATACAGTGCGAAAGTGCACACACCCTTCGTACACAAGTTAGAAAGTGGTGCTTACCTGATGTTTTTAAACATACCTCAAGTCAGGCCATTGCAGGCCTGTGGGTCCACACTTGCACCTATGAAGTTTTTAAACATGTGTCAAGCATGCCACAGCTGGCATGTGTGTGTGCAATTATACCTATGCTCAGGTTGGCCTTTCTGAACCACTGGCCAATCCTGAGAGGACCTGTCCCTACCACTAGGGCAACCCTTTGGTAAGTCTTATGGGGTGAAGCAAGTGGTAGGTGAAAGGCAGGACAGGTGCACCTCTGTTTTCCCTGTCCAGGTAGTGAAGAATACCCATGTGTGTTTTCACTATCTATGAGGTTTGCTGTTCCCGTAGGATAACATGGGAGAATGGTTGAAATTACTTCAAGCTGCAATAGTGGCTTACACTGGAGCAGCCTCATAATGTTTCCTATCGTAGGATTCACACTGGCAAACCCTCTCCTGTGGCAAAGTGGGATTTGTCATTAATAGCTTAGAGATGCCACTTCTAAAAAGTGCAATATCTAACAAGGGGTTGGGCCTGTTTAATGTCAGCAAGGCTAGGCCACTATCACATTTCCAAGGAGAAACAAGCGCCAGTACTGACTCTGTTTTGACAACACAATGATTTCAATTTGTGATCACACAACTTAATTATTGTGATCACCCTTTAATACCTACATTGTACATCAGAAATTATCCATTCCACATATAAACATCAATGACAGAGGAGAAACATCTTCATGTAACAAAACACAAAATCATACATTACATCTTCCACAACAAATAGACATCAACGCATTGAAACTACTATGAATTGATATGATAACCGCAACATTAAAACACATGACAGAAAACATGTAGCAATCAATATACCAATTCCTGAATTGGAAGAAACCAAAAGGGGAACAAAGTGGAATGTCCTTCAGCCCCTGCTGAATTGGCTTATAAACTAGGAGTGTTAACTTACTGTGAGAAGTTGGCCTGGAATATGCTGTCCTCTAGTTATAGGGGACACCTTGCACCAGTCCAATTCGACTCTTAAGGTGATAGGTTAAAAGACAACCTTTAAAGAAAGCTATCCTAGTGGTAGCTGTGGAGCGCAGCCTTCAGGCTAAGTCTTGAAGGAGGAAACGCTAATTGTTTTGTATGTTTCGCTTACAACTGTCTTTTAAAACTTTTAATCCACTTACTTGTTGTCACCTGGAGCTGCCCTGCACCCCGGTCCGTCGCGGCAAGTGCCGATCGAACGGAGGGTGGACCTCGGGCTTGACTCCTCCCCCTCCCCCCACCACTTCCGGGGCACTGGGGTCAAAAACACTGGCTTGGCGAACGCGCAGCGGATGCAGCAGAGTACTGCTAGTACGGCTGAGTTGCGGTTCGAAGGACCAGGAAAACGCTAATTGTTTTGTATGTTTCGCTTACAACTGTCTTTTAAAACTTTTAATCCACTTACTTGTTGTCACCTGGAGCTGCCCTGCACCCCGGTCCGTCGCGGCAAGTGACGATCGAACGGAGGGTGGACCTCGGGCTTGACTCCTCCCCCTCCCCCCACCACTTCCGGGGCACTGGGGTCAAAAACACTGGCTTGGCAAACGCGCAGCGGATGCAGCAGAGTACTGCTAGTACGGCTGAGTTGCGGTTCGAAGGACCAGGAAAACGCTAATTGTTTTGTATGTTTCGCTTACAACTGTCTTTTAAAACTTTTAATCCACTTACTTGTTGTCACCTGGAGCTGCCCTGCACCCCGGTCCGTCGCGGCAAGTGCCGATCGAACGGAGGGTGGACCTCGGGCTTGACTCCTCCCCCTCCCCCCACCACTTCCGGGGCACTGGGGTCAAAAACACTGGCTTGGCGAACGCGCAGCGGACGCGCGCAGCGGGCGCGCCGGCGGCGCGCCAAAGGCGCGCCAAAGGCAAGCCCGTCTGCGCCCGTCCGCGCCCAACCGGGACCAGGGGCCACAATCCCTGGCCCCCACGTATCCCAGGTCAGGACATACAGTTCATTAGACATCTACAACATTGGGGCTAGGGCGGCTGTCCACTGCGCACACATCTATGCACCAGCCGACCTTCCCCCCCATTGCCTTGGATGTAAACACTCCTTTTATAACACCACAGTACTACCCACGACGCAGGAATACCATATGTATTTACTAAATTGTAGATCACTCCCGAGACATAGTACACAAATCTCTCTACTACTTGAGGAGCGCAAGCCGGACGCCGTATTTTTGACAGAAACCTGGCTCACCCTCCATTCAGAGCCACACATAATCTCTGCCTTACCCCCTGGTTTTCAAATCCATAGACTGGACCGGACAGAGGGTAGAGGAGGAGGTCTGGCTATTATTCTGAAAGACCAGTGCCGCATTACGACTGAAACCATCCCTGAATGCGAGAGCCTAGCTTTTAGCATCGAATTTACGGCTAACAGCTCCTTCTCTGGCACTCTAATATACCGCCCCCCAGAGCCGGCTAAACTGTTCCACAAATTTCTTCCCGACATCATAGCTAAACGAGCCATGGCTTTGGCTAATTATACTATGCTGGGAGATCTTAATTTTCATTTTAATTCTTCCACAGACCATATTGCTATGGAACTAACTGACGATCTGGCAGCCCTACAGCTAATTCAGCGGGTCACAGCCCCTACCCATGAAAAAGGCAATTTACTCGACCCAATTTTTAGCAACTGCTTTGAGTTGATGGTGGGTCATCCCATCTCCCTCCCCTGGTGCGATCACTTTTTAATCCCGCTGACCTGGGTCACCAGCAAACCCTCCACGCCTGCCCCCCAAGCAAAAGCTATGAGGAACTGGCCTAAACTTCCTGTGGAAGTGTGGTGCAGGAACTTAGAATTCACCCGCCCATCCCTCCATACAGACCCTAACTTGGCGAACAAGGATTATGAGGGCTGGATTACAAACTCACTCGAGACTATTCTTCCCTGTCGGAAAGTCACACCAAAGAGACTGCAGAAATCAGCACCCTGGTTCTCAGACACCCTAAGGGAACAAAAACGCCTATGTAGGAAACGAGAGCGAGCGTGGCGCCTAGACTCCCTACCGGAGAAAAAGTTGCAATATAGGGAAGCAATCAAGGCCTATAGAGACGGGGTAAGGGAGGCCCAGGCTGCCTATTTTGCAGACAAAATCATGGAAGCCAAGTCCAAACCTAGGGAAATTTTTCACCTGGTTAAAAAATGCACCAGATTAAATACAGCTTCACCTCTGCCAAAAACGCAAGATCAGTGCAACGAGCTAGCGGAATTTTTTCATGATAAAGTTTCGCGGATTTATTCCTCTTTCTCGACAGCAACCTCAAATTCTGGAGGTGCGGAGGAAGCACCCTCGACACATCCCATCCTCTCAGGCCAACCAACTTTAGAACATTTCCCACCTCTAGACCTCGACACCCTGAACATGCTGGCTCGGCAAGTCAAATCCGGCTCTCCACTTGACCCAGCTCCACCGGAGATTATGTTGCGGACAAGTCTAACCACTTTTCCCGTAATCCTGGAACTATTAAATTCCTCGATCTCATCTTGTATTATGCCCACCGTTTGGAAAAGAGCCATGGTACGGGCACTGTTAAAAAAAACAAATCTTGACCCAGAAGACCTCGCCAATTATCGCCCCATTTCATTGCTCCCCTGGGCAAGTAAGATCCTGGAAAAATACATAAACACCCAGCTGATTCAGTTCCTAGAGAACAACCTACTACTAGATACGACTCAGACAGGCTTCAGACCCAGGCACGGAACTGAGACTGCGCTGCTGGCAGTCACTGAAGAGTCTCGGAGGATACTGGATCAAGGAGGATCTGTGGCAGTGATCCTCCTTGACCTAAGTGCTGCCTTTGATACGGTCAGGTATACCACCTTACTGAACCGTCTCCTTGACATCGGGGTAATAGGCAGTGCACTGAGGTGGTTTGACTCTTTTTTGACTGACAGATCGTTCCAGATCTTTGACGGGGACACAGTGTCAGTCAGCAAATCACTGAGCTGTGGGGTTCCGCAGGGTTCCTCCTTGAGCCCTGCGTTGTTCAACATATACATGAAACCACTCGCTGGGATCGTCGAACCGCATGGTATTAAGATCATATCATATGCGGACGATACCCAGCTAGTGGTTTCATTGACGCAGGAGGGCAACAGGCAAAATTCGTCAGGCTTGATGAAATGTCTGGAGGAGGTTAAAGGTTGGATGACAGCCTCCTCCTTAAAACTCAATGGAGACAAGACTGAGCTCATGCTCTTGGGCCCAGTATCACCAGTACCATTCACCTCCTTATGGCCCTCATGTCTGGGTACCCCCCCTATCCCCAAAGAGAACGTAAAGAGCCTGGGAATTTGGTTGGACAAAAGTCTTACATTTACCCACCAGGCCACCAAGTTATCTGCCACATGTTTCGGCCTGCTCAGAACACTCAGGAAAGTTCTGCCTCTTTTACCAATGGAGGCCAAACAGGTGGCAGTACAAGGCCTGATACAGTCCCGGTTGGATTTTAATAACGCCCTCTATGTGGGAGCCCCAGAACTGACTCTACGGAAGTTACAGGTGGTGCAGAACTGCGCAGCCCGTACCCTGCTTAACATTCCACGTACGCAGTCAGCTAGACCTGGACTAAAAAGTCTACACTGGCTGCCGGTGAAGCAGCGAGTGGCTTTTAAGGCACTATGTATCTCACATCATGCCTTCTGGAAAACAGGTCCAGCAATAAATGACAATCTAATCACCCGCTATCACCCAAGCAGGAATCTACGCTCTACTGAAGCCTTTTTGGCCGTAGTTCCGAAAGTTAAGAGAGCTAGAACTGGAGGCAGAATGTTCACTCTGAATGCCTCAAAACTGTGGAATTCACTCCCCCTTCAACTCAGGTGCAACCCCAACTTGCAATCTTTCCGCAAACAATTAAAGACCCTTCTGTTTGCTAGGTCCAACCTGTCCTAACTTCTGCCGTACCTTCCAACTCTGTCTACATCCTCCGCGCTTGGACGCCCGTGGGGCAGCAATCGCGCTTTACAAATCGATATACAATACAATACAATACAATTGTTTTACCATAGATAACCTCTTGAATGACCAAATGAAAGAGTAGTCCACACAGGTATATATATATAAAATATATGTATTTATTCTAAGAACAATCCCACTAGTCTCTTTATGAGGCTGGAGGTAAAGATACAATTCAAACAAGCATTGATAGTTACAATAAATAGCACTGGAATCATAGGGTCCCGGGGGGGACCAAACCATGTATTAAAAAAGTGGTATAAGAACCACGACAATTCTACAGACAATGCCTAGGGCATTTAGGGTCACTGGCCCCTTAAGAAACCACCCAAGGTAGTGAGGAAGGGGACCCACGGGAGACGCGTGCAGTGGTATAAGCTACTGTCGGGTTCTCTATTAAATCCTATGGAGAATGTTGCGGTTGAAATTTACAAGAATTAAAACACTTCTAGCAGGAGTTCAAGTTCAGGAGTTTAAAGTTAAGCTCTTGGAGGGCCCACACCCACTAGAGTACCGAGGTACCCCTGTTACCTGCCCCAGGGAAGCCGGGTGCATAGGTCGTTTTCGATGTCGGGTCGCTGTCTGGTTTTCAACGGAAAAACATGAAGAACTGCTGCTAGCAAGAAGCGTCGTCGATGTCGTGAAGATTGAAGATGTAGATCTTGAAGAGAAGGACCTGAAAGCAGAGGGGACAGAGTCTGGGTCACGGCACAGTGACCAGGGAGCTCAGGAGAAAGAGCCCTTCAATGTCGGGTGCTTCCAGGTGGAAGATGGCTAACTTGGATCAGCAGCCACGGGCTCCGGGAGGCATCAAGGGAGGCCAGCTTCTGGAAGGCAACTGTCCTACAAAGGATGAGGGTTGCTGCGGTGTTAGTGTCCGGATTGAATCCACTAAGCCTTGGCAACCGCAACCCACACAAGAATCACAAAACAGCTACTGGTGCAAACCCACGAGGTCTGAGTGAAGTCTCCAGCAAGGAGACTCAAGAGCAGACCTGGAGCAATCAGAGAAACTCTTAAAAGTGAATATTGACCTCCGCCAGGGCCCACCAGTTGAGAGACAAGGGACCGCGGGAGGCAGCAATTTGGCGTGCGTAAAGATGCGCCCACGGGTCGTCGGAGCGGGCTAGGGCGTCGATCTTTGGCACAGATGATGCTGAGAGGTTGTCTCAATAATGGGCCAAAGCACAACTTCTCCACTTGTCGGGTTCGTGTGCTGTGCAAGAGGTGGCTGGTGTCCTGGGGTATTGGGGATCTTGGCACCCACGGGGTCCACGGTGCTCAGCCTTGCTGTGCGCACTTACTGGCCTCTGGGATGCTTGGAAACCCACCTCAGAGTAGGTAGGAGTCGTCGATGTCCATAGGAGCAGCAACGTTCCAACCGGGTCACTTGCAGTGTTTCAGGTGCCTGCCAAGCAGGGGGGTAACTCCTTTACCCCAAGGGAGATTTCTTCATTCAGCTGTGCGGCAGCAAGTTGAAGGTTCAAGTCTGTGAAGTCCAAGATTAATCTGAGGCTCTGGGGACCCTGCACCCACCTTTATCCAGAGATTAGGGGAGTGTCTGAATCAGAGCCCACCAATGAGAGTTCGGGCGGGAAAGGGTGGTTACACCCTCTCCCCTTTGTGTGTTTTCCCGCCTGGGCAGGGGACAGGATGCCCCTGAACCGGTTTGAGGCGGTGTATGCAGAAGTAGGCACTGGAGAAGCCGACGTGCAAGTTTGAAAGACATCCTATGGTGCACCCACCCAGTTCCAATCCACATAGTCTGTCTGGGGAGGTGTGGACACCTCCCTGCAACAAGATCCCTATTGTCCAGCTGCCGTGGCTGGAGTTCTGCCCAGCAAAAGGCAGCCAGAGTCGTGTGGGTGGCGGGTAGCATCCATTTTGTACTACGTGTGCACTTTTAAATTGGTGTCTAAATTCTGCCGCTTTTACCATATCGCCCCTCTAGCAGGGGGGAATCATGCCCTCATTCCCATGGCGGGATTGGGGGTATGATTCCAACATGTTTGACACCAAACACGACATGGTTCTGTGCAGCCATTCTCAAGTTATCACGCTATCGCGATTCCTTATAATGCGGTTAAGAGTATATGGTATGGCTGCACTACAAACAACCTCGCACTAGTTTTAACAAAGGTTGCAGAGGGGCCCTACTCAGGTAGGGGTTCCCCCTCACATATATCTCAGCACCCTGCCTTGTAGGATTAGCAAGGCCTGCCTTAGGGGTGACCTATGAGGATAAATGTGTTGTAATTAGGTGGGATACAGGGTACCTATATCCCTGTAAGGGGTGCAAGCACCACCTTACCTAGACTACAGCAGTGGTCTGGTGGTGTCAGTTTGTATGGCTGTCCCAGGGGTGGCACAATAAGTGCTGCAGCCCCTGGTAGGCCTCTGAGGGACCCATGCCCTGGGTACCTAGGGTACCATCTACAAGGGGCTGATAGGGTGTCCTCAGTATCCAATTGGTATGTACCTCGGGTACTCACATCGGTTTAGAGAGGAAGCAGATAGGCTGGGGTCCTGGATAGTAGAGCCACAGCCTGGCTAGAGTCATAAAACAGTCAAAACATCAGTAAAAAGTTGGGGGCAACTACGCAGTCGATGCCACTCTCCTACACTTACCCTTTCTTTAAGTTTAAGGTCTCACAGGATCTGCCCTTTAAATTGATTTTTTACCAAACATTCCCTCTCAGCCTATAATTCTCTTTTACATAGGAACACTCCCTAGGTGTCAAGCTGCCCACGTGTTTCAAACCCAACGTTGATTAGGGGCTCTCTTCAGGATGCAGAATTGCAGGCAAATGGGTTTAAATAGTGTCCTGTGGCAAAATTATTCATACCCGTATTTTTCTTTTTTGAAATTGTTCTATTCAGGTCAAAGCAAAGAGAATTGTGAATCACTAATCGCCAAATGCCGTGTGGGTTGTGTGAGTGTGTCTTTCAAATTTTCCAATACAGCTGTTGGCAGTGCATCTATTATTTCAATAATGGATGCCTTCTACTTGTTGCATTTGAACTTATTGAAAAGATGGAAAACATTGGACACAATTGGTTTGGCACATATTTACTTCAGAGTTTTAAAGAAGATGTTGACATTGTAGCAACTGTTTTCTCAATTATGAACGCCTTCTTTCTCGTTGTTTAAATGTCTGTTTTGGCATCTTCTAGAAAGTGAGCATTTCTCTGCTTGAAAACTCTTTGTGTGCCTTTTGGTTTGACTTCAGTCCACACTGGAGGCTGAGGGAACACATCTGTGCATTCCCCAGAGACAGCTATAAACATTGGGCGTACAACTGGACCGACACACCTCTGCCATTTGTGGGCCTGGCTGTATCGATTGGAGGGAGAAGTTTTGACACTTGGCCTCTGGGAAGCCAGATCATGGCCCCACTAAAGATTAAGATCTGCATTCCATGGCCCCATGGCAGACAGGACTGAGATTTAGGGGCTACATCTATAGTTCAAAGGGAAACCCTCTAAACCATCCCCAACTTCAAAGGCACACTACAGTATAACTACTGGTGCCATAGTTCAGCAGGGTAGAGATACACTTGTGGGGATGTGGGACCAGAGATCCTGGAACTGCGTGGTGCATACTACCAGAGAAATCTGTTGTGCACAAGGGGATTACTGCCATTGGAAGGGACAGTGCACCCTTCCTGAACAGTGGCTGGCCTGGGCTGACAACCTGCTGCTGTGTGGCATCCTGAAGTGTGCTCTTCAAGGCCTGTTGGCTTGCCGCCTGTTCTCTTGTGGAGGTCTCAGGGACAGCAAAGACCTCTCGTGAAGGACCCACACCATCTACTTGTGACACCTGGAGTGCGGTGCCCTCTTAATTGCCCTCATCATCTACTGGATCCCATCTGGTAGTGCCGCATGAGCATAGAACTAAGTACTGTGCCTGGAGAACGGATTGCCTTGTGCAGAGCCTCAAAAGTACTGCCCGCATCTAAGCAGTGTAGCCTCTGCATCGTGGGGCCTCAACGCGCATAAGCATCCTGTTGGCGGTGAGCGGATTCACTGGTTGCGGGACCCAAAGTGTGACACGCTGACTACATATTCATTGCGTGTGGTGTCCGATTCACAGGTTGAGACCCTCGGGATGAGGGCGCACCTGTAGTAGTGCCTCATTCTACCTCATGCAACACTGCTGAACTTGTGTGTGTGACCGGAATTGTCTGGTGCGACTTGTATCAATGTGCACCAGACGTTGTGCTTCATTTCCAGGGAGGTAGTTTGCGACTCTTCATTGTGTGTGACCGGAACTGTCTGATGCGACCCATATCAATGCGCACCATACATTGTGCCTCTTTTCCAAGAAGGTCCTGAGGAGCGTGTTTGTGTTCCATGCTGCCCGGATTGCCTGGGTTCTTCTTCGATCAACATGTGTTTGACAGGGTGCCTCCTTCCTCTGAGAGGATCCCCTACTTCATCCCCCATTCAATTGTTCCTTTTGTGCCCTCAATGCGGCAGATAAACTGCCCTCTCCTCACCCGGCCCGGCGAATTCATGTTGCCAGGTAGGATTGCCTGGTCCGGGCCAGGGTGGTGAGAGCAATTGACCGGGCTAAGGAACGCTTCAGAAACAATCAGAAACGGGTCAAGAGACTGCATGAACCCCCTGTGCTTTGCAGAATTGGGCAGGTGTCAGAAGGCACAGTGTGAAATCCCTTGCTTGAACGACTATCGCCCTCAGCCCGCTTCTGTTCCGCATTCTGGGGGTGAACTTCCCGATTAGTCGCCAAACCTCCATTTGTCGACTGCCAACTATTTGGCCCTGTTACCTACTCCACCTTCTTCCCTGGGACCCTGACTAAGTGTCACTCTGGCCTAGAATCAGGGGGGAAGACTTTCTTTATCTCCTGCCCATAGGTGTAGGGCAGTAGAGGTGAGCTGAATTGTGGAGGAGGGCTTGGGCCACAGATCTGCATGTGCATTATGAACTGACCTACTGGATATCAGTTGCACCACATTACGGCATTGTGTGCATGTGTGTGCTAGTGCCCTCCATACGGAATTGCCTGATATCTGTGGCACCGCGTGTCAGTGCTGAGTGAGTGTGCGGGAGTGACTGCCTGTGATTAATTACACCGCACAGTGGTGTTGCTTTGCATTTTTTGCCAAAAGAATACTACCTTTGACATTGGTTTGTACCTGTGCTGCCTTGGCCCACGGTGTTGTTTAAAAGTGTGCAATTATCCTTGTGTACACATTTCTAATATTGTTGTGTTCTGGAGTGTACCCTATAATTATGTGGTATTGAATTATAATAATTGCCATGGTGGGCCGCGTTCTGTCAGCATTTCGCACTGCATAGGGTGCTGGGAAGGGGGGGTAAAATAGGATCTTTCCCAAGTGTGCATAACACTGATGTCATTTTAACACAGTGGGCCTGGTACTGCTAGTGGTGTTTCTGAATGAGATGTATGCCCAGAAATACATGATGTTCATGTTGTGTTAGTTAATGTGTGTGTTGAATACAAACTTTAGTTACATACACCACATGTGAAGTCTCTTTTGTGACCCTCGGTGTTTTTATTGTGTGAGAGTGCTGTGCCAATTATTTACACATTGCCTCTAGGATAAGCCTGACTGCTCAGAGCCAAGCTACCCAAGGGTGAGCGCAGGTTATACAGTGAGTGTAATCACTCACCCCTGACAGGAGTGGTAGGTTCTGCCTGGCTAGGGCCTCACTTCAGCCAAACAGAACGTGCCATTTCCAAAATATAGCATTTCCAGAAATGACTTACATAATAAAAACATTTTAAGCCTTCGGGGAGAACTTCAAAAAGAAGAGAGCAAAATTAAAATACTTTAAAGTTCACTCTAAAAAACAAAAGAGTGTAACTGTGGTATATTGAGGAGGAACCTCGGAAGATAAGAGAAGAATTACAACACCCGGAGGGAAACTTCAATATAGAAGAAAAACAAAACTGCAACATCTTCAAACTGAACTTCAGAAAGATGGATAACGTGAATCCACTTAGGTCTATGGGCAGGATTTGGCATGGTTAGAGGGTGAATATGGTCAAAGGCGGGTGAAGTAATCCAAACGTTGGTGGAGTGAAAGGTGTTAAAAAATACAATGCCACAATGGAAAACCCCACAAGAGAACAGAACTAAGACAGTTGTCAACTCTCTTCATGAACATTGCAGACTTCTGAAGGTGAAAAAGGGTACTCTCTTGGACAACCAAAGTGTTGTTTTGGTTGTTGCAAATCCCCTCTCGGTGGTCACTATAGTCATCTGAAATATCCCACATTTTGTCACCAAGCTTTTCATTTTCATTCCTGAAAATTCTAGTGCCCAAGGCAACAGTTTATCTTCTGACAATCATTACCCATCTGTGGCAATCTATGTCAAGAACTAGCACTGATTTGCTTCATTTTGGAAACACAAAACATTACAGATATTTGATTCTATAGTCTAAATCTTCATGCCAGCTTATATATTGAAACCACAATGACGGAGAGGCATTACCATATATCCTCAGGCCACATGGGTATGGTATGATCAAACAATCTTGTTCCAAAGTCTCTTGTGTATTTAAGTGTAGTTTATTGATATTTGTACTCAAGTCATAATCTGTCTCCATGGCAATATGAATGCTTAAATGTGGAAACATGTTTCGCAAATCAAAATCGCTTCATAGGGGGCAACACAATACATTTTGCATCGTATTTAAATTCACTCCCTATATCTGACATCTTAGTGTATAGTCTTAACCCCACCCTTGGCAATTTTTAGTTTTAACCCCTCTCTACCTTTCCCTAAACGTCCTTGCAGTAATTTATTTATTTAATTCATACTATCCTTCTACTGAAGTTTATCTCGCACAATAAATGTATGTTTAGGAAGCCAGTGTTTGTGCTGTTCTAAGATTTACACACGTCTCCGTAAAAAGAGATAAAGAACAGTCATTACACAAAGGCAAAGTGAATGAACTACACCGCAGAAATAAAATGTGTGCACTACATGGCAAATATAAAGTGTATATTGCCCCCCCCCCCCAAAAAAAAAACCAATGTATATGCATTAAACTCAACATACAATTCGTTAGCTACCTCTTTAAAATCTGTGTTCCACCCACCCACCTCCAAAGTAACGAAAAAGGCTTAGCAATTGTGTCCATTTTTTAACAATTGCTGCAGGCACCTAGAAGGGGCGGCAGCCGTCGGACATCTTGGAACTGGTGTCTTAGCAATACCAAGGAGAGGGGCTCCCACAAAAAGGTTGGCCAAATGTGCTGATGTGTGCAGTATGAGTTTCAACTGGTGCCACATTGTAGTTGAACTCTGATATTGTACATTGATATGGGTACTTCTGGAATGAGAAGAAACCCACTAGAGGATACATTACAAACATGTGACTTATTGGCCAATATTCCTTCTGACCTTAAGAATTAATGCACAAAGCCTTCATGAATAAACTCAAGAGTACAGAATTACAAAATGTGTATCAGAAACCTTATGACTCTAAGTCTCTGCATTAGTATGTACAATTGTGTAGTAAATGTTAAGAACTCTCTGGCATCTTAAAAAATATATCACTGGCCACATGGTTCTTGTCCAATTTCCATTTCTTCTTGACCTCTGACCCTACAAATGGCTTTGACACATAACTCATCAGTAGTGTACTTGCTACCTCATGGTGATGGGACTAAAGATTGGGTCTAGATATTACATCAGAGGAGAAGACAGAGCAGGACTGAATGCCAGGGTAGGTGTGGGTACAGGTGTAATGCCCTGAATGTTACTGGGGAAGAGTGTAAAGACGGGACCCCTGTGCTTTAAAAACAAAAGGGCAGAGGAAGAAGCAACTTTTACAAGGCACAGTAAGGCAGTCATTCCCCTCAAAAACCCTACAACACCCAACAGTGGGCACTATTTAATAAGGATATCTCAGCTACCAAATAGCCAGTGAGAGAAATTGTATGTATTTAAGGTTTTTGCAAAGTGCCACACAAACTTGGTAAGTCACCTCAGGGTGATTGACTGAGATATCCTATTTTAAGATGAACAGAGTTTTCCCTGTAAGGAGTGACTCCAATACTCATGTAATTAGCTTCTTATCAAGGTAGGGTTAGCATATTTAATTTATGTTTTAAAAAAATAGGAATAATAAGTGTATGGGGTTCCAATATTTTTTTAGGACGTACCGCCTGCACTGCTGAATGCTGTGGCTGCCTAATATAACAAGGCTGGCTTGCCTTGATACCGTCTCATGCCTTCGACTTTGACCTCACTACAGTTCGTGTCTCTTTACTTCACTCTTACAAATAGCAGCCATTTTAGAACATCCTCTTTCCTCATCCCTACTTCTCATCCCTATTTCTCAACCATCATCTCTACTTCTCTTCCATCATTCCTTCTTGTCATCTTTTATCCCTGCCTCTCATCCCTACTTCTCAGCCATCATGCCTACTTCTCATCCATCATACCTAGTTCTCATCCCTATTTCTCAACCATCATCTCTACTTCTCTTACATCATTCCTTCTTCTCATCCCTCATCCCGGCTTCTCATACCTGCATCTCATCCCTACTTCAAATTCATCACTCCCTACTTCTCATCCATCATCCTGCTTCTCACCCTACTTCTCATTCATCATCCCCACTTCTCATCCGTCACACCTACCTCTCTTTAATCAACCCTACTTCTCATCTCTTATCCCGCTTCTCATCCCTGCTTCTCATCCATTATCCCTACTTCTCATCCATCATCCCTATTTCTCTTCCATCATCCCTTCTTCTCATCCCTCAACCCTGTTTCTAATCCCCACTTCTCATCCATCATCCCTAATTCTCTTCCATCATCCCTACTTCTCATCCCTCATTCTTGCTTCTCATCCCTACTTCTCATCCATCATCCCTACTTCTCGTCCCTGATTCTCCTCCCTATTTCCCATTCACATCCCTTCTTCTCTTCCATCATCTCTATTTCTCATCCATCATTCTACTTCTCATCCCTACTTTTCAACTATCATCCCTATATTTCGCATCCCTACTCCTCAACCATCATCCATACTTCTCATTCCTCATCCCTCATCAGAGTTAAGAGAGATTGTTCTAGATACAGAAGACATAGCCTTCTCATTGCACATGCTGATTGGGAGAGAGAGGAGAGGAAATATGACTGGTGTTTGCTTCCAGAGAATCCAAGGCTGTACAGCATTTCCTTTTATTTAGGTTAGTGTTTTTCTGTCACATAGGCCTCTGTGGAAAGCTATGACAGTTTGTGAAAGACAATGGGCCTCTTTCCTGTGTCACAAATCAACATTTGGAGAGCGGGCTATACAGTTCATCAAACCTTTTTCTGGTTTCAGTTTCGTTGTCCAGGCCTTGCTCTTCCTGGTTTCCTACACAACTAAGCCCTTCCCCTGAAATCTACAAACTGCAAGGAAAGAAAAAATGCAGCTCTAAGAGCTAAAGGCAGCCTTAGACGAAAACATCTCCTTGTTACAAACAAAACTGAAACCAGAAAAGGTTTCTGATACACTCTATTACCTCGTCTCCAAGAGTTGGTTTTAAACATTCTCTGTGTTACAATATGAATCTGAAGCCAGAGAAGGTTTCTGATGACCTGTATACCAAGTGTTGATTTATAGCCCCAACAGAGGACCCTTGTATTTTACAGACCATCAGAGCATTTTGCAGAGGCCTGTGTAAATAGAAAATCACCTAAATAAAATGCTTTACAACCTTGCATTCACTGGAAGCAAAGTGTACAGTGCGATCAGAAGGCTGTTTTTTTCAGTGGATACATCAATAAAATGAAGCCCTCTTTCTTAGCTTTGATTGGCTGTTGCCAGCCAATCAGTGTGAAGGTGTGTTTCACAACATTGAAAGTGTGTTGGTATAACTGAGGGGTAAGTAATGAGAAGTAGGGATGATGAATGAGGTATGAGAAGTAGGGATGAGACGCAGGAATGATGGATGATGGATTGGAATTTGGGATGATGAATTATTCATGAAAAGAAGGGAAAAGAAATTGGGATGTTGACTGATGGTTGAGAAGTAGGGATGAGATGGATGGATGATGGATGTGAAGTAAGGAAGATGGATGAGAAATAGGAATGAGAAGTAGGAATGATGAATGACAGGCAGTGGTGCAACAAAACTTGAGGGGGCCCCCCTGCAAAGTGCAAGGAGAGGCCCCCCTCCAGACTCATTTAGGAGGTCTCAGGCCAGGGTACTGTGCTCAGGGGGCCCCATGGGGCTTGTTCCCTTCCCCCGCACCGCGGGGGCTGCGGGGGCCTATGTTACACCACTGATGACGGGTGAGATGTAGGGATAACAGATGACACATGAGACGTAAGGAAGATCAATGAAAAAGTAGGGATGATGTATGAGAAGTAAGGATGATGGTTGAGAAGTAGGGATGATGGATGAGAAGTACGGATTATGAATGAGAAGTAGGAATGATGGATAAGAAGTAGGGATGAGAAATAGGGGTGATGCATGAGAAATAGTGATGAGAAGTAAGAATGATGGGTGAGAAGTAGGGATGATGGATGAGAAGTAAAGATGAGAAGTAAGGATAAGTAATGAGAAGTAGGGATGCTGGAAGGGAAGTAGGGATGATGGGTGAGTAGTGAAGAGAAGCAGGGATGAAAGTAAGGATGATGGAAGAGAAGTAGGCATGAGGAGTGCATCCCTGGTTTCTCCCTTTCTCACTGTTTTCCCACCTGGCTCTTCACCATTCTTTGTCCTTTTCTGTTTTGCTCTGAGTCAGCGTCTGATGATGGGAAATAAGTTCCTATTCACAAAAATAGGCACCGGTACTCACCATCTAAAGATACCAGCACATGTTAAGCAATGTATACATCACATGATTACATAATCTGTATGGTATAAGAATGCCACACCAGGAGCTCAGTAGTTCTCTGCTCAGGCTCTGCCCCCAGCTGAAGAAACTGACCTATGCACAAAAAGACATAGAAGACAAATTGCAGAACCTCTCCCTGAGTAGTAAACACAAAGGACAGAGAGAAAACAGGAGGAACTATGGTATAACTCTCCTCCAAGAGACAGGGAATGAAAAATTACAATACTGAACCCTAAGGTGGACATTTAATGTGATAGAGCCATATTCTGCCTTGAATCCAAACACAGGTCGAAAATCAATGTATTCGAGTTGGAACGGGACAGACGAAAATCAAGGGTAGAGGGGACGATTTCCCGTGACTGATTTACAAGCAGCGCTCAATACACTTACTGTGCTCCGCATCAGCAAGGATATGGTCTTTTCCAAACGTGCAGGGGAAAAAATATATAATTCAAGCTCTTGGCAGGACCTTAAAGTGATATACAACATTATGCAGGCAAGTCTTGGAGAACGCAAGTCTAGGGAAAAGTACACGCTGGGGATATATTCCTATGTATAATTGTATGTGGAAAATAAAAAAGAGAATTTCTATGATTCATGAAAGCTTAAAATAAAAATCCATTTCAACTGGTTCAATTAACGTGGAAACGTAGAATGCTACATCCACCGATTTCGGAAAGTGGGAAATAAAAACATTAACCTCAATGATTTGAAGTAGTGTCAATAAAAAAAATAGATGTCAGCCAATTTGTGAAAGAGGCAAAGAAAACTCTGCCTTCGCCAATTTGTGAAATAGAAAATAAAAGTGCCCCCTCTACTGATTGGTGAAAGTGGAGCATAATAAAAGCCTTTGTTCATTTGTGAAATTGGAAAATAAAAATGTCACCATTACAAATTCGAGAAACTAGGGGCCAGATGCACAACTGTTTTTTGCGGTCGCAAATGGGAAATCGGCTCATTTGTGACCTCAGAAAAGGGTGATGGGAAATACAAACGATATTTTGCAAGTCGATGACTCGCAAGATAGTGTTTGCGAGTCACTATTAGTCACTAATAGCAAGTCAGAATGGCATGTACAATTGTTTTGCGACCGCATTTGTGGTCGCAAAACATTCACAGTTTACCCCCAACTTCAAGTAGGTGGTAAGCCACTCGCAAACGGTAAGGGGTCCCCAGGGGACCCCTTTGTGAATGGGTGCGAAAATATTTTTTAAGAGCAGGCAGTGGTTCCAGGGATTTCCCTTTAAGAAAAACAGAGTGCATTTGAAAAAAAAGTTGCTTTATTGAAAAATCAAACAATGACATGGGGGTCTGCTGTCCCCAGCAGGCCACCATCCCTGTGTTAGCAGGCCGTTCCCAATGTCTTGCAAATTGCGACCTGCCTTATGTACATTAATGAGGCAGGTCCCTTGCGACACTGTTGTACCATTCTTTTGCGAGTCTCAAATTGCAAGCAGCAAAACTTCGCAATTTGCGACTCGCAAAATGGAATGGCTGTGCATCTGGCCCTTGGAGTGTTGGTGGTGCTGTAGAGTGCTTCTTATAAAGGAGCTGCTCTCCAACTAAACTTTGGAACTACCCAGAATTCCCTGCTTCCTGTTTTGCAAAGTTTTTTGTATTAAAAGTGATTTGTGTTATAATAATATATGTGTTTAATTTGTAAATGTTAATATTAAATCTATTTATGTTTTAATTTAATTAGAGAGTATTCATTTAGAAGTGGGTTATTTTATTTGTTGGGAATTAAGTTGGGACTTTTTAAAAAGTGTAATTATTTTTTTTAAATATGTAAATAATTTTTATGTACTTTCATTTTGTTGTTAATTAAATATGTAAAAAAACATTTTTAATTATCTGTTGATACTTTTTGTAAAATGGTTGAAAAAATGGTTGATCAGTTACTGAGTTATTATATTGTTAATTAATTTACTATTTATTAATTCTTTGAATTTTAGTTCTTTTATTTAATACTTAATTTAAGATTAATTAGTTTTAAATGTTTTTTTTATTTTTATTCATTTTAATTGTTTGTTGGTGTTTGTTTTTTAGGATAGTAGGAAGGGAAGTGTTTCAACTTAAAATATTTGCAATATCATTATTTTGCAATAAACCCCAAAACCAGTCCTAGGTTCCTTGTTTCCAGTCAAGGGAGGACCAGGCCTGGCCGTTTGGGCTGGACTATTCCCATTGGGCACAGAGTCAAGACTGATTTGCATATGGCTGGGTTCAAACTGGAATGGCATGGGGAGCAAAAAAAAACGATGGATTTAGGCCCAGATCTCTGTACTGGGGTGAATGTATGACATTGTTCTGCATTCTGTCCATCAGTTGTTCTTTTTGCATTTGTCACCCCCAGTGGGACAGGTACACCCAGACATGTGTCCTGTGTTCTCCATGCCACTGGAATCAAGCTATCCTGGTTAATGAGAGGTGAAACTCTGAGACTGGTCCTAGGATGCTTGTTTACAGTCCAGGGATGACCTAACCTGGCAGTTTGGGCTGGCCTGTTCCCATTGGGCACAGGGTCAAGACTGATTTGCATATGGCTGGGTTCAAACTGGAATAACATGGGGAGCAAAAAAACGATGGATTTATGCTTGGATCTCTCTATTGGGGTGAATGTTTGACATTGTTCTTCATTCTGTCCATCAGTTGTCCTTTTTGCATTTGTAAAATAAAAGTAGCATTTTTAACTTCTCATTTTTTACATTTAATTTACATTTTTTTAAACTATTGTAATTTTTTGGGTGTATACTTAAATTTTTGATTTAAAATATTAAGCACAGAGAATAGTTATTTAAAAATTCCATGATCCAACATTTTCCCTACCTTTGATTATGTTGGAGTGGGAACAGTAAATCTGACCTCTCCAAAGTCTAACACTTTCCCTACAGTTGTTGAGATTGGAGTGAGAATAGTAAAACTGACCCATCCAAAATCCAATCCTTTCCCCTACTGTTACCTAGATTACAGTGGAAACAGTACATCTAAGCTTTCCGAAGTCCAACGTTTTCCCTACATTTGCTTATGTTGGAGTGGGCATAGTAAATCTAATCCCTCCAAAGTCCAATACTTTCCAAACTTTTGTTTCAACTGGGGTAGAAATAGTAAATCTGACACCTCCAAAGTCCAACGCTTTTCCTTTTTGTTTTCTTAAACTGGTGCGAGAATAGTAAATCTGACCCCTCTAAAGTCTTGCTCTACTGTTGCTTATGTTGAAAGGTAAATAGTAAATCTAACCCCTTAAGTACAACGTGTTCTCAACTTTGTCCAATGTTGGTGTAGGAACAGCATATCTGACTCTCTCCAAAGTTCAACACTTTCACTACTGTTGCTTAGATTGGAATGGGGATAGTCAGTGGCATAGCTAGCCCTTTGGCTGCCTGTGGCGGTCCCGCCACATTGAAGAGCGGGGTGGGTGCTGGCGAGGTTCCTCCGATTGCTGTCCCACGATGGCTGTATTGAAGAGCGGGTAGAGGGGCTGGCGATTTCTGCCCGAGACGGCAGATAAGAGAGGGGGAGGCCGCTTGCCCCAAAGCTCGTGCTGTCCAGGGCAGACCGCCTCCCCCCCTTGCTACGACACTGGGGATAGTAAATCTGACCCCTTCACAGTTCAACATTCTCTCTACTGGTGCTTGGATTGGAGTGGGAATAGTAAATTTGACTCAGCCAAAGTTCAACACTTTCCTACATTTGCTTAAGTTGGAGTGAGAATAGTAAATTTGACCCCTCCAAAGTCCAACACTTTCCTAACTGTTGCTTAGATTGGAGTGGGAATAGTAGATCTAAACCCTAAAAAGTCCAACTCTTTCCCTACTTTTGCTTATGTTGGAGTGGGAATAGTAAATATGGCTCCTCCAGGGTTCAAAATTTCAACAATTGGCTTACATTTGCTTACTTTGGAGTGCATATAGTAAATCTGGCTCTTCCAAATACAATACTTTCCCTGTTGTTGCTTAGTCAGTAGTTATATTTATTTCAATGTTTTCATATTATTTTCTTAATATCTTTTTAATTATTCCTAAAGTTAAATAATCTGTAACTTTTAATTTTATACTTTTGGTTTATTCAGTTTTAGTTTATTTTGATATATGATTTGCTAAATGTTTTTGTTATATTTATGTTTATTATTTTGTATTGTTTTACTTAATACATTTAGTATAATTTATTTCTATTAATTGTTTAAATAATGATATTTTTGTAAAGTACATATTTGTATTGTGTTTTATATATTTTGTGAATATATTTATTTATTTGTAATTGTATCATTATTGTAAACATTAATATCTAAATTAATATAAAGTTAACGCTGTGTGTATATATAGTAACATCAAAAACAGTATCTGTTTTTTGACAATATTCTGGTCCACAATATTTTTGTCTCCATATTTTTTCGTTTATATGCAGGGTATGTAGCCACAATATTTTAGTTTTCTCTATTTTTTTGTGACATGTGGGTATTGCAATATTTTGTTCTCGATATTATGTCATACAACCCATCAGGTTCCTGAAGCGGTCATAGTCTGGTATCAGGTTTTCAGAATAAAATTACAGATGCACTTCAATTTCATGGAATGGAGTTACAGTCAGAAATCAGTTATCTGGAGTGATGTCACAGGTAGTTGCAAGAATGCTAAGCCCAATCATCAGGCAGATTGGGGTGAAAGCATTTTCAGACCTCAGCTTCCTGAAATGACGTCACAGTCAGACATCGGGTATCTGGAGTGAAATCACAACAAGACGTCAGGTTCATGGAGTGAAGTTAGTCAGACATGAGGTATCGGAAGTGATTCCACTGTAACTCATCAGAGTCCTCGAGAGAAGCTGCAGTCAAGAATTTAGAGCGATATCACTATAACTTTCAACTTCTTTGAGTGATTTCATAGTCAGATGTCAGTTTCTTTTAGAAAAGTTGCAGTTAAATATCAGATACCTGGATTGATGTCACAGTCAAACATGAGTTTTCAGAAGTGATGTTTCTTTCAGACATCAGAGGTCTGAAGTTGCAGCCATATATCAGATCATTGAAGGGATATCACAAGAGGTGTCAGGTTCTTGAAGTAAAGTCATAGTCATATATCAGGCATCTGGAGTGATTTCACGGGAGCTGTCTGGTTCTTGCAGTTATATGATCAGTGCTAAATTTATAAATGCATAGGTGCTGGTGCCTATGTTTTTCTCAGAAGCCCACCAGTGCCACTGCCAATGTCGAGGTTTACAAAAATCAAAGCTGTCTACAGCTCAAGCCTCCTTTACAGTGCTTAATTTGTTAATGAATGAGTGCTGGTGCCCAAAGATCTTCTCAGAAGCCCGCGGCTGGTGCAGTTCAATGTCGGCACTCCTAATATCACGGCTTTGTAGTCTTGAATCCACCGCCGGCCTCTTTAATGACCTACTAGAGACCCCTTAATCTCACTCTTTCAGGTTCCTGCTTTCTCTCTTTGTGACAGTTGTTCTGTCTTTTACTTCTGCCGTCTTTCTGCTTTGTGCATTTTTCCCTCTCTTACTATTGTAAATATCAGATGGAGGAAAATAAGTGCTGGTCCCCAAGAAGGAGTGTGGTGGCTCCACCATCAACCACCAGCTCAGATTAAGCACTGGATAAGATCACCTCTGTTTGGAAGCTTCAGAGATGCTCAGGGTGCAAACAACTGGTGAAAATTTGGACTCTTTCGACTTAGGAGAAGTAAATGAGAACTGGGTCTTCAGATGGTTTTGTAGGCGGTGCTCAGGTGGCCCTCTTTGATTGCTCTTTCAATTTTTAGCTCACTAATCTTGAGTAAATGTATGACGGTAGGCACTGCATCTATCTTTAAAAAATCAAGAGCTTCATTTCACAAACAGTGATTGCTGTTTAAACTGTTCATTGGCTCATGTGGTGCAACTTTTCTCCACCAGGGCTATCCTGCCTTAAAATGCTTCATGGCTTCTACATGTTACTATGGGGTTTACAGCGCTTCCGGTGATGACACTCTTTTGGTGCAAATGCACACAGCACTTTGCACACTCTCTATCTAAGGAGTCTCCAAACTTTACGGTAATAAGAGCTAATTATGTTCCGTGAAAATCACCCTGAGCTACTAATATTGCTAGTGTTTTGATTGTGACCATACCAGATAAGATTACATTAGTGGCCACCATATGCAAGCTTACCAGCAGTGTTCACCTCACTTTATCAGGAAGGGTTCCAGCAGTCATTTTTAAGAGGTTTTATCATTTTGGAATGCCTCTGATGGCTATCATATAACGCCCTTAGCTGCAATGGCCCTAACAATAATATTATTTTTAAGTTTCCTCAATGCCACATGATTTATCACTCAGATATCAGCTTCAAATATATTCTGGAAATCCAGCCATCAGTTCAGGAGTTTAGAAAATACACACATTTTCATCTCGAAGACACACTTTTCAATGTTGTTGTAGTCAAAAATAATTTTAAAAAGTAAAAGCTTCGCATTTAGTAGGCTGGGCTGCACAGGAGAGCTACTCACGGGTAGCTGGAGAGCTACCAGTAGCTCGCGAGCTACTCGTTGGAGAAGCCTGCTCTAGCTCGTTTGGCACTACATAGACGCTTGTAAACATGCACGCTACCACACTCCTGCCACTAAGATGTAATGAATGACATGATACAGTTGGCAGCAAACACACAAACTTCCAGTAGAATGTTTTAGACGGCATCCATCCAAAATCACACACATCAGCCATACATGCTGGGATTCTGAGTATGTTGAAATAGGGGGGGTTATTTACGACACCGGCTAAATGCTCATTCGCTAGGGTGAGACATAAACTCAGTGTGATAAAGACATCTTATTAATAGTTTTGGCCCTGAAAACGAGGAATAACATGCAGATTTCAGTACTTATCACACTGACATCCTGATATTTTGCCTTTTTACAAGCATTTTCCCTTGACAAATTTTTGCCAGATTTTACATGACAAAATTTGTTTGGGAGGAATAGTAAGGGTGCAATAATTAACAAACAACTTTGATTTCTGACCGCAATTTATTCCCCGAGTCATAACCAGGTTACAGTTTACTATCACCAGGTTCCAGTTAACTAGCACCATCACACATCACACCATCTTACAGTTGACTATCACAATGCTCAAACCAGCACTTGTCAGCATGACACCCCCGCACTAACATCTAACAGAGCACATTTGACAAAACACCCTACACACACCCGCGACAGATATGCTCTTTTGTCAGCTATTATAAACATATATTTACCTCTGAACCCATAAATCACAAGTACTATTTGATCATCAGTCCTTTTTATTTGGCTGAGAGAACCAATATCATTTTACTTTTTTCACAATTTTCTATATACAGGGTAAACTCTACAACAATAGGCTCCTATATTTTTTCGCTATTCACACAAATATCCTGTACATAATATTTACATTTATTTACACAAACATATACAAAAAACAAATAATATGACGTTATGTAGCTAAGTTGTACACCGTTAGTTTTTTCATAAGAGAAAAGTCCAATATTCTATACCCTTGGGGCCTTAAGCTAATTGTTCCTCAAGATAGTTAGATTTTGCTGGTCCTGAGCAGAGTCAGTAACAAAGTTTGCGATGTTCAGGCAAGGGGTAACCTTATCTTAATTAGGTTCCTTTTATTTAGGGGAGGGAAAAAAGAAAGTTGTTTCCACTGTCCCTGTTTTTTCAGGATCTCTGCTAGACTGGTTTTTATATATAGCCTACGCGTTTCGACCTTTATATGGACCTACAGAGTCATGGAAAGGTCTTCTTCAGGGCTTGCTTTGCTGTGGTATGGACATGTGATCTTGCCGGTCTCCTGCAAAAATAACAGTGAACCTTATTTAGGGTGTGCAATCGTGTAAGTTATGCTAGATCTGGTGAAACATGATCAAAGTTACGTACCTATATTCTTGTTTAGCCTATGTGGCTCAAACCGGTGGTGTTTTCTTGGCCTGTAATAGCGTAAGTGTGTCTATATTAGTGCTTCATTTGGCAAAAAGCTAGTATAGTTTATGCTCTATTGCCTCGTTGTTAGTGGGCACCTACCAGGCTGTTTTCCAAATCGATGGAGGATGCCTGTACGTTTCTTTGCTGTTATTTCTTATGTTGTTATTAAATGGATTCCAAAAGCCGTTTGAAGTTTTCTGAAAAAGAGCGGGGGGGAAAAATCGTCATGTTTGGGGTGTTATTCTGACAGTCCTCTGTTCCTTTATTTGCATGCTCCAACACCCGTGTTCAAGGGGAGAGGGGGTTTTTTAAGTTATGTAGTGGCTGTACAGCGTACTCCATAGCTCCTGGTTCTGACTTTTATATTGCTTCATGCGTTAGTATTACTCGGTGTAAGCTATGGGTCGGTTCTCATTTACACCATTTTGGACACCGCCGTGAGATTAATGTGAACGGTAGTTTCCGTTATTTTAAAAGCAACTTACGATTTTTTCAGAGGGAGAAGGCTTGAAGTTCCTTTTTCGCTCTTCGTGATCCTCGCGGTCTCGTTCTTCGTAATCCTCGCGTTCTCGCTGCTGTGGAACTGTCAGCGCTTCCTGGGTTTGTTCGTCCTCGTAACTTGACTGGTGCATGACGTCGCTACGTCATTGCGTGGTTTGTTACTTGGGATTTCATTGGGCTATCGTCATTTGACAGCGGGAGTTTTTAGCGTCCGTGTAACCATGGTAGAGTGTGTTTTTTTCTGAAACAATAAAACATCGTATGAAATGACTCCGTTGTTTAGCCGAGTATACTCTCAAAGCGACCCATTATTTACACATGCCTTCTATCGACTTAGCTTATATAAATTTCTTTTTATCGGTATGTTGAGCTGACAGCGGCGTTAATCTTGTTTGGAATTAGTTTAGGGAGAACAATAAAGTTTTCCAATTCCCGGATAGCAATGGATAAATGTCGGTATTGTTATCTGACCACATTATCATCAAGGTTACATCTCCCAAGTGGTTCTTGAGGTATCAGAGCAGATGTATTGCTGGCTTGTGATCTTGTAGTATTTGGTTCTCCTCTTGAAGGGTATTTCGACTCTTATCCTCTTTTTTCGTGAGTTACATTAGGGTATGATCTTGGTGGTGGGTGGAGGCAAAACTTGAGTTTAAGGTGGTTATATTATATTCCCGAGTTCTGTCATCTCGTTAAGGCCGTTGTCCATTGTATTCAGTAACATTATCATTCTGGCTTCTGTCCTAGACAGGCGTGATTCCATGTTACTTCCTTTTATGTGGCGTAATACTGTCCATTTAATTTCATCTGGTCCATGATTTTTTTCGGTACAGTGTGACACCATGGGTGCATTGGGTGTCCTGCATCTGATGCGTGACCTGTGTTGGGAGATCCTGTTTTTTATGGCTTGTGATGTTTTTCCGACGTATGCTAAAGAGCACGGGCACACCACGCAGTATACAACATTATGGGTGTTACAGTTTGTGAAGTTTTCGTGGTTTACAAATTTCATCCCATATATGAATTTGGTACCCTCAATGGTACTTTCACATGAAGTACAGTTCCCGCATTTTCTGTGGCCTTTTATAGGTGGCATAGACCACAGAGTACGTAGGGTTGTTTCAGGTTTTGGCAAGTTGGTATTTGCTCGTACTAATTTTTCTTTTATGCTTGTGTTTTTTTTCAAGGCAAAGATTGGTGTTTGGTTAAACGGGTGCAAGTCTTTCACTGTATTCCAGTTTTTTCGGATGATTTTTTGTATTTCGTTGGTGCGTCCTGAAAAAGTAGTAACACAAACCAATGGAGTGTCGTCCTGCTTATCCTTTGGGGTGAGGAGAGACTCTCGTGGAGTGTACCAGGCTCTTTTCATCGCTTTCTTTAGAAGTTTTTTAGGATAGCTGCGGGTTTTTAATTTTTCCAAGAGTTCTGTTGCATTTTTGAAATAATCTTCCTTTTTTGAACAGTTGCGTCTTATCCTTAAGAATTGACTGAATGGTAGATTTTCTCGTAGATTTCGTTGATGGAAGCTTGAAAATTCTAAAAAGGTGTTCCTATCAGTATTCTTCGTGAATAGTGTGGTATATAGACGGCCTTCTTCATGTTTCACCAGTATGTCTAGAAAGTTCATCTCAATTTTGTTTGAATTCATGGTGAATTGGATGTTCTGGTTTCTGTCGTTTAGCCATGTCAAGAAAGAATGTAATTGATCTATATTACCTCTCCAGAGCATGAACACATCGTCTATATACCGACGCCACATTTTGATGTGTCCGTCATGGGGATTGTTGTTGTATATCCACTTTTCTTCAAATAATGCCATGAACATTATGGCCATTTCCGGCGCAAATGGACAACCCATAGCAGTACCCATGGTTTGCAGATATTGAATATCATTGAATTTGAAAAAATTGTGTTTTAAACAAATTTCCGCAAATTTTAGTATTGCCAGAGTTGGTACAATGTGTGGTCTTGGTCTTTTTTCTAGAAAAACTTCTAGGGCTTCCAAACCGTCTTGTTGTGGGATATTGGAGTAAAGACTCACGATGTCCAATGTAACTAAAAGCTCATTTTCTTCATCAAAGGGTTGATCTTCAAGCATGTTGATGGCTTGCATAGTGTCCTTGATGTAACTTGGGGTCTCCCAAATGAGGGGTTTGAGAAACGTATCCACGTATTTTGCTGGACGCTCTAAGATGGAATTGACGCCCGAGATTATTGGTCTTCCTGGTGGTTTTTGTGGGTCCTTGTGTATTTTGGGAAGGACATACATGATCGGGGTCCTGGGGTTCTCGTTGATCAGGAATTGTGATTCCTTTTTGGAAAGCCAACCTTCTTCTATTCCATTATTTACAACGGACATGATTTTGGTCTTTATTATTTGGTTCCAGTCTTCATTTGTTTTCCGATAATATTTTTCATCGGATAGTTGGCGTAATACTTCCTGTTCGTAGCTGTCTCTGGTCCAGATCACTATCACTAAATGTTTTTGTTATATTTATGTTTATTATTTTGTATTGTTTTACTTAATACATTTAGTATAATTTATTTCTATTAATTGTTTAAATAATGATATTTTTGTAAAGTACATATTTGTATTGTGTTTTATATATTTTGTGAATATATTTATTTATTTGTAATTGTATCATTATTGTAAACATTAATATCTAAATTAATATAAAGTTAACGCTGTGTGTATATATAGTAACATCAAAAACAGTATCTGTTTTTTGACAATATTCTGGTCCACAATATTTTTGTCTCCATATTTTTTCGTTTATATGCAGGGTATGTAGCCACAATATTTTAGTTTTCTCTATTTTTTTGTGACATGTGGGTATTGCAATATTTTGTTCTCGATATTATGTCATACAACCCATCAGGTTCCTGAAGCGGTCATAGTCTGGTATCAGGTTTTCAGAATAAAATTACAGATGCACTTCAATTTCATGGAATGGAGTTACAGTCAGAAATCAGTTATCTGGAGTGATGTCACAGGTAGTTGCAAGAATGCTAAGCCCAATCATCAGGCAGATTGGGGTGAAAGCATTTTCAGACCTCAGCTTCCTGAAATGACGTCACAGTCAGACATCGGGTATCTGGAGTGAAATCACAACAAGACGTCAGGTTCATGGAGTGAAGTTAGTCAGACATGAGGTATCGGAAGTGATTCCACTGTAACTCATCAGAGTCCTCGAGAGAAGCTGCAGTCAAGAATTTAGAGCGATATCACTATAACTTTCAACTTCTTTGAGTGATTTCATAGTCAGATGTCAGTTTCTTTTAGAAAAGTTGCAGTTAAATATCAGATACCTGGATTGATGTCACAGTCAAACATGAGTTTTCAGAAGTGATGTTTCTTTCAGACATCAGAGGTCTGAAGTTGCAGCCATATATCAGATCATTGAAGGGATATCACAAGAGGTGTCAGGTTCTTGAAGTAAAGTCATAGTCATATATCAGGCATCTGGAGTGATTTCACGGGAGCTGTCTGGTTCTTGCAGTTATATGATCAGTGCTAAATTTATAAATGCATAGGTGCTGGTGCCTATGTTTTTCTCAGAAGCCCACCAGTGCCACTGCCAATGTCGAGGTTTACAAAAATCAAAGCTGTCTACAGCTCAAGCCTCCTTTACAGTGCTTAATTTGTTAATGAATGAGTGCTGGTGCCCAAAGATCTTCTCAGAAGCCCGCGGCTGGTGCAGTTCAATGTCGGCACTCCTAATATCACGGCTTTGTAGTCTTGAATCCACCGCCGGCCTCTTTAATGACCTACTAGAGACCCCTTAATCTCACTCTTTCAGGTTCCTGCTTTCTCTCTTTGTGACAGTTGTTCTGTCTTTTACTTCTGCCGTCTTTCTGCTTTGTGCATTTTTCCCTCTCTTACTATTGTAAATATCAGATGGAGGAAAATAAGTGCTGGTCCCCAAGAATGAGTGTGGTGGCTCCACCATCAACCACCAGCTCAGATTAAGCACTGGATAAGATCACCTCTGTTTGGAAGCTTCAGAGATGCTCAGGGTGCAAACAACTGGTGAAAATTTGGACTCTTTCGACTTAGGAGAAGTAAATGAGAACTGTGTCTTCAGATGGTTTTGTAGGCGGTGCTCAGGTGGCCCTCTTTGATTGCTCTTTCAATTTTTAGCTCACTAATCTTGAGTAAATGTATGACGGTAGGCACTGCATCTATCTTTAAAAAATCAAGAGCTTCATTTCACAAACAGTGATTGCTGTTTAAACTGTTCATTGGCTCATGTGGTGCAACTTTTCTCCACCAGGGCTATCCTGCCTTAAAATGCTTCATGGCTTCTACATGTTACTATGGGGTTTACAGCGCTTCCGGTGATGACACTCTTTTGGTGCAAATGCACACAGCACTTTGCACACTCTCTATCTAAGGAGTCTCCAAACTTTACGGTAATAAGAGCTAATTATGTTCCGTGAAAATCACCCTGAGCTACTAATATTGCTAGTGTTTTGATTGTGACCATACCAGATAAGATTACATGAGTGGCCACCATATGCAAGCTTACCAGCAGTGTTCACCTCACTTTATCAGGAAGGGTTCCAGCAGTCATTTTTAAGAGGTTTGATCATTTTGGAATGCCTCTGATGGCTATCATATAACACCCTTAGCTGCAATGGCCCTAACAATAATATTATTTTTAAGTTTCCTCAATGCCACATGATTTATCACTCAGATATCAGCTTCAAATATATTCTGGAAATCCAGCCATCAGCTCAGAAGTTCTGAAAATACACATATTTTCATCTCAAATACACACTTTTCAATGTTGTTGTAGACATATTAATTTAAAAAAGTAAAAGCTTCTCATTTAGTAGGCTGGGCTGCACAGGAGAGCTACTCACGGGTAGCTGGAGAGCTACCAGTAGCTCGCGAGCTACTCGTTGGAGAAGCCTGCTCTAGCTCGTTTGGCACTACATAGACGCTTGTAAACATGCACGCTACCACACTCCTGCCACTAAGATGTAATGAATGACATGATACAGTTGGCAGCAAACACACAAACTTCCAGTAGAACGTTTTAGACGGCATCCATCCAAAATCACACACATCAGCCATACATGCTGGGATTCTGAGTATGTTGAAATAGGGGGGGTTATTTACGACACCGGCTAAATGCTCATTCGCTAGGGTGAGACATAAACTCAGTGTGATAAAGACATCTTATTAATAGTTTTGGCCCTGAAAACGAGGAATAACATGCAGATTTCAGTACTTATCACACTGACATCCTGATATTTTGCCTTTTTACAAGCATTTTCCCTTGACAAATTTTTGCCAGATTTTACATGACAAAATTTGTTTGGGAGGAATAGTAAGGGTGCAATAATTAACAAACAACTTTGATTTCTGACCGCAATTTATTCCCCGAGTCATAACCAGGTTACAGTTTACTATCACCAGGTTCCAGTTAACTAGCACCATCACACATCACACCATCTTACAGTTGACTATCACAATGCTCAAACCAGCACTTGTCAGCATGACACCCCCGCACTAACATCTAACAGAGCACATTTGACAAAACACCCTACACACACCCGCGACAGATATGCTCTTTTGTCAGCTATGGCAGTACCTAAGAAAACTCTCTACTTGCACCTTACAATACTCACTACACAGCACCTTTCCAATCACACTTATAATTCACTTTCCTCAACTAGAACACTAGGCAGGCCCCAGCACCCTCATACGCACCACAGAGCACTCAAGCCATATGGATTGTAAAGTGCTGTCAACTCAACAACACACTACCACACCACACCAACGTACACCTTAGAATAATTCAGTTATTGTTGACATACACCAACCACACCCACAAAACATTGCATCATAGTTATTTTACCTTACTAATGCTATCCAGAAAACATTCACAGTCTGGGCAATGCACCACTAATCACCCAACTCAACCAAAAAATTATCACATTTTTAGTAAATGCAACAACGCAAAAAAAAAAAACACTACAAGATGTTCAACAGTCTCAAACTCCTTTTAAGTTCAGACTGACCAGCCTAAACCATTACTAAACTATTAAAAATGAGCTATTAATGACACACGAACAAGCAGCCATACACTACAGCTGAAAGGAAAAGCCAGCACTTTAGGGAAAGATTCAGAAAGTGCCACGATGTCATATTGACGTAGTTAAATTTAGACAAGTGCTGATAACATAACATGTACAGTCAGATGTGAGGTTCCTGGGGTGAAGTCACAAACACAGTTCAGGTTCAGGGAGCGAGTTGGCAGTCAGACATCAGGTATCTAGAGTGCTCTCACAGTAGAAGTCTAGTTTCTTGATTGTTGTGACAGTACCTATCAGGTTCCTCGAATGAAGTCATAGGCAGTTACCTGTAGTGAAGTAGCCACCAGGCTTAAGGTATCTGGAAGCAAATCACAGTCAGACATCAGTTTCCTGGAGTGAAGCTGCAGTCAAACAACAGGTATCAGGAGCAATGTCACAGTCAGACACCAGGGTCATGGAGTGAAGTCATAGTCAGACGTCGGGTACCTGAAGGGATGTTAACGTCAGACATCAGGTTCTTGGAATAAAGTTTCAGTTAGACATTAGGTACCTGGAGGGATGTCACAGTCAGAGGACACGTCCCTTGAATGTAGTCACAGTCAGACACTAGGCTACTAAATCGAAGTAATATCAAATCCCAGGTTTCTGGAGTCTGGCCACAAGTCTTTGAAGTCTGGGGCCAGATGTACCAAGAATGGAGTCAGTTAAAGTGGTTGCATATTGCGCACCCGCTTTTACTGAATCCATTCTGGTTTTGCAAACTGAGGTATGTACCAGTAGGCCAGCTCACAAAAACCCGATTCGTAGTGGGTCGCAATTCAACCTGCCTCATGAATATTAATGAGGTTGGCCGCACATTGCGACCCATTATGAATCGCAGGGGTGGTGGCCTTCTGAGGTCAGCAGAACACCATGTTTATGGTTGCTTTAAAATCAAATATATTTTCTAAATACATTTTTCGGAAAAAAATGAAACGTTTGAGCAACTTTTTATTTGGACAAAGCAGTGGTCCATTGGAACGCAGACTACTTTAAAAAAAATATTTGCCAACATTTACAAAGGGGAAGGAGACGCTTGGGACACCCTCCCATTTGTGAATTGGTTACCACTACGTATGTAGAGTGAGTAAAGTATTAATGTTTTGCGACCTGATTTCGGTTGCAAAACATTAATACATACCATTCCAATTAGTATTTGGAAACGCGGCCCAAAACACGCCCCTTCCAAATACAGAATGGGTATTTGGTCGCAAACCTAAATGGCGATTCACAATTTGGGTTTCGCACATGACAGAAAGCCTTTTTGCAGTCTCTTACCGCCTAATTCTGCGATTCGGACCTTTTGCGAATGCAAAAATCCTTCATACATCAGGCCCCTCGAGTGATATCCAAATCACTAGTCAGGTTCTTGGTGTGCAGTTGTAGTCAGACATCATGTATGTACACTGATATCTCAGCCAGACGTCATTCTCCTAGAGTGAAATCGCAGTCAGCCATCAGGTTTGTGGAGTGAAATCAGTCAGAAATCAGGTACTCATTTTAATACCGTACTTAGAAGAGATAGTGTACAAAGAGTGACATCACATACAGAAGTCAGGTTCCTGGAGTGATATCACGGTCAGACATCATTTATTGGAGTGATGTCACAGAGAAACATCAGGCATATATGATGACGTCCAGTCAGACATGTAGTGATACCACAGTATGACATCAGGTAAGAATTTTAATACTACAATTAGACACCAGGTACTTAGAGTGATATCACAGTCAGAAGTCAGGTTCCTGGAGTGATTTCAGTCAGTCATCAATTCCTGGAGTGATGTCACTGTCTGACATCAAGTCCTGAAGTGATGTCACAGCAAAAAATAAAAACAGGCATGTAAGATGACGCCACAATCAGACTTTAGGCTCCTGAAGTGATGTCATAGACAGACAGAAATTCCTGGAGAGGTGTCACAATCAGACCGTGGGTTGCAATTGATGCCTCCGATAGGGAGATGGGGAGGCTGACACTGGAGGTTAGAGTTTCAAGACCCCTCGCTCGGCACTCTCCCCTTCAGAGCCAGGGAGGGGAACCCACAGACCCTAGCGCCGAGACGCACATACCTTCCTCATGCTAGCACCTGCTCTGACACCGCCCTGGATCCTGCAGCCTGGGATACTGAGAGCCCGTTCGCCCCCGGTTACCGGGCTCCATCCGATACGATGCTCCAGTACTGAGTCTCGTTATCCGCGGGGCTCTCCTTTCTCAGTTATAGGCATGGAGATGGCGATGGGTGCAGCCGCCGGACATTAAGCACATGGCCAGGCTCTGCCACCCACCTCCGCGAGCACGCAGGGCGGTAGTGCTGCGCGAGCCCAACCGCCAGCAAAAGGATGCGCCTCCCGTGAGGCTGCTCAGATTTAAAGGTACAGGAGCACGGCGAGGGCATCGCGAGAGGATCCCGACACTGGGACCCGGGACATCTTCCAACGCACTGTACTGCGGCATCCTCGAGTGATGAGTACGGGGGCCTCCTTAAAGTCTGAATACCACTGGTCTATCAGACACTGTGTACCACAGCCTCCTCGGGCACCTGTATACCACAGCCTCCTCGGGCACCGGGCGCAATGAAATCTACAGCCACCGTGCACCACAGACTCCTCAGGAACCGGGTATCATGAAATCTACAGACACTGTGTACCACAGCCCCCTCAGTCACCGGGTATCATGAAATCTACAGACACTGTGTACCACAGTCTCCTCAGGCACTAGGTACAACAGAACCATCAGGCACTGGGTACATCAGCACCCTCAAACAATGGAAACCACAGCATCCCGAGACTCTGGATAGCTCGGCATCCTCGTACACAAAACCACAGCGTTCGCAGACGCTGTATACCACAGAATACCCATACTTTTTAGGTCTCGCCTTGCCATCGCGTAAGCGATCGCCAAGCGAGACTATTGTAAGGGGCTCCCAAAAGTGCTCCGAAAAGCGGATTGCATGGCGAGCACGCACACAATCACGTGCATCGTGCCGCCATGCAATCCGTTTTGCATCGCACTTCAAAGGGTCCGCTCCCCCGCCTGGAATGCGCTCCCCCGCCCCCGCCAAGCGCGCGTGCCACGCTCCGCCGGGCTTCGCTTGTTTCTCATGTTACTGAACGCCCCCCCCACCCCCCTTCTTCCTCTGTCGCACATCTATTTTCATTCTCTTTTCGCGCTGTGTTTTTTAATGCCTTTTGTTTTTACTAAAATTGTATACACTATACACTTACTTATAGGGGCATTCAGCCACTCCTCTTCATTCATTGGCCCGCTGTTATGTCATTTACATTTTTTACTTTTTGCAGTTGTGTATAGCACGAACTCGACCGAAGGTATCAGAGCCTTTACATGAGCACCAGTTGCATACCAGACGGACACATTTATTTTTAGGCACGGGGAGATAAGTGATTTTTTTGTTGCACATTTCTATAGCGTGAACTCGACCGAAGGTATCAGAGCGCTTTGCATGAGCACCGGTTGCGTTACACAAGGACACATCCAGGCACGGGGAGATTAAGTGATTTGCCCAGAATCACAGGATGTTTGAGCCTGTCTCTGATCTGCTCTTTAGCGCCATCTGTAGCGCTAGCATCCTTCTTTTGGGCTCGAGGCGCCGAAGTTGCAATCTTAAAATTATAATCTGTTAATATGTCTTCTAGGTGGTGGCAGAAGGAAAGAAAGATACAGGCCTCTCTTTTATTCAAAGAAAGAATCCTTAACTTTTACCTAACAAGGCTGTGTTTTTGCCAGTATTTTAACCGGGAACTACAAGTACCAGAATGCACCGTGCTTCGCAGAGCATGGACTGACTGAAGACCACTCGCCAGACTCGAACATGAAGCCTGGCTCTGGCTCGGCTCGAAGTGCTGTTGTAACCGCGAGATCATACCGAGCCGACCCTTGATGCGGCTTTTTGCCTGCCTCTACCCGCGATTTGGTGTTAAGGCCAGAGCTGTCAGGTTCGAATCTCGGCGCCGGCTCATCATCATGTGATTCTGGGCAAGTCACTTCATCTCCCCGCTATAAACAATGCATGGATAGTTGTGTAATACAACTGATGCCCAGGTAAAGCGCTCCAATACATGTGGCCGCTATATTTAAAAAACAGCCGAAGAATGCACTAAGAGGTTAAAACACAAAACAGAAACCTACTGACTGGCTGTTTGTACAGAGTGAAACCAGAAAACACGGATAGACACCTGCTTCCCTGCTTACATTGTGTGATTTTAGGCCAATGTTGTTTTTACCAAAACTCTTCTTTTCTTCGTTATCACTGTCACGCATGAAAGCGCTTGAGAAAGTGCGAGTTCAGGCTACCATTTGTACAAAACTATCACTTTTAATAAGTGCTTATCAGGGCAGTCCTATAACGTGCCCTGTTAATGTCAAATCTTCCACAGGTTAAAGAAATTTTTTTTTGAACTTTGAAGACTTGCTATCATATTTTACGTGAATTGTTGTATTTTTGTGCAAGTGGTTTACGGCTCGGCTCGTGCACAGCTCTGAGATCCCAACGAGACTTTGCTAGCACGTAAACGTGCCATGTCGCCCCCCACGGGTATGTGTCACTGCGCGGGGAGGGGTGGGGCCGGTGGAGAGAGACCACCCAAGGCGCTAGCCTGCTGTGACGAGCAGATGGCCCCTCCGAGTTACTTGTCCCCCCACCTCCATTACCTCCCTTTCTTCTGTTACCTCCCACCCCATCATTACTTCTCACCCACCTCCCTCTCACTCTAGTCCACCCCCTTGTTTATCCCCCGTGCGCCTGGCCACCCTTCCCTCCACCTCTCTTACTCCTAATAACTCCGCCTCCTCGTGATATGTCCCCTCTCCTCAGCTCTCTCACCACTGTCCCGCCTGCCCCCCCTTTTCATCTCCCCTCTTCATCAGTTTATCGACAACCTCCTGCGCCGCCTTCCCCCTGGCACACGCTCTTTACCTCTGCCCTCTATCACAACCCGGCAGGCTGCCCCACCTACTCGTTTACCCATTTGTCTCCCCCTCAGGTCTCTCACCACTGCCCGCGGCCGCCTTTCGTACCTGTCCACCCCGTCCCCCCATCATTACCTCTCTCATCACTGCCCTGAGCTTTCCCTTTGCTAATCTGCCCCGCAGCTCTCTTACTACTGTAGCTTCTTCTCGCCTTTTACCCCCTCAGCAGCCCCCCATCTCTCTCCACTGCCCTAAGCTCTCCCCAATCTAATCTGCCCCGCAGCTCTCTTACTCCTGTAGCTTCTTTTCGCCTCTTACCCGCTCAGCAGCTCCCGCTCTCTCTCCACTGCCCTATGCTCTCCCCAATCTAATCTGCCCCGCAGCTCTCTTACTCCTGTAGCTTCTTCTCGCCTTTTACCCCCTCAGCAGCCCCCCCATCTCTCTCCACTGCCCTATGCTGTCCCCAATCTAATCTGCCCCGCAGCTCTCTTACTCCTGTAGCTTCTTCTCGCCTTTTACCCCCTCAGCAGCCCCCCATCTCTCTCCACTGCCCTAAGCTCTCCCCAATCTAATCTGCCCCGCAGCTCTCTTACTCCTGTAACTTCTTCCCTCCGCTCTCTCAGCACTCCCCCCTCCTCTCCCACCCCTTACCTCTCTCCCCCTCTCCGCCGGGCGCTGTTGGGGGGCGGGGTCCCCGGGCGTCCGGCCATAGGACATGGACGAGGAGACGTTGACGGTGAACATCCTGGGGAGGGTCAGGGGTCCGTGCTCTCGCCTCCCCCTTCTATCGCCTCTGCTGGAGAGGAGCCGGGTGCCTCTCCCTCCTGTCGCCTCCTCCTCCCCCTCCACAAATTCAAATTCAAAGGCGCTTCAGTGCCAGACCATCTTCTAAAGTTACATTCTAGGCTCCAGTAATTATGTGGCAGAAGAGGCCCACATTATGTATCAGGGTCGAGTAAATTATGCGGCAACAAAAGGCAAATTATGCGGCACATTTTGGGATAGTAGTACTTCATTATTTTGTCATTTTTAAACTTGTTTAACTGTTTGGGCATTAGTTGCAACTCTTTAGTACCAGTTTAGCACCCAAACAGAGCAAAAAAGCAACAGAAAGTCAACCTTTGCAAAGGACAACACATGTTGGTGCTTATTTAGAAACTTTTGAACACTTTGAGCTGAAAACAAACATTTTTTTGTTAAAATTTGCAGATTATGCAGTAGATGATGGATTATGTGGGAAATGCGGCAAATTAATAATTATTCAAAAATCATTGTGGTCGCATAATCTCGTAATTCTAATGGCCTTGGTTACATTACATGCTACTAGCGTGACACCACCACTATTGTTTTATGGAATATACTAGGGTGACCAGAAATTCAGGGCAGGACTCTAAACATGCAGGAAAAAGGGTAACATTTAGGACAAAAGGTTAATTTTATGGACACATCCAAAAAGAGGTCACCCCCACTACTTTATCCGTGCATTTATTTGCTATTTCTTTATATTGCCCTGTTTATTCACTGTCCTCAGTGTGTGATTGCCAGGGGCATAGTTTCGGGGGGTGTTTGGGGTCTTACAACCCCAATGTATCCTGTAGTAAATAATTATGTACAGGTGCTTTAAATCGGGTAGGGTGAGGAGGTGTTTGTCGGATTTCACTTGAGATTTTTACATACACATACACATGCAGACAAAGACACACACACAACTCTTTTTTTTTTTCTTTCAGTTTTTTTTTTTTTTTTAATGAAGATTTTTATTTTCTTTAGAGCAGTACAGAATAACATTTGGGTATACACTTTTCTCATAGCATAGAACAGTACAACACATGATATCACAATTAGCCCCTTGAAATCACCTCTCTGTAACTTTACATCTCTGATATCTACGCCCCATATGTAAGCCCCGTGGTGTCTCCTATCAGTCTGTGTCTGAGGTTTCATCTTCCTGCGCCGGTGGTGGATCGCATATGCCTCCTCTGAATTTATTCCATGCCCCCCATACTTTACCCCATTTACGAGGGCAACAACTCTCTTTTAAAGGTCTTAAAAATAGTTATTTTACAAAATATTGTGTTTTTTAGGTACCCCTCTCAATCTGCACTCCTCTCCCTTCCTACTGCCTCTTAAGGCCCCTCCTGCCCGGCTTCTCATATAATTTATTTTTAACCAGCGTGATTGTTGGGAAAACTTAGCTTACACCTCTGCCCCCCCACACTCTCCATCTTACTGCCAAAGCTACGCCCCCAGTGATTGCCTCTCGTTATGCTATATTCAGGGGGTGCATTATGCCGTTCAATAGTAAATTCATGGGGTGTCAAGGGCCTCTCCGCTCCCAAAATGTACCCAATCTTTCTCTGGAGAAAGCAACGTCAACATTTTGATTATGTTTCTAAACATTTTAAAACCCATTTCAAACAGTTTGGGAAACAATTAGGTACGTGCAGGTCCAACAAAAGCCGCTACTAAAACAAGCATTTGCAATGCAATAGGTCTCGCAGTTACGAGAGTTTCAGCTATTGGCATTGTAAATAACAATGCCTTTTATTTATGTTTTTAAAAGAAAAACAAAAATAAAAAGTATTATTATTTGCAATATCAATAGCTCAAATTCGCGTAAATGCGAGACCTATTGCATTGCAAATGCTTGTTGCTTCCAGTGTCGCTGGGTACAATAGCATCCGCATACACTAAGCGCTAAAGCATCCTAGGCACGGGGCACCACAGCATCCTCCGACACTGAATTCTCAACATCCTGCTATACCGAGTACCGCATCACTGTCAAACACTGAATACCACTGATCTGTCTGATACTGGGCATCACATCATAGGTTGACAACACGTACTGAGGTATTCTCAGAAACTGGGTAAGGAGCAGTCAGACAATGGGTCCGTATAAACCTCAGACACTGGATACCACAGCATTCGCAGACAGTGGATACTAAAGCATCATCCGACACAGGCTCTAACATTTTCAGACACTAGTACAAAAGCACCGTAAGGTACTTGGTGCCACAGCTAAACCTGGGCGGTGAACTCCGTTCCATTCACAGAGTTTTCGACACTCCGCAGTACTTGGAGCATGCAGAGTTCCCCAAAAATCTGAGGAGCAGAGTTTTTTTCTCGCTCACGCTCATCAACGTCAAGTTGGCGAGCGAGGAAAATTCACCTCCCGGCGAGATTTTTCCTAGCTCGCGCACACCAAGGTCTAGATGGTGAGCGAAGATCATCAACCGCCTGGTGAGATTTCTCAAAGCGGGTGTTCGGATTTCTCAATGCGAGTGGTCACAGTAGGTCGAAACAACTCGCATCGAGAGACCTTCCATTCGCATTGAGAAAGCTGCAGCTCGAGTAGAAAATCTACTCGAGCAGCAGAAAGGAAGCTTCACCCTCTTGCGCTGCGCATGGTGCCGTTCGCGATGATTTTACAGTGCGGGACAAACATCCGGTGCTCAAAATCACTGCGAACGGCATGACCCTAACACGCTCCGCTGCTCGCAGAACTCCACGTAGAGCAGCAGAGTTTTTTTGTCACTTTTAGGAGTTCCGCATAGCTGAACTCCATGAACTCCGCCCACTGTTAGCCACAGCATCCTCAGCCAATAGGTATGACACAGCCTCATCCAAACCTGGAGACCGCAGCTTCCCTAGATCCCAGGACTGTGTATCACAGCATCCTTAGGCCCTCGATATCACAACACTCTCAAACACAGTAACAAGGCGTCCCCAAACATTAAGTCCCACATTATCCTTAGAGACTGAGTTCCACATCTTTCTAAGACATTGTGGCCTTCAGCATCCCCAGACACTGGGTCCCACAGCATCGCCGGACACTGGGAGTACAACTGCATCCTCAGGTACTGGGTACTGCAGTATCGCCATGCTCAGAGCCTACAGCATCCTCAGATAATGGGTATAATGACATCCTCCACCACTGGGAACTACAGAACTTCGGGCTCTGGGTACCACAGCATCCTCAGACACTAGAACAAAAGCACCATCAGATACCGAGTCCCACAGCAACCACAGGCACTCGGTATTACAGCATCGCCAGGCACTGGGGACCACAGCATCCCTAGACATTGGCTACTCCATCCTTTCCAGGCACTGTGTGTCGCGGCATCAGTGGGCACTGAATGTCACAGTAGTCTGCATCATTGACGCCGAATACAACTACATCGTCAGACAGTGGGTATCGCAGCGTCGCCATACACTGGAAACCACAGCCTCGTCGGGTCCTGGATACCACAGCATCCTCGGACTGTAGTACAACAGCATCGTCAGGCACTGAGTACAACAGCATTCTCATCTGCTGGCCACTAGAGCACTGCCAGCATCCTGACACTGGCTACTACAACTCCAGGCACTAGGCATCTCACACCATCCGACAATGGGTACCAAAGTGTCCCCAGACACTGGGTGCCTCTTATCCCAGCGCCATCACACTGGGGACCAAAGCGTCACCTAACATTGGACAACACAGCATTCGAAGACACTGGGCTCTAAAGCATCCTTAACCACTGGCACCCACAACATCCTGAAACAGAGTAAATCGCAGCTTCGTCGTCAGACACTTTGTAACACTCTGCCACAAGCTCAAGGAACCACAGCATCACTAGAAACAAGGTACCAAAGCAAGATAACGCTGCCCATCTGTGCATCCTGACGCTAGCCAATCACAGCATCCACAGCACAAAGCTCAGGCACTTGGAATCACAGCAATCCCAGACTTAATACAGAAACATCCTTGGCATTTATCAACCTCAAAAACTGGGTACCACAACATCTTTAAAAACGTGCTACCAAAACATCTAGACAATGGGTGTCAAACGTTCCTAGCACAACATGATATATTATCCTAACATATGGAACCACAAAACTCTCGGAGGGTGGGCGTGACAACATCGCAACACTGGGAAAACACAGCACCCCCAGGTGCAAGCCAAATCATCCTCAAATAGTGGTACCACAGTATTATGCCACTGAATACCACAGCATCCCGATACGGTCAACTTCAGGACCCTTAATAATATGGACCCTCTGTATCCTGAAACACCGTATCAAGGACAGTTTCAATAGCAGTAACCTCACAAACACACCCATTGGGTACAACAGCATACTCACAAATGGAATACCAAAGCACAGTGACCCTTAGGGCTACCTCTTCAGATTCCTGGTCGCATTCTATCAGTAGCGACACGGTACCCCAGCATTCTCAAAGATGGGATACCACAGTATATTGCCACTGGTAGTAAAGTATCCACAGATACTGGGTGCACTGCATTGTGACGCTAGGAGCCACAAGATCCAGTTACTGCGTATAACAGCGCACTCTGCAGTGACACTAGGAGCCACAACATCCCGTCACTGCACTCTGCAGTGAAACTAGGAGCCACAACAATCACTTACTGCTTATAACAGCGTGTACTGCAGTGACACTAGGTCGGAGCCACAGCATCCAGTCACTGCTAGTAACAGCACACTGTGCAGTGACAACAGGAGCCACAACAACCAGTTACTGCTTATAACAGCGTGTACTGCAGTGACACTAGGAGCCACAGCATCCAGTCACTGCTAGTAACAGCACACTGTGCAGTGACAACAGGAGCCACAACAACCAGTTACTGCTTCTAACAGCGTGTTCTACAGTGACACTAGGGGCCACAACTTCCAGTTACTGCTGATAACAGTGTGTTCTGCAGTGACACTAGGAGCCACAGCATCCAGTCACTGCTAGTAACAGCACACTGTGCAGTGACAACAGGAGCCACAACAACCAGTTACTGCTTATAACAGCGTGTTCTACAGTGACACTAGGGGCCACAACATCCAGTTACTGCTTATAACAGGGCACTCTGCAGTGACACTAGGAGACACAACAACCAGTTACTGTTTATAACAGCGTGTTCTGCAGTGACACTAGGAGCCACAGCATCCAGTCACTGCTAGTAACAGCACACTGTGCAGTGACAACAGGAGCCACAACAACCAGTTACTGCTTATAACAGCGTGTTCTACAGTGACACTAGGGGCCACAGCTTCCAGTTACTGCTGATAACAGTGTGTTCTGCAGTGACACTAGGAGCCACAGCATCCAGTCACTGCTAGTAACAGCACACTGTGCTGTAGTGACACCAGGAGCCACAACATCCAGTTACTGCGTATAACAGCGCACTCTGCAGTGAAACCAGGAGCCAAAACATCCAGTTACTGCCTATAACAGCACACTCTGCAGTGACACTAGGAGACACAACAACCAGTTACTGCTTATAACAGCGCACTCTGCAGTGACACTAGGAGACACAACAACCAGTTACTGTTTATAACAGCGTGTTCTGCAGTGACACTAGGAGCCACAGCATCCAGTCACTGCTAGTAACAGCACACTGTGCTGCAGTGACACCAGGAGCCACAACATCCAGTTACTGCGTATAACAGCGCACTCTGCAGTGAAACCAGGAGCCAAAACATCCAGTTACTGCCTATAACAGCACACTCTGCAGTGACACTAGGAGACACAACAACCAGTTACTGCTTATAACAGCGCACTCTGCAGTGAAACTAGGAGCCACAACACCCAGTTACTGCGTATAACAGCACACTCTGCAGTGACACTAGGAGACACAACAACCAGTTACTGCTTATAACAGCGCACTGTGCAGTGAAACCAGGAGCCACCACATCCAGTTACTGCGTATAACAGCGCACTCTGCAGTGAAACTAGGAGCCACAACATCCAGTTACTGCTTATAACAGCGCACTCTGCAGTGACACTAGGAGACACAACAACCAGTTACTGCTTATAACAGCGCACAATACAGTGACACTAGAAGCACAACATCCAGTTACTGCATGGTGGCAGTCGGGACATCGGGGCACTGGCAATAAAGAGGGTGAAGGGGAAGCAAAGTATGTACATCGAGGGGGATATTCTCAAAAACGTGTGATAACCATCACAAATTTAGCTTAACGCACCTTTGCATATCGCAGTCAATCGCGGTAAATCAATGCCGTGTTAACGTAGTATTCTCAACTTGGCGGCACCATGCGATAGTCCCACGATAACGCCTCAAATGACCGCGTTAAAATCAACGCGATGCCGCAAAAATGCGAAACACGGACGCGAATAAAGTTGCGATAAGGCCAACCGCGATACAAAAATCTGCGATAACCAGCGATAGGCCTGCAATTCCCACGCGTCATGCGGGAAAATGCACTATAAAAGCTGAACAAGCAAAATACACCATAAACAAAATAAACTGCATAGCAACATGGATGCACCCAGAACGAGTGCCCAGGTCAACGCGAACCCCACAAGCCCCACAGACCACCTGTAAGGAACGTCAGGGTCGAGGAAGGCCAAGGAGAAGAGGAAGACGGGGGACAGTCCACATGACAACAGCATCGTAGTCACGGAGGTGACAGAACACTAACAACAACTGTCCGTCACCTCCACCGTGTCATTGGCAACACAGACAGTAAAATGGCATTTCATCGTGAATGCAGTTGGAGTGTTGAGGAGGCCAAGATGCACTGGCACGATGTGAAAATATAAACCAAGCAGAAACCTGTTGCCAACAGGAAGGCAGCAACGGCGACAGAAGGTGGGAGTCCTGCGCCACAGGAGGAGCTGGAGCAAATGGTGGCCACAGTCATCAGTGTGGAGACGGTGCAAGGATTCGGGAGTCCGGACACTACTCGACATGACCTGACACAACATCAACAGGGTGAGTAACAAACAGGGACTGGGGGAACTGGGGGGGACGGGCACAATGGCACACATGCACAACGACGTGTAGCACACCGCACACCCACAAGGACCCTGGGTCATGTCCCTGATCCTAGTGGCACACTGCAGCACACATACGAACATCAAGTAGGCCCCCGTCCACCATGTGACCAAAGGGGTCCCACTCCACACATCATCAATTCCACAATACACACATGCACCTGTGCGAAACCCAGCATAGCTGCACATGTGAGAGCCACACTGACAATGCAAGTTACACCACATGACGAGTAGCATGGCTGGAGTACAATCACCATGACATTGTGCACGCCATGACACTGAGGTGGCTGAGTGTGGACCACATCCGGAAAGGAGCAGGTCACACTCTGACACATCCACGTGCACAAACAACCACTGACGTCAACAATACATCTGCAGACAAATAATGCACAAGAGTACAAAAACCGTCCAAGAGCACAAATGACCCAAGTCGCCAACATCACCGCACCTTAAAAGCACAAAAGCCAAAGGCACACAGCCTCCAAGGGATAAGGGGCAGCAAAATCACAGCTGCAGGTGCGACTCTCCCACAATGCAGCACACACACATAGCAATGATAGCACATCCACATGGACGACAATGTGGTACACAGTGCAACACTTACACTGCAGAACAGAGGACACAACTGGGTCCGCTTGTGTGTAGAAAATGGCCAATCACATCTGACACAGCAGGAAACTGTGAGATGAAAATGTACGTATACAACCTCACCTACGTCATGTACTACAGATGTCCACTGTCCCGCATCAAATAGTTCGCCCCCCCAAACAGTCACAATGTAGATTGTCATGCAGTCTGCATGTAAACTTGAACAATGCGTCAAATTACATGCCAACACAATGTCAACAAGCATTTCCCCTTCACATTGCAGAGAGACAAACACCTCCAGCAGAGCAGACCAGACAACTCTACAGTGATGCTGAAGAGGACCTCCACACTTTCGACAACGATGCCCTACAACAGTTCATGGACATCTTAGGCAATCGACCTCCAGGAGCAGGGCAGCACCGCTGCATCAAGGATCCCCCAACCCCTGCGTAGACAACACAGCTGGACGCACCACCCTGGCTGGCTCCCAGCAGCCCACCGAAGCACACATCGCATTCCAAGGCCAAGTGTCAGACTACCAGAAGGGGGTGGCCGAACATGTGCGGGTGGGGTACTACCTCATGGAAGCCGAACTAGATCACACATGTGGGTGTCTAAGTCCCATCAGGGCCCACCTACACTCCCCAACGGAGACCCACACTGCGATAGAGACACATGCCTTTGCACATTTCCAGGTACTGAACCACACCCAGAGCCACGGGATAATCATCCACACCCCCACCCTGGACTGGTGTACGCCGACCCAGTTCACTCCTCTTACGTATTGCATGGGGGACGACAAAGCTACATGTGCAATGTCTCACCTGCTGCCTGCGCTGACATGGCTGCGTCCACTGTACACGGCACAATGTAATGTTGTAAGGCCCGGGCCTTAATGCATACATCATGAGCACATGGACACACTCAGATAGTTAGTTGAACAGGCTACGAGCACGTGCGCTCGATACCTTTATTGGTATGGTCACATGTACAGAGATGCATGTGCTGGATGTGTGTGGGGTGAGTGTAAGCCAGCCCTTGGAGTCGTTGGTGCTGGCAACAACTTGAACAGTGATCACAAATAAAGCGGAAACAGAAAACACCAGCATAACAGAAACAACTGTGAAGCGTTATGGTGGTAGCCGGAGAAAGTACAGTGTCCACCCAACATGCAAGCAGAATGGACCATGATTTGTGATGCACTGAGTTAGTGGCACCTGAAGAGCTGAGCAGGGTATCAAGCTGATAATGGCACCCACGACAGGTGTGGCAACTCTGATGGTCTGGCAGTAAGACACTTCCTACTCCGGGAACCTGTTGTTTGGAGTTGGTCCTGGCAGTGGTGGCATATGCATTCTGAGGTGATGCGACAACCGGGCTGGTCAGGACTCGATTTGATGTGTGTGCCCATGTGCACCGCAGTTGAGGCCAGAGGCAGCGGACAGCACAGGCCACAGACACATGGCCTAGATTACCCCCAGTCCATCGACCCAGAGGCAAACCAATATGCAATCAGACAGGGGCCATGACTTGAGCTGCACAGAGTTAGTGGCCCCGGATGCACTGCGGCTGGCACAGGCACAACGCCACGGGACGGTGACTTGCGGTGCAGTGAGATAAGGCCACGCGAGCTGAGCGGGTCCTCGTCGATGTAGAAGGTGAATGTAGCGGAGGTTTGCGGGGGACAGTGGAAGGTGTCCACCAGGACATGATGCAGCGGGCAGAAGCCGGCCGGAAGCGGCAAATGGAGGAGTGGAATGCTTCAGCCTCATTTTTGCCACAAAGTCTGTATCACCGACATGATGATGAAGACAACCCCCAGTCCATAGACTCAGTCGCCACCAAACTTCAACCAGAGAGTGTCCATGGATGTTGGGGAGCAGAATTCTTGGCACCGGAGCTGAAAGGGGATGCAGTCTGCAATGAGCCCAGTACAATGACATCAAGTCTGCCATGAAGAAATCATGACTGAGTTCCCAATCTGTGACCTACTCGACCGCAGTGTATGCTGGAGGCAGCGGTCCACATGGGCCCACAGACACGTGTGGTTGGGATGCCATCCACATACTTTGTGTCACTACATCGAAGGGAGTATAGTGATTTAAACTCTGCATTGATATGTATACTCAGCCATTGTATAATCAAGACTCAGTGCCAAATGTGTGACCTACTTGACCGCAGTGTGGGCACGAGTCAGCGGTCAGTAGGGGCCCACAGCCACATGTCGTTGGCCCGCGATGCACATAGTTAGTGACACCAGAGCAGTTGTCGGCAGTGTTCGATCATCTGCGTACTGAACAGCGTCTTCCTCTTACTCGTCTCCTTGCATACAATGATATGAACTCAGCCATGCAGAAATCATGACTCGGTTCCAAATGTGTGCCCTACTCGACCGCAGTATAGGCCGAAGGCAGTAGTCAGCAAGGGACCACAGACAGGTGTAGTTCGAATGCTATGCACAGAGTTGGTGGCACCACAACGAAGGGAGTACACAGATATAAACTCAGCCATAAAGTGTGTACTGTGCTATTGCATAATCAAGACTCAGTTCCAAATCTGTGACCTACTTGACCGTAGTGTAGGCCGGAGGCAGCAGTAGAGTACATCAACAAGAAAGGAGTAAAGCGGGCCTGTGTCGCTGAGGCCGTGATGGTCTGAGGAGGCTGCCAAGGTCCCGGGCCTCGGGCTTGGAGCTTGCGCCGGCACTTGGTGGGCCCTCTTTGACACACGCCAGTGTCGGAAGGTGAGCAGTGAGGCATGGCTGCGCAGGGTTTGACGGGTTTGGGGACCAGCGGCCCGGGGTGCAGCAGGTGCACAGGATCGCAGGCCGCACCACTCACGGCGTCGGTGTCGGCCTCGTGGCGGGGTGGGAGACGCTGCCCTGGCAGACATGTTGGGCATTCCGTCAGAGAACCATGCCCACAGCTAAGTGCTTTTTATTCACAACCCTACGCTGGCCTGGCGTACGACGGGCCAGCCCAATGCGCACACGCTTACGGGGGGGACATCACCAGCTCCATTTCCGTGATCTTCCCCACTGGCTGGGGTGACATGGTTGCGTCCACTGTCCACTACACTCCAAACACCAGCAGTGCATGTAGACATGGATATGTCTGTTGTCTGCATACCGCAGTCTATCCAGCACATCTCCGCCACACTTGGCATTGTGTACATTCTCATTCATGGATCACTCGCCTCCTTTGCATATGCCTGGTTCCCACCTCTCCCCACATTCCGCTATTGTGTGGCTGAGGTGCCATGCCGTTGATGGCTGATGTACATGGCTCACCAAGGTTGCCACAGTAAAAAGTGCTGTCGTGTCTGGTGGGTGGCATGTTGTTTGGTCATGTTGTATGTGATTTTGTGACGTGTGCATTGCCAGAGTTGTGAGTTGCATGATTGTGGAGTTGAGGTTTGTGGTGTGTTCATTTGGTACTTGCAAACGAGCAGTGCATTCCCATAGGTGCCGTCCTGGAAGCGCTGGTTGATGTTGGACTGTCGGAAGATGAAGGAATCATGCACACTGCCTGGGTACTTGGCTATGACATTGGTGAAGAGTCCCCGGTGGCCCTCTATTGCCTGCACATTGATGGAATGCGTGTGCTTTCTGTTGCGGTAATTGTGTGCTGTGTCACCAGGGGGCACAAGTAGGACATGTGTGCTGTCGATTGCCCCCAACACGTGCGTGCATCCAGCTATGGCATAAAGTCCTTGCTTGGTCTCCAGTTGTTCCTGTGCATTGTGGGGGGCGTATAGGTACTGGGGTACCAGGCTGATGATGGCATCCAGGACATGTGTGAGGGACTTGGATGGGGCTGGCTGTGAGACTCCTCCAAGTCTGGCGGTTGTGGTTGGGAGGTACCAGAGGCCAACAGGTTCAGCACAGCCACCAGCTTTGAGTGGGGTGCGATGTTGGTTGTCCGCTGTGTTGGTGCCGTCAGCCTGTTGTGCGATGATGGTCAGGATGCGTAGGATGGTTGTCCTTTTGAGGCTGTAGTGGGCAATGACATTGTCTGGTGTTAAGTCTGTGAGGCTGGTGCGCTTCCTGAGGGTCAGCTGTCTTTGTCCGCTCTGCCTCTGTGGGGGTCCGGGGGGTGGCGGTCCTGGGTGGGGTGTCGGTGGTTGTTGGGGCCCTGTTGGGGCTCCGAGCTGCAAGATGAGTAGCTCCATAGCATCTGTTGTTCTTCAGGTGTGGCTCTGGGCTGGGCTCCCTTTATGCTGCAGGTTGTCGTCCGACTTTACACCACGTCAGAGCAGGTGTTAATTTCCTGCTGCTAAAGCGCCTTATCACCTGTTTTGTGGTCTTATAGCCGATGTGGCTGGTCTTTGAGAATGTTGAGGTGTGGTGTTGCTGCTTTTTGCTCGGGAACGCCTACTCTGCATCTCATTAGCGATAGTTGCCAGGGTCATCTGTGGCGATGTTTTTTGCGGATGCTTTCGCAGGAAAACTGGTGGTATCGGCTGTTAGCACCAGCTTGTGAATGGGGCAATAATTTTATCGCGACTTTGGCTGCGATAAAGTGCCAATAACTCGGCGATGGCTCTTTGAGAATATGCCCCCTAGTGTCGGAATTGCTCAATATGAAACCAACAACTCTGGATTAACCCGAACTTCTCCACTTAACTAACTTGTGTGATACTAGGCAATTGTTTTATTTTACTTTACCTCCTTTTTCATTATTACATAAGAGGATCTCGAAATACACGACTGCAGCATGTGTGCTGTACAAAACCTTCTCCTGTGTTTGGCTAAATAGACCATAATGTTGTCCATGTATAATATGAGCCCAGGACACCCAAACAGTGCTTGTAACAACTGACTTGCCTCTTAGTTCACTAGTTCACTGCCATTGTTGTCAGGGTGGGGGGAGGTGGAGACTTGAAGTTTCTAAATTCATGTTTGAAAACTATTGTTTAGAAAAAAAAATCTCAATATACTGATATAATCTGATGTACTAAGGTGAAACGGTTCTGCATGCTAAGGATATACACATTTTGAATTTTAAACAGACTTTAACATATTTTTAAACTTTTGCTCCAGGATCAGCCGCGGCCCGTGGAGGGAGTTCTGTGGGGCGGTAAGGCGGGGCGGGGGAGGGGCAGGGTGGGGGGTTCTATAAACCGGAATATGGATAATTACAGGTAAGTAAACAATTCAATAAATAAAACGAATTTCGTAGCGCGCGCTGCATCGCATTTTGCGATGCAGCGCGCGCTACGAAATTCGTTTTATTTATTTAATTGTTTACATACCTGTAATTATCCATATTCCGGTTTTTAGAACCCCCCACCCTGCCCCTCCCCCGCCCCGCCTTACCGCCCCACAGAACTCCCTTCGCGGGCCGCGGCTGTCCAGGATGTCATTAGAAATAGAAGTGTTTCTAAATGTAAGCTGCCTAGGAACACCTAGTTACTTTTTTCTGTGAAGTTAAATTAACCGTTAAATAAATGTTTGCCTGTTTATTAAACATTTTTTAAATGTTCGTTCTGAGTCAAGTCCAGTGCTGCCGTTGACCATGGGGCCGCATGTGGCCCGGGACGTACTTTTAGTATCACTGGATTAGACAGACCCAAGGAAATATGGCGGCTTTCCGTTCATTCTTGCTTGTAGGTGACCCCTGTGCCCCCACAGCCGGTCGCTCCTCTTCACTGCTCTGCCTACCTGTCGCTGCCTGGCACCTGCCCACCCTGTAACCTCCGCCTGATGCCACTTACCTGGTTTCACGCCTCCTCCTGCCTCCTACCTCCTGCCTCCTGCCTGCTGCTTCCCAGGTTCCGCCTGTCGCTTCCTGCCGCTGCTGCCCCTCCTCGCCCGCTGACCTCCGACGCTGCCCCGGTGACTTCTGCTCCGTTTTTCCCGCCGTTTCCGCCACCGCTGACCCGCTCTCCTCCTTCCTGCTCCCGCCTGCAGTCCCGCCTCCCCCACTGCCCATTGGACAACCCGCTCCCGCCTCCCAGCTGACCCTCCCTCCCGGCTCCTTATTTAAAGGGACAGTAGCGGGCTGGTCAGTGTGACCCCTGTGCCCCCACAGCCGGTCGCTCCTCTTCACTGCTCTGCCTACCTGTCGCTGCCTGGCACCTGCCCACCCTGTAACCTCCGCCTGACGCCACTTACCTGGTTTCACGCCGCCGCCTCCTGCCTCCTACCTCCTGCCTCCTGCCTGCTGCTTCCCAGGTTCCGCCTGTCGCTTCCTGCCGCTGCTGCCCCTCCTCGCCCGCTGACCTTCGACGCTGCCCCGGTGACTTCTGCTCCGTTTTTCCCGCCGTTTCCGCCACCGCTGACCCGCTCTCCTCCTTCCTGCTCCCGCCTGCAGTCCCGCCTCCCCCCACTGCCCATTGGACAACCCGCTCCCGCCTCCCAGCTGACCCTCCCTCCCGGCTCCTTATTTAAAGGGACAGTAGCGGGCTGGTCAGTGTGACCCCTGTGCCCCCACAGCCGGTCGCTCCTCTTCACTGCTCTGCCTACCTGTCGCTGCCTGGCACCTGCCCACCCTGTAACCTCCGCCTGACGCCACTTACCTGGTTTCACGCCGCCGCCGCCTCCTGCCTCCTACCTCCTGCCTCCTGCCTGCTGCTTCCCAGGTTCCGCCTGTCGCTTCCTGCCGCTGCTGCCCCTCCTCGCCCGCTGACCTCCGACGCTGCCCCGGTGACTTCTGCTCCGTTTTTCCCGCCGTTTCCGCCACCGCTGACCCGCTCTCCTCCTTCCTGCTCCCGCCTGCAGTCCCGCCTCCCCCCACTGCCCATTGGACAACCCGCTCCCGCCTCCCAGCTGACCCTCCCTCCCGGCTCCTTATTTAAAGGGACAGTAGCGGGCTGGTCAGTGTGACCCCTGTGCCCCCACAGCCGGTCGCTCCTCTTCACTGCTCTGCCTACCTGTCGCTGCCTGGCACCTGCCCACCCTGTAACCTCCGCCTGATGCCACTTACCTGGTTTCACGCCGCCGCCGCCTCCTGCCTCCTACCTCCTGCCTCCTGCCTGCTGCTTCCCAGGTTCCGCCTGTCGCTTCCTGCCGCTGCTGCCCCTCCTCGCCCGCTGACCTCCGACGCTGCCCCGGTGACTTCTGCTCCGTTTTTCCCGCCGTTTCCGCCACCGCTGACCCGCTCTCCTCCTTCCTGCTCCCGCCTGCAGTCCCGCCTCCCCCCACTGCCCATTGGACAACCCGCTCCCGCCTCCCAGCTGACCCTCCCTCCCGGCTCCTTATTTATGACGCCCCCTGAGCGACCGCGCAGCGGACGCGCGCAGCGGTAGCGCCGACTGAGCGCCGAAGGTGCGCCAAAGGTAAGCCCGTCTGCGCCCGTCCGCGCCTGGACCGCGCCCGGCACCCTCATCTACAGACCCCCGGGACCACGCGCACAGTTCTGCGAAGACATCACGGACTTCATCAGCCCTCACGCCCTCCCCTCCGCCGACTACATCCTCCTCGGGGACCTCAACTTCCACCTGGAGAACAACAACGACCGCAACACGACCACCCTGCTGGACAACCTCGCCAACCTCGGACTCCAGCAACTGGTCAACACCCCCACCCACTACGCCGGCCACACGCTCGACCCCCTCTTCTCATCCAGCAAGCACGTCACCTTCAGCCACTGCACCGGACTCCACTGGACTGACCACAGCTGCGTCCACTTCAGCTTCAAGAAGAACACGGTCCACCACCACCCGAAGCAGGTTCCCCACAGAAACTGGAGCAAGATCACCGTCGACCAGCTCACCACCTCCCTCAGCCAGAACCCACCGGTCAGGACAACGGACCCTAACACAGCAGCCCTCGACCTCACGCAATGGCTGACCTCCTGTGCCAACGACCTCGCCCCACTGAAGAACCCACTCACCAGGCCCAGAAGCAAGAAGGCCCCCTGGTTCACCGACGAACTCAAGGACTCCAAGAAGGCCTGCCGCACCCTCGAGAAGGCCTGGCGCCTCCACAAGACCACCGACAACATGACCGCCCTCAAACTCGCCACCCGCAGACATCATCAGCTCATCCGCACCACCAAGAAGAAATCTTTGAAGGAACGACTGGACAAGAACGCCCATGACAGCAAGGAGCTCTTCAACATCGTTAAGGAGTTCTCCAACCCCAGCACCGGCAACAACGACATCACTCCCTCGCAGGACCTCTGCGACTCCCTCGCCTCGTACTTCCACCGCAAGATCGCCGACATCCACAACAGTTTCGGCGCTCCACCCCCGCACCCATCGACCGAACCTACACACCCCGCCGCTATCCTCCAGACATGGACCAAAGTGACCCCCGAAGACACGACACGCATGATGAACACCATCCACTCCGGATCTCCGACCGACCCATGCCCCCACCATGTCTTCAACAAGGCCACCTCTACCATCGCACCCCACCTCCGAGACATCATCAACGCCTCCTTCGACACAGCCACCTTCCCGGAGAGCTGGAAGCACGCCGAGCTCAGCGCACTACTGAAAAAACCAACAGCGGACCCGACCGACCTCAAGAACTTCCGCCCAATCTCGCTCCTTCCATTCCCTGCCAAAGTCATCGAGAAGGTCGTCAACAAGCAGCTGGCCGCCTTCCTCGAGACGAACGGATCCCTCGACCCATCGCAATCCGGATTCAGAGCCAACCACAGCACCGAGACCGCCCTCATTGCAGCCACCGATGACATCCGAGCCCTGCTCGACAAAGGTGAAACAGCGGCACTCATCCTCCTTGACCTCTCCGCAGCATTTGACACTGTCTGCCACCGCACCCTAGTCCAACGCCTCAACGACACCGGCATCCAGGGGATTGCTCTGGAATGGATCATCTCATTCCTCTCCGGCAGAACACAGAGAGTACGCCTCCCTCCGTTCCGCTCTGAGGCCACCGAAGTCATCTGCGGCGTCCCGCAAGGATCGTCGCTCAGCCCCACTCTCTTCAACATCTACATGAAACCCCTCGCTGCCATCGCACGCCAACACAACCTCAACATCATTTCCTACGCCGATGACACCCAGCTGATTCTCTCCCTCACCAGAGACCCCGACACCGCCAAAGCCGACCTACACGAAGGGATGAAAGATGTCGCCGAATGGATGAACATCAGCCGCCTGAAGTTGAACACGGACAAGACAGAAGTCCTCATCCTGGGACCGTCGCCCTCCGCATGGGACAATTCCTGGTGGCCCCCGGCCCTGGGCACCGCACCCAAGCCAACGGACCACGCACGCAACCTGGGCGTCATCCTGGACTCCTCCCTATCGATGACCAGACAAGTCAACGCTGTCTCCTCATCTTGCTTCCACAACCTCCGCATGCTCCGCAAGATCTTCAGATGGATCCCGACCGAGACCAGGAAGACTGTCACCCAGGCCCTCGTCACCAGCAGACTAGACTACGGAAACACCCTCTACGCCGGTACAACAGCCAAGCTTCTGAAAAGACTTCAGCGTATCCAGAACTCCTCCGCCCGTCTCATCCTGGACGCCCCCCGACGCAGCCACATCTCGAGCCACCTGAGAGACCTGCACTGGCTCCCTGCCAACAAGAGGATCACGTTCAGACTCCTCACCCACGCACACAAATCCCTCCACGACCTGGGCCCAAGGTACCTCAACGACCGCCTGACCTTCTACACGCCCACCCGACAGCTACGATCCGCGAACCTCGCCCTCGCCGTCGTCCCTCGCATCCAGAGAGCCACCGCCGGAGGAAGATCCTTCTCCTACCTAGCGGCCAAGACATGGAACTCCCTGCCCGTCCACCTGCGGCTGACCCAGGACCACTTCGCCTTCAGGAAACAGCTCAAGACCTGGCTGTTCGAGCAGTAGCAGACCCCCTCCCCCAAGTGCCTTGAGACCCTTCCGGGTGAGTAGTGCGCGATATAAATTCCATGATTGATTGATTGATTGAACAAGACCCTCTCCAGACCTCCCAGGAGGCAAAATATTTTTGTCCTTCTCCTGGGTGGAAGGAGGGTCTTGAGGCACCAGAAAAGGCTTGCACAATAGGCCATTAGTATTTTCCGTGGTCCTCTTTCGCAGGGTGTGAGTGCAGAGGAAACAAGGCCCACTTCAGTGCTTAATTTGAGCCGGTGGTTTCCGGTGCTCAGGACCCGCACTTAATTGGTTTGCGGTGCTTGGCACCCAGCAATTAGTTGTTAACATCACACTCAGGACAATCTGCCACATGGTGGCACTGCTCATCTAATTTAGGGATGAGCAGGTAAATGGTTGTTTATGAATATAATATACATTGGAAATTACTGATATCTACCTTCCCAGCCATTCCTTAAACTTTGGGGACCTGGAATAATCTGAACTGTCGCACTTGCAGACGAGAGAGATGTTTAGTAGCTGTTTTGGGAGATGTTTAGTAGCTGTTTTTGGCAGCGATGACAGGGGCGATGGGTGGTCCAAACTGCAGTGGCCTCCAGGTCAGAGCCCTGGCACTTCATATTTTACAAATTAAGCACTGCCCACTTGACTACAGAGACATATAATTCACTAGGCCTGTGGGGCTGGGTATGCTCGCCTCGGCCGCCTCCTGCTCTGTTCATGGCCCGCTCTCACCTCGGGAGCTGGCCCGCGGAGCCCAAGCTGCAGCCAGCAACCACAGGCTGTCAGGAGCAACCGCCGATGTGCGCTCAGGGCCGGTTAATGGCCTCCTCGCGGTCTGCAGGGGAACGGTCAAACGCCTCTGGAAACAAGGGCTCCAGCCGCCAGTCACAGGGCGGTGGAGCAGGGCACGGCTGGACCTACAAGGGAGCTGACCCTACAGCATCCAAGGGGCACCCCCGAGGCAACCCCGAATCACCCCAGAGGCATTCCAGGCACATCACGGAACATTCCACTAACAACCACAGAACATTCCGGGGTCTAAGTAGCATTCCGGCGGAAATCTAGGAACAGTTCAAGAAGCAATAGATTCCATGGCCTAATGAAGAGAATTTCGGGGGAAATAACGGAACATTGCAGGGGTACTAGAGAATCATTCCGGGGTTATTTGATATACTTTTATGAGGCAACTGTTAGGCTTCTAATGGACTATCAAAGAGTTTTCTGGAACAGTGAGGGGCTTTCCTAAGTAGCTAACAAGACTCGAGGGAGCAGTTAATGTATGTGCTTTTAGGGCCACTAAGTCGTGTAAAGGGACAACTGAGAAATATTCGATGGGCCTGGGCAGCTGATGAATAACGAATTATTAGGTTGAAGGCAGCTGCAGAGCGCTTGGGGGCAATGTAGGAACATTCAAGGGTATTCGAGGGGTAACTGGAGAGTTCAATTCAGTGCGTCATTCAACATGAAATAAAACGAACATTACTGTTACTTGAGGGCAACTGCTTGGAAAAAGCAACTATAAAGAGGGTCACATTATGAGGGGAAAAACCTGTAAACACTGTTAAATGCACGTTAAATAGTCCAACCCATCTGCACACTGCGGGTGAGAGCCTCTGAGGAGTAAAATCTGCCCCTCAGAGTTAGAAAGTTAATGGCACCAGAAAAAAAATTATCCACCGCGAAAACACCCCCCCCCCCCCTCCAAAAAAAACCGGCGACTCCTTTTAAATGTAGGACTCCAGAGGAAATGAGGGTACCTTGATCTGGAGCAGCAAAAAGGGGGTGTGCTGGCTCCCCATCCCTCCTTCTCCCGTTTGGCTTGGTGTGCAGCTATTTATTCACCCCTGTGAGACCCCAACTTCAACCCGGTTTATTTTATTATATCACACGGTTCAACTGAAGCCGCTTTAAGTCTTCTAGCGCCAAGAAGCTTTGGTGTAAGTGTGCTTTTTAAGTAAATAAATGCAATGACCCGGCTCTGCCCTGTAGGGAGTCAGTTTTCACGTACAAGTCATACAGATCTCCGTTGCTTAACCCCCCTGAGCTACATCAATGTAGTAGGACATTTTTGGCACAAACTACAAACTCTGCTGCTGCAGACGCATCAACTCCTGAACTAGGGTGTTAAGATCAGAACCTCTAACCCACAGAAAACACGACATTAGGCCAATGAAACCCTGAGCTACCTTCCTGAAATCAGAACTGTTGACTTTCGAGTTAGACATCGCAACAAGGACATTAACCTCTTGAACTAAATTTATTTAGAGTGCAAACTTCAACCTAAATGTTACAGACATATGCACTCAGCAGCAGGATAATTCAACATTAACAAATTACAGATGCACACACAAACACAGAATTGTAGGCAAATTAACCCATTGAGCTACCTTACCGAGACTGCAACATGTGATGTGCAGGTTTCACATACATCAGCAGTTAACTCTCAGAGTTAACTTACTGAGATAGTAAAACAATGACCTGTTTGTTGCATGATATACAGGTCATACACACTGCAGCAAGTACATTAACCCCTGGAACTAACTAACAGAAAAGTGATCCTTTGATCTGCAGGTTAAACTTCCTCGAGCAGGCATGTTACTTACTAAGGGACATATCATCAAGGCCAGGCGATAAAATTATCGCCACTTTAGCGTCCATTTTTGGACGGAAAGTGGCGATAATTTTATCGCCTTATCAGCAAGGTCACGCTATCGCGTGAATCTTTGCCTTATCGCCCTTTCCTCCAACGCCCATCTTCACATCTCTAATGAGATGCAAAGTGGGCGTTCCACCCCAAGATAAGCTAAGTGCCATTTCTCCTATCATCTAGCCACACGCTAACCTGCAGAGCGACAAGAAAAATAGCGATAACCTCGGTTATCGCTACTTTCCTTATGCCTGCTTTTCAACTGACTTAGTCATGATATCCTATGGAAGGTGGATATCATGGCTAAGTCTGCCTTGCCCTATCAGCAAGCTTTCGCCAAACGTTGTGCGATTATCGCTGGATTTCCAGCGATAATCGCACAGTTGGCAGCTTGCGTGTTGAATTTTATCGCTTTGGAGATAAGCGTTGCTGATAGCACGCTATCTCCATGATGAAATTCAGCATTTGCCGGCGATAATTATCCTCGCGCTAAGAGCGCTGAGTTATAATTATCACCTGGTCTTGATGATATGCCCCTAAGATTGGGAGCTGTGGCATGTAGACACACAAAACCTCACAAGAAGAGTGTAGAACCTGCACCATGTAGCTGATGCACACAGCAAGCATCTTTAGCCCCTGGCGCTAACTTTCAGCGCAGTTGACCTTCATGACATTCCTTTTGTTATATCACAAGATAAAAATATTGTCTCTACCACATCACAAAGTATAGTGTGAGTCAGTCGCGGTCGGTGCAGGTAAGCGCGGTGGGGCGGTGGATAGGGACAGGGCGGGGGGGGAGTTGACAGATGACGGAATAGGTTTTATTTATTTATTTAAATTTTACCTATTCCGTTGTCTGTCAACTTTCCCACCTCCCACCCACCCCACCCCCACACCGCACTTACCGGCACCAGCCGCCACTGGTGCAAGTAGATGTGGCACTAAGAATAGCAATTTTGTCAGCGGCAGCCAGAGCAGGTAAGCGCGGTGGGGGGTGGGGCTGGGTAGGAGTGGGGTAAAGTCAACAGATGACGAAATAGGTAAAATTGAATAAATAAATAAAACCTGCCGACTTCCCCCTCCCCGCCCCACTCCACGGCCCCACTGCGCTTACCTGCATCGTCTGCAACTCAATTTTGTTCCTCTTGTAATTTTATTGTGGTCACAAAAAACGGTCTTACTTTGCATACCGACTTTTTGCAACCACTTAAATATTCTGCAAACTGACCTATGGACTGATAGGTCGGTTTATAAACATAAAGAATCAGAATGGATCACAATCTAATTTATCTCATGAATATTAATGAGGTGTAAATTGTGACCTACTCTGATTGCAGGTCATCATAGGGATGGTGACCAGCTTTGGTCCGTGCTCACCAGGTCTGTAATCACTTTTAAATAAACCCTTTTTAATGCACCCCATTCTCCTAAATGGAAATGAGACTACATTTAAAAAGAAACTTTTTTTTGTCTTTGTTTGCGATTTGGACACTACGGGCCATATGTACAAGGACTGGCGAAAACTATCGCTAACGTTAGTTAGCGGCAGTTTTCTTACCGCCGTGTACCGCTGAAAACTATCGCCATGTTAGCAATGTATGTACAAACTGTCACTACATGGCAATAGCTTCAGGGATCAGCGGTGAAAACTGCCGCTAACAGCGTGATGGCGATAGGAATTCTGGCGTTGGAGGGCGAAAAGCAACAAAAGGCCCATTAACGGCAAAAAAACGCACGTTAGTCAGGCCAATGTGAGTTTTTTTTGCCTCTATTGGAAAAAATAGCCTAGCAGTCGACCTCTAATAGAAAATAGGCAAAAGAAACAATGAAATGCAGAATGGAGCAGCCAGAGCCAAGTGCAGCACACATCAACAACCCCCTCAAGCCACCCAACATCCAGGATGACCAGGATGAGAGCTTGAATGCCTCGCAGGACCTGCATCTGGAGCCTAGATGCCTCGCCGGACATGCGCCTGGAGCCTAGATGCCTCGCTGGACCTGCGTTTGGAGCCTGGATGCCTCGCTGGACCTGCGTCTGGAGCCTGGATGCCTCGCAGGACCTGCGTCTGGAGCCTGGATGCCTCGCAGGACCTGCGTCTGGAGTCTGGGTGTCTGTACCCAGGCTTGTGAAATCCCACCTGGCTGAGGCTCCTGCTGGCTGATTCACAGATTTGGAGAGAGTGCAGCGGATTGCGCCACGGTGTCAATGTCCAGGTAAGGAGAAGGTGGGACGCATAGCGGAGGAGGCCCGGGGGTCGAGTCGCCCAGGCCTAGCACCTGCAGATGACACACCCCATGGCGGCTCATCCACTGTGGCGGAAGAGCGTCGCCCCACTGCTTTCAAGCAGTGAGAGAAAGGAAATATCATCCCATGATGATAACTTCCTGATGTAATCGTGCTATGTTTCCTTTGCCGGCAGGAGGGTGGGTAGGGCTGCCCCACTCATGGAGCAGGGCAGGGGCGGAGTGGCATGCCCACTCAAGTGCGCAATGACTGTTTGGTCGACCCACTCAGGCCACCCAAGACAGTCATGCGCACTGTCCTGTTCGCAATGCAGGCTTTATTAAAGCCTGCATGGATAACATGCCCACCCCTCCAGCCCCTGGCTGAACGCCTTGTCCTGGCTTCAATTACCAATCCCAACGCCGCATTGCAGCGTTGTGATTGGCTTAGGGGAGGGATCCTGGCTGCCTACTTCCTGTTCCTGGAAGCAGACTCAGGAGAGCAGGAGCAACGAAGACACGGTACCCGGCCTTGAGGTAGGATTTCTCTCATTTCAATATTTACAACATCCCCTCACACACACATCCCCGCGTCCACGCCCCATCCAGTGTCCTCTCCGGTGTTTCTCACCTCCCAGCTGTCCAGTCCCTCCCGCAGCACTTCTCAATGGTGGCCGCTGTGCGGCCATGCGCAGCGGGCATACCACTGGTGTGCCAAAGGTATATATAAAGTTACAACGCATACCATTACATCGCATTCCATTACAATGCATACTAATACTAGGCATATTGCAATAGTAGGGAAGGTGTTGGATAGAGGAGATGTAAATATTACTATTCCCACTTCAGTGAGTGCAACCATAAAACTAACCCTTGAACCGCAAAGCAAACAATGAACCCTAAAATTCATCTTTGAGCCCCCAAAACACACCGCACATTTCAGATTTTAACCCATAATACACCCCAAATTTAATCTCCAACACCCCAAACCCATACCGGCCCTAAAACTTAAAAGTATCCCATTACTGACCTCACAATGCGTTGTAACGGAATGTGATGTAAAGGCACCGGCGTTGTTGGGGTTGCTTTGTAAAGGCATTACGATGTAATGCCTGCATTGTAATGGGCATCTCCTGTGCCAAAGGCAAGCCATAGGCAGGCCCGTCTGCCCCTGAAACGCGCTCAGCACCAAGCACCCTTCCTCTCGGACACTCTACCACTACGACGCCAGCACCCTCCTCGCCATCAACCCTGGACACCACATCGCCTGCCAGGACCAATCTCTGTTCCAGACTGGACAGCGCCATCGCCATCACTGATGCTACTAAATCTCTCGCAAGGAGTACCCCGACCGTCCAGGAGGAGGCATTGCCATCACCTACAGAAGCACACTCTGACTGACCACGCACTCTAATGACCCAACAGTGACCATGGTACACCTCAACTTCCAGATCCGGACCAACCTCTGCGGCACCCTCATCTGCAGGCCCCCCCCGGGCCATGGACCCTATTCTCTGATACCATTGTAGACCTCATTGCGCCACAGGCTCTCCCATCCACCAAAGACATCCTACTCAGTGAACTCAAGTTCGACCTGGACAACCCAGTGACCAGAACACCACCCCCCTCCTGGGTTCGCTCCCCAACATCAGTCTCAAGCAGCTAGTCACTGCGGCAAGCCATATAGCAGGACACACGGTCGAGCACGACTTTTACCGCCAGCGGGAACTTCAACTACAGCCACACCACCGGACTCTCCTGGAGCAACCATCATTGTATACATCATGTCTTCACCATGCCCACCGTACACCAGCACCATCATCACCCCCCTCGCAGCTGGATCAAGGCCACCGAAGAACATCTCGTCAACTCCCTCAGCACCACCACTACGCCGATGCTTACAGTCGATGACACCGCAGCACGCAACCGCCACCGATGGATCTCCAACTGCGCCGACACCCTGGCACCCCTCAAGAATGGACCAGGCAAAACTAGCACCATGTTGTGCCGTATTTGCAAAGTGACGCATGTAGGCATATGCGTGACTTTGTGAAGCCCTGTGCCCGGCATACCTGAATCAGGTATGATGTACGCAGGGTGTGCGTTCCCACACGACAAGGCTTCATAGGAGTGACACAGTGAAATCCCTCAGATTTCACTGCGACAATTGTAGGACAGCACTTGTTCAGTAAGGGTGACGCAGTGCCACAGGGATAGGCTGGCCCCATGCATTGCTGGAGTTGCGTCATGCTTGTGACACCACTGCAGCAATGCGTGACTTTGGCCAAGACAGATACGTCAGAATTCCAGACTTATCTGTCATTACTTTCATAACAGAGCACTGTCTAGTGAATACAGCGCATTGGTGTCACAAGAAGGGCGCAGTGAAAAGTGTTGCAACGCTGTCTAGTTGCAGCGCTGCAACACTTTTCATGATTGAGGCCCAGGAATATGCATTATCTTATTGATGGTGCGCATTCCTGCCCTGTAGTTTTGTCACAGGACAGCCGAGCAACATTGCTTGCAGCGCTGTCCAGCACCAAAACCTGCTGAAATGAGTCCCCAGGTGTTTTCTCAATTTTTAAGACCAGCTATTTTCTGGTCTTAACCCGTTCCGTGCGCGCGTCGGTCAACGGCCGTCGCGAGCAATACCTCACTAGTGCCGCGCACGTCCTTTGGCTGACGCGTCCCCACCCACTCATTAAAACTCCCGGTTAAGGAGTTAAAAAACTGCCCTAACTGCAGTTTGAGGCTCTTTTTTGGGTCCTCCTACCTTCAAGGATTCCCTTGTACATATCGCAAAGTGCGGTTAGCAGCCGTTTTTGCACGGAAACGCCTCCCTTGCATGTCATTATTGCTAACAGAAGTGGCGATCTTTTCAATGGACGTTTTCTCAGTAAAACTGGCGCTAGCAGAGGTTAGCGACAGGTTGTACACAAGGCGATGTAAATATCGTCGCAAAACTATTGGAAAAGTGCCGCTAAAGTGGCGTTAACTCCTTGTACATATGCCCCAAACTTTTCTTAACATTTCTAAACTAGAATGGGCCCAGCAGATCCCTTCCCCTTTGCGAATGGGGGGTACCCTTTCCTTTGAAGTGTATGTACCTTTGCAACTGGACTTTGGTGGTGAAACATTGATATATAACATATTGATTGGATATTTGGAAGGGACATCTACAGCACACACCTTTCGAAACACGTTTACTGATTCTGGAACATTTTTCCGAATCGCTAGATGTGTGTAGAACCTAACAAAATGTTTCTCGTATTTGCAAACCCTCTGATATGCCGGTTTGAGGGGGGTTTGCGAATGCAGAAACCGTTCGTCCATGAGGCCATAAGCACTTACCTTGACGATGTAGTGGACTCAATATTTTTGTATGCCAATATTATTGGTTCTTATGAAGTATCTTTCATACATCCGCAGGCGCATTGAACAGCTGAGCTATCTTCCGGGTTACCTCGTTGCTCTGTCTCCCGCTGCAGACCGCTATTGTCGTACCTGGGGAGGTACCGGCTCACCCTCCATCTTGTCTTGGCTCCGGTAGCCGTACCGCGGGGTCTGTGGCCGCGCAGCAGCCAGGCCGGACGCCCTGAGCACGCGGTGCGCACACTAACGATATAACACGGAGTTACAGCAGTGACATGGTTAGAGACCGTCTACGGGATCTCCCCGCCTAGAGCCCCTCTGCATGTTTAATTTCGGGTATTAATCATTTTCTTTCTTCTCATAAACAATTTTGTTAGTCCGTCAATGTCACATAAAAAGCATAAAACAAACAGCACGTCGGCTTTAACAGATTAAATGGACTCCAGGCATAAATCGCGAGCGAGAGTAAACTGTCACGATCCTTAGAGACTATTACAGCCCGGGCCCGGTACTTGGTGCCCCCCTTGCAACACCTCAAGTCCCCCTTACAGTGGGGGTCTCCTAGCGCTTGGTTGCTAGCTCGACAAAAGCCGCGGGCCGTGTACACGTGCCATTTCGTGGGAGAAGGAGCGGTGGTGTAACAAAGGCCCCCCTTACCCCCGTGGTTAGGGGAGTGGCCCGACTTCAGGGGGCCCTCTCAACACAGTACCGCGGCCTGAGAGCTCCTGAGTGTGGGGGTGGGAGTGGGGGGCTTGTACTTTGCAGTGGGGGGGGGGGGGGGGGCGGGGGGGCTTCCATGTACTTTGCAGGAAGGGGGGGGCTCAGGTTTCATTGCGCCACTGCAATGAAGGGAACGGAACCCAGAGTCCCCGTTGGTAAAGCCGAGATGGCGCCTAATGGTTCGTATCCATCCACACCTGACACTTCTTCCTTGTAGTGTAGCATTTGCATAGCGCCTCATAGCTCTAGTGTGGCCCTGAAGCACTCATCTTGGATGCTAGGCAAGAAACTTCATCTTATAGCTCTGTACACTGGTGCCGGACTGCCTGGTGCAATCCAAGTTTGTCAGTCCAGGCCTAAATCACAGTCTGACAGGCTGTGCCCTCATCTGCCCGGAAGAATGCTGACTGCATTTTAAGGAAACCCTTCGAAACTAGTAGTTTGAGCGAGGAAGCTGCGTCCTTGTGTGCCCAGGAGATTGCTGAATGGTCAGTTTCAGGAGAGACATTTAGACGGGTAGTTTGGGCAAGGGGACCACTTGCAAGTTGAGTTTTCTTTTAATTTTAGCCAAATGTTGTGCTCAAGCAGAACAGACCTTAACACCTTGCACATGGTTTTAAGAAGTTTCCTAGAGGAATTGTAGACAGATCACCAAGGCTGGATTAGACTGCACGTTAGGTGAGTAGACCTGGCAAGGTGCAGAAAGACCTGTTGCTTCTAGACTCTGGTGCAATTATCAGCAACTGGTGTACTCTGAAACACAGAAGGCAGGTCGCAGGGGTCTCAGCCTTATAAGATTATTTGAGCACTTTCCACCCCCCAAAAAAATGTTGAAAGCATGTTGGAAAATGGTGCATTATAGGCATATGTTTTCACTTTATGCTCTGTTCGTACAGCATTCACCAGTTCACTGTTCTGCTGCACTAGACAACACTAGGCTAGCTGCACTTGGAGTGGCGGCCACCGTACAATGAAAGTGTTGGGAGTGAGGAAGGGGTGGGTGAAACGAGGGAGGACGGGGGAGATTTGAGGGCAAAAGTAATATAAAAAAAAAACTTACCTCGCGCTGCCCTGAAGCTGACGCCCGTCTCCGTGCTTCACTGCCAGCAGTCTCTGGGAAGGAACAGGCTCCCCAGCCAATTCAGGCCCTGCTTTCATGCTATGAGAGCAGCGCCAGGATTGGTCTCAGTGGCCTGGTCTGCCGCTCAGACACTGCCTCACAGCACGCAGCTTTTCTCCACCCGGCAGTGAACACAGCTGGGTTGGAGAAATAGAAGTGCGCATGTCTGTTTGGCCGGTCTACGACGGCTAGCCAAACTTACATGCACACTTTTAAGTACCCACCACTTCTGCCTATCATGACCCAGCCCCGCCTCAGACGCATGAACCATCATTCAGAGCCGTCAAAGAAAAATACAATTATATTGTTTTAATATCATTTTATTTTTCTGTAACGGACTCTGACCAGTGGGGCGACAGAGGAGCCGCCCCTGTCACCAATTTCTATCTAATTAGGCTACTTGAGCACTGTCTCCTCCACCAAAGACATTTCAGAAAAGTATTGGAAAATGGGGCAGACTGCGCATATTTGTTCCGCTAATCTTCTGTTCCTACTGGATTTGCCAGATCGCAATACTTTTACGCTTTTACGCTCACCTATGCAGGAGAGAATTACATTGCTTCCAGGCTGCAGAATCCCGCCGTCCAGGCTCTGTACTGCATAGACTGTCGTTGAAGCTTTATTCCATGGTGCTACATAGCAACTGTGAGTTCCGGCTCTCATGAAATAGTCTTGCTTCTGAAATGATTGGTTCTATCCCTTGGCTGAAATGCAACCCATCCTTGTAAAGATGGGAGCAATGGATGAGTGGCTTACACACTAGGGTCTCATATTTGCATTTATACTAGGGTCTGTTGTTGACACTGGCAGGGAAGAGGGAAAAAAGGAGGGCCCAGCAGTGCTTATCCCAACCTCATTTCGTTTTCAAAGGCAGAGTACTGGCTCCACAAAGCAGGAAGTAGGTATTCCCGGACAATAAACACTTGCATTTAGTATTTTCCCTTTCAAGCACAGGCAATCTTCCAACCTAACTATTTGCCTTCCAGACTTCAGAGCATGATTTAAGATGTGACTTCTCTACTACAGTGGCCAGTGTCCACCCAGAAGCCCAGTTATTTCTCCAGTAGATAAACACAACAGTTGGAGTAGGTGGGCAGAGTACTGCCTCCCCGTGGCTCTCTGGCCTGCATGTTAAAGTCTTGCACAGTGCAGAATGACTTCTAGCTCTCTGTTATTCCTGCATTTCTTTCTCATGTCGTGCCCTACTCCCAGTTATTTCTCTTTCCCTTACCTCCCTCCCTTTCTGTAGGCCAGGTACCCAAGGGCAGCTACTCAGAAAGTACTGTGACTGATTAGATACCTGTTTCTTGAGAATAACTTCTCCTTCCACAAAGTTCTTTCCTGATTCCTTTTGTCTTGTTTCCTTTCTTCTGGTGCCACTTTTCTACCCCCTTCCCTCCTGAAGATGATTTAAAATGCTATACAAAGATGCAACCTAATATCCAAGTTTACATTATGTATACTTCAAAACACTACTAGTCTGTCCTGCTCTCTCTGGGTGCCTCTCTCTTGGTCTCTTTACCCTTTTCTTTCTGGAAGTGCGAGGAGGACAGGATGAGGAGTGATAGATCACCAAGAGAAAGGACTGTGCAAGGGCGTCTTAGTTGAGATGGCAATGCTTAACCCGTTCGTTTCGCCTGTCGGCCAACGGCCGCTGTGAGCACTACCTCGGTAGTGCTGCGCACGTCCGTTTGCCGACGCGGCCCCGCCCACTCAATGGAACACCCCGCACCACGGTGGTAAACGGGTTAACCACTATACGGCTTTGATACTATGTTCTGAGAGACACAGTAAATGTTTGAAAAAAGAAGGGGCAAACCTTTGAACATAAATGAGATCTAGCCCATGCATCCCATTAATATTATCCAATAAAGAGTGCAAAATAGCACCAGTAAAGAAAACTTTGATAGTGACCAATCATAACTAGACATTCTAATGAACATAAATAAGGGATTTGGGGGTATATGTCTATGTCTCTTATCTCGTTCTGCCTTCACTATCTCGCCTGTGCCCTTCCTTCTGCCTTGATAGCAATGTCCATCAAGGCAGAGCTTAGAACTGCTTTGCAGTGCAAAAACATCACTTTGAATTCAAAGAGGAGTTCTTCAGAATGTAGATAAACATGGCAAACAAACAAAAGCCATGCCATTCTTCACATTATGTACAGTCACAGCCATAGGTAGCCTGAGTACCATAGAGATCTATTAGAAATTATTCAATTTCTGTGAAGATAAAATAAGAAAAAAGATCAAGCCTTCTTTCACCATTCTACATTCAGTCAGCACCTCAAGAGGCCCAAAACTTCCTTCAAATCTGCTAAGAAATGCTAATCCTTCACAAAGATGATGGTTGCTAACCTGATGAACAAACATTATGTACTTGAACTGTCCTCTCAATTTTCTAAATCTATCCCTGAAAAAATAGTAAAAGATGTAAGTGCATGCATCCTTTTACCCCATCTAACCAACAAATCTCTGTCTCAAGAACTAATCTCAGACTTCCTCAAATTGGTCAGATCAGCCCTCTGCTGAAAAAAGCCTGCTGCAGATCCAGAGGAGCCCATCAATTTTACCCAATATCAAACCTCCCCTTCATAGTGAAAAAATGTGAAAGCTGTATCACTAAATAACAAAAAACCCACATTGATGAAAACGGTTCATCAATGATATTCAATCAGGATCTATACCATGGTCAGTAGTGAGACAGCGATGTTAGACATAGTATAGTTTTTGCATATTTGGCAATGGGTACTTTTACTTCCCAAGTCTTCGTGACCTGCCTACAGCATTCAACATGGTCAGCTATGCGTCCCTCCTGAAAATCTGGAAACATGGATGAGGATCAGCAGCATAGTTCTGAGATGGGTTGGGTCCTGCCTTGCAATCAATGTCAAGTGAAACTGTCAAACTTTATATCCAGCCGCCTGCCACCTCCTCAAGAAGGACCATTCCCCCAAGCCAAGCTCCCCAACCTTTACATGGTGCTCGGATGTTCTTTCCTGAATATTCATCCATCTACACACTGGTGATAATCTGATGCATTTGAACATCGAATTGACTAGCTACAGGGCAAAGTAAGACAAGTGAAGACCCTAATACACCTACAGTCAAGGATGAGCCAACATCTTAAATGAAACCCCCAGAAAAGAAATCAGGCTGCAATAAGAAATCAAGTCATTCGTACCAACAATTACTCTAAACCTAGTTCTTTCTGTGCTGGGCTATAGCAACTCCCTGCTACCCGGCTTTCTGAGCATCCACCTGGGCCCTTTCAAAGAAGGCCTCAATGCAGCGCCTAACCCTATCTCCAGCACCAGAATATCATCCCACATCATATTAATATTAAATTTGATACCCTTACAATGGCTTCTCCTTGAAACTTTGGAGGCTCCAGATCACACAGAAGAACAGATTTAGATTGAAATTCTTCAATACAACCAGAACTCTGTGAAAAAACCTCTTTCTCACCAACAGATAGGACTAACCCATTTTACGTCATTTTAAGACTGAGTATAAAATTCTACTCTTTAATTGAAACTCCAAATTGTGACAAGCCACATGCCAGCCTCTGAAGTTTGAGAGAATCGAACTTAGTTGGTGGCATGCTTCATCTTTGGGGTCCCACCCGAGACGTGTCATAGGTGTACTTCAACGCCTGATTACAGTGAAGTTGGATTTTTTTTGTGTCTCTTTCTGTCAAAGAAGATGAGGGGTGAATTAAAATTGTCTTCTGGGTTACCAACCAGAAGTGGTATAGTATTTAATAATGGTACATTTAGATAAGGTTAAAAACAGTGGTGGATGTCTGGCAAGGAGTTAGTGACCTTTCACATCCTTTAAAACTATCTACAGTTTTCAGCCATAACAACAATGCCGCCCGAGGAGTCAGGATGGTTTTCTTCAGGACCAAGTTTGCATGCATGCGAAGGCATAAAGATATATTTCAAGTATATATTTTTTGACAACTGAAGGTCTCCAAAATGGAAAATCATTTTAATTTCAGTTTTTTTCTTCGTTCTGCCAAATGAATTCTGCTCTGGTATGTGTGATGTGACTGCAGCTGTGTTTGTGCATCTGTTTCTGCTCATGCATCTGTGAAATTATGCGGCTGCGTGTGGTTGTGTGCTGGCATGTGTACCTGAATGTGGGTATGTGTATCTTTTTCCATCAGTATGTCTTGTGTGATTGTGGAGGTATAAATAATTCTGTACAATTCCAACGAAGCTTAAATCAAAATTTGCATCTGGCTTTAGAGTCCAGGTTCATTTACTAGTTAATGCTGGCTGTGGCTGAGCCAAAGGGCCATATTTATCAAATTGTAATGCAGCGCAGCAAGTCACCTTACTGAGCTGCATTACAGGTAAGGGGCAGGTATGCGCCATATTTATCACAAAATGGCACATTCCTGCCTTCTCCCAGCGCTGGCGCACAATTTGCTGCCTAGCGCCAATGCAAGCACTCTTGTGCCTTGGTGCAAGGGTGCCTGTGTTGTAAGCAGGATTGTTTTTGTGCAGAAAGGGGCACCTTCCTGAAAAAAACACAATCCCCTGAGGCATTTTTCTCTTTCTATGGATGCTGAGGAACACAGCACACATAAAAAGAGGAAAACACAAGGATAAATGAAGATATTTCTCCTTGTTACACCTCATCTGGGAAGGAGTTGCAATTTGGCTCATTCCCAGGTCTACCAGTAATGGTAAATCTGGGAATGCATCAAAATCCTTGAGCCTCCTTTATGAGGGTTTGACGCAGGGCAGCACCGAAAGGAATATTGCTGCACTGTCCTACGTCAAAACAAAAGGGCAGGAGTGCGCCGTATCTATGTGATACGGCACATTCCTGTCCTTTTCGCCAGTACCAGCGCGCAATTGGCTGCTGTGCGCCAACGGAGGCATCCTTGCACCATGGTGCAAGGGTGCATAGGTTGCGGGGCTGACTGATTTTGTGCAGGAAGGGACACCTTCCTACACAAAATCAATCACAAGAGGCGATTTCCTTTTTCTATGTGTATTCCCAAGTTTACATTTTCTTGTAAATCTGGGAATGTGTCAGGTTCCATGGGTGTTGCTTGAGAACACCCACAGTAACACCAATGGAACGCCCCTTTGACACAGTTTTCTGCACGAAAGGGGCACATATTTATAAGGCCATGAAAAAAAAGCAACGTAAAGAGGCTTTACTTGGCCTTATAAATATGCTGTGGCACATTACGCTGTTGGAAGGTCAAAACAGTGACGTTCCGGCGGCACGAAAGTGATGGTAGCCCTTGGGTTTTGCTTGGGAACACCCACACATCACCCATGGAACGCCTCCTTGGGGCAGTGTAATGCAACATGGCAATTTGTGCTGCATTGGGTTACTCTGGATTTATGAAGCCACTCAGATCCATGCAAGGTGGTCTTGCATGACTTGATAAATTGCATCTTAGGAGTTGCGCCACTTTTGCACCGTGTTGCATGGTGCAAAAGCGAAGCAACCCCTTCATAAATATGGCCCAAAATATATAACATTCAAAAAGAGCAACTGCAGAGTGCCAACTTAGCTCGAACCTTAGCTTGTTACTCAATACGGTTCCGATGTTTCATAAATATCTGACCTCCTAAGTCAGAAAAATGTGAACCAAGGGGAATATTTACAAAGATGTGTGGTAGCACGGTGCTGCGCTAAATTTGGCAGTGGCGCGCTGCGACATTTCCAAAACACAGGGATGCACCGCATTCACAACAAAATTGCGCACCTCGGTGTTTCCCAAGTGCTGGCGCAAAAAATTCGCTGCCTAGCACCAACGCAGACACTCTTCCACCATAGTGCAAGGGTGTCTGCGTTGCAGAGAACTATTGTTAATGTGCAGGATGGTGTCACTTCGTGCACATAAACAATCCATAATGGCGATTTGTTACTTCTATGTGTGCTGCAGAATACAGCACACATAGAAAAAGCAAAAAAACGGGGAAATATAAGTATTTCTCCTCGTTTCGCCATTTTAACGCCTGCTCTTGCATGGCGTTAGTTTTTGGAGCTGCCTCAGATTTACACATCCTTGTAAATCTGGGGCAGCAGCAAAAATCAATGGGTGTTGTGGTGGACCGCCCACAGCAACACCCATTGCACGCCCCTATCATGCTAAGTGATGCGTATAAAGGGGCCATATTTACAAGGCAGCGTTGGGCCACATAAAGTGGCTTAACCCTGTTCTGTAACATGGAGAAGGGCATGGCGCCACCAGAATGCTGCTAAAAGTGACATTCTGATGGCTACATCCCCTTGTAAATATACCCCTAAATGTGAAATAAAACGTCAATTTGGCTAGCTCAGCGGAGCTCTGAATGAACAATGTTAAAAAGAATAAAAGTGTCTTTGAAGAGTAAAAACTGTCAAGAAAAACTCTGGGAGTTCTTTTTAACATTTGTAAAAACAATACTTCTAATGTGTATTGTGAAAGCAACCCCTTAGTTCAATTTCCCTACATGAAGTATCACGTCGACGTGCTACGAGGAGGTTCATGTTATAATATATTAACTCTATTTTTGCAAACTTTTTCACACTTAATCCATTGCGAATTCTGAGCAGAGTTGAACCTTCCTGAGGTAAGACACCCATTTGCATAATTATTTACCACCTTTATAATTTCCATTACTGCATCACTAGTTAAAGCGTTTTTCGAAGCGCTATAGTAAACAACGCACTGTCATTTATTTGTATGTCTCTTTTCATTACTCAACATCTGCCCCACAAATCTCTGCTTATATAGTGTTCTGACATAATTCTGAAACTCAAAAAGGCTGTAATAGCAAGTGATATTATAACTGCATTCATTGCTTCTCATTTTACCAACCTCATAAGGCAGAATCAGCTTGCCAGGAATTCAGAGCTATGCTCTGTTTGCTACATACACAGGCTAAAGCAGGTGTCACAACCCACCCGCCCAAAGGGGCATATCAACAAGGCGATGCTATAAAATTATCGCCGCTTTTGCGTCAGGTTTCGGACGAAAAGCGGAGATCATTTTATCGCTTTATCAGCACGGTCACGCTATCGCGTGAAGCCTTGCCTTAGCACCCTTTCCCATAACGCCCACCTTTGCATCTCTAATGAGATGCAAAGTGGGCGTTCCGTCCTAAAATAACTGGAGAAATGTCGCTAACCGACATTTCTCCAATTATCAATGGGCACGCTAACAAGCATAGCGATAAAAAAGTAGCGCTAACCTTGGTTATCGCTACTTTCCTTACGCCTGCTTTTCGATTGACTAAACAATGTTAGCCAATGGGTGGTGGAATATAGGGCTGGGTGGATTATAGAGCTGAGACCACCCAGCCCTATCAACAAGGATATCGCCGTTTTCCATGGAACGTCACTGGAAAACCAGTGATGTTCCATGGAAAACATAGCTATCACAGGAATAATTATCGCCATTGCGCAATGCATTGGTAATACAGCGCTAGCATGGCGATAATTATCTGCGATAGCCGGCGATATAATTCCTCGCGCTAAGGGCGGCCAGCGATAAATTATCGCTGCCGCTTGTTGACATGCCCCCAAGTTATCTTACCAACTTTTTGCTTTCATTGAAGGTTCCATACACACAACATAATAATACTTGTCTCTGGTGATGAGAGGGGAGAACAATTTTGGAAACATTCCTTCACAAGTACTACACCAACATGCCCACCTGGCAGTAGGGGCGCTGCTCAGAAGAGGCGGCTTGTGTCTGCGCCTGGTCACAGATCTCCATGCAACCCTCTGTAATAATAATACCACCCACCAGCAGGGAGGTTGCATCAGGGGGGTGGGGCGTCTTTGGGGTGCTACACCCCCAAATATAACGATTTTCTGGTAAACAGTTGGGAACAGGTGCTTTCAGTCGGGTATGGTGATGTGTCTGTTGGATTTCACACGGAATTTTACATACACGCACACACTCTCGTCCTCACTCTGTTTTGAAAGTCTTAACAAATGCTGGTTAGTTTACAAAATATCCTATTTTCCCTCACTTAGTACATCTACCAATCTGCATTTCTTTCTCTTTTCACAGTCCGTTAAGTCCCCCTCATGTGCCCTGCTTGTTGTATAATGTATTTTAACATTATATGCCTTCAGTGGCGTTACAAAGGGGGGCGGGGAAGTCTGTCCCGGGCAGCATGAGTTTTGGGGGGGCTCTTACCACCAGCTGTCGCGGGGTGGCCAATGCAGAGATCACCAGCCCCCCTCTGCTCTTACCTACGGCTGTCGCAAGGCAGCAAACGCAGGGATGGCCACGGGCGGCAAAAGGTCTAGCTGTACCACTTTATGCCTGCTTGATTGTTGGAAAATTTGAAGTTTAACCACACCTCCCCAATCTTACTGACCATGCTACAGCCCTGCCCACCAGCTCCCATGCACCAAGTGGGAATGAGACCAGTGGCACTGATTATTGGTTCCCTGGGCTTGCCACCAACCCTGGGAATGCCAGGCTGTGGAGCAGCAGGCTGCAGCAGAGGAAAGGAATGCGTTAATAGTCCTAGGGAGCTGTCAAAGGCTAGTTGGCCATTTATCAACTGGCCCACCTGGATCGCGCGCCCAGAAGCGGTAAAAGAGAGACAAGGGGGTTGGACAACAAGGACGATGAGAGGGAAAGTGGAAAAAAGTACCTAAATCCCAGTGCAAGCAGCAGTGGAAAGAAACTAATCAAAGTCATTCAAGCTGTACTTGGTCCATGCTTCTGAGGAAGTGAAGCCAGGAGGTGCTGCCTAATTAGGAGGCAGATTATAAGAGTGGCGATGAAGCCAACGAATGGTAAGCAGTGGGTGGGCTCCAAGTCCCTCGTTGTATACAATATTTCTCTCAAGCAGGAGCATACGCAGCACATGCACTGTCGCAGGCGAGACCTAAAAAAGAGAAAACAATGGCTTGGCGATCCATTTTTCAATGGTCTCAGAAACAGGATTAGGATGCTTTGATTGAGTCCCATTTACTGGGTTGAAGCCCCAGCTCAGCCAGTCTGGGCTATGGCAGCTGATGGGGGGGGGGAGCTGAAGCCCCTTCAGCCCAATGGCCATTGCACAGCTGATTCTGTTTGTTGTGCATGTCCAAAGATGGGCGTTGGTGGAGGCCTTACCTACGAGTATTCTGCTTTGGTTTCACCCTTTAGGGTTGCAGATGGGTTCCAGACTTGGGGCAATGACATGTGGCAGCGTCTTATGTACGACGCAACATGTCAAAAATTGTGCCTGAATAGCGTCACCGGCTGCATCTACAAACCAGTATGACTTTTGGTCTGATTGTCAGTGAAGGTCTTATTTTGGAAACAGACAGGTCTTTATTACTTTTATGAATTCATGGTATGTTTTGATGACCCTTAATCTCTTGGAAGTGTATTCTTGTGCTTGCATGTCTGGTGTGGGGAAAGAGCTCCCACCTAAGCAAGTGTTGGTGGGAGTTCACCAAGGGCCAACAGAAGCCCAACCCCTGGGGGCAGTACTAAGCCACCAGTAAGTAATGTATGCTCATTCCTGAAAACATTGCTAAGCCTTTAATAAATATTCTGGAGTCCACCCAAGTGTGATGGTAGTCCAAACCCTGGAGGCACTGTTAAGTGACCGGTAAGTAATATATGGTGACCGCCCAGAAGCGGCAGAGGCCCATCCATGAAAGCACTGTTAAGTCACCATTAAGTACTCTGCATAGTCCATCCAGGTGCAATGGAAGCCCAAACCCAGGAGACATTGTTAAGCTACAAGTAAATACCATATGTAGTCTACCCAGATGATGGAACTACCAATAAATACTGTATTGAGTCCACGCAGGAGCATTGGAAGACCATCCCCTGAAGACGCTGTTAAGTCACCATTAAATACTCTGCATAGTCCACCCAGGTGCAACGGAAGCCCAGGCCCTGGTGACATTGTTAAGCTACAAGTAAACACAGTGCTTAATTTGTAAAAGAATGAGTGCTGGTGCCCAAAGCTCTTATCAGAAATCCGTGCCGGTGCTCTTAAATGTCTGCATAGTCTTCAATCCATCTCATGCCTCTTAAATGCAGTACCTGGCACTCCCTGCACCTTTAGCTCAAACTTGCAGGTTCCTGCTTTCTCACTTTGTGATGGTTTTTCCGTCTTTCTCTTCTTCCGCCTTTCCACTTAGTGTGTATTTCCATCTCTTGCTCTCAGGAAACATCTGTGAGGAAAAATAAGTGCCAGTCCCCAAAAATGAGTGCAATTGGCCCCCACCAGCTCTAATTAAGCACTAAGTAAATGCAACAAATTCAGAAGGTGGCCATACGAAACCAACAAGCTGTGTACGTCAAAACGAATAGAAATACTCCTAAGAATTCTATTTTATTATATTGTATTGCAGTAAAGGAATGCTTTAATAGTCAGAGGGAGTCCCCTCCCTGAACACCTTCAGGAAGACCCTCAAGACCTGGCTCTTCGGCTAGACAGATCTACGGACTCAACCCCCCCCCCCCCCCCCGCCTTGTTGAGACCCTCGCGGGTGAGTAGCGCGCTTACAATTCCCTGATTGATTGCACAATGTATATAGCATTGATATAGTACTTACTACCTTTGATCATATGTGTGAAGTGTTTCCATGTCATGCATGATGACCAGTGAGATGCGGTTATTGTGTTACGGGATGCAGTGCTTTGCACTGGGTGGAGGAAGAAGTGTGAGAAAGAGAAACTCAGTTTATGGTTTTTAATAGACTGGCAGATTTGAGCAGCTCTGCAGATTCCTCTATGGTGTTTCTTATCATTATAGTCTACTTAGCCGGTTACTGCACTGGGTTGTCCAATCTGATATTTTGTTCAAAGTTTTTGGTCCTGGGCTGACTTGGTTGGAGAGAGAAATGTTGAAAGATTTACTGAGATGGGCTTTGGTACTATCATCCAATGGCTGAATGCCATTGTGAGATGTTAGGAAGCGGTTACAGTGTGTAGCCAATTGGGACCCGCAAAGGTGGATTATGTTAGAGGCCTCCAGTTGGCCGGCGGTGTGTGATAGAGCTCTTCACTTGTCCCTCGTCTATTCAGTTGGCGATGGCTTGTTTATTGGATGATGCAGTACTGGGTGCTGGACAAGACACATAGCTAATATCTCTTATATGAGTGTAAGATTATTAAGCTACAGTTGGCAGTCGATCACTTAGTGTTATGGTATTATTATTTGTGTGGCCAGAAGGGTTATATAAAAATTGACATTACTGTATAATACATGGGATTCTGTAATCTCTGTATAATTGCTAGTCTCTAATTTCTTTATAATCGGCTACTTGTGATGCACCCAGTCAACAATTATTAGGAAAATATGTCAGAACTCAACTATCATATGTTGTAACAGTTGAGCTCTGACGTTACAAGCACAGAACGTTGTTTTTCTGTTTTCTGCTCTACTTTTTAGCTAACAATGACAAGCAGAGAGAGCATGTTTATTTTTTGCACTCAGATATTTAAAGAAAAGCTAGAATCTTTCTGCATGTCTGAGACAGTGAAGCTTTTTGTATTTTTAAATTGAATTCTATTGAATTGTTTCTAATATCTGTGTGCAACAAATAACTAACAGGTTTCTGATGTGTTTATTTTGGCACTAGAGATTTTATATGCATTTTTCATGTTTGCTAACATTCTCTCTTTCATATGAAAGAGCTACACCCCTAAGTTTTAAACATCTTGAGGAAAAGGTGATGGTGTGACCATGTATTATATGAGATAAACTACCCCCTGGCATACATGATAAGGATATTGGAAGTCACCTCGAAGTTCCATAACCTTATAATGGAACTCAGCCTTCAGCCTCGTTCCTCTATATGGTTATGGAACTCCTCGGTGACTTGCTATATCCTTATAATGTACAGCATGGGGTACGTTATCCCTTATATAATACCCAGGTTAACCATGGGTCAGCTCTTCTTAGCTTACCTGAATATAGAAAGTAGTGTGTAGGTTGGGCTGATTTACATCTGTGTGTTGCAAACTGCAGATTAAACTTGAATGTGCGATTATTTCACTTAGTTCAATTCAAGGACTGCAGGATGATGTAGTTATGTTGGAAATAACCATGTTTTCAGCTGTCCTCTGAAATGTATATGTTCCTAGATGCTTCAAACCTTGGCTGGTAGCAAGCTTTAGAGCTTGGCGACTTGTACTGAGAAAGCAGTGACTCCTACGGATTTCTTCTAGTACGGTGGTATGATGATTTTTAGTGCAAGCGTGGAGCGCAGTGTCCTGGTTTGTTTGCATGGCTTCAATTTCACTTGTAGAATAGTGGTCCTTTTTTTTGGGAGGCTCTGTGGACAATGGAGACTGCCTTGAACGTTGCCGTTCTAGCTATAGGTAGAGTGGAGTACATACACACATTTTTTAGACTATTGAAATTATCTCACAGATTTGCATTGTAATTGTAATTGTAATTGTAAAAATATTTATAGAGAGCATGGTTACCAAAGGCATCCCCGCGCTAGAGGCCAAAGCTAATGAGTAGTAGATGTTTATGGGAACAAAAAAGTTTTTAAACATTTGCGAAAACCCAGATGGTTGGTTATGCATCGAATATCAAGAGGAAGTGAGTTCCAGAGCCGTGCTGCATTGTAAGAAAAGGATCGGCCACCGGCACGAACTTTCCTGATTCTGGGAACAACTGCCAACCACTTATTACCTGATCGAAGATGTCTGGAAGGATTATAAAAGGATGCAAGAGAACCAATAATAGAAGGGGCAGAGCCTGATAGAATCTTATGTAAAATGCAGAGCGCCTTAAACTGTACTCTCTGCTGGATGGGCAGCCAGTGCAAAGTGGTCAGTGCTTGCCGTGCTGACTGTCGCTTAGGGATGTTCAGAAGTTGGCGAGCCGCACAGTTCCGAACAACTTGCAATGTCCTGACCGTGGAGCACGGTGCTCCCAGGTAGAGGGCGTTGGCATAATCAAGCCTTGATAAGATCAGGGCCTGAATTACCACCTTTCTTGTACTGGGAGGGAGGATAGGAATGATTTTCCGAGTCATCCTCAATAATCCATAGCAGCTGCCAGCCACCTTCCTTGCTTGTTCCCCAAAATCAAGCTTACGGTCAAGCCATACTCCCAGACTTTTAATATGATCTTTGGGAAGGGGGGGAGGACCAAAACAATTTGGCCAGAAAGATGTTAAATTAGGTATGGTAGAGTTACCCAAAAACATCAACTCTGTTTTTGAGCCGTTAAGCTTCAAAAAAGAGTGGTCCATCCATGCTGATATTCCTTCCAGGCACGGTGCAAAATCTAATGTAGAGTCCTTCACCTAGTTGAAGGCAACAATCAACTGTGTATCATCGGCATAAGTGACTATTTGAATACCGAACGGTTCCACAACCTCTGCCAACGGGCTCATATATACGTTAAAAAGTGTGGGGGACAGGGAGGATCCCTGAGGAACCCCACATCGAAGTGGTTGAGGATCAGAGATACAGTCTCCGTGACACACTTGAAAAGATCTGTCCTCCAGGAATGAGGTAATCCACTCAAGAGCCAGATTAGTCACTCCTACCTGCTTGAGCCTATAGATGAGCAACTGATGGTTGACTGTGTCGAAGGCTGCGCTGAGATCCAAAAGGATAATAACAGCGCAGCCTCCGTTATCCAAGATTTTTTTCAAGGCCTCAGTTACCGTCAGGAGGGCCGTCTCTGTACCCTTCATAGGTCTAAAACCGGTCTGTGACGGATGAAGGCAGTTGTTGGTTTCCAAAAACCTGGACAGAACCCTGTTTACGTACCTTTCAGCAATTTTGCTGATGCCTGGTAAAAGGGAGATAGGGCGATAGTTTCCCAATACCTCCGGGTCCAGGTTAGGTTTTTTCAGCAATGCCTTCACCATAGCTTGCTTCCAGGAAGGGGGAACAATACCTTTCTGAAATGAAGCGTTGATCACATCCAAGATAACAGTAGAAACTGTGTCCAAGATGGAGTTTAAGGTAAGGGGCGAAACAGAGTCCTTAGGGGAGCCTGACTTCAACTGGCCAAGTATTTCTTGAAGAGACGGAAGATCCATAATAGGGAAGGCAGTTAAAGTGCAGTTGTCAGTGCCTCCTATGTTGTTAGATGATAGGGCATCTGTGGAAAGAGTTTGGCGAAAGGATATATAAATCTGTTGAATTTTATTATAAAAAAAAGAAGCTAGCTGGTTGCATCGAGCTAACATGTCCTCACACAAAGTGCAAAAATGTTTTTATCCAAAATGAATGTTTAAAAATTCAATATGTATCTAATAAAACACACTCATAAAAAATCTCCATTCTAGAAAATCGTTCTGTTTGAGATACAACTGTTCATTTTGGGCCAAATATATAAGTATTTGTTTAGAACCATGGGCGACACATTTGAACAAACTTTATATTCAGCTGGAAGTCATACTCTGTCTCCAAGGAGCAGTGAAGGCTTGCACGGAACAAGGGTGGCGGGTAAAAAAAATAATATAATACTTGCCTCTGCACAGTCGCCATGTCACCAGCATGACAGTAGAGTCCTGATTGGTGCGCATAACTTAAGTGCACATATTTCCTCCTCCCCCTGCTCTGACAGCCAGGCCGCTCAACTTGGTTTACACTGAAAAATAAAATGATAATAACATCGTGTTATTATCATTTTATTTTTCCTTTTTTGAAGTGCTGAAAAGCAATGGGGCGACGTTCCTCCGCCCTAGTGGAAGAGCCGCCGCTGCCCAGGAGAAACTAGGGACCAAATTCACCACGAATACAAACCCTAAAATTGAGGCCATTCCACTTAAAATTCTATATCTAACCATCATAAAGCTGAGAAAGCCCCTCTTAAAGAAAATATTTATTAACCTGCTTACATTTATACCTCACTTTGGAGGAGGCTATTAACTAATGGCTGCCTGGGCGCTCACATGACGCAGCACAATTGTACACTGCATGCGTAGGCTTTCTTAATAATTAGTACATCGCCGCAATGCTTAGCATCACATACAGCCACCCAAGCTCTTGTGCAAAACCTAAGTAACTAAAGTGTCTGCCTTTCTTAAATTTAGTATGTGTTGTTTTAAAACCACAATAAAAAAAACGTGGGCTTTTAAATGTGCGAGGCGGATGCCCGAAGCAGGGAGTCTGCGGATCGCAGCTGCATTAACAGATTGCTTTTAAACATTTAAAAGCACAATAAAACCAAGATGTGCGGCCTCAGGGAACATTTCTTATCACAGCAATTGAATAGCTTTGACATAGGTGCAGGTGTGGCTGCCCGGGCTGCAAGGCCTGCCTTCCTATGGCAGGGACAACCAGGGAGACAACAACAACACACCTCATCACGGGTGAGGAGGACATTGAGACAAGGGACACACGTGATCCTGCCCAGTGCCGTCTTAACACATGGGCACGCTGATTAGTTGCCCGGGGGGCCCCACGAACAAAGGGCCCCATGCAGACCAGAATTTAACACAAATTTTCTGTTAAACATTTTTATTCCTGTAAGTGGTTGTGTAGGTAGGGCTCAGCGCGCTGCGTTGCCCGGGGGCATATCATGCTGTTAAGCCGGCCCTGCCTCCACTAATAGGGGAAATATAATGGCCTGTGGAAAGTACCAAAGTTATCCGATGAGACAATCACTACAACTCTTACCGGAAAGATAACCGCACAACCCATGGAGGAGGCAACTACTGTAGACTAAGGCTTTAACATAACAGTATAGCTGTCAACAATAAAGCCTTCTGCTGAAAGAGAACACCACAACTGTCAAAGAAGAGAGTCGCTTAATCCAAGTTGGATTATTAACTAAAAAGAAAATAAAACGCACAAAAGCCTTTTTTTTAAGTGCGCCTCAGGGTTTTGGGGGACACAGAAGCAATGAAGGGGACTGAAGCCAGACCAGGGAACGTGGAAACAAAATGAGGGGGAGGTTGGGGGACAAATGCTCAAGCAATACGGGGGAGGGTGGATGGCAACAAACGTACAAGCAACACAGGGGAGGGGCCAGAAGGGACGGGGAAGTGGAACGGAAGGTGTGAGTGGTACGGGGAAGCAAAAGGGAGGGCGCAGAAGGCAATGGGCAGAAACACATGAGCGAATGCAATAGCGAGGGGAGACAGTCAACAGGGAACACTTTAGAGGTAGAGAATTACAGGAGGGTGTTGGACTGAAAATGCGTCTAGTTGACTCCTTCTAGCATTTTGCAAGGTAAGTTAGCACTTGCAGCACCATTTTGTATTCAGCAGCCATTTTGTGCCATGATCGAAACTAAGCTTCTGTCTCATACTGCCTGCCTCAGCAGAAAGCAGCCTTGATTGTTTCCCTGTTTCTTCAAGGTTGAGCTTTGCTGCACTAATGAATAGAACCTTCTGCCACTGCATACCTTTCCCAGTAGATAGGCCTGCTCCCACTTTCAGAGAGACGGGCACTGGCAGAGTAACCTTGAAACTAAGATAGCATGTACCTGGTCTCAGGATCGTAGCTCATCCTTCTGTACCTCCTTTATTCATCAGTTACCAGACTGGAAAATTCCATTCTGGGCGGGTCTTTATTACCATGTTGGCGGGGGTCAGTCCCTCTTCAGCAATCTAAGGAGTCTGGTCAGACCGGACTCAGCTCGAGGGCATACTAATAGATAACTTTGTTTGTATTCTCTACTGTCTGACCGATTCTTCATTTGTATGGAAGGCGAGGTGGCTCGAGTGACCCTAATCGTGTCACTTCCTTCAGTTGGTGCCCGAACAGGGGCCCCATCGGGTGAGTGACCCTTCCTTTCCCACGGACGGGTGAGGAGGACGGGGCCACATCGGGTCAGACGGGTGGACTGGGGATCCCTGTATGAAAGAGTCTGGTACTCGCAGCTGCCCCGTCTGTCTGAGCGGGCCGTGCCTCAGCCAGTGGTCATCCCGGCTGGGGTCCTGAACGGCGAAACCCTTGGATCTGACTGTTTGGTCGGAAGAGTCGGCAGTGGAGAATAAACTCGTTTGACCTGTGTGCACCAGGTGAGTTTGCTTTGGTTCATTGTGGCTATGGCGCCATTTTGATTTGTATTTGGTACGGTCTGAGGATCGTTTTTTGGACAAGCACTTGAATTTGTTTAAGTTCTTTGTGAACATGGTACCACTTTGGTTTGGATTTGGTAAGGTCTGAGGACCAATTTTGGTAAGATATTTGCAAATATCTCCTCGACATAAACAGTGAACTCGTTTTCGTTTGAAAAAAATGCCCTCTTTTAGTAAGTTCTGCTGCGTGGGTTGTCGTTGTTGTTCTACTGATGCTCGATTGGAAGAGAGTCAGCCTGCGCCTCCGGAAGGAACTCCAAATTGTGAGATGTATGTCAAGCATGGCCTTGGCTCTATTATGTTTAGTACATTATGACACAAATATATTAGGGACAATGCCAAGTTGCCAAGTTGCAGTGGCCATTGAGAGGCAGTTTTGATGAGCAAAAGCATAATTTTCTGCAGGGTAAATTATTTGTGAAAAGAAGGAGGCAGTCAATGTTTGATTCCCTTAGAACATGGCAAAAGGAAGCTAAACAGAGACGAATGAAAGCAGAAAAGGAGGCCTGAAAGGGAAGGATGCAGACAGTGACTCAGAAAGCTGTCGCATATGATAAAGAGAAGATTGAGAAGGGGACAGAGTGTGGTGATAGGAAGTTTCAATTGCAATGTGAAAAGTCATATGTGGTTCGAGAAGAAAATGATACATTTGTGGAGGAATTGTTAGAGACTCGACCTCCACCTCCATACGCCCCGCAGAGAATATATCCTGCCATCCCGCAGCCTCAGTCGTCGGTCTCTTCTGCCTCTTCTGTCTCTGTTTCTTCTGCTATTGATCCAGCTGCTTTGGCCCCCGCGCCTCCTGTCCTCTCTGTGGCTTCGCCTTCTGCGCCTGCGATGACTGCTAATCTCCCTGCTACACCTATTGTGTCGACTTTTCTCCTCTCTCCAGCCCTTACACATACAAAACAGCCACTAACGACATTGGTGCCTGCTCCTTCTGTTACTACTCCTTCCCTTTTCCCTCATTCCCCGACAGTACTGGGTAGCGGAATGCCTGTACGTGGATCAGGGGACGGGGACTGGGCAACTGTTAGGTAGTGACTGGGGCAGATATTAATGCGATCTGATGTGGGAGAGGAAGAGAAAAGGGTGGTAGCCTATCAGGCCGCTCAGTGGGTTCGTCATCACAGCTATAGTACGGAAGATGTGTGGAGTGTGATGAGAGATTAAGAGCCGTTTGTGTAGTAGCATGCCCTTAAGCACATGTCGGCTACACTGATTGGATTGTGGGAACAGTGCTTCAATGATGTAGCACCCCAGATTATTTATGATATCAGGGCCAATGTATAGGCTGCTGGTATGGCGCCGGGTGAGGTTTTCGTTAATGTTGCAACATTGGTAGATTACCGAAGTAGGCTGCTTGAGAAGAGCCCAAAGACAGTATCCCAGTTTCTGATGAGGGAAGTCCATCCCATATACCACCCTGAGTTACCGGAGCTCCAAGATTAGCATAATGCTGTTGTTAGATAAAGGGTAGAGGCCCATTTCCAAGAACAGTGAGTCTATACCCCATGGAAGAGGAGTGAAGTGTTGTTCCTTAAGACTCAGTTACCCAACCCTAGGAAAAATCCTACTGCATATTATCAGGAATTGACAGAGGCCGCTTTGTCGACAGTGATGACGTTAGCAGATATTGAAATGTTCTTTGGTTTACTGGTGCCTGTTGGTATTTGGAGGCAGGTAAATACGCAGGACCACGTTATGGAATTGGGTGGTACTTGGGGTGAGATTAGAGCATGGGACAAGGAGAGGAAGCTGGGTGAGAAGCCTAAGGCCGAGATACTAGCTTTACCCAGCTGAATTATTACCTATATGCACTCTCTTATTCCATCGAGAAGGGTAGATTGGGCTAAGTTAACAGCATGTCGTCAGAAGAAAGATGAAAGTGTGTCTGATTTTTTTACTCGGTTTGAATGAGTGTTCTTGGATTTTAGCGGACAGGATTTGTCGGTGGGAGAGGGTATCCGATTGTTCATTAACAGAATTGTTACGAACCTGCTTCCCGAGATCGCGAATCGGTTGCAGGCTTCGGAGAGCACTTGGACTACCTCCTCCTCTTCTGTAATATTGAGTATGGCACAGAATTATGAACACAGAGAGAACGAGGAGAAGGTGGAAAAGAAGCACAGGAGTTGAAGACAAAGGTGTTGTTACAGCAGGAGTCAAATGGAAGGGGACGTGGTGCTGGTCCGGCCCAGCGGCTTCTCCGTACTAGCGAGAACGCTGCGCCTGTAGGGCCGAATCAGTGTGCGTGCTGCAAGGAGGAGGGGCACTGGCGTAGCGAGTGTCCGGTGTTATTACAGAAAGTCGCGGCCCCTAGAGGACGGGGTTCTCGTGGACGGGGCCATGGAGCAAGTGATCAAGACAGGGTTCGGGGGGATGAGACATTGCAGGGTCACTCTGACTAGAACTATTTTGATGACCCTCGAGGGAGACAGTATTATCACGATGTTTATGATCTGAACGAGGTGACAGGGATGTCTTACAGCTAGGACACCCAGGGACATGGTAAGGGACCAATCTAGATACCTGTAGATCAGTGCGGTCCTTATGTCACTGCAGATTTGCAAGGCTCAGTTAAGAAACTCTTGGTGGATACAGGTGCAATGAATAGCTCTATTTCTCATTCGCTGTTCCTCGGGGCAGCTCTGTCAGGCCAAAATAATGATTTGGTAGGCTTTTGTGGTGTGCCGGTTATGAGCCCCATTTCCAAACCTCTTGTCTTGACTATCGGTCCTTTTACTGTGGATTTACCATTTTTGTTGACGTCTAATTGCGGAGAAAATTTGATGGGCTTGGATTTATTAAAGAGGTTACATGCTGCAAATGTTTGCTCCCCGGAAGGTGTTTACATGACAATGTGCCCGAGCGTAGGTAGTACTAAACAATGTCTTTCCAAAGATACACCCCTCCCTGCTGAATTTAATTATGTGCCACCCACGTTGTGGGCCACAGGTGATACAGATGTAGGACTGTTGCAGATTCCTCCAATTTCCATTAAAGTTAAGGACAATGCCATCTTGCTTCCTATTCCCCAGTATAAAATTCCACAAGCGAGGTAGCGCGCTTTGCTGCGGATCTGATTGAGTCGGGAGTGGTTGAAGAGGCAACGGCGAATGTGTGTAATAACCCTATTCTTCCTATTCTAAAAAAGGCATCTTCCAACTCCCCCCGATGATCACCAAGAAGTTTATCGTTTTGTGATTGATTTACGCGCAGTTAGTAAAATAGTGGTCCGTCAGTTCCTGGTGGTCCCTGACATTACTGCCCTTCTGACAATGATTCCTTCCTCTGCTAAATTCTTCTCTGTCATTGATTTGAAAAAGGCATTCTGCAGCATCCCGATCCATTCCGCTAGCAGACATTTGTTTGGTTTTACCCTAGCTGGCAGAAGCTCTAGATTCTGTCGAGCTCCCCAGGGCTATACTGAGAGCCCTAGTATATATAGTCAAGCCTTGAAAGCCCAATTAGACTCCCTCACGCTTCCCTCTGGTAATGTATTGCTTCAATATGTGGATGACATCCTAATCGCTTCTGAAACTGAACAGGGTTGCAAAGACAGTACGGTTAAGTTGTTGCTACATTTGGCTCACCATGGACATAAAGTGTCCCTTTCTAAATTTCAATACTGTCGACAGGAGGTCACCTATTTAGGTCACCTACTGTCGAAGGAGGGTAGGAGATTGACCCCTGAGTGCATCAGCGCCATTGTTAAAATGCCTATCCCTAAAACTCAGAGGAATGTGCAAGCTTTTATTGGCATCACTTCCTACTGTCGCCATTGGATCCCTAATTATTCATTACTAACAAAGTCGCTGCTTGCGCTAACCACTAAAGATGTGCATGAACCCTTGCCTCAGACGTCTGCATGTCAGCAGTCTTTTGAGCAATTAAAGTTGCCTCCCTTCTGAGAGTGAGGAAATTAATATACATGATTGCATTTTTCGGATGGAAGAGGAAACGAAGGGACGGGTAGGCCTGACTTATGCTCCCTTATCTGACACCCAAGGGGAACTATATGTCGATGGTTCTTGTTTCAAATTACCGCATGGCACCACCACTGCAGCGTATGCACTTACCACACTACATATGGTAGTTGAGACATCACAAGTTCCCTATCAGTCCGCTCAGGCAGCTGAACTGGTCGCCCTTATTAGAGCTTGTGAATTGAGCGAGGGACTGTTTGTCAATATTTATACTGACAGCCAGTACGCCTTCGAGGTCGCCCATAATTTTGGGTGGCTCTGGGCAGAGAGAGGGTTCCTTACTTCCCATAGGACATTCATCCAACAAGGGTTACAGTTGAAAACACACACTTTCATGTCATACTCAACAAAATAAAAAGTATGTTTAAAAAGCAAGCAATGGAAGAAGACATGCCAGTCAATCAAAGCAATGGTAAGTTGGCAATGCTTCATGGGAGGAATGAATCTAAGATTGACAAGCTGGAGCATCAATAAGAAGATGGCAAATGAGGGTGACAAGGAAATGCAACAATTGATAAGTAATGGGTGGGCTCCATGTCCCTCTATGTTGTTGGTAAGTCTCAACAGACAGAGCATGCACTGTCTAGAGGCTCAACCTAAAAAGGTCCTCACTCTCACATTGACAACACAATTTGTTTTATCGACTCCTTACATTTCAGGGTGTGGGAGACGTGTGGTTCAGGTGGTGGACCAAGCATCATTTCCATAAGCACATCTGCTCTTTCTTCTTTACATTTTCAAATCGCAATGATCTAAAAAAATGTTTTCACTGAACACCACATTACCCCTTCTTCTTTACTCCCTGTCCCAGTCCTGAACACTTGAGGTGCCACGCCCCCCAGGCAGCCACTTCCTCTAAACTTTCCTAAAATAAGAAAGACACACAACAGTCTTTCTACAATACCCATGACACACAACTCACAAGAACCACCCCTTCCTTGCCAGGCATCCTGCTGCTACGTCGCTCAAAAGCCCTTCCAGAGTGCAGTAAGCTTTTTACTTTTGGTAACTTATGTCATTTTTGTATTACCGTGTGTATTTTGTTTATTTTGGTGCGACGTTCGGCGGGTGGCTTCCCGCTCATGTGCTGAGCTAGGGTGGGGGGTTTGGATGAGCCTGTTACAGCTTCACCGTGTGGACACATTTTTGCAGTCCTGGCCGCATTCTCTCGCTTCTATTGCTGGCGGGAAATTCGACTTACCTTGCACACATTGCCTAAGTTCTGCCAAACTCTTGAGAGAGTTTGGCTCGTTACCTTTGCAAAATCTATGAAAAGAGCTTGGGCCAAACGGGGCAGCACAGACAACATACTCACTTCTTAGTGTGAAAAAGGCTGCTTTATTGAATACAGGTGCACATCACAATAAAACCACCATAGGCCTTAGCCTCACAAAACTAGACCTCACTATACAGTAATTCACCTACCCTCCTCCTACCACCAACCCCTAAATTTCCCTCTCTTCCTAACATCCTTATCTTGCAACTGTAACTCATCCTGTGGCATTGAACTGTCAACCTTTACATCGATAAACACTTAAACCTACATATATTATCATCTAACTATCTACGTATCCTAACTCTTCCCTTATGTTCACCACCATCATCATAATGTATAACCATGGCAAGTGAAACTGCCTGCCGCCACTCATATAAGACCTATCTCCTACCCCTCCCCTTTTTTGACACCCCCCCCTTTAGCAACCTCCCTTCACTCTGCTCCCAATCAACACTGACTCAAGCGCTTCTCTGATCTGAACCAGATATAGCTCCATCCCATACTTTGATAAATGGACCCCATCACCTCTCAAAAAATATGGTGCGGGGCGTGGCTAGCAGCCGAGCGTGATGGCCGCAGCCTAGAGGAGCTCTGGGACTGCCGAGAAATCCCCCAGTAATCCGGCACATAATCCGCACAGCAATTTGACCCCAAAGACTGAATTCCAGCATCAGAACGTGTGGGGCACCCTCCGACCCCACTTGGAGACTGAAACTTAAATCCTGCGTGATCCACGGTGCGCGATCGTGAAGAGGCCTACTCACGTGGTTGAAGCAGGGGCCTTGCATAACACCACAACCCAGCGGCGGAGCGCCTAGGTCGGCGCGGCCCCATCAGAGAAGGCGGGTGCCATAACTGTTCCTTCAGAAACAGAGGTGTCAAAGGGGGGGTTCCATCCCTGCCCAGAGAGTCCAATTCATCGGCATTACAAGCAGCGACGCACGCAGACCCGGGTAGAAAGCCCCAACACGCACACGGGCACGGAGATGCCCTGAGACTTCAAGCGGCACATCAGTCCCGCCACAGACTGACAACTGCGGCCCCAACAGCGTGCGAGACAAGTAACACCTGTAGACGGACCCCACACCACGGCACCCACTCAGGGCCCCGAGTGGGTTTGATGAGACGCTGACCACTACCTGATGCAACAATCACTAAGGATTCACCCAGACCGGGCCTGGGACCTGCGTTGTTGCTCCCACTACCACTGCTTTCACCGCTCGGCAGGAAAACTGAAAGGCCGCGCGTGACATATAGTCACAAGGCAGGCAGCGGCGAGTATTGCCCCGCACTTGAACCAGGCACAGCATTGCCCCAGCGGTCAGATACTGATGGGGGGCAGAGGCCAGTGCACGACCCAACAGCTCAAACTGGACAAGTATGCATACTCTAAGGAATTCTCGGACGTGACCGAAAGAACTGTCTCAAAAGAACCGGCCCCCACTCCTGAGGGTCGCTCCGAAGTCATGCTACAGGATATCATGTCCGCCCTCACCAGCGTCCAGACGACAGTGGGATCAATCTCAGCAGACGTCTCCTTCGCGCCGACTTTCAGAAAATGGCCACGGAAGTAACGGAGGTCGAAAATGTAACGGCGACCCTCACCAAAGACACCACCACCCTGCAATGGAAAGTCAGCCAGTTAAAAGCGGAAAACAAGCTAATGGCGGCAAAGCTTGATGAGCAAGAAGGCCGTTCTCAGCGCAATAATGTCAGAATTACGGGCATTCCGCAGAGTGAAGGAGGACCGGCAATGGACCTGTACATAGAAGAGCTCATCAAGACACGGCTCCAGCCGAGAGGACTCTCCAGTTTTTTCTCAGTAGAGCGGGCTCACAGAGTACCAGGGGGCAGGCCCAAGCTAGAGGCTCACCCCAGACCCATTTTAGCTCGTATCTTTCACTTCTGAGACCGAGACGCCATACTGCAGACAGCACGGGTGGCCCCACCACTGCGCATAGAGAACTCAGTTGTCTAATTTTTTCCAGACTACACAGCGGCAGTCACCAAGAAGAGAAGAAGTTTTCTTGAAGTTAAAAAGGAACTCAGTTGCAGAGAAATCACCTACTCAATGCTGTTCCCAGCAAAGCTACAGGTGGTGGCTGATGGAAAAACTTGGTTCTTCGATATGCCCGAGGAGTCCCATGACTGGCTTGGGGGCTGGCGGCAGGTAGGAGGATCACGACGTACAGGCAGACAACAACAACGGCATCCGATGAGAGAGTCCTCTCTGAACCCAAGAGACGAAGGCGGTGAAAATGACCCACCACAGGCGGAGGATGGAAAATGAAGATAGGCAACACCCAGCAGTTAAGGTCTCACAACAATAGAGGGATCTGCTTGAAGATTACAGCGAGACTCGGCATCCGAACATGGACAGTACTGGGTAACTAAGCTGGGCCAGCCGGTCTGGATCGTAGATTGGGACGTTACAACAGAAACCCGATGATACACAAACTGATATGACCTGCATCTATTTTAATGTCTTTGGGCAGGGAGATCCTCAAGGTGCCGTCAGTCGCCCTCATACAAGAATCGCACCTAGTGGGTACAGCCCCTAAAGCATTGGATAGATGGGGCTTTAAAATGGCAGTGCACTCTGAATTTACCTCAGGATCCAGGGGGGTGGAGATCTTGATCCGAAAGAGCTGCCCTCTGGTAACAACTGGGACATGGACAGACGATCAGGGGCGCTTCGCAGCACTTTCCTGTCAATAGGAAGGGTGCGCATACAACCTTGTCTCCGTTTATATTCCTCCCGAGCGCCACAATCTCGCCCTCCCGGCCCTTGGTAAATTTATGCTCACACTACCCCCCGGGGAACTAATCATAAGGAGCGACTTTAATGCTACAATGGATGCCACATGGGACAGACACCCACCAAGAGACCAAGGGACAACTTCGTCACACCTCCGGTAATTCCTGGATGCACTTGGGCTAGTAGACATTTGGAGCACACGTTACCCTAAAGAATGTCAGTACACCTACCACTCAGGAGTGCACAATAGCTTATCGCGAATAGACTACATACTTACCTCCTCAACAGGTTTAGAAAGAACACTGGAGATCAAACACCTCCCCAGAGGTATATCGGATCATTCGCAACGTGTTAGTAACATACACATCACACCTCACGGGGAGACGCACATATCCTATACATCCTGGGTACCTCAAAGACCCGAACATATGGAAGGGCCTACACAAGTCCTCTGGGCACTATTTCCAAGAAAATGTACAATCAGTGGCCTCCCCCATCACCCTATGGGAATCATAAAAAACGGTCCTTCATGGACAAGCTATCTCCTTGATCTCGGCCCACAAACGGGAGAAAGCATAGCAGGTGTGGGAGCTTGAATATGCGGTCAACCGGGCAGAGAGCGCGCATGCAACAGACCCTAATGATAACACAGCCCACACACTCAGTCTTGTAAAACAAGCTTACAGAGACCACGTATGGGAGGAAGCTAAGGCACGAGTCACGAAAACACAGCACACCATCTATGAAGTTGGGGACAAGGCCGGCAAACTCCTGGCCTGGTTAGATAAAAAAGAACAGGCCAGTCGCTGGGTAGCACAACTCCACACGCCCACGGGAGAGACAGTAACGGATCCACACGACATAGTCACAGCATTCGCACACCACTACGAAATAATATACACCCCATCGCAACAACATCCATAGAGGAGAATTTGGCCTTTCTTAGAGACATACGTCTGCCAAGGCTAACACCACAGGACGTACAGGCGTGGAGGCAGATCTCACGATAGATGACATCACTGTAGCCATTAGAGCGCTCCAACCAGGGAAGGCACTGGGTCCTAACGGTATTCCCGTGGAACTTTACAAAAAAGAGGCGGGCATGCTGGTGCCGCATCTGCTGAGAATGTATGAGGCCAGCCTAGAGGTAGGAACACTCCCTAGAGACCAACGAGAAGCAATACTTATAGCGCTCCCAAAACCAGGTGAATCCCCACAGGAGAGCACTTCCTACCGACCAATTTCGCTCCTTAACACGGAAGCGAAAATACTTGTGAAAGCACTGGAGGCCAGGCTGCAGCCCTATCTCATGACCCAGGTGCACCCCAACCAATCCGGCTTTATGCCGGGTAGGAACATGGCGATGAACCTCCGGAGACTTCATGGTGTGCTGGCTAGAATACCCACCATCCAGGAAGAGGCGGTCATTCTCTCACTAGATGCTAGTATGGCATTTGACCGAGTGGAATGGCCCTTTCTATTTGCGGTGCTGCAACACTTTGGTTCTGGGCCCAAATTCTGTGCCTGGATTCAACGCACAACCACTGGCACAGGTAGTGGTCAATGGGCGGTTCTCGAAGGACTCCCTTGGGGCATGGGACCAGGCAGGGATGTCCCCTATACCCCCTCCTGTTTGCTTTAGTGCTCAAGCCACTGGCTGCATGGATAAGGAGGGATCCAGTAATACGCGGACTGAAGTGGGCGGAGGGTTGGGAGGATCGCATCTTCCTCTACGCAGATGACATCTTGCTATACATGGCGAACCCTAGACGGTCCCTCTCTTGCTTGCTTAACATCTGCGAGTCCTACGGAAGAGTTTCCGGCTATCCCATTAACTGGGCAAAATCGGTGTTATATATACGTAAGGGCCCTCCTCCACTCTTGCCCCGGGGCGTTGAGATACAGATCGCAGAAGATGGGTTTAAATACCTTGGCATACACAACACGCCACACCCCACACAATACTTTGAGCGTAACCTATTGCCTCCCCTTTAAAGACTCTGTAGTGATGTGAAATGCTGGCACTCCCTGCTATTGACGCTCTTAGGGAGGGTGGCTCTGTTCAAAATGATGGCTCTCTCCAGGTTTTTATACGCTCTACAAAACACACCTACCCCAGTCTCTCACTCCTACTTCAATTACATTGAGGCGGAGGTGGGCCACCTCCTGTGGGAAGGGAAGCCCCCACGAATAGCAATGTGTAAGCTAATACGGGGTTGGTATGATGGCGGAATCGCCCTGCCCAACATTCAATACTATTGGGCCTCTCAGCTCATAGTGGTTAATCAATGGCTTCACGCTCCACAGGACGAGCCAGCATTGCGTATGGACAGGCATACTCTTGGCACGGACGGAATCCTGGGTGCGCTATATAATAAATCTCGGAAACACGCACTGATCAGCCCCATGGCGCATACTGTGCACATCTGGTTTATAGCACAGCGTATGCTCGGTTGGGAGGGAGTGATAACACAACACACGCCACTCTGGGACACCCCTAGGTTGGGCAAGCTGCGCACAAGTAAGTGTTTCTCCCGATGGGATCTAATAGGCATATCTAAGGTTTGGGATCTGTGGAAAAAGGGGGGGGGTAGTCACTTTTGCTCAGCCACAGGCAACGTATCAGGTGGCAGGGACGGAGCAATATCGATACATGCAAATTAAACACGCACTGACGAAGGCCATACCTCCGGGAACTGACCACCCTGGGTCCTCGCCGCTCGAGAATCGATTATTAACGGACTGTCTAACCCAAAAAACTATTTCTCTAACATATCGCAAATTGGTTAATGATCAGAAAGATCCCACACACAACCTTCGAGAAAAATGGCAAACTGAGGTGGGAGAGATGGGCGAGCAAGATTGGCAGGAGGCACTGGCGTCCCCGCGAGAAGTGGCGATCCCCTCCAGACTAAAACTCGTGCAACTTAAAATATTGCACAGAACATATTACACCAGAACAACACTCCACAAAATAGGGAAGACAGATACACCGCTGTGTCTTCGGGGTTGTGGGTTAGCGGGCACCTTTTACCACACATTATGGGACTGTCCCCACATTACACAATATTGGAGGGCTGTCATGGACACGATCACTCGAGTGTGTAGCTTCAGTGTCTCCCCTGAACCAAGGAGATGCCTACTCAATGTGTGGGAGCCAAACAGACCTCAACCAAACGGAGCAGGACTGGGCGACCCTGGGTTTCACACTGGCTAAACGGAATATTGCTCAACATTGGGGGGCACAGACCGTCCCCTCTCACCAGCAGTGGTGTTGTGACTTAGACAGTGCTATGGTAGCGGAAAAGGCAGTATTTATTCATAGAGTGTGTCCCCGAAAATAGATGCAAGTGTGGGGGAAATGGAACACATGTCGAGGGAACATATGCGGCCCTCCGCCTGAAGAATCTGATCCGGAACTGAGTGACTGACAAACACAGATGAAGTTCTACAGGGGAGAATTTTTATGTACTGTAATGGCGGATCTCATGGGTGAGGTGGAGAAGCAAAAGTACATATACGTTGTTCACTCTGTGGCACTGCCATGTATAATATATGAACTGCAAAATATATGTGATTGTAATCCGCTATGTTTGATGCAAATAATAATAACGTTTTTAAAAAATATATATATATATATGGTGCATTGAATCTCAACTCAGGATGTTCCACCCTGCCAAACATTTCCTTCCTGCAAAAAACCCTCATATCCCTGTTGATCATTCGACGGGCTTTGTCAATGCGGCTGGTTTAGCCGCCTGTTGGAAAGTGGTTAATTAGTAGGGGAAAATGTAGATCTGCCCCTGCCAATAAGGCCACTAACACAGTACAAGGCTCAGAATAGGTCTTAGAAAATTATTCCTATGCTCAACCCTTGGTAGCTTGTCTACGAGCAGGCAGGCTTAACTTCAAAGACAGGTATGTAAAGCATTTAAAAACACCAATTCAGTAAATAATTAAGACACAACACATAATAAAAATCCAATTTATACAAATAGGAAATATTTTTATCTTTAAAATGACACCAAAACGACAAAAATCCAATGTAGGGAAAAGGAGATATGAATTTTCAAAGATTTAGCATTATATAGCACTCAGAAACATATAGCACCGTATTGGGATATCTGGTCATGATAGACCGGCTCAAAGTCAAAGTTACAGGCCCACCACAATGGAGCCCTGAGCAGCTACCACTCGCGTTAGGTCCCGGTCACAGTTTTTAACTTCGGACTTAGAAACTTTTCTGGAGCTTTTCTTCCCAGGGTCCCTCGAAGCTCTCAGCCAGTACAGTTTCGGTGAGGGTTCGCCGGATAGCCTTGCGATGAGCTCCCGGTCAAACTTATGGATGTCCAACCTCCGGAGCATTTCAGCGGGGCAAACCGAGTATCCAGGCCGACACGCGGTTGAAGGCAGGCGGCTTGGCTTTCGCGGTTGCTCCTGGTCACCTTTTATTTGAGCGGACTTAGATACATTTACGGAGCTTTTTCTATTAGGGTTCCTCAATGCTCTTCGCCAGGTCGGATTCGTTGAGGGTTCGTCGGCCTTGGATTTCTTCTATTCCCGGTCAAACTCTGGAAGTTGGACCTGCAGAGCTTTTAGCGGAACAAACCTGGATGGCTTGGCCAGCTTGTGGTTTAAGGCAGGCGGCCTGGCTGGCCAGGTTGAGTCGGTCCCTCTATGGAGCTTTTTTCCAAAGTTGCTCCAAAGTTCTCCAAACTTCTTGAACTTCTTCCTGAAGTTCGCCAAAGGGTCCCAAAGTGTCTCAAACTCACTCCAAGGGTCTGGAAGCTCCAAGATGGTCCTTAATAGTTGAGGACTTCAGTTCCCTCAATCCACTGGTACAAAACCCTTACAAATCCACTGGTGGTTATCCAAGGTGCAGATTTAGGTGGTGATGATCCAGATAAGCTCTTTTAACCTGTAGCTTTCAGGGAGTCCACTCTTTAGTTCTTTTTCAGCAAGATAATCCACTGGGCTGTAGTTTCAGGTGGTGCAGTCTTCAGAGGTCAGGTCTTAGAAATCTTTGCACAGCAATCTTCTCAGCTTGGCAATGTCTTGCTTCAGTAAGTTTCAAACAGCAGATCTGGAGGGCTCTGCCCCTCTCAGATACTTATTCCAAGTTTTCTGGGTCAGGCAAGAGGTCACTTCTGACCAATGGGAGCAGGGTAACTCCTCTAAGATATGACCACATCTGTAGAGTGTGGCATTATTTTGTCCCAGAGTGCATCAAATCTTCCAAATTCATCAAGGCTGATTTTCCAGCAGGGAGGTAAGAGGTGGCTAAACACACCCCTAGGATGGCTAGTTTACTTAGACTCTCCTCCCTGCATCTGCTCATACCTTCCTTAATCCTACCATCTGCCTGAGGTGGTAAGTTCAGAGTTGTAAATGACACTGGTTTCTGCTCTACTCTTTGTAGACCATGGTTTACGACTCCTCCCCCTGGCCTGGCATTCCTGTGGAACAGCACACTGCCCTGCCAGCAGAGCTGGTTAACCCCAGGGGCTCTTTATCACCTCTTCAAGGCAGCCTGGCTAATCCACTTAACTCTGACCAATCAGGACAGACCACTGGAAGGCTGAATCTGGACTTACAAACAAGAACGTCTTATAACTTCTTGTATGTACACTTTAGGAGAAATTCAACAACATCATATTCTTGAATTTATTAATACCATTTGGGGAAGTCTTTGAATTGGCCTTCTAGCCCTCTCCTATCAAGAGTTATTAGTAAATAACTTCCTACCATGTTATCCTATGTAACAGGGGATTTGCAATGGAAAAAATAACTTGGGCCACTTTTCCAGCACCAGGACTTACAAAAGCATAGTCTATAAGTACTTGGCTTATCGCTACAGGACCCCCACCCCATGGGACAACTAGTGGATACCTTAGGGGTTCTGAATCTGTAGAAATATTGCAGATCCTCCATCCACAGGGCTCCTAGCATCAAAGTCGAATTTGGGCAGCACTTTATCACAATGTGGTGAGTGAAATGTGAACTTTCACTTAGCCCATGGCATATAAAACTCATTATATAAGGGTCTACCTTATAGATACCTGACCCTCCACCCCTGGGACACCTAGGGAAGACCCTTGGGGTTCCTAATATGCCAAAACATTGTAGGTTATCCATTTTTAAGTGCCCCAAACCCTAAAGTCGAGTTTGAGCACACTTTACTTTTTAAAAGCAGTCCTGCCACCCAGGGCCATCTTTAAAGCAGACCTCAGGCTTCAGCAGTGCACACATGCAATTTCTCAAAGAGCTGCTGGCCACTTAACTGCCATGCCCTTAGGTACTAGGGACTTGTAGGTAGTTTCAATCCCCCTGCCCTGTTATATACTAGGGGCTTATGGGGAAGGTCATGCCAATCACAGGGAAACCCCACCATACCATTGTGTACCACCAGTATCAGTCAGCAGAATTTTGGGGGGTGCCCAGGGCACAGGATGACTTTGCAACACCGCCCCTCTCCAGTGTTGCCGCGGAACAAATTCCGTCCATATCACGAATGTGCTTGCCCACTGCCTCCTAATCTCCAACATGTCCCTCTTCATCTCCTGTTTCAAGGCAAGACCCTTACAAACCACTAAATCATTTTCATCTAGATGTAACATGAGAATGTCAGGAAACTTGTGCCTCCGCAATATTTTATTCAAACATTGTAATAGTTCCTGCCACTTCATACCACCTTTTCCATGCCACTTTACTGCAAACAGCTTCTCATCCAGCCCAAGGTTATAACCACGACCCTTCTGGAACTCATGCTTTGCAGCCCATTTTATAAATGAATGTCCCACAATCCATATTGACAAATCAATAGCTTCCCGCCCAGTTACCGCACCTGTAAAGAACACAATTTTGAGATACCGAATTGACACCATTCAGAAACCCCCTGTCTATTCCTTGTGCACATAACGCCTGAAGCAATCTGACAAGCAGCGGCCCGACCACATAATGTTCTCCCTGATCCAGCCTCTCTGAGCTGCCTCTGTGGGTGCACCAATTCTAAAAGAATGTGTCCCAGAGTCCCCTGGATGCTCCTCAATGCTTGCCAATGCTTTTTGCATGACACAAAGTAACTGATGAGCAGTCACCTGTGCCCCATGGACATGACAAAAAACAACCCCCCTTTCTAACCTGCTGACTACCCTCCACTCTGCACTCCTCTGTACCAACACCCTTTGATCTGTCTTGGATTGTCGAATGCACAGTTCTAGCCCACCGTCTACATTCACCACATCTACCCATTCCAGGAAACCAATGTGGGATCACACTACTTCACCTCCCAGCAGGTTCACCCCTAAGCATTACGGTGCATGCAGTTCGCCAAGCGTGTGTACTTGCAAAAGTCTTTCGAGTATTTCACCAGGTTGGTGAAGATAAGTACTGGCCATCTCTATACACGTGTTTCTGGATTATTATCCGTCGTCAGTAGAGATTAGGCATTTCAAATATTTGGGGTTGCTGAGCAGGCTGCCAAAGTATTCTTGGGTCACAGTACCTCTCAAGGTGCGCAGGTGCCTCTCCACGAGCTCGTCAGCTCAAATGGCTCGAGGGAGCCTTTTAAACAGGAAACCAATGTGGGATCACACTGCTTCACCTCCTAGCAGGTTCGCCCCTAAGCATTATGGTGCATGCAGTTCGCCAAACGTGTGTACTTGCAAAAGTCTTTAGAGTATTTCACCAGGTACTGAGACCTGAAAGGATTGTGGCAGCCTGCTCAGCAACCCAGATTAAATTAGCTTTTATCTCTGATGAAGGATGATATCCAGAAACACGTGTCTAGAGATTTACAGCACTAACCTGCACCAACTTTGGTGGAATATTCAAGGAAATATTCAAGTAAGCATGTAACATGAACTGCATTTACCACAATGCTAAGGGGAGAACTGTGCTGGGAGGTGAAGCAGTGTGCTCCCACACCTTCCTGTTTGAAAAGGCTCCCTTGAGCCATTGAGCTGACAAGCTTGGGGAGATACACCTCTGCGCCTGTGAGAGGTACTGAGACCTGAAAGGATTGTGGCAGCCTGCTCAGCAACCCCAGATTAAATTCGTTTTTATCTCTACTGATGAAGGATGATATCCAGAAACACGTGTCTAGAGATTTACAGCACTAACCTGCACCAACTTTGGTGGAATACTCAATGAAATATTCAAGTAAGCATGTAACATGAACTGCATTTACCATAATGCTATGGGGCGAACTGTGCTGTGAGGTGAAGCAGTGTGCTCCCACTCCTTCCTACCCATTCCAATCCCGAGATACCTTTCCTACCCAGCAGCTTCAAAACCCGGAAAGCCCCGAAAAACATCCATGACATTTGAGTTGAAAAAAATCACCCATTCCCCCTGTCCTTGCAGATCTCTGGCAGCATCGCTATCATTCTCTTGAGCAACCTCCGGGATAAAGGCTTTCGCAGCCGAGGCCGACGACCCCTCTCCATAGGCCATCCCGCTAACATTCTACTATACAGTTCCCCAGCCATAGGTGGGTATTCCCAGAAAAGCTTGCCCATAAAGTCAATCCCAGCCAGTTTACCCACTGTGGTGACCACCGAGAGACCTCTCCCATTCAGTGTGAGGATGTGTTGAACTACATTTTCCTCCCTGTCCCACTGTTTTATCCTCTACTTGGCCCCTCCTGCCTCAAACTCTTTCCAGGCCAAAGCATACGCTTTCCTGGTGGATACGGCTAGCGACCCTACCACCAACTGCAGCATTCTCTTTCTCCTATGCTCTACATGTGTGCTGGCACCCACGTCCTGTCTTTGTTTGCCTCCGTGACCAGATCATGGAACCTTTCCCACTGTGAACGAGATTTAGAATCTGCATTGTCATTGTCTACACCTAGCACATGCTTTGCCCGAGAGGTGGGAAAAATGCCATCATATTTAGAAATTTACATATTTTAGCACATTAGAAAATGAAATTCAGAACACATTTTAACATAAGTAAAATGCATATTTAGAAATGCCTTACAAAATGTGTGAATGTCATTTTAGTAGAAGTAAATAAAACCAAAACATATTGTTAAGTGATTAACATAGATGTGAAAGATGCTATTAGAAATGCTTCACTGAAATTGCATGTTTTTTTTTAATTTTGCACCAAGCAACTATACTTTAGCCTTTGCAGCGACTAGGCCTGAAGCTTCTTTCCGACCTTTGCTCATAGTAAAACGTTCTGTGCAACAGCCTAACATTGATGTCATTTTAGAAGTGTGCTGACTTTAGTATTGTGTTCATCTAGTTCCTCTCACCCCATGTTAGAACATTTCTATTATGAATAATAAATGTATTGAAACTGAATAGAATAAATGGTGATGTAGACTTATAATGCTGCTTGAATACTAACTTGATATATGTTCTCACATTTGCTGTCTTGCCTTTGTTTCTGGGTTGAATCTCACAATGCATCTTTAGCTCAGGTAATAGGGTTCTCATGGGAACCTTCCTTCATGTAACTATTGTACCAAAGGACTGTACCATTTCGGATGGCAAGAGTGAAGACTGTGGGAATCGGAAGAAGATGCATCGGATGACTGACAACACCATCCTACGAACCGTTTTGATTGGACATCAGGGAAAGGCGTCAATATGAACCCATACATGTGTTGAAAGGTTATAATAACAAGTCTTCCTAGCTAGTTAGACTATGACAACTCTACGTTTCCTCTTACCTATCCGGCAGTCTTGCTGCTAGACTTTCTCCTTTGCTTGAAACCCTTCTTCATGGAGAGTTGATTCCTTTAGACCTTTGAGGTGACTTCTTTTATAAATTTTGTGATCAATGCTACTGCACAGATCATTATTCTGAAAGTTGCTACTGCAGCTTTAGGGAACTCGGCTGAGTTTCCAGAACTCCTCTTCAAGAGGAGTTCACCTTTCTATGTATCACTCTCTTTCAGCAGAACTCTTTATGAGTTCTTGTTAAGATTATGTTCTTTAGTTAGCTTATTGGGTTTCTTTATGGAACACAAGTCTTGATTGCTAATTTCTAATCTTCTTTTTTTCATATTTCTGAATTTATCTAATTTGAATAAAGATACTTGAAATCCTAACCATATAGATAAATAACGCCTATAAAACTAAACCCAACCTCTTATCATTGACTCAACGTAATCCTAAATGGCTATGATGTTTAATGATCTTACTTTGTAGGTGGCTCTAATTTTCAACACAGTGGAAAAGGTCCATCTGACCTCCCCGGAGCCTGGAGGATTCTCCATGGTGCTATTTGTAAGTAGGTGGATTTGAAGGTCTGAATCATCAAGGAGAGTCCTTTTGGGTACCAGTAAAGGTGACATTCTGTTTCAAACAACACATTACAAAAACTCGCAGCAGTTTAAGTACCTATTCAACTCTCGCCGACTGCCTGTTCACTACATGTACCACTGACATATTATCTACTCTGAATAAAACCTTCCTATTAGCAAGTTCCTGCCCCCATAACCTCACTGCTATGACTAAAGGGAAGAATTCCAGAAAGGCAATGCTCCTATCCCCGTCCAACCCACATTCTTTGGGTTGATCATTTAAATTTCATTGAAATCGTCCAAGAACCAGCGCCATATGCCCTGGAGTTCCCTTGTACCTGCTGATAGATGCATATGATGATGCAGCAGTGACAGCTCATTTAAGGACATGCCCAAATGCCTGCAGAAAGTCCCCCTGTCTTAAATACTCAACACTCAAAGTTCAAGTGTCCCAGCAAGACCTGCACCTCCTGACGGTCACCTTTCGTTTGTCCAGCATAGCGCCCAATAGCAGTTGCATTTGCACCTTCTTTTCCACCTGGAAGCGTGTCTCCATAGATACAGAATCAAGCTCAATATTTAAGAATGAAAGCAGCGTTGCAGACCCCACCATTTTTTCAGGAGCCAGCGATACCTCCATTGTCGCCCATGAGCTCTTGAAGACTTGACAACTGCCTTTGACAGTCCACAGAACCGGGCATCCCCGCAAAAAAGAAATCAACCAGATAGTGCGTTGCAGTCCTCTTCTCCGTGAGTGACATAAAGACCCACTGTAGGAAGTATCTCAAACGAAACCCCTCCCGGAAACCATCTCTCAACAACTTCTCATCCTGTCTGTCATGATAGTGCTGTAACCAATCACCAATCCAGTCTGCCTTAACTGGCATACGAGCCTTTTCCCATATTGCCATGTACCCCCTGTCCTTCCCTGTTCATTGCATTGCCCTGCTGCCCATTAAATCCCTGTGGTGTTGGTTCCATTGTCCTTTCTGTGCACCCTACAAATTTCCTACAGCCCTATAACACTGTACGCATGAATGTCTTCCCAAACACTTTGAACATTCGTGCCAAAACTTTCAGTAGTCTCTAGTACAAGACCCTTCATTGAAGTCCCAGCACGTCCCCATTGTCCCACCCTGTGCCATGGCCGCAAACCCCCACGGGTGGGGCAGAGTTGAAATGTTCCCAGGCATACCCTCCATACATTATGTGTGCCCTGCGAATAACATCCATGTATTTAAATAAGGATATGCATCGCTCCGGATATATTTCGCAATATACAATTGCGAAAATCAGAAAGGCCGCAATCTACTTCTCTATTGTCGTAGGCACTCTCGGCCATCTAAACAATTCAACTTCTTTTTCCTTCAACACCTCCTTGGCCCACAATTCCCTGTGGAGGAGCTTCAGCATCTGCACATACTCCCCCTTCCATATTTTTCCTTTGGTCACTAGCATTAAAAGCCCTCCCAGCGGCTTGGTTATCCACATATACGTCAGTCTAATAATTGTTATTTCTTTACTTCCTTTAACTTTTGTGTCATCCCCCCTTCTGTACACTTAGCATCCTTCTCTTCTGCCTTCCCTTGCGGGGCTTTCTGTAGTCCCTTTGCCTTCGTGTCTACTGCCCTTGCTTCTTGACCTTTCATCCGTGTCTTCCGCCCTCCTTTAGCATTGTCCACCTGTCCCTCCATGCCTACCACTGTGTCCTTTACATACGGTCCTTTTCTCAAATGAATGTCCCCATTACCTGCTTCATCCCCCGCACTAACCCCCATTGACACCTCGTCTTTGTGCATTACAATGTCCCCTGTGCCCCTGGCACCCTTACCTGGCATCAAGGTCGGCCTCCTCCATGGATCCAGCCGCCCAACCTGTTGTTAAGGGGCGCCATCTGCTGATTTTGTCCGACATGGCTATCCTGCAACGAACTATGAACAAGCGTGTCATGAGAACCCCCCTGGGCGCCCCTCGTCCACCAGCTGCCTTCCTTCTCCTGCGTCTCCTCTACTATTACCCATTCTTCTAAACTCCTTTCATCATAATCCAACAGTTTCTGCTCCTTGCCGAAATACTCCCTCCCTGATGGCATTGTGCCCTGTCATCAAACCTGTCGTGCACCTTTCTTTTAACACAGATGTCCCTCTTTGAGGAAGGACAGGGTGTCATAGTAAGCCCTCCTGCCTCGGCACCCGACTGACGCAGTTTAACGCTGCTGCTCGCTGCCCGAAAGGCCGCATTGACCGTCCCGGTTGTTGCACTACTGAGGCCACTCCAGACCTTCGTGCGGCATTGTTGTAGTTGTCCTACATCGCTGTTTGGCTGGCCACTCTAGACCCTACTATCTCTTCTCCTCAGGGTCTGTGAGCTGCATAAGACTCTCCCAACTCCACATGTCCTCCTTGATGCTAGCCCTGCAAAAGAAAAGGCAGGGCCAGTGTGCTGCTAATGTCCCTCTGTCCATGCTCCTCATTCAGGTCTGGAAACGCACAGCCAACTACACCCCATGGCTCCCTCAACTAGCCTCTCCACCTGACACACTAGCCTGTCCTCTTCCCCCCTGTACCGAAAACCACATGCCCCTCCCTCCCGCCGAGTTCCTCCCCTCCCCCTCCAGAGCTGCCTCCTCACCCAAACCTCACCATGTGTAAGTCTGCCATGGGGGGCTTTACACCACACATTAACCCCCACCCCAGCACCAAACACCTTGTTTCCTCCTTCCCCCCAGGCCTTCCTTATCACTCCATTCTAAAGCTGCTGTGATTAACATGGATGCAGGCCCATTCACATACTTTTGTGCACCCCACTGGCAACTCTCCCATGCCTTCTCTCTGCCCCGCACAACCCCTCTGGTCCTGTTCTCACCCTCCATTCTCCCTCCAAAAACCCTGTAAGGCTCTGGGGGCCCTCTCTAGCAACCCCCGATGCTAAAGAAACGGGGGGCCATTTTAATGCTCTCCCCTCAGCCCCTTCATCCTCCCCACCCCTGCCCTTTCCCTTCCCTCTAGCCTCTTTATTCAATGGGGGGCATGTATGTTGCCTTTCACCTCCCCCCTCCCTGTCTGCTACCTTGTGGCAGATATCTCATGTCTTTCCCAGTTCATGTGGGCTAGACTTCTAAAGCATTAAAGTGCTAGGCAGACAGAGCATAGGATACGGGAATGAACTTGTCACAATTCATGAGTCAATTCTCCAAATAGGTGATCCTCCATTTCTAATATGTGCACAGGTTGTCATCAAAATGCATTTTATGCCTGTAAGTTGCGTGATTGAAAAAATAGAGGTGCACCCAATGTGCAAATGAAGGGCAGTGATACGTCCTTTTATAAGTCTAATATTTGGCGACTCTGGGCTGGAGTATGCCCCGTAACTATTCAGATGAGTCCGCTATCTCGTGGCACACCGGTCCAAATAAGGACTTTGACCAGTGTGCCACAAGACAGCGGACTCATCTGAACTGCTGAAACGGTTTCTCCCTGTGGCTCATGCAAGACGTTGGAATCCATCAACAGATTTCAAACAGCACATATAAGGACTTACTTCTTGGCTACTCTCTTTCGTTATAAAGACGATACGACATTGGTGAATTCCCTATGAACAATTGAGGATCGTCCCCCCTTACGTAGCTAAGCCTTGAAGAAGTTACGAATGTAACGAAACACGTGTCGGCTGTCATGTCTCTATTTCACTGTGCTATTCTGTTCTTCCAGTAACAAGAACTGGACCTTGAAAAAACTGTATAAATGTGAAATGTTTCTGAAAAAATCTTTTTCTTGACTGAGTATATGTATGTACAGTATGTATAGACTAAATGCCACACTGATTATTAAATTTGAGAGAACCCCAGTACAAATCCAAACATTGTCATATCCTGTGATTTGAGCGATCGATAGAATAAATAGATCTTGTGTTTCAATTGTAAAAATCAATGTTGAAGTAATATTGTTGAGTGCCGGGATACATCTGCAAGTTTTCATTTAGACCAGGAGGTTGTTATCCTGGTGATTTCTGATGTTAAAAGTAGCGGAATTCCATCTACTTTGGATGTTAAAAGAGCACTAATTATTTATTAAGTTAAAACTAAGGACTTTAGGTCGTCTAGCGCTCTTTTTGTTGCTTATAGCTTGGCCAATAAAGGCAAAAAGGTGGCAACTCCTATTCTCAGTCGTTGGGTCAGATAGGCGAACTCACAAGCCTGTTTCTGCTGGTCAAGCTCCTCCAAGGGAAGTCCAGGGTTGTTCTAGTAGGGTGATTTCCACCTCTTGGGGAAAGTCAGCAGGGGTTTCCTTACAAGAAATATATGGAGCCACAACCTGGTCTGCGCCAAATACATTTGTTTCTAATTATTGTTTACATCTTCTACACGAGTATTATATGAATTTTGCATCAGGAATTTTGAAATCAGCAACAAAGTACTTATGGTGATTTTCTTTATGGTTCCTATGACTTTTATTAAATCAATCAGGCACTTAACAATTTGTGTTGGCGTAGTTTATTCTTGCTTTGGTATATCCTCAAGTTTGCAGGACTGGGATGGAGAGCACGGTCGAAGAGGTAATGATCCCATTACTTACCCGTAATCTTCCTTACCCTGAGTCCTAGTGTTCCCCCTCCTAGTCCAGCAATCTGCCCTTCCCTCCCTCTCTAACGGCATATAGCCAATACAAATTCGCTCTGTGACGACAGGATGCCTAAACATGGAGTGGTTCCTGAGAGTTGTGTGGCATGGGTACAGTAGAAAGAGAGTCGGGTGTCTTTCTTCTTTTATGAAAGCTTACTGGAAATGACTGGCTAGGGGCGTGGCCCCTCAAGTGTTCAGGACTGGGAAGGGGATCACTAGGACTCAGGGTAATGAAGATTACCGGTAAGTAATGGGATCATTACTCCTGGCCTTGTGCTGTTCTTAAGGACCAATATTGGCAGCTAAGTTTTGCTTTCTAAGGAGCACCGCAAGCAAAGATCTTGTTCCCCCTCCACAATACCACCGGACTTACAAGGGCGGGGTATGCAGAGCTTGATATTACAGGCCTCCTAGGAATGTGCCATTAATGTCAATATCAAGTCATGTCACAATCATAACCAGATAAGAAGTGTTAATATTACTCTACAATTTTGACACTAGGGTAAAACATTATTGCAAGTCATCTTTTTCATCTGCAAGTCATTTTACTACTACTAGAACCACTAGAACATTTGCATGATCCCTTTTAGCAGCACTCCAAATTTCTTGTAGTCAGGTTGGTGCTCGATTAACACCACAAAAATTGTACCCCATAACATAAGCGAGTTTTTACCCTGGACAACATGGCTACAAATGGCACATTCCATGCCATCGTCTCTCCCACTAAAGGGACACATAGGCCAACGAGGTGCAAATGAGGGAAGCAAAGTGAGGGTACAACATAGGACCTGTTATAATAGGAAAGGCACTGTTCTCTTATTGACGGAGACTGCTTTCACGACATTTAGGGCCTCATTTATGAAAAGTGCTGCATCGCTGGGGAAAAACAGCGATGCAATACTTTTCATTGCACGATCTTTGTGACACTATGGATGTGCCGTATTTTCACTACAACGCTCTATGCCGCAAGGATTGCACAGATATGTCTGGAATCCTGACGTATCTGGTGATGCAGTCAAGTCGTAGGAGTGGTGCAGTGAATTCTCATAGATTTCACTATGCCACTTGTACATGGCTTTTTAACTTGAGAATGGCCACCCTACATACATTATACCTGACGCAGGTATAATGTAGCGCAGGGCTTTACAAAGTGATGCATCTGCCTAGATAAGTGACACATCTGCCTAGATGCGTCACTTTGTAAATAGGGCGCAGTGTGGTGCATTGTTTACGCTGCGGGAGCGTCACAAAAAAGTGACGCCATGGCGATGCAAGCCCTCATAAATAAGGTCCTTAGTGTGGAAGCTTTGTGCGGAGGAGGGGCTTTATCGGAACTAGCAACCTTCTTAAGAGCCCACCATAAAGTTCCCCTTTCTCTCACTCAGTTTCTTGCTTGTGTTTTCTCCCTGATAATCTCTTTCTTTTTCTGCCCATTTCTATTTTTCACTTTCCCTCTTTCATCTCCCTCTCTTCTTTACTAGTTCTCTCTTCTGCCATTTACTTAATTCTCTCTTCCCTTTCCTCGTATGCACCCCTTCTCACGCATCTCTCATTCTCTCCCTCTTTCAGATACTCTCCTTCCCTTTCACCCCGCTTTCTCTCCTACTTTCTTCCTTATCTCTCCCCTCCAATAGCACCCCCACTTTTCTGTTTTTTCTCTCTGCTCTTTCACCCCGTCGCCTCATGTCCACATGTCCGTTGTTAGTTGCTCATCTGGGCCTGATTTTTTCTCTCTGAATTCTGGTTCTTGTAGTTCCATTACAAAAGAAAACTACATTTCCCAGAACTCGTGACGTAATCCATCTGCAGACCTTTCTGCACCTCTCAGAGGATGGCTTATTGTCCATTGCCGAGTGACAATCCCATAAGAAGTACCTGCGGCCTGCAAGGTTACTCAACATTTGTAATTGTCTCAACTATACACTGAGCTCTCTAGAAGCGAGGCTGGGTGAGAGGAGACAATATTTGTAGTAGGAGCCAGGCTTTAAGTGGGCCGTGTCTCACCAGTGCTGAGCACCGGCAGTTTTTAGGTCTCGCTGAGCCAGCGCATGCGCTGCTCTGCGAGAAATTTAGTGTGTGGGTTTTCAAAGTGCTGCCACAGGCTTTTGGTGGCCTAGCGCTTGCGTTCACACGAGCATGCACGCGCGCAGCCGCCATCTGTCTTTGATCGCGATCGTGATCACTTTCACTTTCGCGGGCCGGGCGGCCGTGTCACTTTCACGGCCGCGCGGCCAATGCTTGCCTTTTAAAGTTGGTTAATATTTACCAATACAATGTATAATACATGATAGCTATCCAAAAACGATTGTTTTTATTCTCTGTTCTAGAATTATTTTGTCAAGGAATTATGCTTGATGATCTATGTCCCACAGTTATTCAGCAGTGTATGTCAGAACGATGTTATTATCTTACGTAATAGAACATTTACAACGGGTTCTTTATATGATCCTTCACAACTTTATTGACAATGTATGATAGAAGTCTTTCACTTGTAACGATAGTATGCGCCGGTCACCTAGCAACGTGACGCGCTTTTCTTCACTGGCTCATTTTTGATGGGGACTTTTGATTGGCCATCCGCCAGCGAATCATGTTCAAAGGTTGGAATATTCCAACCAATCAATGTGATCGTACCTAGCAGACAGAACTTCGTTCGCCTGCTGCAGCACTTCACGGGAGATTCGTACACCCGGAAGCTGAGAAGAGAGGTAGGGACAGCTTTGCCGTTTTATATAGGTTACTTCTGCAAATAATTGGTCATTTTCCAAACCCCAAGAGCCGATTATATTTCCTTTTTACATCTTGTTACAGTTGATTGGACTCTTGAAAACAAGCGACAGCTAATTAGCAGTTCGCGTTTACAGCCCCCCTGTGTGATCGTATGCTATCAGACCCTCACGCTGAATACATTCAACATTAGACATCCAACGAGTGGGCTACTGCCTCTCCGTGAGTCTTCTCTCACAGGGGTAAGTAGAATGCATGAGCACCTTGATAATCATTTTTAGATAATGAGTTTGACATTAATAGTTTTCTATTGTTCTCACGCAGCACCCGGCTGGGTCCCTGTGAGTATTTTATTTCACATTGAGCACGGTGTCACTGAACACTTATACGTTGTATATCATCCAAGACGACCAGGTAGAGAGACGCAATATCATTGCTCCTCTAAAAAATACCCCTCTTTTTTTAGAGATAAAAGAGCCCCCTTTTTTTGACAAGTATTTTTCTTTATTATTTCTTCGTAGGTGTCCCTATATTAGACTGTCCTGACGAGACCCTTTAATTGGAATAGGGTCGAAACGCCGTTGACGTGAAAGGCAAATCATTCTGTCGACATTCAGAATGTTTGAGTGTTGATAATTGGATTTATTAGTTGTCTATGATTGCCTTCGTAATGAAAAATTGAAACCTTTTTGTATGTTGCACTTTATGTTATTTGTTTGTTTAGGTTAAAAAAAAAATTTTCACTGGGACACTATTTGAAAATTGTATGAATATTGTCAATTTGTATTGTGAATTTATGTCCACTTCCTACAAAACTTTTTTGTTATATAAAAGAGAAAAATATTTTCTACAAAAGACCTAATGTGTATGGCTGTGCCTTTCATTCTGACATCACACTTAACCCCCCTTTTTTTGGATCGCTATCATGTATTATACATTGTATTGGTAAAAATTAATCCACACAAGCCATTGTTTCTTCACAACACATAATACCCAGGCTCCTTGTGGGTAGGGTTTCCTTGTTTCCTAATCAATTAATGCCTTTTAAAGTTGGCAGGTCTGTGTATGCTATCCTTTATTTTCTCTTCTCTTTCAGGCCTTACTCAACTGGGCAAACATTTATTCGGTGTTGTCTCCTCGGCTTGCCTCTGCTTCGCCCTGGCAGCCTGTCCCCGCCCCTCCTTTGAGGCTGCGTTGCCAGCGGCTCTATGTGAAACCGAAAGTGACAAAAGTCACACATGCAGCGCAGCCCTGCTGGCTTCAGCGGGGGAGGGGGCGGGGGAGGCAGGCTTGAGTTGCACGGCAGCTCCCTGAGGAGGCCGAGGCACAGTTAAGGGGAAGAGCAGACTGATGCATGTTAAAAGGAACAGCACCCATCGTGCACATTTCAGAATAAAGAAAATCTATGCGCCTGAACTCTTTACCTCACTGTCATCCAGAGGCTTACAAACTACATGTCCACAGTTTAATTTGTTTTTTTGTGTTGAAAGCGGTCTGTTTGCCAGGTTGTCTGTATGACCAGATGCTAGTAGCCAAGGGGAAAAGTCGTGCCCAAAAGTACCTGCTACTCTCTGCAGGTGGTAGACGTTCTCTTGTTTGGTAATATGGTTACAGACTTACATTGCAGAGAGACAAATTACAGATGGTTCCTGTTTGATTACAGTTGCCAAGCAGGGCTAATGACAGGGGCGTAACACAGGCCCCCGCAGCCCCCGCGGTGCGGGGGGGCCCCCAACCTCCAGGGGCCCCCTCAGCCCAGAACTCTGGCTGGAGAGCCGGGCAGGCTTGCACAGTCGATGACCGCCTGCAGGTCAGGCAAGCACATGGGCCTTCCGCAAACCGCTTTATCCTCCTGTTATTACAGGACAGAGACACACTCGACCTTGACCCCGTAGGGGGGGGGAGCACGAAATGTTATTTTTGAGAGGACACACGACGAGACCCCTGCGCACTCTTCATGGGTTTGTCAAATGTAAAACAATCTTACATTCTTTATCAGAAAGGTACGCGTTCCGAATGCAAACAATGTTTATTTCAAATTGATTGCTTAAAAAGACATATTACAAAAAGAAACCTAAAACGACACATCCCAAGTACAAGAAATAAAAACATAATTGCAAACCAGGTCATAACAAGGGGGTCGAGGTGCGTCCAGGGAGTTTGTTTCACCTGGCAAATGGTTATTTTATCCCTGCTATAGTATTGTTTTTCCTCGCGTTTTTTTTTGTGTGTGTCGATTCCCATGTGTGAGTCTGATGAAGTTATTCTTTGGTTAAAGTCGGCATTGTATTTTTAATTTCATAAATCCATTTGATAATTCGGTATTTGTTTAGTCATATTCGTGTTCTTGTTTCAATTTGCTCGAGTTAGCGTTTATTTGGCTTATTTATTCCAGTCTGGTGTCAATACAAAAGAGTTGTTAACGACACCTATTTTGTTTTTTTCCAAATTTCGCTATCCCCTTGAATCCAAGGACATGCATAACAAGCATTTGCAATGCAATAGGTCTCGCATTTACGTGAGTTTGAGCTATTGACATTGCAAATAACTATGCCTTTTATTTTTAAAAACATAAATAAAAGGCATTGTCATTTACAATGCCAATAGCTTATACTCGTTTAACTGCGAGACCTATTGCATTGCAAATGCTTGTTCTATTTCTTTACTTTTGATGAAATCATGGCACCCGCGTGGGTGCCGAGATTGTAACTAAAGTAAAGAAATAGAAAAGAAATGGCAGGGCGGCCGCATTTAGCATGCGGCTTGCTGCGCCGCTTAAAAAACAAGCATTTGAAATGCAAGAAGAGGAGCGTTGTAAACTTATTTTCTGCGATGTGCGCGGCCGCCATAAAAACACAGCAGGGCACTGGGAGGCCGTGGGCCATATGGCCGTTTCACAGTGTGACTGTCCTAAATGCACGCTCCGTGGCAGTCTCAGGGGAAGGGGGGCGGGGGGAGGAGCAAGGAGAGGAGCGGTGATAAGCAAGAGGTATCGTGCAGCTTGGAGTTTGCGGGGGGGGGTGTTGGAGGAGCAAAGAGAGGAGCTGTGATAATGAGCGCAATGTGTCGTGCAGCCTGGGGGTGGGTGTGGGAGGGGGAGGGGTGGAGGAGCAAGGAGAAGAGCAGCGATAACTAGCGTGAGGTGTCCCAGGCACAAATTCCCATTAGGGCACCCTTAATATGTGGTTAAAAGCAGACATAAGATGCCTCATAAAAATATATAGTCCAAGTGGTTTCACGTCATGTCTCACTTTCGTGCTGTCAAGGCTATTCAACCAACAAGACTTTGCATGCGCACATATTTAAGCCATTACCGGATGTGAATAGTGAAACACAAAGTACTAGAAAACGGACATGCGCTCGCTCAAAGGCATGACACGCTAAAAGGCATTAAGTAATGAAAGATTACTCTCAATGTATGGGTTTTATGTTACACAGTTTACATATAGCACGTCTGCCATTTACACGGCTTTTAGGCGACGACAGATCTCGACTTTCCTACTGTGAGCACGGCGCAGCACGGAGGATCTGCCTGGGAACAGGCCGTTATTTGGAGCCCGAATGATGACATCCCTCCATGATGCATCTATTCAAAGCAGCAGTGAAGTAACAAGCAGGAAGGGGGTGGCAAATAGTGTGCACTTTCACGGCCGCTTTGATGTCCTCAGTGGCCTCAGAGCTGCTAATAACCAGCCATGCCCTACACGGTGACGACGAGCGGGACTGAAAGTGATTGCTATTGAAAAAAACCAATGAACGTGGGAAATGAGGCGCATACGTCACAACGTTAGAAGACATGAAATCACATCACGGGTTAAGCAGCTGATTCTAGTACAGAGTCTACCATGAATAGGATTATGCATTTCAATGTCGTGTACCTGAAGATGCACCAGAGCTGCTGATAACCAGCCATGCCCTACACGGTGACGACGAGCGGGACTGAAAGTGATTGCTATTGAAAAAAAAAAAAAAAAGAAGTGAAACAAAACAAGCCCGGCGGAGCATGGCGCGCGCGCGCTTGGGGGCGGGGGAGCGCATTCCAGGCGGGGGATCGGACCCTTTGAAGTGCTCCCAAAAAGCCGAGTGCATGTCGGCACCATGCGCGTGATTGTGCGCGTGCTAGCAATGCAATCCGTTTTTTGGGAGCACTTTGAAAAGCCCTTTTACAATAGTCTCGCTTTGCCATCGCTTACGCGATAGCAAGGCGAGACCTAAAAATGACAAAGGAACGCCCAGCTGAAAATGTAAGATTTAGGAACCTAATCATCATATGGGTTTGTTGACCGTTTATAAGAACCAATGCAATAACGAGCATTTACATATGTGTATACGTGCGAGTTAAATATATACATGTACACAGACACACAAACAAACATATAGACGTGCGTTTGTGAGCAAAATCTATCTATCTATATATCTATCTGTCTGTTGATTGATTTTCAATTGATAAAGTGCGACAAATGCCCATAGGCGTCAAGGCGCTATATCACAAGAGCCAGCACAATCCGGCTGTAAATGAAACAGTTACGAGGTCAAGAAAAGAAACAGTCTATACAGTGTAAAGCCAGGTCTTTAATGCCTTTTTGAAAGGTAAAATAAATAAATAAATCCATCCATCCATCCACCTCTTCGCCTACCTGTCTCTAACATGGTGGCTCCTTGTAAGATAATGGACACAATCGGGGCACAAGTCGGGGGTGCACGCAGGTACATGGCGTCCACCCACTCTTTTCACAGGGTGGATGCCGTCCCCCCCTGCCAAGAAGTTGAGCCGCACTGAAATATGCTGAACTTGTCCCAGTGTACTTTCAGACAACGGAACATGCTCAGCAGCACCTGTAGTTGTCTGCTTTCAATTCCTAGCAGCAACCTGCAGGCAGTGAGGGGGCTTTTTTTCACCTCCAGCTGGGCCAAAGTTAAGGGGCCATTAGGCCTCCTTTTATTTGAATATCCTGACTGGACCTGGCCTGGAACCTCACCCTTAAATGTAAATGCCACGGAGGGGAAACAAAGGCACATCTTGTTATCTTTTCACAGGTACTTAGGAAAGGCATGTTTTTGCCTTTTTTCAGTCCCTGTATATAAGAGATGCATGCACTGTAAGAATGTCTGGTGTGTTGGTCTGTCCAAGTATTCACACAAATAACAATTTCAATAGCACTATTTCATTTCTTTTATAGCACTATGCAACCCAATGCAGGGTGTCGGAGCTCTTCACGTAACATACACATTATACATAGAGAATAAATCATGTACATGTGTAAATCAATGTACAAGATGAGTTACAATAGTCAGTGAGGGCTACAATGAAAGGTAAAGTGGGGCGCATTTCAAATCAGTGCATGGGACCCTCCTTTCAACAGCAAGGTGTATTTTGCATGAGATGTGTGCCACACACTTACCAGTACCAAAACCTTACATAACACTATAACAGCAAACAGGATAATCGAACTCAAAATACCCAAGTTGAGCTCTGGAAAGGGAGGCAAAGCACAGTGGGGTCTGTTGGTTTCATACGATTAAATTGAGAAGATTCTGAGAAACATATATTGCACAAGTTACAACCGATATTTCTCTAAGACGAAGCAATACATCTTTCCACTGGATGATACAGCTACCACTATAAGATTGTTAGACAGCGCCTCGAAAACCAATTCAGGTGGAATCTGGCTCAAGCAGATTTTGCTTTAAGCGACAGCACAATTGTCTACCAGCGTTAAGAAACTATTTACATAGCGCAAAGACAAAGGGAACAGTCAAGTCGGAGCGCTAAACTGAACAGCCTCTGAATTTCAACTGCGGTAATTGGGAGCCAGAACACCTGCAGAAAATAAGGGCCTTGTGTGATGACAGCTTTGACATCATGCCACAAACCTTCCCCGTTGATTTGACAAATGACACTATCGAATGACAATTACAAAGAAAATACTTGTAATTGTTTTCTGATATTGACATTAATGGGACAAATACTAACAAGTTTTTTTTTTTTTTTTTAAACTAAGGGGCATATTAGCAACGCTTTGCGATAAATATCGCAAAGCGCGCTTAGCGCACATTTTTTTATCGCCAGCTATTGCTGGATTTTATCGCCGAGATAGGGCGTTATTAGCAATGCGCATCTCCAATGCGATAATTAATCCAGCGATAGCAGCGAAATGCCTGTTCATCGCATGGAATCCAGCGCAAATAGGCCAGCGATAGGGGAATGCTTGCTGATATGCCCTGGTGGATTCAGCCCCACAATCCACCTCCCATTGTGTAAATAGGTAAGAAGTGTTCTGAGCAGGTGTAAAAATTCCAGCGATGAATACAGTTTTGTCATCGCTAATCGGGTCCGGGGCCTCATTGCTAATAGGGGGTAGGTCTGATAGCGGCTGTTTTTGTAGACTTTTGATTGGGAACGCCTACTTTGCATGTCATTAGCGATAAATATCGCTGACATGCAAAGCGGCACCCAAAACGGTAGCTTTTGCCATGAAGCTGTCGCCAACAGCAGTTAGCGACAGCTTGCTGATAGGGCGATAAAAATATCGCCGCTTTAGCTAAAGCGGCGATACTGCCCTTGCTAATATGCCCCTAAATCTTCGTAATTTATCAACGCTTTTTATACACATCGGAGTTTATATAACCATCACTTCCAGATATCATAGCGGCATCCAGTTTATTCTCCTTTTTCTAAAACACCTGCAGAAAGACTGCTTCTTAGTCACCTGCACAAGCACTCGCGACTTGTTCCACCATCCGCCCCCATTACAACTACACTGCATATCGTGTCACAGCTATAACATGTACAGAGACAAAGTAGGCATAGAACACCAACATGGTTTCTTTCTTTCCAAATAACCCCCGCCCCCCCTTAATCTGTGTCTCACGAATGTCTTTTCGGCAGTGCTAATGATTTTTTTGTCTCCTATTTCCTTGTCACTCACACCAGCGCCCCCTTTTGATTCCTAAATGATTCTCTTTGGCCACCATTATTTCCCCCATGACCATCTGGGGGCATAAACCACACACTGTCTCCATTGCATTGGAATCCGGTCCACTTGGAGTGTGTGGCAGTGGATAACCAGATTATGCACTTATGCAGCAGGGGTTTGCTAAGCTTATGTTGCAAGAAAAGACAAGTTATGTCGCATTATGTGGCACATTAAGTGACAGTACTATTTGCTGGTTTTTTTTTATTTCAGCACACTAATACAAAAAGAATTCAAAGTACAAGTGGAACAGATTGATCACAATAACACATTTCCACTCCATTACAACTAATCTTCAACTTTGTAGAAATACTGACGTTCTCTGAGTAGAGATATTTCGATTGGTTCCTTCAATCTACCCGGAGCCCTTCATGACAACAAACTCTTCACACATACTCTCTCATACATCCTCGGTCACTGTTGCATTCTTCTGTGTGCACATGCCGCCACACTCTGATCGCATTTACCACACACATTCGCTTTGTCAGTCCATATAAAAAAAAAAATACTGTTCCCCCTTGATGTTTTAAACTGGTAAAAAAAAACAAGAATAAACAGGCATTAACACTCTCAATAGTTGAATAAATAGGCACTGCACTCTCTAACAAATGGGAGAAAAGTACTGGGATCTTTGTCCCTCCCTCACACTCATTAGTGGCCGTGTTTACTATGAGTGGCGGGGCGGGTGGGAGGGTGAGGGGGGCATAGGAGTCGCAAAAGGAGTGGGGAATAAAACATAACAATTAAAAAAAAAACTCAAAACGTACCTTCATTCGGCAGCGTCCCACGTCGCGCTCCTCAGCTCCTTTCTCTTCTTCAGGCACAGGCTACCAGCCTGCCCTGCGGCCAATCCTGAAGCTGTTCTCGCATGAGAGCAGCTTCAGGATTGGCCTGAGCGCTCTCGATTAGCGCTCCAGGACAGACTGGGAGTAGGTGCCTGCTCTCTCTCACCCCAGCAATGCTGCTGGGGTTGGAGAGAGGTTCAGGGTTCATGGCGGTTTGGCTGGCGATAACCGTCATGCGCTGTGAAGGGAGTGCACACACCACTCCCCCCAGTGTTATCACCCCCCAGGCCCCGCTCCCAAGACAACAGGAAAGGAGGAATAAAACAAGCATTGGCATAGCCAATAGGTCTCACCTTTGGGACCTTATAAGTATTTAGTTATGCAGCACAATATCCTTACTGCAACAACATTAACTGTTGCATGGCTAAACACTTATAAGGTCCCAAAGGCGAGACCTATTGGCTATGCCAATGCTTGTTTAAAGGGGGCCTCGAAACGGGTCTCTATCGGGCTCTGTTTTGTACCCTGGCACAGGCGGTCCGATTTTTCCGGACTGCAGTGACAGTAGGCACATCGATGTGCGCGTGCTGACACGGCTCACTTCTCAAAAGTGGAGACGTTACGGGATGACGTCACGCCAGGTGCGCGTTGTAGGGGAAGTGAAATCCAAGCCATAGCTCAAGCCATAGTTGCTGCTTATTTATCTTATGCAACTAACAACCATTGACAAAGCCAATATTTCTGACTTGTTGTAGGTATGATGTTACTTGTATCATATATCTGGGTACAGTGACAGAAACAACAAAATACAAGTCGGGCGGCACACTATCCTAAGTACAGATTTTTAGCGCACCTGTTTTTAAGCCACGCCCTTACTTACATTGGCCACGCCCCTTTGAGAAACCTCCCAGTTTTTTTTATCCCACTTAAAGCCCTAAATAGGAGCGAAGGAGAAAAACCGAATACCAAGAGAGAGCCGGTAAAAGTAATAGTGTGAGAATGGGCAGAGCGAAATGGCATAGTTAGAATGAGAAAGGAAACAGAACAAGGGAAGGAGACAGGCAAGCCCACATTACCCTACCTGAGAACATGTGTAATACATAACGTAGATGGAGAGGGGGAAAATAGTGTAGAGAGGAGAAACAAAGAAGTTGAGTGAAAAAATTAACAAAACTAGAGAGGATGTGAGGGAGAGAGAGAAAGAGAAAATGGGGCGAGGACAGAGGCGAACGCCGGAACGTTTAAAGACAGAGCGATTGGAAACAACAGAGGTGAGATGAAAAAAAAACATGCGAGAATGTGGAGGAAACAAGATGCATCTGGGTGGAATGCAATCTAGAGATCAGTTCAGAATAAGCAGTTTGTGGTACACTATTGCGCAATTTTGGTCCTGTATCAAACTTTGTGCAGTTTAGCATCTCTCTTGTTCGTCAGTCTGCTGCAGCATACCAGGGGCCTCATTTATGGCAATTTGGCATAGGGCAGGGCAGCAAGGCATCTTGCTTCGCTGCCTTACACCAAAGCAAAAGGGCAGGAATGCAACGTATTTAAGCAATATGGTGCATTCCTGTTCTTTCTCCCTGCGTTGGCGCCGTTTTGGCAGTCTAGCCTCAACGTAGGCACCTTTGCACCATGGTGCAAAGGTGCCTCAGTTATGGTCAGGATTGTTTTTGTGTAGGAAGAGGCACCTTCCTGCACAAAAACAATCCTACAAGGTGTTTTCCTCTTTCTATATGTGCTGCCCAGCACACATGGAAAGAGGAAAAAAAACTAATCTCAGGAGGCGTACAATTTTGATGCTTCCCCAGGTTTACATCACTTTGTAAATCTGGACCAGCATCAAATTCCATGGGTGTTGCATGGGAAAACCAACCGCAACGCCAGTGGAACGCCTCCGAGGCGCTGAGTAAGGAGAAGCAGTGATTTGCGCTGTGTGGCCTTACTCATGAGTTATGAGGCCTCTCAAAGCCACGCAGGATGGTTTTGCGTGACTTCATACATTTTTATGAGAGCACTGCGTCACGCATGTACCACTTTACACATGATCATCATTTGAGGCTAGCTCGGGGTCACAGCTGCGACCTCTAGCTTGCTTCCTGCTACTCCAGGCACTTCCTTTGCAACCTCTGGCCTCAGAGGAGGCAAAGGTTTTGCCTTCTCTGAGGCCATGGGTCACAAAGGAAGTGCCAATTAAATAAATAAACATTGTAAAATTTCCCATAGGAAGACCTCCACCTCAGTGGTTGGGATCTCCACCAGTTCATACATCTGTTGTAGGAAGCCCCACCTCTTAACTAACCTGGTTAGAGCAATGTAAGTCTATACCTAGTTACAAATTTCCACTAAAAAACGGTGAAAAAAAGTAGAGCATTACAAAAAAGTAGGGTATTACACCTAGGTGTAGGAGTCAATCTCACATGAGTACACATATGTCTATATTTACCTTCATGAATCAGGGCACTTGTATGTAAGAAATCCCAGCTATCACAACAGACAACCACTGTAAATCGATTGTCATATTAAATGAGGTACAAGTAGCATCCGCTAATTCACACGCAAAGAAAGGGGCAAAGTACGGCGTGAAGCGCTATATAAAAACAAATGCTTGTTATTAAATAGAACAAAAACATATAGGGCCTGATTCACAAAGGTAAAATGAGACGAAAGTCAAACTTTACAACTTTCGGTATTCAGTAAGGGCATTTACTACCCGTAAATGCCCTTTGTGAATACCGTAAGTCGTAAAGGTCAACTTTTGGTATTCACAAAGGGAGTTTACAAGTAGTTAAGGCCCTTTGTGAATACCAAAAGACGTAAAGTTAGACTTTCGTCTCAATTTACCTATGTGAATCGGGTCTGTAGGGTCTTCTCATGTGGCTGATAAAATATCTTGAAAAGTCCCACATTCAAAAAGTATCTAGATCAGAGTTCTCCAACCTTTTCTGTAATCAGTGCTACTTATGTTCAATGAAAATCATCCCAAGCTACTAATATCATAAGTGTTGTAATAGTGACCACAATAGACAAGATTACATTAGTGGCCATCATATGTAAGATTACTAGAAGAGGTCCCCTCAGTGCATCAGGCATGGTTGCCAGAAGCAACATAAACAAGGTAATAGCATTAGCAATCAGTCTCCCCCACATTGCATCATTTTTTCAATCAAATATCATCTGTAAATATATTTTGATAATTCTGACATTTTTCTCCCAAAATTAGCTAATGATTTCTGAAAATATACACATTTTCATCTCGAATACACACTTTTCAATTTTGGTGTACATATATTAATTCAACCAAACAAAAGCTTCTAAACTAGTAGGCAGGGACGCACACAGGGGAGCTACTTACTTTCAATAGGGACTAATGGGAAAGGGCTGCGCCCCTCGGGTGGGGGGGGGGGGGGGTCCTTGGCATTCTTATGCAGGCAATGGTGTAGCCAGTGGATAATGGGTCTTAGTGCAGGGAAAGGAATGGGCGCCCTGGCCGCTGTTTGAACTGAGAAATACAGCAATGATCAGGGTTCAGTGGGCCCCTCATGCCTCTGGGCCCAGTGCCACTGCACCTGCTGCGCCAATGGAAGCTACGCCCCTGCCTGCTTGTACTGTCTGTTCAGCCTTTTCTTGTCAGCTTCAGGTTCCGGATTGGGTTGGTCTGTTCCTGTGATTTTGCTCAATTTCTGACTAGAAGGTTGTTTCTGTTGCCAGTGCCCGTGTTCTGATCTTGGGATCGATTTGTGTTTATCTCTGTTTGGCAGTTGGAGAATTGCCATCCTGCAGATATTGGGTGTTTTGAACCCATATTGCCATCTTCTGCATTACCTTATTGGTGGAATGGGGAAGGGGAGCCACCATTATGGATATGTTTTGGCCTCTCCCTGACTTATTGATTTATTATATCACAATTTTGAGCTGGCTGGTGCCAGCTTCTTTGCTCAATGAACATTTAATCTTTTGATTTCTAGTTCCTTGCGAGGGCAGTGCAGTGAGGAGTCTGGGGAGTCTGTCTATGGCGCCGGAGAGTTAGCCATGTGCTTCAATGCCTTCTCTGAGTGTGTGATTCATTGCACTGGAGTTACTGTAGGATTGTTCTTGAGGGGGACAACAGCCCTGCCCTCATGGAGGGTCTATGGATAGGCTAGGCCAACCTGGGGCGTGCGATTACCGCTCTCAAATCCCAAATTCAGTTCTGGGTCTCACTGCCCCTGTCGGTGGCAGGCAGAGTGGCCATCATAAAAATGGTACTACTGCTGTGGCTCCTTTACTTCTTCACCAACATGCCGCTACTTGTCCCCACGAGGTCCTTTAAAGTGTTGAACTCTCTGGTGACAGATCTAATATGGGGCTCAGGGCGTAGACGTATTAGCCTGGCGAAGTTGCAACTTCACGCAAAGCACGAGAGATGGGGGTGACGGATCTGCGTGCATATTGCTATGCCAGCCAGTTGCAGTGGCTGGCATATTGGCTTGCTGGTCGCAATTAGCACGAGCTGGATATGTAATCACAAGATAGGGATAAGGGGATCATCCACAGGCTTTTACTACCACAAACCCCCCCATTGGCGTCGACACCCCACTTATTGAAATTAGCTATTACTTATTGACGGAGTGCGGTGAGATATACTGGCGGAGAACACCGTATGCCCCCACTATTCCGCCGCTGGGTATCCCCACACGTTCGGGAATAACCTCTCATCGTGCCCTACAGGCGTGCACTGAGGCAGGCATCACTACACTAGGAGACTTCTTTACAGAGGGTGTGCTAATGTCACATGAAACGTTTGTACGTGTCCATGGTGCCCCAGATACGCTGTTCCTATTACACGCACATATTTCCAGAAATATACGCACCAAATGGTCGCCTGAAGATGCTGAACCACCTACGAACACACTGCTTACCATGCAGTACCTGATGGGTAACGGGGCCCGGCTGACAAAATGGCTAGCTCACGGGATTCGAACCGAGAGAGCAATCTCATTACAGCCGCTACGTGACAAGTGGTAAGGGGACGTGGGCCGTGCATGTACGGTCAAAGAATGGGACACTATACTGGGGTTCCCCAAGAAGGTTTCCCGTAATCCCAAATTTAAATGTATTCAATTGATGTTGTTACACAGGGCGTACTTGACCCCACGCAGGCTGAGTGTTATGTTAACAGGGGCAAACGATGACTGCCCGCGCTGCCACGCACCCAATGCGAGATTGGTACACATGGTATGGGCTTTCCCTAGACTGGGACATTACTGGGCGACAGTGTGCAAAATATTGACGGCAGTGGCCCCGGTGCGCCGGAATGACACCTTGGAATTCTGCATACTGGGTCTGGGACCCCGTGAAAAGAAGGGCAACCCTGCCTCACGTTTTGCTAACCATGCGCTCCTCCTAGCCAAAAGAGCCATAACCACACGATGGAAGGCCATTAGAGCCCCATCCTTACAGGAATGGCACACCGAAATGTTGAAATGGGGCAGGGCAGAGGGGACTGAATTGAAAAGGGAGGAATATAGAGGTCTAAGGAAAACACAGATTTCGCTGAACTGGTATGCAATGCTAGAAGAATACGCTGCGATAGATATTTTGTCCTACTAGGATATGTTGGAGATGTTACAGGGGGGTCTGATCAGCGGATATGGGACACTTGGGCTCCTTATGTTGCATGTGCGCTGCGCTAGGTTTGTTAACAGGACTGTATAGTTCAAGTACGACAGACTTTGAAACCAAGTTGTACACACCTGTGGATATGGATGATATGCCAATGCCATTGTTGGATAATGTGGGCCGGGCACGCGGGGAGGGAGGGGAGGTGGGATGATTGTTTTTGTTAAGATGTTTTACCTACATTACATTCAGATAGATTTAACAAATTGCCATTTGTTTCGCCACACTTTTGGTGTACACAGGAAAACTGAGAGTGACATGTTTTGATATAATGTTAGAGATTTTATAATGATACCGGCTCATTGTATGTTGCCATTTGAAGACGATTACGGATGTCTGACATTGTTCAAGTATATTAACCTATACTGGTTGTAACCATGTCATATTATGCCATGTGTTTATATGTTCTTACATATCGCTTTATGATGACTGGCTCACTGTTCTGTAAAATCAATACAAACAATTAAAAAAAAAAGAAAATGGATAGGCTAGGCCCCAGGGAGAGGACGAGCATGGTAGTGGCGACACTAGGGGATGGGGTCTGTAACTGTCCTGCCCCCCCACCTTTGCCCTTCAACCAGTTGAGATTTCATCAGTGATGTCATTTACATGTCATGTATGATATAATATGTGACATCATAAGCAGTGCATTGCAGGGGAGAAATGTTTGGTTAGCTCAGTGAAATATACGAGGGGAATCTCAAAGTTTTCTTTGTTTTTCAGCATTGGATTTTGTGTTATTTCAAAATTTAATTTGAACATCTCTTTAACCTTTGTTTTTTCAGTGAATTTCAAAGTTTTTTTAAAACATATGCTAAAATCTTTATACATACTTAACTAGAACTTCACTTTAATCTTTGGTTTTGTCAGTAAATTTCTGCATTTACATTTTTTTTAAATTTAAGATCTTAGTACCATACCTATTTATAGCATCACTTTAACATTTATGTTTTTCCAGTGAATTTCAAGTTTCTTTAAATTATATTCACCTGACTCCCCTGCTAAGCACAGCTGTTGGCCATCCATATCAGTAGGGTACCCGCAGGCATCCAAACCCCACAGGTGCCCAACCCACTACAAAATGGCCTTTGGCCATGCGTGGTGTGGGAGTGATCGTAGGACCGGGCCTGAGACCAGGTCCTTCAGCCGCCAATCCCTGCGGAGGCCCAATCGTCTGCTGTGCATGGTCTTTAGACATGCAATGTGTTGGGTTGGCGTGTGGCCAACCCTTTGCAAGCATCCAAACCCCCACACACATGGCCTTTGGCCATGCATTGAATGGGGTTAGCCAATTCTCCGTCTTGTTTTGCTTTAGCGTTGCACAGTGTGAGGTTGGCTGTAGGGCCTGACGTGTGAGCTAGGAGTGGAGTGGGCAGAATCATGAGGACTGGTAGAACAAGCTGCAGGGTTAAGAGAGGAAAATTAGAAGAACAGAAATGGGTAAGGGCCAGTAGGCCTAAGGGGGTGGATTGTCAGTGAAGGGAAGGGTTTTTAGGGTTCTACGGTATCTGTTATGGTGTTTCTCTGAGGTTTGATGAGGCCGGTACCAGTAGTTATGAGTTAGGTTTCATGCTAGTCTTTGATGCATGTTCTCTATTGTAAACTATATTGTAAACACAGACCCATCCCATAAAAACAGTTGTTTACACACTATTGGCGTGTCTGTCATGATTGCTACACTCTTTCTCAAGGTTTTGGACAGCTTGGCACAGAAGAGGTATCTTTTTATGGCCCACAATAGCCAGAAGACCCCTGGCATCTGACTCTGAAAGACCTTGGGCCAGAGGTCAGTGCCCAAGAGAGGCATACTCACCGCACATTGATGCCTCGACTGTTATGTCATCAAGAAGTGATACAGTGCTTGAATATATATAAGTGGCTTTGCACGCGTGGTCACGCTTGCACTGGACGTCTGTTATGCAGGACTTGGGGGATTCACTCTCTCCTCCTTTACTCACTTGGATTGATCAGTTAGCACCAACAGATCCTTGGTGTATCCTGGACTTGGATGGACCCTATAAACGGTCTAGGACATTGTGACTTCAGGGCAGGACTGGCAGGTCTCATTTGATAAATGCACCCTCTCTGCTTTGACGCTAAAGTCGCTGCTTTTGGTAGGAGTGCAAATGGGTGAGTCCAAATTTGCAATGTTTTCCCCGCCAATTAAGATTTCCCTATAATTTGTGAATATAAGGTTGCTGGACTACTGTTTTCATATAACCTACGGCGTAGCCTCCTTATGTGCCTAAGTCAAGGTTGTTGGTGTTTTCAAGTTACTCTGTATGTGTGTTTCACCGTGTTATGATGTGGTTGCCAAAGAGTGGGAAGACTCCTCCCACAGATAGTCCCCTCCCAGATACAGGGGGCCCGATTCACAAAGGTAAAATGAGACGAATGTCTAACTTTATGACTTTCGATATTCACAAAGGGCATTTACGAGTAGTAAATGCCCTACGTGAATACCGAAAGTCGTAAAGTTAGACTTTCGTCTCATTTTACCTTTGTGAATTGGGCCCAGTAATTATGCAGCTTTTGGCATGAGTGTGGTAGTTAGGAAATACTGAGTTAATTCTGTAGATCCTCAATCTCGGCACAATTTGTGGGGGCTGGGGAATTTTTGAGGTCCACTCACCTTTTTTGGAGGTACATCATGACAGGATGCTTTTAGAGAAGATCAGTTATTCCTGAAAGTTTCTCTAAGTTTTTATTGGTATGTCCAAGTGGCTTCTAATCTTGGAAAAAGTGAAAAAATACAATAGCAAGGATAGTTTCCACTGTGTCAAATAACTGAAAATCCTAGTAAACCCAGACAAAAAATAAATAACCAGAAGTTTCCTGCTATGAAGAAAGTGTAAATGTTAATAGCATTCATATTATTAACATTTATTTCCATCGTATCAATCAATTATTATTTAAAGATTACACAAGACTACATACAATCTACACAAACTGTTTAAGCAAAGCTATTAAAGTACATGCCGTATACTTCTCAGAATTTACTAAAAACTTTCTAAAATTCAGTATCTGTAATTATGCTTAAAAAAGTAAACCTTTCCCTTGTTGCTAACTTTACCAGATTGCTATTCGTCTTTTAAGATACCATCAACAGTTTCACCTCCTTTAAACGATCCAGTGTCTTTTTATCTCAGAAATTGAAAATAATCATTATGGGACACAGCTCCACTTCTGTACCAGATGCTAAAAGTACCATCTGGAACACTGAATCTAAGCTCCATGTTCCAGTACAATTGACATGGGAAATAATTTTCATAAACCTCTGCCCAGCTGACTTATAAAGACAGATACCACACAGTTCCTCCAGTCCCCACAAAAAACCTTTTCGATTATGATTGTGTAAGGAAATGCCTCTTTTTGCAGGATCACACCAATCTTTTGGACTGATGCTGCTGGTTTTTCGAAAGTGCAATGAGTCCTGCCAATCAGGCCGCAATGACCTTAAAAGTGAATATTTAATTGGATTACCTACCTTTGGCATAAGTCAATTTACTTATAGATCCCTAGTCTATGGTAGCAGGGCACCTAGGGCTTGTAAGTTAAGTATCCCTCATTGACTGTACTACTGATTGTGGCACTGCAAGTGTGACAAAGCAAAGCAGGACTCCAGACCGCCATTACCAGCTGGTGGAGCAGTTTTAAACTACTACCTTGACTTACCCACTTAAACCAGTGGCAAAGCCCAAAGCTTCCTTTTTAATATATGTAAGTCATCCGAAGACAGACCTATCGAGCCCTAAGGACAGGGTGCATGTTTTTCTTTTTTTAAACGATGTGTTTAATATATCCTGAGAGTAAAAACTCTGCATTGTCGTTTTACTATAGAAAGGCTAGTAGCTCCATTGGCGAGTATGGAGTTACATGCTGACAAATCAAGAGTGCTCACTCCCAAATGGGACTACTAAATATGGTACTTCAGGTATCAAAACAATTCTTGCATTGAACCTGACTTGTTGCTCAAGCCAAATTTAATGTAACTATTTTACAAATGGCAACTTTAGAATGTTGCCACTTTGTTGCCCAAAGTTTTCAGTAGCCTCCAGGGGGAAGTGTAGCCCCCAGCTAGCGACACCTCCCGTTTGGGCCAGGGAGCTCCACAGACTGAGGGTTGTGATTGGTTGAGCATCCTGGTTCGATGCTCAGCCAGGGACTGGGGGCCTGAGCATATTCTCCATGCAGGCTGTTATGCAGCCTGCATGGAAAACAGGGAAAGTGCCCATGACTGTTTTGGGCAGCCCGAGTGGGCCGGCCAAACAGTCATGTGCACTTAGGAGTGGGCAAACTACACCTCTCCTGCCCTGCTCCGAGAGCAGAGCAGCCCTGCCCAGCCGCAAAGCAGCACGGAAACATGAAATGATAATAACTCAAAGTTATTATCATTTTATGTCTCCTTTACGTTGCACTGCTTAAAAGCAGTGGGGAGATGCTCCTCTGCCATAGCGGAGGAGCCTCCCCTGGTGGCCACAGGAAGATCCCAGACACTGACTCAGCATCCTTAGAATCCTTTAGCATCTGAGAGGATGCCCCCGGAAATTTTAAGAAATCTGGACCCCCTTATTAAAATACTACAGGTTGGAGATGGGAGGGGAGGAGGAGGTGCATATTGTAACAAGACAGGACCCGGGGAATGAGAGGAGCTAGAGGGCTGCTCACTCTCCCTCCTTTTGGTCCTCACCAGCTCTTATCCTATTTCACTGGTCCTAGCCCCAGATTATCACTAGGATCGACACTGTATGCAGCCCTGAGACGACCAACTTAATCGTAACCTTATTTGTGTCATTGCCGCTCTATATTATTATACTGCAATATTGTTATGTCATGTCTGTGTCCATGCATCTCTGATTTTTGATTCTCCATGTATTGTTTATATTTGTGCTAATAAAAACAATTAAAAACAAAAAAATCCTTGAGCATCTTAAGCATCCTATATCCATTGCATCAGGACCACTCCATTGACTTCAATGGTAGTCTAACCATAGGATTCAGAACTGGACTGGAGACTGCTAAAACCGACAGGTAAATGTCCCCCCTTGAGGGGGCGTGGCTTCGGCGCCGACAAAGATGGCCGCCTGAGCCCGGGACTCCGCTGCACTGGGACGGATTTTTGATCGCCGATCCCATTTCCGTGCTTCTCTCTTCAAGAATCCTGTCAGATATTGGCGTCGGAATACAGCGCACACCTGGTGAGCATCATTATGTCCTTTTTGATGCCCAATTAACGTCTTTTTTCAGCGCGGTTTTTAACCACCTCAGAACGACCGTTATTCTGTGGATAGCGCGACGCTGACGCTCTGCTAGCGCGCGCTAAGGATTTTCCATCTCCGGCTTCTACAATGGCTATTTTCAGGTTCTAGTGGCCTTTCTTATCATTAACAACATTCTTCTGCTCATCTCACCGGCTACCTTTTTACTAGTTTCTTTCACCTTGGATAACCAACCACAACAGGAAACATGCTGCCTTGTTATACTTCACTGACCCAGCTCTGGTATTATTGACATGCTTACCTAACTGGTTCTTTTTCATTGCAGAATGCACCAGTCTTGAGGGATTTTTTTGGATATCCCTGTATTATGTATGCCATAATTTTTTCCTTCTTCCTGATATAAAGCCTGTTTTGTCAGTTCTCTATCAGTCACACAGTGTCAAGACTCTTTGTATTACTGCTCCTATATGCTTCCTTTTTTATTGTGGTGTGAGCCTCAGCTATCTCCAGTACGACGCTTCAACGCCTCTGCTCAATATTGATTATTTGTCACTGTTTGAGTGGATCTTTTCCTCCATTAATTTCCCTCATCACAGCGGCTCTCACTAACTTCACTATCAGACCACTCCGGTTTCTATGGGCAAACTACGTAATCCGAAGTTCGTTTTTGTGCCTTCAAAGAGTGCTCCCACGGCAGCAGCTTCCTTTTCCCCACCACCAAACTCTCCTTCTACCACAGTCGAAATGGCGGGAGTTGCTCCCACTCGCCCTTCCTCATCGCAGCCAGGTTCAAATAAATCTTCTCCTCCTACTACATCCACTAAACGTTTGAAACATGACTCTCTTCCTCCAGATAAATCACCATCTCCTATCTCCATGGAGCCACTTTTAGAGGAGATACGCGCTTTGCATCCTTTTGTAGAAGAAACCAACAATAAAATGCAGTTTCTTGAGGAGAAATGGTCAACTATGGAAAGCAGGGTGACTTCCATGGAGCAACAGGTTTCAGAGATCCAAGTCAATTCTCAACGCATCTCCTCTTTGGAAAAGTCTGCCCTTGCTCTTCAACAGCATACTGAGGATTTGGAAAACAGGAATAGAAGGAATAACCTACGCATTTATGGTCTGCCGGAGACTCTGGAAGGTGATGATCCTGTCTCGTTCTTCTCCTCCTTCCTTCCGAAACTTCTAGATATGCCTCCTACCTCTTCTCTTAGTATTCAAAGGGCTCACAGGCTTGGTCCTCACTCATCTACCTCAACTAAACCACGAGGAGTCATCATTCTCTTCTTGAAATTCACGGATCTTCTTTTAGTCCTCTATGCTGCCAGATCTAAGCGTCAAGTCTCGTGGCTGGGTCAGAGGGTGCTTCTCTCTCAAGATGTCTCTAATGCCACTGCGTCAAGAAGGAAAGAGTTTTTGAATCTACGCACTCCTCTCCGTTCTCTTGGAGCCAGATATGGTTTATTTCATCCATGTATCTTCAAAGTTACTCACCAAAATCGAACTTGGACTTTTCAAGACCCTGCTGAACTTAAAAACTTTATTCATATTCAGACTAGTAGTGGCATGGACACCGCCACTTCTGCTTGTGGTTGATTGTTTAATTATTTTTTTTTCTTGCAGGTTTTCTCGGATAATGTGTTTTGTACTTATCTTTGCTTGTTATATTGTAGGTTTGCCTTTTGATATTTTCAAAGAATTTTAAGTATGGTTCCTTTCAATGTTTACTTCTTTTTCTGGTTGTTTTCCTTAAAATGTCTCTTTTTGCTCTAGTTTTTTATTTCTTCCAGTTGCTTGTTGGATTGTAGTATATATTTTTATGTATTTTCCTATGTTCTTTCCCTCGTCCTAATTGCCTTTATATTTATATATTTAGATTGATTGGTGTGTTTCCCTTCATCTCATATGGTTCTTCTTCTACGTCTTCCATCCTGGTGCGGTCTGGACTCCTGATTTCGGGAGGTTTGTCTTGTTGAGCATCACCATGGCACCGTTGTCTTCTTTTATGTCCCCCTCAGGTATGTTTCTTTCAGTCATCCTTTTTGGATATGTACTGTCTCTTCTCGTACATTCTTCCTTTTATCCTTCCTCTCTTTTCCCTTTCCTTCCTTCTCCCCTTCCGCCTACATCCGTTTTTCCTCTGTTTCTACTATTTTCCTATTTTCTTATTTGTATAGTTCCAATTTTTTCTTCTTTGCTTCTTTTTGGCTCCTCCTCCGATTCCTTCCTCTTTTTTCATTCCTTTTTTCTTTCACTTTTTCACATTTTCTTTTCTCTGTTTTTGTTGCTGTAGTTTTTGTTTCTATTGCCTTTTTGCAATTTTTAAATTCAGAGTAATCTCCTGGAATGTAAAAGGTTTTATTCACCCCATTAAACGGCAGAGAGTCTTTTCCCATCTAGCCTCATACAACCCTGATATAGTTCTCTTACAAGAGACTCACCTCACTGAGGCTGAGTCTCTTAAGTTAAAAAGAGGCTGGGTGGGTACGGTCTTATTCTCACCTTCTACCAATAAAAAGAATGGTGTTGCCATTTTATGCCACAAGAAATTAAAATGTAAAGTTTTGTTACAAGAAACTGATTCTGATGGTAGATGGATACTAACTAAGTTGCTAATTAATTCTATTCCTCTAACTGTTTTTGATGTTTATGGTCCTATACAACTTGATTCTTCTTTCTGGTCCTCAATTACGAACAAATGTATTCAATATAGAGATGACCTCTTCATTTTAGGTGGCGATTGTAACCAGATTGTAGACGCGTTTCTTGATCGTAAGTCAACTGTCCTTTTCACACCTCACAAACCTCACAAACAATTTCTGGACACTATTTCTCACTCGCATCTCATCGATTCTTGGATGCTTTTTCACCCTGACACCCTAGACTACTCCTTTTTCTCTCCTCCTCATGCATCTTTCTCTCGTCGTGACTACATTTTTCTCTCTCAATCCTTATCTCAAAACTTATTATCTTCTTCTATTGAACCCATAGTTATTTCGGACCATGCCCCTATTGTAGCAGACCTTGACTTACTTCTCCCGCATCCCAAGTCTTCTCGTTGGCGCTTTAATAATTCTCTTCTTACTGACCCTCATTTCTCCTCTTCTTTTCGCTCCCTTGTTAATGATTTCTTTTTGTTCAATGATACTCCCAGTACTCCACCCCATCTCCTCTGGGATTCCTTTAAAGCCTCAGCACAGGGATTTATTATTGAATTTGTTTCTAGGAAGAAGAAACATTTTCTTCAGAAACGGAAAACCCTATTGGCTCGTATTAAATCCCTGGAACACGAATTCTATACTTCCTCGAACAATTCCTTCTCTCCTGACCTCATCCGCGCTAAATTGGAATTTAATAGATCCACCACTGATAACGCTTCATCGATACTTCTTCGTAGTAGTGCTCGTTATTATGGTGGTCGCAATAAGGCAGGGAAGCTCTTAGCTAACTATCTTAAATCTCTCAAAGAACGTTCCCTTATTGACTCTATTTATTCTTCTGATAACACTTTACTACATAAAGATCAAGATATACTTGACCAGTTTCAGCTATTTTATCGTACTCTTTATACGCCAGAATCTCCTCCTACTCCGTCTCTTATTCAATCCTATCTTGAGAAACTTCCCACTCCTTCTCATTCTCATCTTAACTTTCCAGATCTTGAAGTCGACCTTTCATTACATGAACTATCCAAGGCTTTGATTACTCTCTCCAAAAGTAAATCACCAGGTCCAGATGGTTTTACGGTTGAATTTTATTTACATTTTTCTGATCTTTTACTTCCCAAACTTTTAACTCTTTTCCAATCGTTCCACTTGTCTGGTAAGGTGGAGGGCGCCTTTCAAGAAGCTACCATTTGCCTCATCCCTAAAGATGGTCGTGATCCCCAATTTTGTAAGAATTACCGCCTGATTTCTTTAGTTAATGTAGACTATAAATTATTTGCCAAAGTGCTTGCTTTGCCCTTAGATTCTTTTATGCCCCATCTCATTGGTAAAGAGCAATGTGGATTTGTTAAGGGTCGCCTTTCTTCTGACAACTTGCGTCTCTTCCTTAATGTTTTAAATAAAGCTTCCTCCCTCTCTACTCCTTTTGCTGCTATCTCTGTGGATGCAGAGAAGACTTTTGACAGAGTTGATTGGTCTTTCTTGTTTGCTTCACTACCTTGGCATGGTTTTGGTCGTCATTTTATCTCTCTTATTACTCTGCTATATTCTGCTCCTAAAGCCTCGGTTCTAGTGAATGGCCAGGTCTCCTCATATTTTCCTCTCCAACGGGGCGTTCGCCAAGGTTGCCCCTTATCTCCACTTCTCTTTGTTCTAGCCCTTGAGCCCTTTTCATCCTCTATCCGTAACAACGATTCCATTTCTGGTTTTCCTTATGGTAATAATCAATTGAAACTCTCTGCATATGCAGATGACATTCTTTTATTCATTTCTGATCCAGAAACATCTATTCCCCCTTTACTATCTGAGTTTGACTCATTCTCGCAGGTCTCAGGTTACAAAATTAATTCAGATAAGACTGAAATTCTTCCTCTTACTAAATTTTGTTTCCCCCATTTTTTCTCATCTACAGGGTTTGCTTGGAACAGCTCGAAGATTAAATATTTAGGTATCTGGTTCTCTAATTCTATTCCCACTTCAATTAAACTGAATATGTCCGCAGTCTTGTCTTGAATCGAACAACCATTCTCCACTTGGAACCCTCTTTTTCTTTCATGGTGGGGACGATTGGACTCGTTCAAGATGATGATAGCCCCTATCCTAATATATATTTTCTCCATGTTACCCGTTCACGTCCCCGCAATCTATTTTAAGCGCATTGATTTATGTCTGTCGAAATTTCTTTGGAATAACAAGAAGCCTAGAATTTCTTTAGCACTTCTTCGCAAACCCAAGCCTAGTGGTGGAGTCAATTTCCCAGACTTTCGTCTCTACCACAAATCCTTTTCTTTACGTCAAGCTTCATGATGGCTTACATCAGTTCTTTCTCCTTTCACTCCTCTTTGGTTTCTCATTGAGCAAACACTACTGTTACCTTTCTCCCTTAGTGAAATCGTAAACTTCTCTGCTAAGGCTCCTCATATTTTATTTCCCTTATTTAAATATACCTCTTCTCTTTTAAAACCCCTGGTTGGCCCTACTTCTGTTACCCGTGAATCTTTTCTGCGTTCCCCTATCTGGTACAACACACTTATCCTTCTAAATAATAGACCCATCTTTTGGAATTCTTGGAGACAAAAGGGTATTATATGGGTTAATCAGCTCTTTGACGGAGTGCCACCTTGCTCCTTTCCTCAATTTCAGTTGTTCTTTCATTGCCTTCGTTACTTTTTGCAGAAGTTTGTTACTCTTATGACAGTTATTCTTGACCTTTTTTATTCTCTTCCTTCCTCATCTTCTTCTATTTCCCAAAATCCTCTTCTCAAACTCCTCTCTACGCTTCCTAAACCTTCTCTCATTTATAAATAGTTTTCTTCTCCTAATCCAGATCACGTTAAATCTAAGTTGGAACTTTCTTGGGAGGCGGATTTGGGATGTGTCTAGTCTGTTGCTTTATGGGATAAACTTTGGTCCAGATCCTTGAAGGTTTCTCATTCTGCCTCTCTTACTCAATCTTTGTTCTATTTCTATCACAGACTTTATCTTTCTCCACTTTTTTTGGCACGTTTTTCTGCCTCTTCTGATTCTAACTGTTGGACGTGTGGTTCTCCTAATACTGATCTTCTTCATCTCTTTTTTCTCTGTCCTATAGTTTCTCAATTCTGGGGAAATATTTGGCTGTATATTTCTCGTATCTTTACTCTCTCAGTTCCGTATTCTATTCCTTTTCTTTTTCTTGGCAGCCTTTCTGATTCCTTAGACCTTCCTTTACACTCTCATGGTCTCCTTGATCTCATGCTTGCTCTTGCTTTTCAACACATTTCTTCTAATTGGAAATCCCTTACAAAGGTTTCTATACGTAGTTGGTGGAACACTTTATGTCATTTTCATAGACTTGATGTTGCCTTTGCCTCCTCCTGCAATCCCATTCATAATAGGGATCTCTTCTGGTTACCCCTTACTTCATACTTGGACCGGTTGGCCCTGAAGGCTGTACCACACATCAACTCGGAGAATTTTAAACCTCCTTGAAGGAGATTGCATCTTTTCTTTTTTTTTTGTTTTATTTTATAGGGTTTTTATATTTCTCTAATTTTCCTACTATGTTGATCAGTATTTATTGTTTACCTTCAGCAATTATTTGCACTTGTATGCCATATTTTACATTTTTATATTGTAGTGTTACATTTTTCCCTTTCCCCCCTTTCATCCTTTATCTACCTTCCCTCCCTTCTTTCTCCCTTATCCCCTTTCCTATAAAAATTTTACAAATTGCTTTTACTTTTCTGTATCTGATATTAGCCTGGTTAACATATTAGTATTTTTGTCTTTATCTTTGATTACTGCTGATATCTCTTTGTATTGACAATTTCTTTAATAAAGCATTTCAAACAGAAAAAAATGTCCCCCCCTTGATCTGACTGGTCCATGTGACTTACTGCCTATCAGAGGTGGCACCTCCAAGAGTGCCCATATAGCTAGGAGATTGTATATTCTACAAAACATTTAACGTAACCTCATCCTAACCAAGACTAATGCCCAGTAACTGCAATGTGTGCTCTTAAACACTTTCTCACAAACCCGGATCTGCGGCTCCGGGACACACTACTGGGTTCACATCGCTCTGGCATGCCTGGACGCTATTGATGCTCCTGTGCACTGGACCAGCTCCCTCATTCGTTACCTTCGTGAGCACCATAGAACCCTCATTGCTAAGGACTCTGTTGAGCCATTTCTTGACCTTACACGGACTGCGCCATGATTGGACAATTATGCATCCTGTTTATAGTTGCGCCTTATGATATTCCTTAAAGGCATGGTTCGCGGGCACAATTCTTGTGTCTTGATGATGATCCCCTTTTTTTAATTGGGATCGAAACGCCGTCGACCGTAGTGTCTTGAGCTGATTTTCTACTTGTGTATGTCAAAAAGCAAAGACACTTTTATATATTGTGGCTGAGAATTTGTATTGTGTTGCAAGTCACTCAAATGAATAATGCCTGAGACTTGGAAATCTTTTGATTTCCATTATGTTTTTGCCCACCAATTTCTTTCATGACAGTTTTTAATTTCAGGGTTATGTTTGTTAATAAATGCTTTAAGTCTCCATTTGGAGTAAGCACACATAGCCTTTCATTGTAAATTCTATGTAACATTAACTATTTCTTTTGGAAGAGACCTTTGTTTGAGTAATAAAACTTAAAAACTTTCTCTGCATCTGGCGAGATTATGGTGGTTCCTCTTTCATGTTTCCCACTCTACATTACACCTGAAATTAGTATTGTTTTAATTGTACCTACCTAAAATTATTCCCAGCTGATTAGTACAGATTAGCTTCTGGCTTTACCTTCAAGCAACATTTAAACCAACATTACAAGTGGCCCAAGAAACCGTCCCCATCAGAGTTAAGTAGGCACTTGCATGGGGTAGTATAGATTTAATATTCTTAGCTCTACATCTAATCACATTGACAATATGTTGGTATATTTTGTAGTCATTTGGCAGGCTGAGATGGGGACTAACTTGACAAACAAGAAGGGTGTGACTTCTGCAGGGATATAGTAATTTTGCAGGAGGAGTTTTCAGTGCTTAATTCATGAAAAAATAAGTGCCAGGGCCCTCGTCAGGAGGCCACTGCTGCTTGTACCAGCCCATTGCTCCTGTCAGCACCACCTATGACAGAACCAACACAACTACTAACCATGAAATCCTACAAGTGTGACAATTCAGACTATTCTAGGCCTCCAAAGATGTAGGAAGGGCTTGGAAGGCAGGTAATAGCCATTTTAATGTATATCGAATTAATAACCAACTGTTGTTGTGTTCGTCTCTATATCAGACAAACAGCACCACCATGTGGCAGACTGTCATAAGCGCCAGTGTTGACAATTAAGTGCTGATACTGAGCACCAGAAACCACAGGCTCAAATTAAGCACTGGTTTAGTATACACAAGACCATACCAGAAAGTTGGGAAGAAAAAGGGCAAGGTAGAATTTATGGAATGGAACAGGTTGTGATCACCATCATGGAACTGAACTGTGTAATGCCTGCAAAGACAAAACTACACAGACAAGATGTATTCTGAACAATAAATAATAAGAACAAGAGATGGCAGTACACTCATAAATGATACTTTGTATGCTCCTTGGAAAGTGATGTCTCTGTGAGAGGAACATTTTTGTGTACAAGGGCAAGGAGCAGTTAGTCTTACAGAGTCAGAAAAGAGCCCTTATGGAAAAAGGGCACTGGGTGAATCTCTGTGCAGGAGGCACTCTGCCTCAGAACGTCTGATACGCTTGGTAGTAGGAGTAAAGATATCAACACAAGCACAAGAGAGGACAGGGAAGAGAGGAAAACAAAAGGGAATAGAGGAAGAAACACAGAGAACAGAAACTGGGCTCAGGAAAAATCAGGACTGGAATCAAGAACAGGGGTAGGACTGCACTCAATGTCTACAGAAAAGGGAACATAATTAGCCAAGAAAGGGAAGTAATAAACAGACAGACCAGAACAAAAACCACAGGGTAAGGAAAAAGACTCCGAGCCTAAGAATCCCAACACAAACAAGGGCTGGACAGGGAGTGTGCAGACTGAACTAGAACCATAGGTGAAAGGAGGGACAGAGAGGCAGCAACATAAGTAACAGAAACAGGGAAAACCAAGTAACAGAGCACAGAATAGGGAATAGGAAATAAAGGGAAACCAAGACACAAAGAAACAAGAAGCAAAACCTGGAAACAGAGCGGAAAGACGGGCCCGTGGACGCAGCGTGGAGCCTGAAGGCCGGGTGCGTTGCAAACGGAGGCCCCGGCTTGCGGCCTTTATCCTGTGCGGGGTCGGAGCGAGGCCCGATTTCCGGCGGCAGAGTGAGAATCTGCACTATCCGGGAGACGCCCCTGGGAAGGGGTGCTGCAGCCGGTGGAGGACTACGTGGACCTCGCCCTACGCCGCGGCCGGCCCGAGGATGCGACCGGCCTGCCTCTAGATGGGCCTCGCCGACCAAGCTTGCAGAGCGGACGACCCTCACCCCAAGCCAGTGAGTGGAGACACCTCCGGTCGTGAGTGAGGTTAATTGAGGCCTGGGGGCTATCGACTGTCTGGGTGCGGCGCCTTGGCGGTGGGCGCGACGGCGGCGCTGGTGACCTGGTGGCAGTGACGTTCGTGAGACGGGAGGACCCCCACGAAGGGTGAGAGAGCGGGTTGCGCGTCCGGCCCACACACCTGAGCCCCGGTCCGAGGGCACTGAACTGCATTTGGCGCAAGGCGAGCCCCTGGGCTGCTGGCTGGTGGCCTGTTGCGGCGCGCCCCGACTCCCCACACGGCGACGGAGCCAGCCTCCCGCACAGAATAACGGCCTGCCCAGCTGAGGAGGTGGTGACGGGGCGCGACTAGCGACTGCCGCCGCCCGGGCCGGTGCCCTGACCCCGGGGGTAGGGGAGCCTGTTTTCGACATGCGGCCCAAGGCGGGAACGACGACACAAACAAACAAACTGGATAAATACGCGGTGCCCACTGGTCCGACACAGTCTGGAGCGACGGTGGGACACGCCACGGACCAAACTGAGCCCTCCCTGACTTCTATAATGGCCGCAATACAGACGCTGGGCACGAATCTCGAGTCGAAAATGGACAAGATCTCCATTGAAGTAAACTTGCTGCGCACGGATCTGGGCAAGACCACGGAGAGATCGAGAACCAACGAGACAGCCATCAAGGCACTACAGGCCTCGGAAAAGCGGCTCGAGGGGCGAATAAACGAGCTCGTTCTCCAACATCGCCAGATGGCTCTGCGGCTCGAGGACCAGGAAGGGAGGGCGCGCCGGAGTAACATCCGCATGGTTGGCGTGCCGGAAGGAACGGAGGGGCAAAGTGTGGAGTTATTCCTGGAAGACTTAATTCTCAAACATTTGAAGCCCAAGAGACTCTCTACGCTCTTCACAATCGAGCGTGCGCACCGTGCCCTGCTCCCTAGACCCAGGCCGGGGGCTCCGCCTAGAACAATAATCGCCAAGATATTGAATTATCGGGACCGGGACGCCATCCTCCAGGTGGCCAGGCAACAGGGGGACCTGCACTATGGCGGGGCAACTATCCGATTCTTCCCGGACTTCACGCTGCGAGTCCAGCAGGAACGTCGCTCCTTCATGGGAGTCAAGGCGGCACTCAGGGAACGGGGCATCAAGTACATGATGTTCTTCCCTGCAAAATTGAAGACCATTGCGGGGGGCAAGTCCCACTTCTTCACCTCGCCAGCGGCGGTACAGGAGTGGCTCGACGCGGCGACACCGGAAGAGCGGGTTGGGCACGACCGTGACCACTTGAGAGACGCCAGGGCCGCCTCCCCCGGTTCTGCGGCGGGGAGGCAAGCAGCAGCCGAACAGAGCCAAAGGTCATGGCGTTCAAGGTCGAACAGTCCCCGCTGGGACTCGCTCCCAGATACAGCGACGCGATGAGGATTCAGACGGTGGAACCATGCCTCGTCGAACTGTAATGTATAACACTGGCACCGGGTAATGGGTGGTGTCAAGGGTGTGGGAAGCAGACCCGTCTGTTCATTGCCTCCGAGACTTTGTTACTGATCCTATAGTGCACCATAAACTTAAGGGACTTATAGTCTGGGGCAACACTGGTACGGCGGCCGGAGTTGGAGCCGGCCCACGTTCTCCACACGGAATTTCCTCCGGGGGGGGGGGCGGTTTACTCTCTCCGGGGCGGGGTCGGGCGACAGGCGCTCTGCTAATTGGGGTAGTGGGTAGTTTGAAACCTACAGAGCAGGGGGCAGGGTGGGGGGGGTTGGTTCGAAGGGGCGGGAGGGGATCTCCGAAAGGGATGACACTACAGAAGGGGTCGGGCCCACAACATGGGGCCCCAACCACTCTATGTATCGTATTGATTTGTTGGGAGGGGAGGTGGGAGGGGGGGGAAGTTGGAAGGTTTTTATGGTCACGTATTGTTGCTATGTACACAGTTTCGGACAACACCGATGCACAGGGACAGGCCAGCTCCTACAGTAGCGGATATGGCTAGTAGATGGGAGAAGAGTCTTAGGGTCCTCAGCTGGAATGTGAACTGGCTGGGTGATGGGCTCAAGCGTACCGTTGTCTTGCAGTTTGTTAAACGACACCTCCCTGATGTGGTCATCCTGCAAGAAACACACTTGATGGGTAACACATGCCAGGCCATCAATAGAGGGGGATACACATTGGCGGTCCACTCCGGCTTCACCTCCGGTTCTAGGGGCGTAGGGATCCTGCTGCGCCGCTCCTTATCCCTCCACATTGACCACTTGGAAACAGACCCGCTGGGCCGCTTTGCGGCGCTGACAGGGCGGTGGGAGGGCCGTAGTTTAACTCTCCTTTCTGTTTATATCCCCCCTGGCCTTCAAACCCAATCCTATACCGACCTGGGCAAACTTCTACTCTCCCTCCCTGACGGGCCGGTGATCATTGGGGGAGACTTCAACGCAGTGGTCTCTGGGAACCAGGACAGACACCCTCCCAGGGACACACCCCAGGGCCAGCAGTGGCTGTCTGACTTCCTCGACGCCTTTGGGCTTACGGATGTGTGGCGGCTGAAGCATCCCGCGGATAGGCACTTTACCTTCTACTCCGGCCCGCATCACTCCTTCTCCCGCCTGGACTATATATTGACTCCACTACACCATGACATGGTCATACGGGAGGCCTCCCACCTGGCCCGCGGTATCTCCGACCATGCTCCGGTCTGGACGCACATCACGATGGGGAATGGCCGGGAGGGCTGTGTGCAACCCATAAACGCCTGGTATCTTAAAAACGAGGATCTTAGGAAAAAGCTTTCCAGCTCCATCACTCAATATTTTGAACACAACGTCGGGTCGGTGAGCTCCTCGGTCACTCTCTGGGAAGCCTTTAAAACGGTGCTCAGGGGAGAGGCCTTATCGGCCATCGCGGGCAGCCGTAAGGAACGGGTGGCACAGATTACCTCCGTGGAGTCGGACCTAGGGGGGTTGGAGGAGTCGGCATGCGCTGACAGTGAGCCGGAGGCGCAGCACCGGCTGCGACTCAAAACTGCAGAGTACAGGGAGCTTGTCGCGCAGCCTGCCCAAGCGGCGGCCAGACACAGGGCGGGTAGGATCTACGACCAGGGCGACAAAGCAGGCAAACTAATAGCCTGGCTAGACAAAAAACAGCGGACTAACAAAGTGGTACCAGAAATACGAACGGCTACCGGGGACATGGTTACGGAGCCCAGGGAGATCACAGCGGAATTCGCAAGGCACTTCCGGCAGGTCTATAGTAGAGGGTCCGACCGTCCGGAGGAGGACTCGGTCGCCCTGCTTACTGACATTCGTATGCCAAGCCTGTCGGACGCAGACCGGGATGCCCTGGAGGCTCCACTCGCCACGGCCGAACTGGAGCGTGCGATAACGGACCTTCGCTCGGGCAAAGCGTATGGACCTAATGGTCTCCCAATCGAGCTTTACAAGCTCAAACCTGACGCCCTTAGTCTACACCTCAAGCAGATGTTTGAGGAGAGCAGAACGACGGGAAGACTGCCGCGGGACCAACGCCTGGCCACAATTGTGGCCATCCCCAAAGAGGGTAAACCGAGGGAGTCCTGTTCCTCATACAGACCCATCTCATTGCTTAATGCAGAGCCGAAAATACTGGCCAAAGCACTCGCCAACAGGCTCCATTCCGTCCTGCCCACGTTGGTCCATCCGGACCAGTCCGGCTTCATGCCCCAGCGCAACACGGCGCTTAACATTCGACGCCTGAATGGTGTACTGGGGAGGTGCCCCATGATGCAAGAGGACGCGGTGGTGGTGTCGCTGGACGCCACCATGGCATTCGACACCCTAGAATGGCCCTACATGATGGCGGTTCTCCGCAAACTGGGCTTCGGGCCACACTTCATAGCCTGGATCCGTCTTCTCTACTCGGAGCCCCTGGCCCAGGTGGTTGTTAACAACAAGGTCTCCAAGGTCTTCGCCCTGGAGAGGGGTACCAGACAGGGCTGCCCGCTCTCACCCCTCTTATTTGCGCTCTCCCTCGAGCCGCTAGCGGCGTGGATCAGGCAGGATGTATACCTCACAGGGATACAATGGGCGGATGGCTGGGAGGACAAAATCTCCCTCTACGCAGACGACATCCTTCTCTACCTGTCCAAACCACGAAGGTCTATTGTGGTGGCAATGGATATTCTCACCAACTTCGGGAAGAACTCGGGGTTCCGCATCAACTGGAGCAAGTCTCTCCTATACGTCCTCCATGGCAGCCCCCCCAGGCTGCCTAGCGACTGCCCGCTCACCGTTGCGGAGGACGGATTCAAATACCTCGGAGTTTTCATCTCCACTGACAAGTCCATTCTGTATGAAAGGAATCTACTACCCCCCTTGCGCCGGCTCCAACGCGACTCAAGGACTTGGCAGAAGCTTCCTATATCCCTGCTGGGCCGTGCGGCCCTTTTCAAAATGATGGCACTCCCTCGGTTTATTTACGCCCTCCAAAACTATCCGGACCTAGTACCGAACTCTTACTTTACGGCAATAGAGGCGGCGCAGCGAGCCCTCCTCTGGTCCGGTACACCTAGAATAGCGTTGCATAAACTCACGCTGGGATGGTATGACGGAGGGATAGCACTCCCTGATATCCGCAAGTATTACTGGGCCGCTCACTTATCTGCGATAAACCAGGGGACGTACAGTGACGGTAACGACCCGGCTTACGGGATGGATAGATGGTTACTCCCGGGTGGGAACTATGAGGTTGCGCTCTATTCTAAACTTGGTAAACATCAGCTCACTGGGCCGACGAAACATTCTGTGCAAATATGGCATGCGGCACAGCGTAAACTAGGTTGGTCCGATACTCTTACCTTGGCCACTCCATTGTGGGCATCGGAGAGACTGGGCAGCTTGGGGCACACCAAGGGGTTCCGTAGCTGGGACCTTATTGGCATCTCCCAGGTCAAAGATTTGTGGGGGCCCGAGGGGATCAGACCCTTTTCGTACCTTCAGGACACATACGACCTGGCCCGCACTGAATACTTCAGATACATGCAGACTAGGCACTCCCTCCAGTCCCACATACCACCAGGAACTAAGCCCCCACAGGCCTCCCCACTCGAGGACAGGTTGTTGGGTGGTCACATGCCGGAGCACGCCATCTCCCTCACATATAAAAAACTAATCAATAATTCCCCTGACCCACTCGGGTCCCTAAAAGAGAAATGGGTGGCGGATGGACTTGAGATTGACGATGAGGAATGGGTATGGGCGCTGGCGTCCCCTAGAGAGGTGGCGATTTCGGCCAGATTCCGGCTCATACAACTGAAGATATTGCACAGAGTATACATCTCTTGCACTAGACTGCAGGCGATGGGACGGGGGGGGGAGGGATTGTGCAGGCGGGGCTACGGAGAGACCGGCTCCTTCTTCCATATCCTGTGGGACTGCCCGAGTGTGCGGAGGTACTGGAGGAGGGTGATGTCTTGCATGCAGGAGGTATGGGAGGTAGAGATACGCCCGGAGGCGAAGAGATGCCTCCTCAACATATGGGAACCCACGGACCTGCCGGTGAAAGGGAAACTCTGGGTCACACTGGGGCAAATGGTGGCTAAAAGGAACATTGCCCGCCTCTGGGGTGCACCCGCTCCGCCGAAATTGGCCGAATGGCAAAGAGACATGGACTGGTGTATGCTGCAGGAAAAGACTGTATACACGGCACGAGGGTGCCCCCGGAAGTGGGGGGAGGTGTGGTCCAAATGGAATGAATACAGAGGTTACATCTGTGAGCCCCCGCAGGCTCGCCGCTCCGGCTTAGAGGCCATAGACTAACATATTGACCGCTCCTAGCTAATTCACAGTAAACTCTAACTCATACTGTCTCTGTGTGTCACCGGTGTTCGAATGACGTTAATGCGATTCCATTGACCATGTTGTTGATTTGTTTATTTCTGTAAATAAAAAGAAATAAAAAAAAAAAAAAAAGAAATTACCTACCAGTATATATGACATGGGAATGCTACACCTTGTATTTCCCTTTGTCTTTGTAACATTTTCTATACACTGATTTACACACATATTATTCAGTGTCTCTGTATTTGTGTGTGATGTAAAGTGATCCGACATCCTACACTGGTATGGTCGGCGCTATAAAACAAATGAAATACATGTGAAAGAGGGGCTATGGAGAGATGAGAGGCACTGTTAAAGGGTGATTGTGAGAGACTCATTGCAGGGCCCAACAAAGATTGTTGTCTCCTGGTGCACTGTCAGGTCATGATTTACTATGCTTTAAAAGCTAATACAATTGAATATATAATGAAAATGTGCAATTTTTGCCCAAATTTACTTGGGGGAAGAACTACCCTCAAACTCTCCTTGCAGTGGTCAGGCTCTTCCTTTGCAGTCACTATGCACGGTACTTGGGCTGGTCTTACAACATTTGCCAGGCCTGCTTTGGGTTCCCAGTCCGGCCCTGAACGAAGGGAAGGCTACACAGGATCTGGGAAGACTGTGGAAGCCAGCAGGAAGAGGAACAGGGAAACCAGAAACAGAGTGTGTAATGGAGTTGAGAGTGTGCAAGTAGAGGAAGCAAGTCTGAACGAGTCAGTGTATCTAAAGGAGTAAGGAACAATTATGCTGAATGGAGTTCCACCACCAAGGTATGGCTGGGGTATGGTTGGGCAACATGAGGAACTATGTATACCACAATGCATCAGGCTAGTAAAGTGAAAACCAGGATTGGAATATAATGTATAGAAAGTGTGCAGCATGCAGGAAAATGTACTGACATGGTCAAGTCTAAAGGCAGAACCTTTGAGGGTCTACAAGAGTGCCATCTAGTGGACGGATGACAGAATCCTGGCATCTATACAAGTCAATATAAAAATTTCAGTATTGTGGTACAATACATGCTCAATTCTTTGAGTATACACTTTTGCCAGGAGTATTGCCAGCTGCTCAAAAAATGTGCCATACAATTCACTAGAGAAACCGCGAGTCCTGGAGTATTTTCTCACCAGTAAAGTTTATTAGTTCTTAATTAGGACTTTCCTAGAATTTCCTTCTATAAGAGCCTTGTAAAGTAGCTGGAATTGCTTATAAATTAATTAATTACTTTTTCAAAAAATCCTTTTGTTTCTTGGCACCAACAATCTTCTTTGAAAGTGGTTGCTTTTTCGTCGTATATATGACAAAGGGCACCCACTTTGAAAACAGATGCTCACTTTCCACAAAATTCCTGATGTGTGGCGCACATGGAACATTGCAAATTCTGGACTTCTAGTATAATGCTTGGTAACTTCATATCTTAGCTTTTCCCAAATCCTTCTATCTTCATTATTGTTCTTTTAGCTTTCTTCTAGACTCCATTTCCCCCTTCCTTGTTCTTTTCTTGGTGGCATAGGATCAGGAGACCTCTTAGATATTCTTTAAGGGATTGCCACACATAGGTCTCTTTTTGTAAATTTACCACTAGGTGTCATGGTTGTCCTAACCTGGCAATCCAGATCCAACAGGAGCGGTGCTAATATCCACAATTCCCTGACCCACTGACGACCATGCAGAGAATATCTATGGCAGTCGACAATGTATAGGGAAGCGGAGAATGGAAAAAGAATGAAAAACAGAGACAATGTGTACTTTCACCTTGTCTGTTCTTACTGCTGGAGTCATTGATATCTAAAGTAATAAATAAATATCTTAGTATATAGGCAGTGGCATTACTATTCACAATTTCCACAATGACATCTAGTATACCATGATATACCTTGTGGCAATCTCTGTATAACCCGCTCTTTCTGGTTTCTGATAACAATGACTTTTAGAGCTAAGAGATATACATAACCTTTGTAAATACTGTATGGAATAACCCAAACTGTAATAATATTCTTGTACCTATATTTATCTTGAGCAAGTTTGAAATCAAGGGCCCGATTCACAAAGGTAAACTGAGACGAAAGTCTAACTTTACGACTTTCGGTATTCACAGAGGGCATTTACGAGGAGTAAAATTAGACTTTTGTCTCAGTTAAACTTAAGTGTTGGTCTTAAGGTTGACCAAGACCAAAAAGTTAAAGTTAAGACCAAGTCTTAATTTTAATTGAGATGAAAGTCTAACTTTACTATTCGTAAATGCCCTTTGTGAATACCGACAGTCGTAAAGTTAGACTTTCGTTTCAGTTTACTTCTGTGAATCGGGGCCCAAGTCTGTGAGCTCAATGATTTGCAATATATGTCACTTATCAACTGTAACATAATGAATACTTATTAGCATTGTGTTTTTACTCTCTGCAGTATACATCCACCTAGCCACCACTGATAATACATTAATACCATACATAATTCAAGAGATATGAACAAAATCATTACAATATAAAGGATTCACTTGCTCCTCCCATGAATAGGTGTCATATAGTTCATAATCCTAGAAAGGACGATCCCAGTCTATAGAGTTCATAATCCTTGAAAGGTCAACTCCAATACTAACGTACAAATTAAACTATAAATCCTCAGTCTCTAACATTTGTCCCAAATACTTATGTGAGCACAAGGTTGTTGACAACTCCCATTAAAATCATGATGAATTCCAACTCCGGGCCACAAGATTCCTGCTGCAGCAACTAAGTATCATGCCTGCCTACCATTCCATGCTCTGAACCACAAGCAACTTGCAGTCAGTGGCTCTAAGATGGCCCTCACCATTGCAAGTCTCGAGAGAGTTCCATGGCACTCTGGGAAAAGTAGTCTGTTTAAATTTCACATGCATGGTTAAGTAGTGCAGGCATCGCTGCCGAAGAAGCCTACACCCTGGCTGTACCGTTGACCTCTTTCTCAGCGTTAGACTCGAGCACCATTGAAGTTTGGAAAAACGCGTCTCCGTGCCCACCTGGCACACCCAGATATGTGCAGGCCATGGATCATGACACTAAGGACTAATTCTTCAGTTGGTGTATCTTAAATTTCCAAATCAGTGCCTTGAGCAGCCCCCGTTATAACCATCTGGACTGGGGTATACTCAGGAATATACTTACTTAAATTGCGATTGCAGTTAAGGAATCCCAAATTGAGATTCCTTAAATGCAATGCATGAAAGTAAAAAAATTAGTGATTTCGCTAATAGGGGGCGCAAATTACCATGAAGTTGAACTTCATGGTAATTTGCAAAAACTTTGAAAAATGAACTTTTGTGCATTTTTCAAAGTTTCATGTTTTGCACACACATGCCCTTAGGGCATGTGTGTGTGCAACATATGTGTACAGATCCATTTCAGGGGTGCAAAAGGGTGTCATTTTGACACCCTTGCACCCTTGGAATTGCATGAGCAATTTGCGAGTAGCTACTGGTACTTGCAAATTGCTCATGCAATCTCCAATTCATTCCTATGGGCCTGGAGGCCCATAGGAATTAATGGGACGGCATTCCTTAATTGCGACTCGCAATTTGCGAGTCGCAATTAAGGAATGTGTAGGAATCGCTATTTTTATAGCGATTCCTACATGCATAGACTTTTGCAATTCCTTAATTGCGATTCCTTAATAATCGCAATTAAGGAATCGCAAAAGCCTACGTTGATGCATGTGCCAGTATGTATGCAAGCTTTACATCAACTAGCTCTTCTGTTACTTCTTTCTTACAGAAATATATAATCTGTTCTGACGAGATTGCAATGAGCAGTAGAATAATTGAAACAGTCTGTGGAATTTAGCAGCCTCACAACACCAACCAAGCCAACAGATCCAGTTAAATTTTTGATGCCAACATTGCCATTATGATAGTTTACTTTACCTTTTTCCAACACTGGGTCTAAAGTCTTATTAAGCTCCAGAGCAAATATAATCCTACAGCTTTTATACAATGATGATGCATTCCTTACATCATGAAGGACAAGCACCAGATTAACGTTTGAGTACTATCCACCTACCATCAGCACATCACAATCATTTAGTTTCACATGTAAAAGCAAGATTCTTCCCTCTTGATTATTTCGAACTTTATCATCTAATGTAATACCACTCCACCAACCCCTGTACCATACAGCCCACAGAACCATAAACTACTGCCAATGTTGGTGAGAACCTATTTGGCACGCCGAGAGAAGATCAATGTTGATAGTTGTAGGGCTCCACTTCACACTTGTCCCACCTCTTAGCATGATCAACCCTTCTCCCACCCTCTACTTTTACCAGCAGGTTTCCATTCAAACTGGAAATGCCAGAGACTGCAGTATAAAGCAGGGAAGGCAACCTGGTAGGCTGGACCTCAGTTGAATGTAAACACCATTTCCTGAGAGGGTTGTATGGTACGATATTGTGGTCCAAACATCAAGCTACAAAAATATTGTGTCCGCTACATAGACTACCCCTGCACTCTGTATCATAGTAAGCATATATTCGCTTCTTCACATCTACTTACATTGGCAAAATAGTGGTAGGGAATATAGATGATGTGATATTTTCATAGTTCAATATTTCGATTGCTCTATAGTAGCAGCAAACCCCTGCTGGGATATTCTACTACATCAAAATGCAGCACCTTTTGTGCGGTACCTGGTGAGACACCGTCAGGCACTTCTTGTCTAAATGTAGCTGTCTAATAGTGTGTGGATGCCCTACATATGCCCGTTCCTGCTTTATTATGAAAAAGTTCACATTTCTTTCGGGTGATGTCCAAACAAATATATGATGTTACAGCGCATGCAATTACAACGCATGCTTTTACAACACGGTTTTTACATCGCAACTACCATTACATCGCATGATTTTATAACGCATGCCATTACAACGCATTTTAAAAAACTGCCATTACAACGCATTCCATTACAACGCATACCATTACAACGCATAATACTTTTAGGGCAACAGTAGGGTAAGTGTTGGATAGTGTAGGGGTAAAAATTACTATTCCCACTCCAGTGAGTGCAACAGTAGGGAAAGTGTTGGAAAGTGTAGGCGTAAAAATTACTATTCCCACTCCAGTGAGTGCAACAGTAGGGAAAGTGTTGGAAAGTGTAGGCGTAAAAATTACTATTCCCACTCCAGTGAGTGCAACAGTAGGGAAAGTGTTGGATAGAGTAGGGGTAAAAATTACTATTCCCATCCACCCCAATACCCATACCCACACTAAAACTAAAAAAATCTCTATTACTTACCTTATAATGCATTGTAATGGTATGCTTTGTAATGGTATGCATTGTAAAGGCATGAGTTGTAATGCATGCATTGTAATGACATGCGATGTGAAGGCAGGTGCATTGTAACAGCTGCGTTGTAAAAGCAGTGCAATGTAATGACTGCGTTGTAATGGATGTTTCCCGTCCAAACATAAGAATTGTATTACACATCTGAAGGTCCTCCAACTGTGTATTTCCATTATTTTTTAAGAAAATACAAAACTTAGAAATTTGTGACAAGTGAAAGTAAAGATATATTTATATATTTACAAGCCCCTATCGCTACAGGAACATCACTTTTTTCGACGTTTCTGTGGCAATACGGGCTTCACCTTATTTACAAGGTAGTGTTAAGCCACTTAACAATCATTCCCCACAACGCAGGCACCCTTGCACTATAGCGCATGTGTGTCTGCATTGGCGCTAGGCAGCTGAAATTAGCGCCAGCGCAGGGAAAAATACAGGGCTGCACAGTGTTGTTGTAAATACGGTGCAGCCCTGTGTTTCAGAAGTGGCAGAGCACAGCGTTAAGCCAATAAGGTTAACGCTGTGCTCTGTCACTTCTTTGTAAATATGCCCCACATCGTCAAAACGAAGCTTCGCTACTAGAAAGCCACCTACCGTGACTGCCATAAACTAAAACTTTAAAAAAGTAATGACGCCAAGGTCTGTATTACATGATCTACGCAAATATTTGTACACAGCATGCAATTGAATTTGCAACCCCTTTTGCAGTGAATAAAACTTTGCACACAATTTGTCATGGCTAAGAAGCACAGGCCTATTTATTTTCAATAATTTCTTTTTTACGTTTCACATGATTGAAAATTCTCTTGTAAACCTGCTGTTAATAATATGAAGCACTATTCAGCTCACAACAGCCCAGATCACATGGCCGTATAAAATCAAATTAAGGCAACAACATTGTGTCTGACAGAGCCTTACCAGAGTTGCAACATCTAACCTCTACTAAACAGCCAATAGAGCGGGTTCCACATTTCTGTGATGGGGTGTCATCCGCCTGTCCTTCATCTAACCCATAATATTTCCTGCATGCCCCCAAATCTTAATACATTTCTGTGGACATCCTCTGCTCTTGTAAATTATCTCTCAGCTCCCATGCACCTGGTCAATACAATATCCCTTCTGTTGAGCAGAGAGGATTTCCCCATGCTCTTGTGATGTCCCTCTTTGCTATCATTTATGCAAAGAAAACTAAAAAATGAGCTTACTTCTTCTTACATCAATGTCGTTTGGGACCCCAAAATGGTAGATTGTAGAGTGAGTTGTATACTGCTAGCTAGGACCTCTGAAGTTTGCCCACTTTTTTGCCCGAAAGGCTTTATTATGCCTACACTCTTGATATTATCAATTAAAGCACTATCTTCCGCTCCAAAATTCAAGCACTTGGCATGCAATATCAAGCCAATCTTATACAGATTTCTACCCGATAATAGGATTAGTACAAATCTTTAGTTGGATTAATCTAAAGGAAACCCGGTTTGCCACCTCTCTTCTGTGTATTAGTTGGTTTCCCAGTCTATGGGGCTTCTTTACAAGCCACTTGTGCCGCCAGTGCGTCACTTTTCATATGGGAAAATGTGACACACCAGCGGTGCAAGGGGCTTGTAAATAAGCCTCTACTATGTCTTCCTAAGGCACCAAATCCTTCTGACTTGAGGCCTTGAGGCATTGAAGGTAGTCTGGTGTGTTTATGTCGCAGCCTACCAGACAGTACAGCTATCTGGTTTGCTAAAGACATCTTGGGAACATTCAGAAAGCTTCTCTGGGAATGCATTCCGCCCTCTGATTACCAGTGGCTTTGTGATTTCTCAAATGTTCTGGTTTTCTATTTGCTGGCTTTATTTGCCTTAGGCTACCCAGCTTGAGTTGCTCCCTTCCATTTCCCAAACCTTGCTTACTGTATTCTTTCATGAACTCTTTCTTTAAACAGGACTTAAATCTTGTTCTAATCTTGTCACATTTGCTGAGCATTCAAAGACAGAGGTCAATTGTCAAGGGAGCTTGGTGTTTACCTTTCTTTCTCTGACTTCAAAGTGAGAGAATTCATGTGACAATCCTGCTGAGTATCCATGAAGGAGTAGTGGGTGTAGGGTGTTTTATTTTTCTAGCACACAACAAAAAATAGAAATGAACTGTGTGGATGTTTCAGAATGTGTCAGAATTAGCACAAATGAAGACCATTTTTTTTGTAATTCTGAAGTGTGGTGGAAACAAATATTTGAATACGATCAAAACAAATGAGTACACCAGGTGAAGTCTTTTGCACACATTATCGTTTGTGTGCAGTAAAACTGTATTTCGGTGCAAATGTAATGGTCATTTCAATTGAAAATGTGTTGTCTGAAATGGCAGAGTGCTACCACACCATGCATACTCCACACTACACCACTCCACTCTATGCCCTTCAACTCTATGCCATGCCACTCCATTCTGCGCCACTCCACTCCATGACATGACACTTCACTCAAAGTCCCTCCAACCTAAGACCACCCCCTCTTGCTACGCCAATGACTTCAGGCCAAACCAATCTACGTCACTCACTCCACGACAACACACCACTCCACTCTATGCCCCTCCACTCCACACAACTTACCCTACTCCACTCTACCCTACTCCAATCTACCCTACCCCTATTTACCCACCCCAGTCTACCCCAACCCACTCCAATCTACCTCACTTCAATCTACCCCACTTCAATCTACCCCTCTTCAGTCTACCCCATTCTTATCCAATCTACCCCACTCCAATCCAATCTACCCCAATCCACCCCACTACGATCCAATCTATTCCACTCCACTACTATCTACCCCACTCCACTCGGTCCATTCTACCCCACTCCAATCCAATCTACTCCACTCTACCCCAATCAACTCCACTCCAATCAACACCAAACAACTCCACGACGACCCAATCAACTCCACTCCACTACAATCTACCCCTCTCCACCCTACTGCTCTCCACTCTACCCCAATCTACCACACTCCACTCAATCTGAACCAATCAACCCCACTCCAATCTACCCCTCTCTACACCAATCTACCATACTCCACTCAAATCTACACCACTCAGCTCTAATCTACACCAGTCAACCCCACTTTATTCCAATCGACCCCACTACAATGTACCCCAGTCGAAACCAATCTACTCCAATCTATCCAACTCCGTTCCAATCTACCCCATTCCACTCTACTCCTTTCCACTCGAACCCAGTCCAAATTACCCTGCTTCATTCCAATTTACCCCACTCTACTACAATCTGTCCAACTCCTCTCCTTGCCACTCTAATCTACCCCACTCCTCCAATCTACCCCACTCCACTCCAATCTACAGCTCTTCACCACATTCTACTGGACTACAATCTACCACGCTCACATTCACCCAATCTACCCCACTCCACTCTAATCTACCCACTCCACCACACTCCACTCTACCCAAGACTACCCCAGTCCACTCCACTCCAATCTACCTCATTCCAATCTACCCTACTCCACTCCAATCTAACCCAGTCCACCCCAATCCACTCACTCCACCCCAATCAAACCTACCACCACCCACCCCAATCTACCCTACTCCGATGTACTCCTCCTCAATCTACCCAACACCAATCTACCCCTATCTACTCCACTCCAAACTACTCCCCTCCACCCCACCCTGCTCCACTCCACTGAAATCTACCCCCACACCCTTTACCCCACTCCAATCCAATTTACCCCTCTCCAAACTATGCCCATCCAATGATCTCTCTTCAATCTACCCTACTCCAATCTCCTCGACTCCAATCTACCCCACTCCATTCCAATCTACTCTACTCTAATCCACCCAATCTACCCCACTCAACTCCTACCTACAATACCTCACGCCACTCCAATCTATCTCACTTAACTCCAACCTCGACTCCACTCCAATTTATCCAACTCCACTCCACCCCACTCCAATCTACCCCACTCCACTATATTCCAGTCTACCTCACTCCAATCTACCCACTCTAATCCACCCAATCGTATCCACTCCACGCTACCCCAATCTGATACACCCCATTCCACTCTATCCAATCTACCCCACTCCACTTCTCTCTACTCTACCACATGCCATACTAAGATGCCCCACTCCAGTCTATTGTAACACACTCCACCCCAATCTACCCTACCCTACCCCACTCCACCCTAAACTTCCCACTCAAATCTACCCCATCCAATCCATCCCACTCCAATCTACCTCATTATAATCTACCCCAATATACTCCACTCCAGTCTACTCCACTACAATCGACCCCACTCTAACCCAATCTACCCCAATCCAATCTACCATATCCCATCTGAATCTACCCCACTCCATTTTATCCAACTCCACTCCAATCTACTCCATTCCAAACTACCCCACTCCACTCCCATCTACCCCAATTTACCCATTCCTAACTACCCGACTTATATCTATCTCACTCCAATTTACCCCACTCAAATCTATCCCACTTCTCTCCAATCTATCCTACCATAATCTACCCCACTCCACTCTACCCCAATCCACTGCAGTCCACTCTTCCCCAATCTACCCCAGCCACTCCAGTCTACGCAAATATACCCCACTCCACTCCACCGTGATCTACTCCACTCCAATCTACCCCACTCCAACCTATTCTACCCCAATGAAGTCTACCCCATTCCCTGACTGCAATCTATCCTAATCTACTCCACTCCAATCTCCTACACACCACTCCAATCTACCCCACTGCACCCCATCTACCCCACTCCAAACTGCACCACACCAAACTACCCCATCTACCCCCACTCCATTCCATTCTACTCCACTATAATCCTCCCAATCCCCTCTACCCATCTCCACTTGTCTACCCACTCCTCTCCAATCAACCCCAATCCAAATCACTCCACTATTTCCCCAAACTACCCCACTCCAATCTATCCCAACATATCCCACTCCACTCTACCCAAATCTACCTTGATCTACCTGACTCCTATCTACCCCATTCCAATGTGCCACCTCTCTGATCTACCTCAATCTACTCTACTCCAATTTACCCCAGTCCACCCAATCTACTTCACTCCACCCCAATCTACCCCACTCCAATCTATCACGCTAATCTATCTAACTACCCTACTCCAACCCACTCCAATCTACCCCAGTCCACCCCACTTCATTCTACCCCACCCTCCCTCCACTCCACTCTATGCCAGCCTACCCCACTATGCCTCAATCTACTCCATTCAACACTACCCCAATCTACCCCACCCCACTTCATGGAACTAACGTTTAGCCATGCTGAACAGAAGCCACATTGGTGTACATAATGGCTAAAACACATTGCAAAGCCAATAGCTCCTGCACAGGCAAGACCTGTTGGCTTTGACAATGCTTGTATTAAGTAGGTTCTACAAGAAGTCAAGGGAACCTCCACCCTTTCTCATCCTTCAGTGAAAATTCTGTAAGCCAAGGGGGTTGCATCCGGTAGATTTGATCGGTCTAGCAAACAAGTAGGGTGGTCAATCATTTGTAACTTTCACGGACTGTCCGTAAATTAACCTTAATGAATGTGTTTTGTGATTGATGTCTTAACGAACAGCATTTGTGCATAATTTTAGCCTTTCAGCTAAAGGACAAAAGCTACACAATTTAGATTCCTCAGCTGAAGTGGAAGGGAGGGAGTCTCCTGTGCTGCGTTCCCCAAGGGAGGGGCAGACAGCTAAAAAGAAACAAGCCTTCTTGCCAGGGTGTCTGCTCCCTCAAAGAAATGCTAATGTGTGCAATTGGTTAATCGTCAAATGCTGCTCTGGAGCCTGTCTGGGCGTTAATTGATGGAGTCACTTGAAGCTTCCTGAAGACAAAGATATTTTTGTTTTGAAAGGTACCGTAAGGATGTTCCAAGCTGAGCTGTGGAGTTGATGCTTTTAATGGACAGTTATAAAAAATGTTTGCACTAGGTATAATCATCTGCATATTAGTGAAATCTATCATTTAGAAACACTTTTTATCTCTAACATAAATGTATATACAGATTTCATGGCAGCCTAAATTATACTGCGTGTAATGCATGTTTAAAATAATAACTTATACATTTACAGTGCTTTAAGGGACCTCCTAGCACTAAAAATATAAGTCACTTTTCCCTGCTGCACCAGACAGAATTCAATTCTATGGGCCTGTGGTTGCACGCATAGATGTCTGTAGTGAATGCATTAACCAATAGAGATTTCCCACTGATAAGTTTAACTTTCATGTATTTTTCAGTTAAAGTGTGCTTTATTTTATACAGAGTTACTTGATGGTGAAAGATCAACAAAATACTTACAAAATATTTTGTTCTTTTTAGTCACGTCTTTGATTTTGCCTCCACGCTCACTGAACCACCCCCATTGCAGTTCCCATACTTCTGTTGAATGCACTTCAACCGTGGCATTGAATAGCTTAAAGGTAGGCGGGCCAACTAATTAACAAGGAAAGCCGAGCCGGAGCTGAGCCAAGGGTCTAGCTCAGATCTTAGATCCCATGCACGAGCTGAGCCCTGATAGGTTTGCTATGTAAATCATATAACAAACATCACGTAAAATATGATAAAGTCGATAAAGTGTATTTCTTCAATGTGAAGCATTAAGGTTAATATGTCACAATATAGACTTTTAAATCAAATAAGTAGGTTTTTGTACAACTGGTATTCAGAACTCACGTATTTGAAAGTAATTTCATATGCGTTAATGGAAAAAAAAGAGTTTTGGTGAAGTAAAATGTCACACAATTTAAGTGGTCAAGCCACGATTTATTCAGAGTTCTAATTTAACTTTGTGCAAATCAACTAAGAAATGGGTATGAATTTGTCTTCCCTTATGTTAAGGCTTTGGTTTTATATTTTTTTGTACATTTTTCTGCAGTTTTTATATATTGTCAACTCCACCCAAAGGTATCGGAGCACTTTACTTGAGCACCACTTACATTACACAAAGTTACATCCATTGTTTATAGGCATGGGGACATAAAGTGGTTGGCCTAGAATCACAGGATGTTGAGCCGATGCCAAGACTCAAACCCGATTCCTCAGTTCCAAAGTCATCACCCTGGCCCTAACACCACATCCTGGGTAGATAGAGGGAGGTAAGGAGAAGCCACCCGAAAGCTCTGCTTGTTATGAGCTTGAGGTTCCAATGGGACCTTGAGCTGAGCCAGAACTCGCTCAAGCTTTCAGTGGCTCACCCACCACTAGAATAGCTATATGATGTCTAAAAAGCAAATGATATTAGCATACTGTGTCCTGCATTTCCCTTACCTTCATTATGGACCTTTTTGTCTTTCTAGATATTGTGTCAGATTAACCTGTCAACTGTATTTATGAAACACAATGTCCTACTCATCTTACAGAAAAGTACAGAAACATTGTCTTCTGGTTTTAAAGGAGATTGAGGAAAATAAATTAATGTAGTCAGTGGCTTAAGTGCATTACGTGTTACCGTGAATCCTGGATTCAAATCCCCAAATCACTGCTTGACTAAATTATGTGAGCTTAATCAAATCAATTCACTTCATGTGTCTAATGTACTTGATAGTGATATTTGAGAGCACTTTCAAGTAATTCAGTTTAAGATGGACTGTGTACAAAAAATTCACTTGTATGTTTTATTAGCGAATAATGTTCCATCATCGATAATGATATTGCCCATGTAAGTGAGTAAGTAAATCTTCATGTGCAGAGTAATAAAAATCGTTGCAATATCAAAGCCATACAAAAAGGATTAAAAGAATCGCTGGGAGCGTAGTAAATTAAAACAACTCCTTCTTAAAACATGCCCATGACGTAAGGGACACCAGATAATTGGTTCACTTTGTTCAATTCTGCTGCTGTCAAGAGGGAGGGTTAATGGATGTTTTAAAGTTCATTTTTAGAAGTTTTCACTTCGCATAAATGACGATGCAATGTTGTGATCTAATGTACTAAATTGAAACGCTCCCATATGATTTTTAGGTCTCGCCTGACCCAGCACATGCGCTGGTCTGGCGAGACATTTTGTGAGGGCTCCAAAAAGTGCTACCAGGCCAGCCTAGAGCTACAGTGCATGTGCGCGGGCGCGCGCACCATGCTTGACCGAGGTTACTTTCACTTTCACGGCCGCTTTGATGTTTGATCACGATCGCGATCACTTTCGCGGCCGCACGGCCGCTTGGCATAGCCAATAGGTCTCGCTTTTGGGAAATTATAAGTATTTAGTTATGCAACTGTTGCATGGCTAAACACTTATAAGGTCCCAACGGTGAGACCTATTGGCTATGCCAATGCTTGTTAAAGATGTTATTGTTGTATGCCAAAAGAGGTTGCATAGCATGATATTAGCCAGGTATGTAGCAATAAAGTCCATTGCACAATTACAGAAGCACAGTGCTGGGCTATTTATGAAAAGTTAGAACACAATTTTAAAAATATTTATGTATATCAAACTGACCCATACTAAACTCCCTCTGCCCAGTTGCTCCTGCCTTAACTATCAGAGTAGGGAACCAGAGTGATGAACCCTGTGTTGCTTAGAAGAAAGTGTTGTAGTGGGGACATCATGACAGTATGTTGGAGATAATTGCCCTTAGACCTCTGCTTTGTGTAGTTGCTTAGATGTGGCAAGAACAACTAGTATACAGAAACCAAGCGTGTATGTGTTGGGGTGGATTACAGGAGGAGAAAGTGTGTACATGCTTTCATCTTGCCATCCCCCTCTAAGGTTCCCATCCCTATTAGCACAGTACTTAGGGTGACCAGGCGTCCCAGATTTGCCTGGACGTCCTGCGTTTTCACCAGCTGTCCCACCAGATTGTAGCAAATTTGGCTCATTTTCTGATTTTCAAAGAGGGTCATTGAAAATGTGGCACCCACATTTTTATGTGTTCTAAAGCAGGACTAGTTAGTAACTCTTATCAGAAAACAATTTGATTAACAGGGTAAGATGCTGGCCTTAAAACTTCATTGTATTTCCTTGGGACCTCATGGTCTGTGCTTTTATGTTAATAAGTGCTGTCATTTTGTGCCCCTCCAATGATGTAAGATTGTAGTCCTTCTTTGATTTTTGCTAAATATCCAGGTTTTCCTTTTCAATGAATCAATCAATCCGGTATTTGTAAGGCACAAACTAATCACCCCTAAGGGTCTCAAGGCCCTGGGGGCCAATGGGGAGATTAAGTGAGCTATTGCCCAGAGTTACATGATGCAAAGTTGAGCCGCCACTGGCGCCGGGGATCGAACTGGAGCCCTGCGTTCCGGAGTCAGCCACCCCGGCCGCTGCGCCACACCTATCCATTTTTCAAAATCTGATCACCCTAATAGTACTGGCGAGGTGCAGACCTATTCTCAATTCTGTGGAGTTTAACGCTCGCATTTACCACGAGCTGTAAGGAGGTGTTAAATGGGAGCATGGGGGGGGGAACTGTCAAAGATGGCGATGGAGTGAGAGCTCTCCTCTGAAACTCAACACCCAGCTCTGCAATTCCGGCATTCTCCCACCTGTCAGCTAGCCCTGATTGTGTGTCTCACTCTGCAGCAGCACCCAAATACACCGAGAGATCACCCGGACCTGCTTTCTTCTGCTCTCACTCGTGGATGGAAAGCAGCCAACTCGTGGACAAACAATATGGCGGCTGCCAAAGCTGACAGGCTGCGTCAAAGACCCCTGAGGCCCTGATGCATGACGCAGTGAAATCACCCATGATGGAATGACGAGTATCTCTAAACACACAGCAACGATCATGCTATGTGAAGAGAGTGCACATTTGGCATCACCTCTGTGAATGCTGTCTGGAGGTGAGAGGTCCAATTGTGCAAAGGACAGGGGCGGCCTCCAGGAACTAGATTGGTGTCCACTGAGCGGGAAAGTGTGAAGGGGAGCCCAAGGGCTCACTGTGTCACCTATTAAAAGTTTCACAAGACAAGTGGGCCCTGTGGGCAGGTTTTGAGGCCCCCATGGGCCCAGGAAGCAAACATCATCCTCATCAGGAACAACGAGCAACCCCTTAACCACAAGTGAGAATCATGTGGCATAGATTGCCAAATTCTGCGGCACAAATATGGAAATTATGTGGCACAAATATTGAGATTTTGGGGCATTTTTGCAGCACTTTATTTTGCTCTTCTGAATTAAACATGCCCCCTTTAGTCTGCTGCATGCCCCATGAGCTGCAGGCCCTAGATTTAATTAAAACAAATTGCCTCCTGGGCATTCCGCGTGCCCTATGGGCGGCAGGCTCGAAAGTTATAGCCTCCTGGGCTTGCCAGCAGCTGCAGGGATCTGTCTGCCTGTTCTCGAGTCAACATATATATCCACGTTACTAGTCTGTGACCTTGCCCATGGTATGCAGGGTCTGCAGCAAGGCATTAGTAGGGAGGGCATATGGGGTTTTGCCTAGGCCTGGGCAGAATTTTAATTCCGAGAGCAGAATTGGAGCATGTTGGTGACTCTGCGTTACTCTTGCGTTATCTTGCGTGATTCCTCATCCTAAGGAGGACTTCCTGTGAGATTTTCGAATGCGAACGGTTGTGGTCAGATGGCTGCTTTCCGAGTAGATTTTCTACTCAAGCGGCAGTAAAATCAGCTTGAAAATAGTTTTCGAGTAGATATTCTACTGGGGTGGTTCAGGTTGTTTTCAATCAATCAATCACTGCATTTGTAAAGCGCGCTACATACCCGAGAGGGTCTCCAGGCGCTGGGGAGGGGGGGTGCTACTGGTCGAAGAGCCAGGTCTTGAGGAGTCTTCTGAAGGCCAGCAGGTCCTGGGTCTGTCGTAGGATGGTGGGGAGAGTGTTCCTGGTCTTGGCGGTGAGGTAGGAGAAGGATCTGCCGCCGCCGGTGGTTTTTCGGATGCGAGGGACTGTGGCGAGGGCGTGGTTGGCTGAGTGGAGGCTTCGGGTGGGGGTGTGGAAGCTGAGTCGGTTGTTGAGGTAGGTGGGTCCGGTGTTGTGCAGTGCTTTGTGTGCGTGGATCAGGAGCTTGAAGGTGATCCTTTTGTTGACGGGGAGCCAGTGCAGGCCTCTCAGGTGGAGTGTGATGTGGCTGCGGCGGGGGACGTCGAGGATGAGTCGGGCCGAGGCGTTCTGGATGCGTTGGAGTCGTCTCAGGAGCTTGTTTGTAGTTCCTGAGTAGAGGGCGTTCCCGTAGTCGAGTCTGTTGGTGATGAGGGCCTGGGTAATGGTTTTTCTCGTGTCGAGGGGGATCCATTTGAAGATCCTGCGGAGCATACGGAGGGTGTTGAAGCAGGACGCAGAGACGGCGTTGACTTGCCTGGTCATTGAGAAAGTGGAGTCGAGGTTGACCCCCAGGTTGCGTGAGTGGTCCGTGGGTTCCGGGGCTGTGCCTAGTGACATGGGCCACCAAGAGTCGTCCCAGGCTGATGTGGTGGGTCCGAGAATGAGGACCTCTGTCTTGTCTGAGTTCAGCTTCAGTCTGCTGTCCTTCATCCAGTCGGCTACGGCCTTCATTCCTCTGTGGAGGTTAGCTTTGGCAGTGTGGGGATCTTCGGTGAGGGATATGATCAGCTGGGTGTCGTCGGCGTAGGAGATGATGTTGAGGTTGTTTTTGTACTGCAAACCCCATTTTTTTAGCAGGACGTAAGTGCCACTGAGACTTTAGCTTCCTTTTCCCGTCCAGAAGGTTCCTACCAATGCCTTTCCATCCCTTGGCCACTTTTTATTTGGATTTGGAGGGAAAGGATGACTCTCTTTGTCAACAATCTCTGTTGCATGTATATATATATATACCATTGGATTGTAGGTTTTTTTTGTGAGAAATCAAGTTAGTTAAAGAACTTCTGGATAAGTTTGTTCTTTGATGGAGGGCATCTACCAGTTTATTTTTTTATCTTTTAAGTTTTTTCTAAAAAAAAAAACATTTGATTGCGGGTGGTCTGGAGTTGCAGTAGGGGCCTATTTTGCATTAACCTTTTTAATTTTTTCTACCAGAAAAATGTGCACATTTTTAGGCTGAAAGGGAGGCCAGATTTTAAAATACTTTCCCTCCATTTTCTTGTGTTTTGTTTGTGAATTTTGCACTATTTTGATCATTTTACTATATGGGGCCCAGTCAGCTAATGGGCCATGACAGCCAGCACTAGGCATTGGGTGTATTTTAAAAAATGTTTTCGGTGCTATTTTTTTAAAACATCTATTGATTAATGGATGGCCTTGGACTAAATGCTATATGTGTTTTTTATGGTTTTCTGCAAAATGTTAATCTGTATTTTGGTGGGATAATTATGGATACCTTGGTATTTTTGTGGCTGGCGAATTTATAAAGTTGAGTTAATTTTTGTTTTTGGCATTGCTGAATTAATGGTAGTATTTTTGTCTTTGTTTAATATGCCTCCTTTTTTCTTTGCGGATCAAGTGGCCATTTTTGTGTGGCCAGTTTTGTGTGCGTGTGTGTGGGGGGGAAATAATGGGTGTTTACCATAGGCCACCATTTTATTTTGGTCCTCCATGCCATGTGGCAGTGCAGCCATTTTGTGTAGCCAGTGTACTTTTGCCATAGGCCCACATGTGTTTTTTCTTGTCCATGCCTTATTGCTTGTAGTTGTAAACATGTGGCCAACGGCCATTTTGCGTAGTCAGTGTGCTTTTGCCATGGGCCTCCATGTGTTCTTTTTTGTTCATGCCTTAACCCTTGGTGGGCATGTGGCCGGGTGACCATTTTGTGCAGCCAGTGTGCTTTTGCCATAGGCCTACATGTGTTCTTTGTTCTCCATGCCTTCTTGCTTACTGAACATGTGGAGGTGACCATTTTGCACAACCAGTGTGTTACATCCTTTTCGTTCACTCTTTAAGGCCATTTTCTAGGAACATTCATAGTAAAGGCCTATGCCTTTTTCTTTTTGACAACAGATTTTATTGATTTTTCAACGTACCACAAGGGCGGAGCCCAACGAGCAAAGTACAATCGGAATGCAGAATGCAGAATGGAAAGTCCCCAGGTACTGTATAACCTCAAAAGTCTGCAGAACATCAGACCACGAGAAACACCCATCCCCCCACCACCCATGAGCGCACCATACATACACTGATAGCATTTTATGCACAAACCAAAGGAATTCCCGTCTACGTCTTTTTAGCACTAACACTTTAAACAGGTAAATCATTCACCACAAGTCGTTCAATAGGGTCCATGGTTACTGTCTGTGACATTAAGGACAGATCTATACCCCTATACTTGGCCCACCTAGACCAGATCTTCCCATGCTTCTGGGGACACCCCCTCGCCTGGAACACAGCAATCTCCGCTGACATGCACCTATCCACGGCCTTTTTCCAATTGGTTAGACAGGGCGGGGACGTATCCTTCCAGTGCTGTGCAATGTCCCGCTTAGCCAATGTGACCCCCCCCCAAAAAAGGTGTCTTTTATACCTGTCCCCCCCTCTTCTGTACTGTGTAGGAGCACCAATCTAGGGTCTTGCGGGACATCCCACACTAGTACCCGCCCCTTGCAAGACAACACACCAGACCAAAAGAGCTGCAATGCCCCGCAGCTCCACACCGTGTGTAGGAACGACCCCTCGTCCGCGCCACATCTGAGACAGATAGGGGACTGAATGGCCCGCGTTTTCCAGAGGCGGAGACGCGTGTAATATACCCTGTGCAGGTATTTAAATTGGATTAGTCTGTGTCAGAAGATTCGTTCCCTGCCAAAGGGGAGTGGCACGTGTCAACGTACCCCACCAACCCGTGGACCTAACCACCTGCCTCCATGTCTGAATAACTACCCGGCAAGTCGGGTGAAGCGCCTCCAGGGGGGAGCTACTGTATAGGAGATGGAGCAACAGGGTACCCGCCATGGCCGACCACTCCACGGTGTAGGCCGGGTCCGTCTGAGAGCCATACCACCACTCATTGATCACCAGGAGATGCGAAGCCCAATAGTATGCGTGGACATCTGCTGCCGCAATACCACCACAGTACATGGACTGAGTGCACGTCGCGAGTGCCACACGAATCGTGCCCCCTGCTATAGGAATCTATTTAGGAGTGCGTTAAGTTGGCAAAACCATGACGAGGGGATAGGGAACGGATAGTTCTGGAGCATGTACAATAGTCGCGGCGAAGTCACCATCTTAAAAATTGCGGATCTGCCGTTTAACAATAGAGGCAGTTGAGACCAGATCATCGTTTCATCCCGGATGGCGGGGAGTAGCGGTGCTATGTTGCGTACCCAGGCGTCACTGGGAGACCGTGTTATGTAGACCCCTAGATACTTAAGGCCCTCATCTGCAATGAGGAGTGGCGACGCCCAGGTCTGACTTAGCTGTTCGCCAAAAATAGGAAAAAACGTAGATTTGGACGGGTTGGTGCAGAGGCCAGAGATCTCCCATAAACCTGAAGAATTTGGAGGGCACGAGGCCCGGAGGCCCAAGGGTCTGACATGAAGAACAGGACGTCGTCGGCATAAAGAGCGATCCTGTCAGAGTACTCCGGCGTCCAGTCTAGTCCCCTAAGGACAGAGTCCAGACGCACCTACACAGCTACGGTCTTGATCGCTAAGACAAATAAGAGAGGGATAGGGGGCACCCCTGCCTCGTGCCCCTGTGAATCGGAAAGGGGGCCGAGCAGCAACTGGCTGCGCAAACCGAGGCAGTGAGATCAGTATACAACAGTTTCACATACGCCAGGAAACAGGGTCCCAGGTTAACGGCTTCTAGGAGTTTAAAAACATAGGTCCAACTCAGAGAGTCAAATGCCTTGTTGATGTCTGCCAACAAGATCGCCGCGGGGTGGCCCAAGCGAGGGACCTCCGTGATGGTGTTGTGAACCTGCCTGATATTGTGCCTTGTGGAGCGCTGTGGCATAAAGCCTGACTGATCTGGATGCACCAGATCTTGAATGCAGGTGAGGAGGTGGCCAGCTAGCATCTTCCCCAGAAGTTTGGGCTCAAAATTCAGCAAAGAGATGGGGCGATACGAACCCAGATCTTCCGCAGGGCGACCGGGTTTAAGAAAAACCACAATTTCGGCGTGCTGCCAGTCCGGGGGCAGAACACGCTGCTCCATGGCTTCGTGTAATGCCCCGAGCATGTGAGGCCCCAGGGTCGCCATATGTGGGTGCAAAAACTCACAGGGAAACCCGTTCGGGCCTGGAGCACGGCCCGGGTGTGTATTGGACAACGCTAACTGCAGTTCGTGCAGAGTGATTGGCTTATCCAGTTCGTCTCGTACATCATCGGGCAAACGGCGGAGAGGGATATCAGAGAAAAAGTTGTCAATGAGGGACTTGGCTATTACCTCATGCTCCTCATATAGGGCTGCGTAGAAGCTAGCAAACGCTTGGGCCACAGCCTCGGGGGAGGTACACATAGTGCCGTCTGTGGACTTCAGGAGGGGAACCTGCGTCGGGAATGTCCAAACCTGACATAGCCTATGGAGCATCTGACTGGACTTGTCGCCCCATTGATAGATCCTGTATTGGGTCGCCAACCATGACTCTTTAGCACTGTCAGTATGCAACTGATGGACTGCTGGACGTGTAGGAGATTCCTATGAGTACCGGAATCGGCGCCCTCCACCAGTTGAGCCTGCAGGTGTACCTGCCGGTCCTCCAGCTCCCGCACCTGCACCAAACGTCGACGTTTTTCCCCGGAACGATAACTGATGTCCGCCCCCCTAATCGTAGGCTTAAGGGACTCCCAGAGAGTGACTAGGGACGAGGAAGTACCCACGTTGAGGCTAAGATATTCCATGATAGTGAGATGCAGCATCTCTCGATAGTCAGCGTCACGAAGAAGCCTTGGGGACATGCGCCACCGATAAGGGGCTCGATTAGTCTGCAGGCGGAGCTTGAGTTGAATTGGCGAGTGATCTGAGAAGCCCCTGGGCATGATGGATGTGTGTGCCACTCTGTATATGTAGCTATGTGGGAGGAATATATAGTCTAGGCGTATGAGGGTGGGATGAGCCGACGATGTATATGTGAACCCCGCATCAGAGGGGTGAAGCGGCCACCAAGAGTCTGTCCAGCCCAGTGTATGTGCCAATACATTCAGTTTGGACCTGGGTGGGGGGGAGGTGTATCCGGCGGCTGAGCCCGCCATCTGTCAAGGGGAGCCATGGTGTCATTCCAATCCCCACCCAGAATCATCAAGCCACAGGGAGGGTCTCCCCAAAGCTGTGTAAGTTTATCTATGAACGTCTGACCTAACGGTGGAGGGGCATATATACTCCAAAGTGTGATCTGTTCGCCGGCTATAATGCCAGAGATAATCGTGAAACGCCCCCCAGGATCTAGCCAGTGTTGTGTAACCTGAAGCGGTACTCGGCGGTGGATGAGTATCACTGTGCCGCGTGCTCCCCTCGTAAAGCTGGAGTGGTACACTGTAGGAAACCCGTATCGGGATAGACTTGGGGCTTGAGTGCCCAAAAGGTGAGTCTCCTCCAATATTAGGATGTCAGACGAGTAACGCTTCGCTAAGTGAAGCACAGCCCCCCGTTTGATCTTGTTCAACAGTCCCTGTATATTCAATGCAAGAATATTGAGTTCCCCCAGTGGAGATTTACCTGTGACCTGAGTCATCCCTACTCTCTAAAGTGTGCAGTGACCGATGGTGCATTAATGACGTAGCTTGGAGTTGTGTGTCTGGTGGGCAGAACAAACAACCTGAAACCGAACATGGCCCCCCCACTCTCCCTACCCCCATACTTCCAAAAACAAGGAATCCTGTCCCAGGCCCCCAACATGATGACCCAAGCAAGTCCCCCAATTGATCCCCCTCCACTGAACATCACCCAAAACGTCCAGGGCTGTCATCGACCGGCACCTCTCAGAGCAAGCGGAAAAGACCCCAGCACATCAGGATCTGACGCTGCCCAGCAAGGAACCACAGCTTCAATACAGTGTTCTGTAGAAGATGAAGGCTAGAATATGCCCCCAGCCAGGGTGGTCTCAGTCTGCATTCCCCGATTGATCCTGGGAACGCCAATTAGAGCGTGATCTGTGGCGCCTTACCGCAGCATCTCTGTCTTGCCGGCCACTCCGATGGGATCCCCGCGAAGAGTCCGAGTCCAAGTATAGACCTCCTCAGGGGAGTCAAAGAAGAGAGTCTTGGCATTATATATCACTTTCATCCTGGAGGGGAACAGCAGCGCGTAGGATAAGTTCAGCTCCCGGAGACGTCGTTTGGCCACCACAAATGACTGACGTTGCGGCTGCACCAGCCTGGTGTAGTCCAGGAAGACCATGATGGCATGGGATGCAAAAGACATTTTGTCCTTGTGGAGCTGGGCATAGCGGAGGATCGCTTCACGGTCAGCGTAGTTGAGGAGCCGGGCGATCACAGGCCTCAGGCGCCCCCCGGGAGGCGGCTTCTTAGTCAAGGCATGGTGGGCCCTCTCGACCACGCAACTAGGAGACATGACCTCTGGCGGCAGCAACGCCCTAAGCCAGCCAGAGAGGAAATCGTCCATGGAGGCACCCTCGCAGCCCTCTGGGAAGCCCACCAGACAGATGTTGTTGTGCCGAGCCCTCCCCTCCGCATCCTCGACTTGCGACACCAGCTCCTTTGAGACCATGGTAAGTTTGTCCACCTTCTTCTGGAGGGCGGATACGGTGTCCTCCACCGTGGAGACCCTGGTCTCCGCCTCAGTGATCCGGTCTACCGCCTTCCGAAGGTCTTGATGGAGAAATTATACCTCGGAACCAACAGCCCCGATCTGGGCCTCAAGTGCAGTCTGTGATTAATTGATCGCCGCGAGCAGCGTCGCAGTGTCAGAGGACAGGCCCTCAGCGACCTCCTTCCCAGTAGGAGCGGTGGTATAGTGATCCATGGTATTCTGCTTAGGGGCCGCCGAGCCATGTTTATCGTTGCCCATCGTGAAACGGAACAGCAAACCGAGAGGCCCGCCGTAGGCCCGCAGCCACTGCAGGTAAGTATGGAAGAGTTGACCTCCACGCGATGATGACGGGGTTCAGCAAGTGGTAGGAAGCCATCCAGCACCAGGTCCGGCTCTGGGGGACACCTTCCGCCCCCAGATAGGCTCAGTTTGGTCCGGGCTGTAACCAGACCGGGCACCCCGTCCCCACAACTCACCACTCAGGCCACTGCCGTCCACTGGCTCCAGGGACCACCAGGAAAATCGCCAAATCCAAGACAGGAGCGCGGAATGGGTTCCTCAGGGGCGCCAGGCAATTCAGGGAAGGACGGCCCCCAGGGCATCAGCGACTGCCACAGAAGGGTTCCCCGTCTGGATGAGTGGGCGACCACAACCAACGAAGCACAGGCCTCGGCAACCCCACAATCATCCCCGGGTGTACCAGCCCGTCCCCTCCAGCATACCTGTAGCATTCACAATGTGTGGGCAGCCACGAAGTCCAGCGCCCCCGCCGGCGATCCCTACCACCGAAAACGGCAATCACATGAGGCACTAGGTACACGTGCAGCCGGTGGGAGAGCCACAAGCCCACTGGGTCTCCTCGTCGTACCCCTCTGGAAGCTTGGCAAAGGGGTCTACAGCGGAGGCACTAGGCAGAGAAATCAAGTCTCCGGCGGAATACAGGTACCGGCAAGCCTGCCAGCTACAGGTCACCACCCACACCACTTTAGGCCCCACGAAAGATGGGTGAGGTCCCACCGGCAGTCCGCTGCTCATCACGGCCGCAGCGCGGGCCACCCAGCACGTCCCCCACGTGGCCCATCCACAGAGATGTCAATATAGGGAGTAGGGCGGCCAGACCCCCATAGTTCAGCAGGTCAATCCGATGCGGGCTTCCACAAAGCCTGGGGCCTCGCCAGGAACTGCGCCAGACGCTGGGGTGGACCCGCAACAGGGGCGCCGCAGCAGCGGCTCAGGCAGCCGGCCAAGGCCACACGACAGCAGGCCCCCAAGCCCCAGGTCCCTCTCCGGCACCAACCTCTGGCCCCACGGGGCAGCCACTGCAGTGAGGTCCGTGCAACCAGCCCGCAGCCAACGACGGCCGCGGCCTGGCCCACACAGCACGTCCCTGCACGGAATCCGCTCTCAGCCACAGCCACGTCGACACCAGATCTGGACTCCACCGGCACGCCACTGGCACCAAACTTCACCTCGGGGGTCTCGGTATGCTCCGCCAGAAGTCTTCTGCGGCGGCAGCGGCTGAGGTCAGGATAAATAGCAGCATTAGGGCTCCGAGAAGACGCGGGCTAGCGGAGCTCTACAAAGAAGCGTCCGACATGCTCGGCTTCAAAGCCACGCCCCCCCCCCGCCTATGCCTTTTTGATTTTTTCTTTTTAGTTCATTTTTTCTTTTTTTCCTGATATGACTTTAATGTTCCTGATGATATGTGTAGTACAGTGCTTTTTTTTTGCTCACTTTTTCCATTTTACCCTGAGCACCCATGCCTCCCACAGAATTTCTCATAAACCTTAGGGTGACACCAGCAATTATTTGTTTCCAATTATTTGATTTTCCCAGCGCCCCTGTCTGCCATAGCTGTCTCATAGGTGCATACCAGCAATCCATTATTTCTAAGAAATATTAAATTTTCCCCTGCTCCCCATGCCTGTCATTGGTGTCTCATAGGCCATACGTGCATCACACATCAGAAATAATTTTGGTAAGAATAATTACATTTTCCCTGTACTCCTGCCTACCACAGGTACTCTCATGGGCCTTAGAGGCACATGAAGTAATCCTTTCAATCTGTATGTTATTGAAATATTATGTTTATGCTGGGTTTGGAATAGATCCACTTTTGTTAATTATCTGTGATGACCCCCACTAAATTATGTTGTCTGTAGATTCAAATTGCAAATGCCACATTTCAATGAATCTTTGTCTTGTTTGTTTCCATTTAGGTGCACAAGAGACATCACGTAAAGTACGGCCAAACAGAAGGCTGGTACAGACACCACCTGAGTTCACCTCTGCTTCCGCATGTGCTGCTAAGTGGCAACTGCCAGAGCTAAGAATTTGAAAATGGTCCCAAAGAAGGGTGTTCCTGCCAAAGAAGTGGCCAGTGAGGAGGAGAAGAAAAAGGATATTGCCACTACTGGTGTGCCGCCCTCCACCTTTTTCAGAAAATGTGGTGCACCCTCCTCTGGGCAGCAAAAAGCTGGGAACAGCACTCCCGCATCAACGGCACATCTCAACCTAAGCCAAAGCCCATTTCTCTCAGCGACGCTGTCACTGCAGTCATGGCAACGAGCAGTGAGTCTGAACTGGATTTGTCTGAGCCGCAAAGTACTCAATCATCTCAGGAAAGTAAACAACAGGAACTGCAGCGAGTAACAGTTCTTCCTGAAGTACAGCATCACAGGCGGTTGAGCCTCCTGGTGATCAAGCTGTTGCTCTTCAACCACTGGCTTCACGATCTCCAGCAAGAAAAAGGAAGGGTACTCCCCCACCTTCTCCAAGCCCTCTTCGGATGATCTGGACATGGATTGGACTCCAGCCAAGTCCGAGACCAGCCACGAGAGACAAGGGAAAAGGCTGAAAAACTGAAAAGATCCAGCTCACCAACAATGTGGTGAAGGAGGGTGTGATCAGATAACAATGATGGGGTGGGAGCTCCTGGTAGCAGTTGTAGACCCTGGCTGCAGGCAGAGGCAGTGCTGTTGCCAGGTTGGGGGAGGGCCTGGCTGGTGGACCAAACAACTAGAGACCCTGGACTCCTCCTCCTCTAAGGGCAACCGGCTGGCGGTATTTAGCTGCCATGGCCTCCAACTTGCAGTGCCACAGCCGGGTGTCTATCTCCTGCCGGGTTTGTGGACCTCCAGCAGCAGGAGCAGCTATATCAAGAGAGGAATAAAACATGAATGTTAATGCTCAGCTCATACTGACTTAGAAAGTGACAAAGTGGCACTAACTAATCCTATCCTAAAAGACTTTACTGTGAACATGTCAAAAGACTGTCCCTTTCTAGCTCAGCGTGGATGGCACTGCGCTAATCTTATGTCTAAAACTTTGATAGAAAAAGAGACATATGAGGTGAGCAGACTCAGAGTACTGCTGGTGTTGTAGGATGCCCTCTATAGGAGCTGCTCTCCAATCAATCAATCAATCAATCAATCAATCAATCAATCAATCAATCAATCAATCAGGTTTGTTAAGCGCGACTACTCACCCCTAAGGGTCTCAAGGCACTGGGGGGTGGGGGGATCGCAGGTTCCAGTCCATCAAGGAGGGGGGTCTGTCGAAGAGCCAGGTATTGAGGTTTCTTGCGAAGATGGGGAGCGATGTAATCTATCTGAGGTGGAGCGGAAGATTGTTCCAGGCTCTGGCCGTGCGGAAGGAGAAGGAGCGACCTCCCGATCTGGTCTTTCTGGTGCGGGGGCCCACGGCGTAGGAGAGCTGTGTTGATCGTAGGGTCCTTTGGGGTGCGTGGAATTTGAGTCTGCTGTTCAGGTATTCTGGTCCGGTGTGTAGGGACTTGTGAGCGTGGGTTAGCATCTTGAAGGTGACGCTAGCTTTGATGGGGAGCCAGTGGAGTGTGCGCAGGTGCTGGGAGGTGTGGCAGTTTCTTGGCAGGTTGAGGACCAGTCTTGCGGCGGCGTTTTGGATGTTCTGTAGCTTGCGGGTGAGGTTTTTGTTTATTCCGGCATAGAGTGCGTTGCCGTAGTCGAGCCTGCTGGTAACCAGGGCGTGATTGACAATCTTGCTGTGTTCGAGGGGGATCCATTTGAAGGTCTTATATAGGAGGCGGAGGGTGTGGAAGCAGGAAGATGGGACAGAGTTTTTCTGGTGGTCCATTTTGAGCTCTGAGTCCAGGATGATTCCCAGGTTGCGTGCGTGGTCCGTGGGGGTGGGCGGGCTTCCGAGGGCGGGGGGCCACCAGGTGTCGGTTCAGGTGTCGGGGTTTGGGCCCATGATGAGTACTTCCGTTTTGTTGGTGTTTAGTTGTAGGCAGCTGTTTTTCATCCATTTGGCGACGGCCTCCATTCCTTCTTGAATGTTGTGTCTGGCGGTGTTGGGTTCGTTGGATAGGGAGAGGATGAGTTGGGTGTCGTCTGCGTATGACACAATGTTGAGTCCGTAGGTTCTGACAATGGGGGCGAGCAGAGCCATGTAGACGTTGAAGAGCGTAGGGCTGAGGGAGGACCTCTGGGGGACTAGAGGAAAGGGGGGGGAGTCTGACCCACTGCGTTCTGCTGGACATGAACGAGCGGATCCAGTCGAGAACCTTGTCTTGGATCCCTGCGTCGTTGAGTCTGCGAATTAGGGTGCGGTGAGAGACTGTGTTGAACGCCGCTGAGAGGTCGAGGAGGATGAGGGCTGCTGTTTCTCCTTTGTCCAGTAAGGTACGGATGTCATCTGTTGCGGTGAGGTGGGCGGTTTCCGTACTGTGTTTTTTTCTGAAGCTGGATTGGGAGGAGTCGAGGATGTTGTGCTCTTCGATGAATGTGGCGAGTTGGCTGTTGATGACTTTCTCGATGACTTTCGCTGGGAACGGGAGCAGGGAGATGGGTCTGTAGTTTTTGAGGTCGGTGGGGTCCACCGAGGGTTTCTTCAGGAGGGGGTTGATCTCAGTGTGTTTCCAGTCGTCAGGGAACGAGGCGGTTGCCAGGGAGCGGTTCATGGTGTGGCAGAGCCACCTAAACTTCGGAACAACCCAGACTTCATTGGTTCCTTTTTGGCATAATTTATGAGGCACTGTAAGCCTGAATGAGTATTGTTTTGACTTATACTGGGAAAGTCAGAAAGAAATAACAAAGTAAAGAAAAGGTGGGATTGTGATCAGATGGGGTGAATTGGGTTGGATGGAAAAGCAGTACAGAAATATGGGCAAAAGCAGGCTGGATAAAACAATGTTGTGCTTAGTTAGGCAGTGTGTGGTGCTGTCTGTGCTGATTTTTTGGTGTGCTAGTGCGCTAAATCGCAGTGCAAGCAGCACGATGTGCAGCCCATTGGTGTAACTCAGCTCCATTTTCTGAGCATGTGCGAAAGGGCCACGCCCTTCTAATTACATGGGTCATGGATGGTAATGGCTCAAAGCAATTACCATCCAATTCAAATTATATTATGTGCATCCACTGCCTTGACCTACCTAGTCCGTTCTTCGAAACGGACATCAGGCCGTTTTAATTAGGCACCTGTGCTAGTGCGCATGCGCCTGTTATATGGTGGCAGCAGTGAATATTAAACAGCCTGCGGGTTAACATGCTGGCAGTCGGAGTGTGCAATGCTTGGGGGTCGCCAGGGACTTCCCACCAATGACGCGGTAAAGCTTCCTATTCTGAAGCAGCCCCAGGCGTTTTCAGTATGACCCCCATACTCCCGAGGCTGCTTGTTAGTTATTTACAGCTGCTTTTCATCACCCCTCTCTTTCCTAAGTCACCAAGTCATCACAGGGTGACGAGGTGGGAAGGGAATGTGTTACAGCCTGCAGAAGAGGGCCTGACATCACAGAGTCCTGAGACTCAAATCATGGCTCTGTGATGCCAGGACACCTGCTGTAAACAGATGCACTGCGCATGCGTCTGCACCTTGCGTGCTGTTTAAAGCATTCTAGCAAAGAGGGGATTTCATGAGCTGCTAGCTCATGGAGAAGAAGAGCAGTGGACTGTTGGTGTGTAATATGTGCAGTGAAGTGCAAAACCAACCGGGCAAAACCAAACGGACAACAGCAACGCTGAGAGGGTAAGTGGTTTTGACTTGTCTTCTTCTTGGTTGGGTTCACACTACTTTTCCTCCCTTTCCCCTTCCTCTCTCCCTTCTCATTTGTTTCTTTTCCTCTCTGTCCTTGTCCAATCGCTCTCTTCTCCTTTTCTCGCTATTTGCTCCCTCTCTTTCTCTCCAGTAACAGCAGCAGCGCGTTACTTAAGAGAAAGCGAGGGAGAGCAAATCGCGCCGCAGGCCATAAATTAGGCACTTGCCAGGCCTTTGGCAGCATAAGTATTCTAAATTCTGCCTGGCAGAGAATGCTCCTTAAAGTAATTTATCCTGGATGTAGGTTCTGTGTCTAAAAAGCAAATCACCTAATTAAATCATGGCAACTTGCTTTCTAGACATAGAAGGTGCGTATTTTTTAAATGTATTCATTTATCCCGGAGGTATGTTTTATGTCTAGAAAGAAAATTTACAATTTAATCAGGCAATTTCATTTCTAGACACAAAAGGTGTGTAATGGATAAACGACCACTTTTCAATAGCATGGTCCTGGTTGCTTCTCAGTCTGGCAGAATTTAAAATGCTGCCTTCTAGCGTCATCACTGCTCTGTGCGCTGTACTGAGAGGCCCAGATAATGACAATGGCTGACAATGTAGTCAAACAGCCTTTTGACCCTCTGGCAGACACTGTAAACACGAGCACTGCCTGCAGCCTGAACGCCAGAGATCTCAATCCTGACCTGCTATAAACACTGGCAAACCACTCATTTGAAAGTAGATATACCATATGGGTGAGCCAACAAGTTAAGGGGAGCCAAGGGTCTGGTTCGGCTCTTAGAGCCCTGCATGAGCTGACCCCCTCAAATGTTTGCTGTTTAAATCATAAACCAAACATTGTGTAAAATATAATGTTGTCTCTACAAAATTCAAAAATCTGTATTTCTTTAGCATGTGGAAGATTTGACATTAATACGCCACATGATAGCACTGCACTGCACTGAGAAGTGCTTTTTAAAAGTCAAGAGGCAAGAAAAAAAGTCCTTTAAGCGCTGTACGTGGCCCATATTTTTATTGCGGAACATTACAGTCCATTAAATGAAACACAATAGGTTTCTATACAACTGATATTCTGAACTCACATTTTAGAAAGTGCTTTCATACTTGATGATGTTGAAAATGGAGCTCTTGTGAAATAAAATATTCGCCTAAAATCACATAATTTAAGTGGGAAAGCCATGATTTTGCCAGATTTTCTGGTATTACTTTATGCAAATCAGCTACAGGAGGGGTATCTATTTCTTTTTCATTATGTTAAGGCTTTGTTTTTACCCTCTTTGTTCAGTTTTTATTTAGCACAAACAGAACCTAGAGGTATTAAAGCACTTTGCATGCGTGGCAATTACATTATACAAAGTCACATTCATGATTTTTAGGCACAGGAGAGATTAACTGATTTGCCTAGAATCAGAGGACGTTGAGCCAATGCCCAGAGTTGAACCTAGTTTCTCAGTTCCAGAGTTGGCAGCTCTGGTCGTAACGCCACATCCTGGGTAGAGGGCTGGTGTTCGGCTGAATCCTGTATAAGAACCATCCTCCCTCTCCATGACCAAGCAAGTCAACGCCGTCTCCTCGTCATGCTTCAACACCCTGCGCATGCTACGGAAGATCTTCCGGTGGATCCCCACCGAGACCAGGAAGAATGTCACCCAGGCACTCGTCACCAGCCGACTGGACTACGGCAACGCCCTCTACGCCGGAACCACCGCCAAGCTCCAGAAGAGACTCCAACGGATCCAGAACGCCTCAGCCAGACTCATCCTCGACATCCCACGACACAGCCACATCTCCGGACACCTAAGAGACCTGCACTGGCTCCCGGTCAACAAGAGAATCACCTTCCGTCTCCTCACCCACGCACACAAAGCTCTTCACGACCAAGGCCCGAGCTACCTCAACAACCGCATCAACTTCTACGCTCCCAAACGACACCTCCGATCAGCCAGTCACACCCTCGCCGCCGTCCCCCGCATCCGAAGAACGACAACAGGAGGAAGGTCCTTCTCCTACCAGGCCGCCAAGACCTGGAACTCCCTCCCGACCGACCTGCGCCTGACCCAAGACCACCTCGCCTTCAGGAAGAAGCTCAAGACCTGGCTGTTCGGGTAGGAGCAGCACCCCCCCCCCCCAGCGCCTTGAGACCCTCCGGGTAAGTAGAGCGCTCTATAAATGCCTATGATTGATTGATTGATTGATTGTTTGTCCATTTATCCCAGAAATAGTGCTGAAAACTGTACCAATAGACACCAATTTTTAGACATTTTCTCTGGTGGAGAACCCGTCACCGGACCCTCCTCATGAACATTAGGCTCGATCCATACTCTCGTTCACGCTATAATTCATACATTGCTCTCACGCCCCGCCGCTTTCAAATTCTACCAACCACCACTGGTGTTACTCCGCCAAATCTTCCTGAGTTTTTAAGTAACTCCATGGAATTCTAACCATAAAGTAAAAGAGTGGAATTCTGTGAGTTTCACCCTGGACTATTTCCACCCCATTGCATTCAGAGGGGTCCTCCAAACCTCCTGTATCGTAGGATTTGACTCTGTGGGAGACTGAACTGATCGTGCAGTGTGGGGAGGTCCATGAGGACATCATCTTCGTATAGGTTGACTCTGGTGTGAAGACCAGCTTTCTCCCATTTTTCCAACTCCCAAGTCGAAATAGGTTCCAACTAGGTGGACAGCCCACAAAGGGGTATGGCTGGGCAAAAACAAACTGTGGTACCTGTGTATGCAAAGCCCTTTTTGCACAGAGCTATGGCATTAGCCAATAAGAGAGGGGTCTTCACTACCACCTTCCACCTGGGGAATAGTAGCATGTTCAGTGCTCCATCCCGGGTCGTTGAGCATCCAGTTTCTCACAAATGGGTTCCCCCCAGTCATCTGGCTGGCCATTGAAGCTGGGCTGCCAAGTAGAAGTCCGAAGGTCCCCACCCTCCCTATTGGCTAAGGGCGGGCCCCATGCCGGACTGCTCTGCCACACTTTCATGGCCAAGAGTTTTGATGACAAGTACAAACAACAAGAGAGACAAAGGGCAGTGTTGTCTCGTGCCCCTGGCTATAGTATAAGCAATCGAGATATGCTGGCCCGTCTTTTTCCAGTGCCTTGGGAACTCCGTACAGAAGCTGATCGAATCCATTTTAGCATTTGTTGGGGTATCCCAAACGGACTCAGGGTTTGAAAAAGGTGCAGTCACTTACAAAAGCTTGCTTGAGGTCAAGGGAAAAGTATGCTGATCCTGGTCATTCCGTGGGGGCTGCTCCTTAATTTGGTAAAATCTCCTAATATTCCATCGCAGGATGAAGCTATTTTATTTGCTATGGATCAGAATGGAGAGGGTCAGGAGCAGTCAAATTGCAGGAATTTTGTAATCCATATTTAAAATTGAGATTGGACGATAGGTTGAAAGTTGTTCAGGTGGATGCCCGGGTTTCAGGATTGACGTTACAATTGCTTCATTAGTCGTGCTGGGAAGGCAGCCTGCCTCCAGTGCTGCCCCATACATTTGTTGCAATTTGGGAACAGTGTTGTAGCGAAGGCGCATGGAATTCGGCTAGGAGGCCAAAGGAGCATGGGTCTTTCCAGTCGGCAGTTGTTGAATAGCTTCTCTTATTTCTTGTTTCGAGAACGAGGATAGAAGGCCCTCAAATAGATCTGTGGGGGAGGGTCTGAGTAGAGTGCCTCGTAGTATTGCTAGAATGACCCATTTATGTCCAATTGCATGGTGACCTCTCGGTCTTTCCTCATCCATATGGACAGTATGGACGAGTAAGTTTGCTGGGGCCTAATTAGCCTCACGAGCAAGCTCTCTGCCCTGTCCCCCTTGGTTTGTGAGCACTCTGCATAGGTGTTGTAGTCCAGGCATCAAACACGCACCATCAGAGGGGTGTGGTTTTTACTAGCTTCTTGTAGTTGAGGGGCCTTGGTTGGTGTGCATGCGGCTGCTCAGTCAAGGGTCAGAAGGGTAGCCTCCAATGATTTCAGATCCACATGAAGCGCACTAAGGGCGCCTAGGGTGCCATGTAGACAAGTCCCTCTGGTAACCACCTTGAAAGCCTCCCACTCCACAAGGGGGGGATGAAGTTGTACCCTCTTTAGCTTGGATGTAGTCAATTGCAGTGTTGTGCAATATGTCAATGATTACTGAGCCTTCTAGCCATAGCAGTTGAAGTTTCCACGAGGGGATTGGAGTCAGCATCCATCCCCAATGGTATTCTACCTCTCTGGGGTTGTGGTTGTAGAGGTTTTTTCCTAAGTAAGTAGCATGGAGTACTCCACCCTGGCCAGATGCTGAAAATATAATCCAACTGGATGTGCCACTCATGAGACGTTGAGTGAATGAATATTCCTTTGTTCCTTTATTCCTAGGTTCCGAACCCACCAGTAGTCTGCCAGTGGCCAATCGCACACCCATGTCTGCTGAGCTCTGGTGTTATGGTGGTCTGGAGCACTGGGCAGCAGGGGGTGTGAGCGGCCCATCTTTATGTCGAGGACTGAATTGAAATCCCCTCTCAGTAGCCACAGCAAGCCCACCCAATCCGCCAGCCTCTGTGAGAGTGTTGCTAAAAAGCCTGGCTGCATATATGCTGCCGGGCACCAACTAGAATCCATCTAACCTTCCTCTCAGCAGCACATACCAGCCTTGCTGATCTATCCGTGTTTCCTCTGAAGCAGAACGTTTGGCTTCAGCCATATTGCTGCTCCCCAGAGCAGAGGAAGTGGTGTAGTATAGCTGTCCATGCCATTTGTTCTTTAGTCTACTCCCCTTCCTTTAGGTAAGGTGGGTCTCCTGTAGGAACACTTTGGACATCCTATTGCTGTAGTTGCGCCTTAACCCCATAGCATTCATGCAGTGTGCTCAACCCCCACACATTGCATGTAAGCGTAGTGTATTTACCCGGACTCGCCATGGCGCTAGGAGGAGCGGCTAGGGATGAGCCCTAGCAGTAGCCCAGGGCCTTCTATGAGATACAGCTGGAACATCGATATCTCAGGGGACAATAGTGAGGTCACCCGTCTTATACTCAACCCAGGTGGAACCAAACTCCCCTTATACAACTCCAGGTCTGGCAAGTGAACAATGCCCGACCAGCATTGTAACAGATGAACTGTCTGAACAGATAGTAACAGCTTAATAGTTTGTTACAGTTGCTTAATGCTGCTTATGGGTGCGTGGGGCTCCGTGAGTTAGCGATGTTGGCATACTGTTGGCTCATTGTGATCGGAGAAATGTACTCAACTACTGTGAGGTGTTTTGGGGACCAATCATCCACTTTAGAGTGTGGAAGGGGATGGGGTGGATGGCCAATAGCAGATCCTAGTCAAGCGCCCCTCGAGTAGGGAAGTCTCGGCTATGTACACTGTAATGCAAGGATTGTTACCCCTGTCTGAGTTAATGCGCAGGTCAACTATAGGAGTTCCTCTGCCATTTGTAGAGTCACACTGGGCAGGATACTGGTGGTATTGCTGAGCTCTTTATCTGACAGGTCCCCACTGGCACCCCACCCCAATTCCAATGAGAGTCTGCTGGTCCAGAATGCCACCAGCACGGTCGTCTCATGTCTGCTGTGGAGTCAGGCCACCCTGTGGGCCCTACCAGCTACTCCTCTTTGCGTGTCAAGCCTGCACCGCCCGCTGCCCATGTGGGGAATAGCCCTGATTAGCCTCCCCGTCCCTGGGGCTTGGGTGAAATTTATGATTTCAAGTGTAGGCATCCCCTGCCAATGCACAGGAGTGGGTCTTTTGTTCTGCTATCACCAATAATGTTTGCAGAGCATATGTCAGGCCCAGCTCCCAAAGGCGTTTCTTGACAGACATAAAGGAGGCCCTCTGGCATTGGACAGCCTGTGTAAAGTCTGGCTATATCATTTTTCTGGAGCTGTCAACAGTCAATGGGCCCGCCTCCCGGGCAGCCCTAAGGTTGAGAACTCGATCACGGAGGTTAAGGATCTCTGCTATGATCGGTCTCGGGGTACTATTGAGGGAGGGGCCTCTGCAGGCACCTGATGCACCCTCTCTATTGGGTACATGGAGGAGAGACTATGAGGACAGACCTGTTCTTGGAGCCATTTTCAATGAAAAGGCTGATGTTGGTGCCCTCTGTTTTTTCCACTAGGAAGATTATTAAGCCGTGCCCTCCCGGCAGCATCCTCAGCAAGATGCTCTAGAAGCCGTACTCGCTCCAACAGGGCATGCAGCTTCTTTGACTTGGCCGTTCGACTGTGGCACGAGTTTGTTAAGTGTGGCCTCTGTTTGCAGCCTGCCAATCAGTTTCTTGTGGTCCTCCCTGAGTATATTCAAATTTGTGGCCAGTGTGTCCACTTTAGCCTCCAGCGCCACCTGGAACTCTCCTATTGCCGTACGGATTTATGCAGTGTCACTTGACTGCGGTGGTGCATCTGAGGAAGTCATCACCAGCGTGGACTCATCCAGGTCTGCAGTTCCCGTCGCGGGGGCATTGCGGTGGGCCAGAGTCTTCACTCCTTTATTTTTTCCCATCTTGGTCTCCTCCGATGTTGTAGTCCCCTCACCCGCATCACCAATGTATCTGGGATCCATTGTATCGGCATGCCTGACCCGCAGAGAGGAGTATACAGAGTACTCCAGGGCAACATGTGCAGCTGAGGCAGTTCAGCCGGCCACAATGACTTGCACCCCCTGTCTCCTTCCCTGCAGGCTGTGCGGGATTGTTACTCTCCAGCCTGGAGGTGCCTGCAGTCCAGAGCCACCATTCATGAGTTTCTGTGCGTGGGATCTCCTCTCCACTTCTGAAGGGGCCCCTTTTGGTCTCTCCCAAACTCTTGTGGCTTGACCGGGTGTCCAGTGCCCCGCCCAGCCACAAAGATACTCCCCTCCTCCCAGGTATGAAGCACAGGCCCAACTGCCTGTTGGGGTGCTCCTCTGTGGGCCGGAGGGCTCTTCTGTCTCTTCAGGTAGGCCTAGCTCCCTCCTTCAAGACCCAAGGGGGGGAGGGCGGAGGGCAGCACACTTCCAGGGCCCTAACAATATTACAGCCAGGCTCTTCGGTGGGGGGGGGGGCGTGCTCTGTGCGGCCCTCCTCACTGTAGGCCACCCCTAGCCGTCCATGTCTCTTGCCGTGGCCGCGGGTGCGTTGTTTGTCACTTCGCTCTCTCTTGGGGGTGGGGGGCTACATTGATTCAGTGATAGGATTGGGGAGCAGTCACATAGCTATTGGTGGATTCGTTGTGCCAACTCAGGAGCTCTCCTAACATCTGTTGGCCATGTTGGATGGTTGGCCACACTTTGCAGCTCTAAGAGAAGATGTCTCTAAAAACTTGAAAGAAATTAAGCATGAAATGGAACAATGGATCTTCACACTACTAGAAGCCGGCGATAACAGAGAAGAAGAACTAGAAACTTTTTCTAGGAAATGATGGCCCTCAGAAAACAAAACATCGATCTCCAGTGCCATCTTGAAAATACATAAAGGCGATCATATATTAGGATACAGGGGCCTCCAGCAATGCAGAGAAAGGGGACATTGAAGTTACTTCAAATTATTATTCCAGCATTTACAGCCAGACCCCTCACATGCAGATATAAATCTGCAGAGGATACGTTGTACGAGTTGTCCACCTGGGCCCAGAGACGGACCTCAGGACATCTTGACCTATGTCCACAACTTCAGACAGGAGGCCATTATGATGGCAGCCCGCACCTCAGGCCCAATTTCCTTTGAGGGGCCATGCCTATGGCCATATCAAGCCCTTTTCCCCATTAACTTGCAAAACATTGACTACTCCCGCAGGCACTACTTTTTTTGAGACAGAAAGGAATAAAACACAGATGGGCTCACCACTTTGCCTAATCTTCATGTGGAACTGCGAGTTAAATGGTATGTGCACCCCTCCAGAGGCCCAGCACCTACTTTGTCCGCAGCGGTCGCTCCTCCGCAATGGATGAGGAGCGTCACCCCACTGCCTGACTCAGAGCCAGAAGGTGAAAAACAAAACGATGTTCTATCATCGTTTTATTTTTCATTTGACGGCTCTGAGCCAGCGCGTGCTGGGAGGGGTGGAACCGAAGCATGGGAGGGGGGAGGAGGAGTGCTATGCGCACTTCTAAGTGCTCATGTGTGTTTGGCCGGCCGTCTCAGGCTGGCTAAACACACATGCGTACTTAGGTTTGCCCAACCGGGCTTCATTGAACAGCCGGGCTGGAGAAACCCCACAGACTCCCTGTCCTGAGCGGAGCGTCTTTTCAGCCCGCTCAGGCCAATCCCTGTGCTGCTCCCACAGCATGAGAGCAGCGTTGGGATTGCACAGGGAGTCTGTCCCAGGGGCTGCTGGGACCAGGAAGAGCACAGGAGGCGCGGCGCGGGAGGCGGCCGGCAGCTTAAGGTAAGTTCTTTTTTTAAATATTATTATCACCCCGCGATCCTGCGTACCCTCCACCCGCCTCACCACCCTTTGTTTGTGGCGGCCGCCACTGTTTGCCTGTCCAAGCTGCCAAGAACGGCCACCCCAACACCATCCCCGAGATCTGATAAGGATGTCCCAGGGTGCTGCCATAGGAGGTGGACCAAGATTCCCCTAAAAAATACATCTCTTGTATTGTCGCAGGAAGAAATTCAGCGATAAAGAAGGGCTGTCATAGACTTGTTGCAAGGGGAAGAGGTTGAATGTGGAGACTGAGCCTCCCGCGTAGAAGGGCAGGATACCAGTGGGGCAGTCATGGCCTCAACAGAATATTGCTATAGGCTGGCCTAACTTCACACTGCAGCAAACTGACAATATTTAAGAAGTTTAGGGTGAAACACCACCTTACATATGGCATCACTGGGCTGAGGCGGAGGGAGGAATGGTTGATGATTTTGTGCACGAAGGATACACCCAATGACCCATAGGACTATTTTAATAGTCCTCTCCTCGATATCGTGGACTTCTGTTGGGGACGGGAGAGTTGAACTAGTTATATGTTTCCCTGTTTATAGTTTTAGGGTAACTCCAGATCAGACGTATCTATTATCCAAGCAGTTCACACACTCAAGGCCACGCACCTCAAAATGGTTTCCTTTAGCTCCTCACATCACACATACCAGATATTCTACCTTGTCTCTTAGAGACACCTATGACTAAGATACTACGCTTAAGTATGGGCCCTTCATACCCCATTAAAGTGTATTTTGCTTCTTAACATGTTGTTGATTCTAATTGCGATACATGCCTTCTCTAGGAAGCTCACCTTTTGAAGCGTGCTTCGGGCCGTTTGCAGATCCAGATGATTCTCTGGAAAATGATTTCCTCCAGGCCAAGCAGGAGAGGGGCATAGCAATTCTTCTGGCAAACAATTTAAAGGGAAGGTCCTAAGGACACCCCCTGAGACCGTGGAGGCTACAGGTGAACATTCTTAAACGACTGCTCATTTACAGTTGGTACAATTTACACCCCGAATTAAAGTCAAGAGAAATTAATTAAAGAAGCCTTCTCATAGGTCTTAACCTTTCCAGAGCATAAAATTCTGGTGGAGGGTGACCTCAACATTGTACTTCACTTCACATCAGATAGATCTAAACAGACAGCAGGCTGGCAGGATCCCTATCTAAGCAAGGATTGAGGTGGTTGAAGGATCTCGGCTTAACAGACATATGGTGCTCTCTGAATCTTTCTAGCAGAGACTATACCTTTTATTCTGTTCCCACCAGACCAATGCAAGACTCAACTACTTCATGGGCACGTGTCACATTTTAGCTAGGACTCAACATGTCAACATTGTCATCTCAGCCCTCCTGGCCCACTTGCCAATCACTGTCACATTGATAGACCCCTCTCCTGTCATCCTCAAGCTATACATGCAGACTGAATGATACGATCATTAAAGGTGAATTGTCTAACACCGCCATATGACAGGTGAACCAAAACTCACAGGTGAACAAAGGTATGGTCTCCCACATCTCTGGCCTTTGGGACATCTCGAAGCAGTGATTCGTGAGGAACTGGGCGCTTTAGCAGCAAAATTTAATACAGAGAGGAGGGATAAGAGGATGGAGCTTAAAAGCAGGGTGAGAGTACATAAAGCCAGTCATAAAAAAATCAGGGTCATGTAAAGTTTGGCAGCAGTTTTTGCAAGGCAGAAAACAGCTTAAAGCTCTAGACAGGGGCACAGCTGCATGTGCACTGCTACATCTGCAATATCTGAATTACAAACTGGGGAATAAAGCAGGGAAACTGCTCGCTTGCAAACTAAGAACCAAAAACCATTTGGCACCATTGCACAGTTAGCCAAAGCCAGGGGAGAAATGATCCACACAGATGAAGACATTGCACCGACCTTCTGCCAGTTCTATGTTAATCTATACTATGCCAACTCTCTACCAGAGATAAACATAGAAGCCTACAAAGCACCCATCCCAACCCTGGCCCTTACACTAGAACAGGCCAACATATTAGAGAAGGACATCACAATGGAAGAGGTCATCCTGGATATAGCCAAATTACAAACTGACAAAGCACTTGACCCAGACTTGGCCCAGACACTTCTCTGTTTTACAAGACCTTCTGTACTTTCCTAACACCAATCTTAACCTGCCTTCACCTCCCTGGGACCTCTCACAGACGGCATGAGAGAGGTGATTATTACCGTGATCCCTCAACCGGGCAAAGGCCCAACACAATGCACATCCTACAGATCCCTATCCTACCGCTATATTGATGCCAAAATATTTACGGTATACTGGTGTTTCAGCCTGGTCCATACATGCAGGGACTGATAGACTTGGATCAAACTGGTTTTATCCCTGAGAGAGAGCGCAGCGATAATACCAAATGAGTATAACATATCATTGATAATGTCGCTCACATTAAGAAAACTGATCTCCTGCTCTCCATCTGTGCAAAGAAGGAGTCTGACTGTTTCCAGTGGCTTTTCCTACAGCGAGTCCTTAATACACTAGAACTTCGCCCAAAATTTCAAAAATGGATATGGTACAGTTACTCCCATCCTACCACAAAAGTCAATGGGATAACATCTACTCCCTTGAAGTGGATAAGGGCACAAGGCAGGGCTGCCCATTGCCTCCCCTCCGCTTTGTCCTCTATATGGAGCCTCTGGCTGAAACTATCAGGTCTAATCCCTTAATTACTGGGATGAAAATTGGAAGCTAGGAACATAAACTGGCCCTTTACGTTGATGATGTGCTTGTGGCACTGTCCAGTCCTTGGAACTGAATCCATGCCCTGCTACGTGACTTTGAAGCATTTCGGAGAGTGTTCGACTTAAAAATAAATACCTAGAAATCCAAGACACTGCAAGACACCAGGGACTCCCTGCAGAAGCTTTCCTCATTCACTTGGGCCTAGCACTACCTGCAGTAACTAAGGGGACAAATTCTGCTCTACCACCAAGAGAACAGCCTCACAGAAATTCGCAGACTTACTAATAACTGCCCACAAAGAAATGAAAGCCTGACAGATGGGCAGACTGCCATGGCTAGGCTGAGTCGCGTCGATTAAAATGATGCTTCTGCCCACAATACTGTGCTTGAGTCAGACTCTGCCTCTGCAGCCCAGCCTCTTCTCCCATATCTTGGAGTGCCAGACAGTCTCCAGAAATTACTAGAAGGCTTCATATGGGAGGAAAAAAAGTCCTGAATGGCAAATAACACATCTATTTATGTTAAGAGGAGGGTGGCCTGGTGATACCTAACATTAAGCACTATTCTCTAGAGGCACAAATCAAATATATTGTAGAATGGAATAGGTTGGCTTCAGAGATACATTGGTGTTTCATAGATCAATGCATGGCGGGCATTTACATCTGGAAAGTTACTTGGCTGCGTAAGAACACCAGACAGGGGTGTGTATTTTCTGCTCACTAGAGCCACACTAGGGGCCATGTTTATGATTTTTGTGCCGCAGGGCAGCGCAGCAAGTCACCTTGTTGCGCTGCCCTGCATCAGAGGGAAAGGGCAGGAATGCACCATATTTATCCAATACGGTGCATTCCTGTCCCTTTCTCCAGCGCTGGCACTGTTTTGGTAGCCTAGAGCCAACACAGGCACCCTTCCACCATGGCACAGTCACCCTTGCACCATGGTGCAGGCACCCTTGCACCATGGCGCAACGCTCTCACATGAGTGGTATACAGCTGTCTTGTGGTGTCACATATCTTGTTGCTGCAAGTATTTCTCAAATTCTTCCGAGAGAAACTATAGTGTTGTCTCTTCAGGATAACCTTCCCTCCTAAAACATTCTCCATAAAAAAGTCATTATATTTGCCATTTTCCCCTCATTCATGAAACTAACCTGTTGACATTTGGAAAAACAAACAATAATCACCAAAGTGCACTTTCCCTCCATTCCTGACAATCCGAATGGACCACTTATGTCCATGGACACTTTCTACACGTGCGTTCAGGCGAATCTACAGGCTCAATAAGGTTCTCCATCAGAATGCTCAAGCCACGCATGCCTGTCTATGCCTGGCCAGCAGGACTCAAAGTGAATCCTCCTCTTCGTGGCGGCCATCCCACCGCTGCCCTCATGCAACAAAGCCATCAACTTGCTGCATGGACTAGTTGGCACCACCAACCTCTACACTCTGCCCAGAATCCCTCTCACATTGGACATCTGTGACCAGACCGATTTGTCCTCGCCCAGAATTGGTGATGGAAATCCACCTTTCCTGCATGTTCAACCAGGGTCGTGACACACAGGGAGGGCATTTGAGGGCCAGGCTGGTCCACATGAATATTTGGCTCCCCCAAAGGACAAGACAGCTGGCACAGTATATATCAGAAACTTAGTTTAAACAAACTGCTTTCACATTTGAATGCATACGGTCTAATCTAAAGAAAAATATGCGGCAGTTCCGATGGTGAATGACCAATAAAAATGCCTTTATCTTGTTACATTCACTTTAAGTTTAAAGACAGACCTTAAATGTCAGACTGTGTCTTATGACAAATTGCTGCTTATTGTTTTAGGTTTAGACTGGTGTTTACTTTTCTTCTTCTGACTGCAAAGTGAGAGGATTTCCTAAAGTGACCTCTGTGACAATCTCGCTGAGGTACAGGTAGACACGTCCCGTGCAGGTAAGAGTGGTGGGGCGGGATTTCGACCAACGTCGACGAGGGAAAATCAATTATTTATTTAATTTATCCTCGTTGTTGTCTGTCGAAACCCCCCTCCTCCCGGCCCCACCGCTCTTACCTGCATGGGCCGCGACTGGGTGCAGGCAGGGCCACTAGAATTATGCGGCAGGGAATGCCCAAATTATGTGGCAAGGGTGATTAAATTATGAGGCAAGAAAACACAACTTATAAAACTTAATGTGGCACATTTTGTGATAGTATTGCTTCATTATTTTGTCATTTTTACACATTAACACTGTCTAGGCAAAGGTTTAACTTCATTAGTACCAGACCCACATCCAAATGCAGATATAAATAACTGAGAGATGACCAGTCAACCTTTGTGAACGACCTTTCACTGTGAGGCAGCAGGTGACGCAGCCTTTTTATTAACTTTTGATCCATTTGAGCTAGAAACAATTTTTTGTTAAAATCTTCAGATCATGCAGCAGATGATGCATTATGTTGCAAAGGCAGCAAATTCATAATTATGCGGAAATGCCAGGTCTGCAGAATCACATATTCCAGTTGCTCTTCATACAGGAAGTGCAAAAAGAAAGACTGCAGGATGTAAATTTGTATATAATGCGCAAAAAATAAATTCCTGAAAATGAACTGTACACATGTTTCAATATATATCAGCAATTATGAAAAACAAATGAAGCACATTTTGTTTTGTAATTCGGAAGCATGATGGAAACAAATATTTTAATAGGATTAAAACAAATCTTGATGATACGCAAATATTAAATATGATATTATATTGTATTGTACTGCAGCATTTATTTGTGTAGCGCTTACTATTCCTATGTGTGCCACTGAAGTGCCTACGCACCTGGGATGCAAGCTACACCATATAGGATGATGTGTAGTTGGAAAGGCGTTGCCTTTACTCTGTAACAGAGTACAATTTTAGTGTTCATTAGATAACAAGCATTGGCAGAGTCAACAGGTCTCAGTATAAAGGCCTACTGACTTTGCTAATGTAAACTAACTGGAAAGAGGGTCGAGGGAGGGGCCGAAGCAATATGCTTGAAAAATGCATGTGACAGTGTGTAGTGTAACTGGTGCTTGATGTAAAGTTCTCCAGTGTCACTGGGGCTAAGATCCTACTATATATAAAAAAAAAGACAAATGTAAGGGAGAAGAATACTTGTAAGGGCAAAAGACTAACATGGAGCATGGGGGTTGTGGCCCAGAAGCTCACTGTGCTACGGAGATTGGGGGGAGTGCACAAAAGAGAGATAGCTGGATAAAACATGCTTTCTCATGGAGTGCTTCAGAAAAATGAAAAAAAAGAGTTTCCTTGCATCAGCATTTGTGAAAGAAAATAAAGAAGCCAATCAGAGATGTGGTAAAGAGGCAATGCTCCACAGGAGGGACAAATACATGCTGGAAGAGCTAAAATAAATAGAGCTAGCAAATAGAAAGAAAGCAACTGTGAGTGACAAGACAAAAAGCCAATGGTAAGCAACGGGCGGAATGCATTCGCAACTTAAGTAAGCTTGCAGCTTGACCCCTATATGTCTTTGCAACCAAACAGCTGTGTTTTCTGGTAGGATTTGACCTAAAAATCAGTTATTTTGGAATTGTTCCTTTGTTCTGTGCGCACAATTGTTTTAATCCGATTTGACTTGCAACTTGAAGAGTGCTTCCTGTTTAATGAAGAAGGCTCATGGTCAATATCGCTTTACAGCAGAAAGCCAATGAGGACATAAAACAAAGGAGAATATTCAATTGAGAAAAATGAGTTTTAGGTGAGCAGTTGAAGACAGCAGACCACAAATATGGCATGAAAGTGCTCTTCGTGATGACAACTTCATTGTGTGGAGACTGAGTTAGCAGATTCCCTTATGCTTTCAGCATTTGAACATGAGAACACCTGGGCACAAATGGGAATTCACACAAAGTACAGAAAAAGGCAGCAATTCAAATTGCCCTATTAACACAAAAAAGGGAAGGACTTTTTGGTGCTCCTTTTTACTTACATTAATTTTCATTAATTATATGGCAAAGATAATTTTTATTACTATTATTGGTAGTAGTACTAGTACTATCAATCAAAATGTATCATCATTGTTGTATATTTATTATTGTTATAAAGGGACTACCACCATGAAATTGTCCTTTTAAATGGACCGCTGTCACAGATAGAGAAGGGGCCAGAAAAGTACAATTTCCTAAAGTCTGATTCTTGACCAATGTTGTCTGAAAGGCCATTCAACATAAGACCAGCAACTGCCCTAACCTCTGGCCTCCCACAGGTATATGAGTTTAAATAATATTTCCTGTTTTGGGTCTGCGTTTCCTATACTTCTGGTTCGTGTTCCTATTACATGATAGACCTTCACAATGGTTTATTTTTCATAAAGTTGTTGCTGGCTGGTGTTGCCAAGATAAATTACAACTTATGGGCACCTGATAGCAGCCTGGTGAGGTTGGTAGACAGCAATGGGAGGATACTTGCCAACATTCTGGCACCAAAAAGGGGTAAAACATTTCAAGTTTTAAAAACACTAATTAGCATACTGACTATATCAGCAGAAATGATGTCACATGACCTATGGTTTTACAATGAAATCAAAGTAAATAACAACATACCATGGGACAGAGTTGTGATCAAATGACTCTGTGACTTGATTATGTACATGAATGGACGTGGTATTATTAGTACAAGTAGAGATATAACTTAGGAAATCCCGCCAAGGAGGTCGAGCATTCTTTTTCCTTGGACCGAGAGTCTGGAATGACCTACCTCCAACGCTGCGGGAGAGTCATTCACTCTCTCAGTTTCGTAAATCTTTATAGACATGGCTGCGTCAACTTTCAGAATCTTCCTAACTCTGTATTTTCTCTTGATACCACTCTGGTTTGATCTATTTTCCGTAACTGACCTTAGCGCTGGGAAACCTTGTTTAGGTAGCCATGCGCTTTACAAATTGCGTATAATAATAATTATTAGAATTATTTGCAAAGTGCGAGCCTAGCCGAAAGGCAGTGGAGGGCTGTACATGGTCAATGGCAAAGCTACTGTCAGCGAGAGATTGGAGGGGTAGCAGGGTTCTGAGTTGGGTATACCCTGGGTGTAGGAACCCTGTGGGATGGGGATTTCTCCCCCCAGATTATGTAGCGGGGGGACGCAGGAGACTACATCCCCTCAGATTTTAATTTTGAAGTGGAAACTGGAGATTACTAATGGCAGATGTCTGTCCGAAGCTATGCTGCAGATCGCTTAAGCCTCTTGAAACCTCAGGAGCAAATTCTGCGCAGGCTATAAAGCCTCTTTGCTTTGTTAATTATTTAATTGTGGTCATTGAGGTGTTGAACAACTTCTCATATTGGTCTGATGGTCAAGCCTGGCGCGCCAGCAGCTTAATGGAAGGCAGGAGATGCCATTTTATGTTATTGTTACTGCTGGCTCGGCTGACTTGAGAAAAGAATGGTTTTAGGAGAGGCTCAACACCTCAATGACCACAATGAAATAACTGACAAAAAGCGAAGGGGTCTCGGTGTCCTCACAGAGTTTGCTCCAAGGATGCATGTGTGAAGTGCAGGAGGATTTCAGACAGACATGTTCTGTTACTTTGATCTTCAGGGTCTGTGAACACATTCCAAAAAGATAAGCACATCTTTAAATGTTATAACTACGCATCTGTAAATGTGTGCTGGGTGTCGGTTTGATTTAAGGCGTGATAAGTGATTTTATTGAACTCCAGATACTAATTGAATAACAATCATTGAATAACTGAACACAAAGCACTGATCTTTAGTGTTACACTGAAGAGAGAAGACTGTAACCCTGCAGTCTCTGAACTGCACAGCATGCAATCCTGGGCTCAAATCCCGGCTTCCCACTGGATCAAAATGTGTGACCCACGGCCCATTACTTTACTTCAGTATGTATCATTTTCCCACACCTTCCAGTTTGAGAGTACACTGAAGAAATTAAATACAGGATCAGCACTCTACAGAAACTTCACCTGTATATGGGTAATATAAAACAATCTTACATCAAATATTTTAACAGTATATGCTATATAAATGGAGAACATGACAAACTGTCAGGTGTTGGTTACATGGCAACATCGCCGGGGCATGGGGGTATTCTTGAATGTTTCATGTTTAAAATAATGACTTTAATAAAGCTCACTCAGTTCAGTGAAATGACTGTATCTACTTAATTGAGACACTGAGAAATGTTGAAAATATATATATATATCTATATTTTTTAAACATATTTTTATTGATTTTACACAGCAGTCAATAAGTCAGAGGACATTCATAAGTTGATTCACAAGTCAACATGGGAAGTCTCAGAATAAATGTAAATGTAAATGTGTAAATGTAAATGTGTATGTGCTTATATAGCGCCGAATCACCCCTGGGGGTATCTCCGCGCTGTACTCATACCGCTGTAGGAACCCTTCCTGGCTATCCGTGTGAAGTGTCCACTCCTGGGCATCCCCATGGTGAAGCCAGGCATCCCAGCGCTGTTGGGGCCGTTGTGGAGACTAAGCAAGCTATTGCCCAGAGTTGCAGCGTGGGACCCATGATTAGGATAGGCACTGATGCGAGAATATCAGGTCCGAGGAATTTATAGCCCGAGACCTTGCCGCGTCGGGAATCGAACCCTGGTTCCGGACCAGTGCTCTGCATCAAGGTCTGCCACTCTAACCATTGAGCCACACTTCTCCACAATAGCATAAGCATGTAGCTTAGGGGTGCCTCAAGTTTACAACTGTTCAACAATTGATACATATCAAATGTAGGTAACCTCATCAGTACATTCCTCGTCAAGCATTGTTCAATATGTGCACAGCTCAATGGGCTACTTAATGTGATATAACTGGCCCATGTGACAGTCCCTGGTGACCGTGTCACTTCCAACGAAGAAAAAACCTAAATGTTCCCTAGCCCCCCCCCCCCCCCATCTTACCCCCAGGCTCAGCTTAAATCCTATACATTTAGTTGACCCATCCCAATACAACAGAATTGTAGAGACCCAATGCATTACAGCGGAAAGGCTACCAGCATTGTACTATAAAGACATGTTTCATCCCGAACTGTCCCTAGCTTTTTTCTAGCAGCCCGGGGAAAGAGTGTATAAGGAATCCGTCAGTACATTTGCATGTCAACAGCCATAAATTCTTCCATCAATATATTCCATTCCATAGAAACGGGTTTCTTACGCAACCCTCTGTGTTCCTCCCTCTGCAGCTCGGCACCCTCTGCCCCCTCCCATCTGACCAGTGTACTGTGCCAGTCTTGTAGTGACGGCGGTTTAGCAGTCTTCCATCTCATTGTGATGTTACGCTTAGCTAATATGAGAGCAAGGTTAATACATTTGTTAAGGGGGTGTCCCTTCTTCCCTTTTGGACCCAACCCCAGCAGGTAGAACTCTAGCGAGACATCATTCTGCATCGGGGCGATGTCCTTCAGTATCTTACCCACGGACGCCCAGTAATATCTTAGTCGTGGACAGCTCCACAGCATATGTATTGAGCCCACTTCCGAGGAGTGACAGCGTGGGCAAGCATCTACTGCTTCGGGAAACATGGAACATGGAGTTAAATAGGCCCTATGTAGGAGCATGAGCTGTATAAACTTAAATTTAGAGTTCCTGGATACTTTCCTCGGGTATTCCAAAATAGTGTCCCATTCTTTGTCAGTAAGCGCACGGTCCACATCCGCCTCCCATCTACTGCGGAGGGGTAGGAGCGGCACTGCTGCAATCGTGCAGATCCCTCTGTAGAGCCATCTCGTTAAATGGCGTTCATTTCCCATCAGTAGTGCGTGCGTTACTGGTTCTATCCCCTCTGGAGGCCACGTGTTGCGTATGTAGTGAGAAACACTAGCATGCAGGAGAAACAGTGTATTTGGTACTCCATGTTCTCAGACAAAGACATCGTGAGGCATCGGGGTACCGTCCAGGAAGAACGCGACCACCGTAGTTACTCCCACGTCTCCCCATGCCAGTATTCTTCTATTAGTAACAGTGCCCGACTGCGAGGGGATTCCCAAAAGGGGAATAGTGGGGGCGTAGGGGGCTACCAGTTTGGTATATCGCAGAGTATTCCTCCAATATGACAACACGACCCTTATTAAATGGGGTGCCGTCGGGGAATATTGCTGTTGGGTAGTAAGAGTTTATGTAAGTCTCCTCTTAGCCACGACTGTCGAGACATATCAATCTCCTGTAAATTACGGCCCGCCACCCAATACGCCAGCCATTGTAGCTGGCTCGCCTAACAGTAAGCTTTCAAGTCCGGGACCCCTATTCCCCCTTGTTTAGTGTCTAATTGTAAGTTCGCAATTCCAATACGCCTGCGGCCTTTTCCCCAGATTAGGTCAATCAATATGGAGGTCAGTAATTCAAAAACCGGTGACGGTACTACAATGGACAAATTAGTGAAATAATATAGCAACCTAGGGAGCATTACCATTTTGGTGATTGCCACCTTACCCGTCACGATATAGGCAGGGAAGTCCAGAATTTAATTTGGGGCTTGAGTGCAGTGATAGTACGTTGTAAGTTGCCATTTAGTAGATCTGTTGTTTCCCTATATATTTGGATTCCTAGGCATTTGAAGGTAGTAGGTGCTATTTGAAACGTCCACTTCCCGAAGCACAGAGGACCGCTACATGTTATGTCAGTGAAGAAATAGACATAGGACTTGTTCTCATTGATCGAAAGTCCGGAAAGTCGCTGGAACTTGTCAAAGGTGGAAGGTATAGGTTCATAATCCTCGTCTAAGTTTTTGAAGTATAAAATTAAATCGTCCGCATATGCAGAGACAATATGTGTGTTGGGCCCCATTTTAATCCCTATATGACCCGTTATATTACGAAGTTTATGTAGGAGAGGCTCCAGGGCCAAGATAAATAGTAAGGGTGATAATGGGCAACCCTGCCTGGTACACCGTGCAACACAGTACTGCTGTGAAATATACTGTCCCGTACGTGCTTGCGCCGTGGGGTTCAAATATAACAGCCTTACCCACTTTATGGAGGCTTCTGGGATGTCAAATCTGGAAAGGGCATAGAACATATAGTGCCAGTGTAGAGAATCGAAGGCTTGACGTAGAGCTAGCGAAATGCAACCCCTCGCAGTGGCTGTTGGCGGTGTATGTGCCATTATTTGGTGCAGTTGCCTAATATTGAGTGCCGTGCTTCTGCCCGGGACAAAGCCGCATTGGTCAATGTGTATCAACTGCAGTATAAACTGGCAGAGTCTATTCGCTAATAATTTACTCAATATTTTATAGTCTGTATTTAAAAGGGAGAGGGGCCTATATCCCGACATGTCCGTACTATCTCGGCCCGGCTTCCGCGGCGAGGCCACTGTCGCTTGTAGTGTGGTAAGGGGGAGGGTACCAGCATCTAAGGATGCCTGATACAGCTGCAGCAAATGTGGTACTAGTAGGTCAGAGTATGTTGCGTAAAATTCAATGGGTAGGCCACCACCTACCGGCACCTTGTTACGAGGCAAGCTGTTGATCGCCCGTTTAATTTCCATGCCAATCACGGGCTGCCCCAGTTCCTCTTTGTGGTTTTGTAATAAGCGGGTGAGCTGCAGACCATCAAAGAAGGGCTCAAAGTCTATGTCAGTTAAGTCAGCCGGTTTTGCATATAATGTCTCATAATAGTTTTTAAAGGCAGTATTTATTTCTAGCTGCGTACGAACTGTATCACCCCCCATATTCCGAATCTCCAGAACAGGAGACACCGAAGGGGTGTCCTTAATAATTTTAGCGAGAATTAGACCCGCTATATCCGCTGTTGCATGCTGTTTCTGAGTATAAAGACGGTAGTCTAGGATACGCAAATCTTCTAAGAGTGCTGCGTGTTTTATATGCGCTTCTTGCAACTGTGTTTGTTGTCCGTCATCCAGTACAGCTTCCTGCTCTAGCCTACCCATACGAATTTCAATGTCCTTGAGTTGTTCAACAAGGGCATGTTGCACTCCAGCTTTCGTACTAATTGCTACCCCCCGTATTACAGTTTTAAAGGTATCCCACTCAATTTGGCGTGTGGCCGCCGTATTCGAATTTCCAGCTAAATAATTATCTATGGCTGTGGAAAGCGTGATATGAAAGACCAGGTCTTCTAAGAGCAAGGGCTGCAATTTCCAAGTCGGGACCAGGGTAGGAATCCTACCCCACAGGAGTGTAAGTTTCACAGGATTTCGATCAGAGAGTGTTTTACCCAAATGTGTTGAATCGCTGACGGAGCCAAGTAAAGTCAAGGAGCAAAATATTCTGTTGATTCGGGTATGTAACCGATGTGGTGGAGAGTAGAAGGAGTATTCCCTGCCACTGGGGTGCGCCACGCGCCATGTATCCCCCAATCCCCACTCATCTGCCCAACCTTTCAGCGCTTCCGTCAGCCTCCTACTTCCCATATTGTGTAAGGGAGGGTGTGACCTATCCAAATCTACATCAAGCACCGCATTAAAATCTCCACCCAATATCCAGGGGTACTCCTCCCAGCCCACTAAGATCATACTGAGGACCTCCAGGAATTTGTCTTGGTCAGTGTTTGGAGCATATATGCTTTCCATCACAATATGCTCCCCATCTAGTAAACCATGTATGAGGACATATCTACCATTCCAGTCAATCTTCTGCTCTAAAAATTTGAAAGGGGTACTATTCCTCAGCCATATCGCAGCACAGCGTGCAAAGGCCGAGTGGGACGTAAAAAACAGCTGCCCTCGCCATTTCTTGTCCAGTTTCACTGCTTCATCATTGTTCAGGTGGGTTTCCTGGAGAAACACAATATTTACTTTCCGTCTGTTGAGCTGCGCCAACAGTCTATGCCTTTTATGAACGGAGCCTAGTCCCCTCACATTCCAGGAGCTGTAGTTATATCTGCTAGGATGTGTCATCAGGTCCTAAGTAGAGTGATCTACTGGGAACATATAGGATATTAGGCCAATCTGGTGTCAAGAAATCTGCAGCCGAGCCTGTGTAACTTTATCAACTCCCCAATACTAGGTTCCCCCAGAAAATATCAGAAGACCAAACCATGAAAAAAAGTTCAACAGGAACTCTAAATAAACAATACCATAGTGCAGTCGCCATGGGGGGGCGGCAACCACCACGTTCTGAACATACATTACCCCGTATGCAGTTACATTCTTCTTATCGCTCCAGCACAATCCCCATCATCAGGAAAGAAGACTAGAGAACTGGACCATCAAGTGTCAATGTAAATATCAATCATACCGAGCAGCACTTCATACTATACCAGCTTCCGGAGGGCCCCATACACCATCTCAATAGTCATTCGCAGTCTGTGGAGTAACTAATGGAAATAATGTCAGACTGGTGTCAGAGTCCGAACGAATGGTGGCATCGTCCGAGGAATGAATAGACACAGCTTGGGACTGTGCATCATGTTCTGCCAAGGCTGCCGCCGTCAGGAGAGCGTCTCTCTGGCTGTCCGAGATCTGTTCCAGAGACGGGCTTACGCCCGGCCCATCTCCACGGCGCCGAGTCTCGCCCATGCTGGTCACATCTTCGCGTTGCGACAAGGATCGTGTGGATTGACTCAGCAGTAGCGAATTCTGGGCCACAGGAGGCATGAGGGTGATCTCCAACCAGTCCGTCACTTCCTCAGGATTATCAAAAAATAGAGACTTGTGGCCAAATATGACGTTCAAACGGGCCAGAAAAAGCAAAGCATATTTCAGGTTGTGTGCTCTCAGTTTCTTTTTAACGTCTTGAAAAGTGGCTCTCGCTTTCTGAACCGCCAATGTAAAATCCGGGTATAGGGAGATTGTTTTATTCTCGACGCGGATGGGGGCATTCTCTCTTGCGGCACGCAGGATCGTGTCACGATCTTTATAATTCAGGATGCGTGCTATCAGCAGTCTAGGTGGCGCAGCCGGAAGGGGAGGCCTGGGCGGCACCCTATGTGCCCTCTCCACACTAAAGAGATCCGTGAGGCCCTCCTTCGCCACCTGCTCCTGCAGTCATTTTTCCACAAACTGGGTGGGATCAAGCCCCTCACTCTTTTCCAGTATTCCCAGTATGCGTACGCTATTTCGGCGGGATCTCCCTTCAGCATCATCCACCCTATCTTGTAGCCCCCTTAGCTGGTTCTGTAGTTGTTCCATTTGGGAGGTGTGTATAGTTTGTTGCGGTATCAAGTCTTCTAGAGCTAGTTTGTTTGACTTTACCTTGTCCGCCAGTTTCTTGTGGTCTGCTTGTAAGAGGTTGAGGCCTGTAGAGAGCGTTCCTATTTGCGTTTCAATCGCCACAAGTGAGTCTCTAATTTCTTTCAGTATCAAGTCCAACTTATCAGCGTGTTGTTCAGCCCCTGTGGGTGGCACAACATCAGTGTTGAAACTATGCACTAAATCTAATCTCATAGCAGTATGTGTGGCATCAAATGCAGGGGGGTCAGGTTGTCTAGCCTTAGTGCGACCCATGATGTAGAGGATCGGCGTTCCCACACCACCGTTCCCACCGGAAACACAAGCCAGGAGACCCATGTCCACACCAAATACTTTAGGTTTGAGCCGGGTTGTGTTACTGACAAGCCAAATCCATCTGCATCTGGGTCCATGTGGGAGGAGAGGTCACAACCAAGTTATATGCCAGGCAAACACACCAGGGATGCGCCAGAGAACCGATGAGCGTGCACACAGAAGCCCTGTCAGGTCCCAGTATATATACGCGTATGCTGAGGATAGTATTGCCCCACAATGGCGGCGTGGTGGCAAGCACTCACAGGGTCTCAGTGCAGTCACACTGCTTCTGCCACCAATGGTACTCCCCTGAAAATATATTTTTATACTAAAGTCTTTATCATATTTTTTCATCACATTTGCTACCTAATTTACATCTTTTGATGACTCGGCTCATGTGATGGCTCTTAAAGCCAAGCCAAACACCGGGCTTTGCTCTCCCCAAGCATGTCTGTACTCCCCTTCTAAAAACATTTAATGTAATCTACCTCCATCAGGTGGAGTTTTACTGCGGTGTGACGTTGTGTTCTTTAAAGAGGTGTAGTTTCAGCTCTTTCCTACATTAGAGCAGGATTAGGATAGTGTTGCTTGATACAGGGATGTTGTTCCAGATTGTAGGTGCATAGATGGAGAAGGTCTGTTGCCTACTTTTTTCTTTCTTGCACTTCTTCACCTGCAGTCTAGTGGTGTTCTGCCTGTGGGTGTGCCGAGAGACACCAGAGGTGGTGAGTTTGTGAGCCAGGCAGACGTGGAAGCCAGTCAAGGTGGCTTTTGAAATGGAACCTTTGGTTTTGAGGATGGTGTGGGCTGGCAAGGAGAGCCAGCAGAGATCGATCAAGGTGGTGATGATGTGGCCATATTTCATCAAGCTCTTGATGAGGCGTGCTCTGGCATGTAGAATGCACTTAAGAGGGCCAGTGAGGAGGCTGGGTGGAGGCTGTGGAGCAGGCATCTAGTTGTGGAAGTACTAGCGCTTGTAAAATTGCATTCTGGGAGGTTTAAAAGAGAGCTGAATTCCAGCACTCTAAAGTTGATGAGCTATAATAAATGACAGGACCTAAAGGATTGAACTTTGATCAATGGGGCTTTTTAATCTCACTAATACTGTGTTAGGAGCTCCCAGAGCAAATGCAAGTCAGCCATTTTAAACACTGTGCTGACTTCACAGAGTTCTTGCATTTACCATAGGTAACTGCCTTTCTTCAGCCTGTGGCACACAGTTCTACCTCATTCCCATAGAGTCCTTACTGCCTTCACAAATATTTGTGACACCAGCCTCACCCACAGCAGCTACCAGGTTTCTGAGATCCATGCATGAGTGACTAAATGTTCTTTCCTTGCATTCAGGTACTTGTTGTACAGAAATTAAAATTATAGTTTAGCATGAGATAAAGAGGACTACAAGCACCAGAATGCAAATAAAACATGCATTAACAAAGCCAATAGCTCTCCCCTTAAGGACCTATTGGCTTTGCCAATGGTTTTTAGCCGTGCTGTACAGCATCCCCGATACTGTGCAGCATGACAATAAACTTTAAAATATAAAAGGCGCAGTGACTCAGCAGTCACATTATTTTGTAGACGTGTGCACCACTCATGCCAGTGAGGGGTGAGCAAAACGGAGAGCTGTGGTGAAGGTGAAAGAACATGGTGTTGGGAGAAGCAACACGCTGGGGGAAACAGAAACAACACAGAGGGTGAGGATCGGAAGGAAGCTTGGCAGAGGGCTGGGGTGGCGGAGCAACATGGCAGGGAAGAGGTGGGGGTAAGCAACACAGGGCAGATGGTCATGGAAGCAGCATGGAGGGCGGGTGTGTGGAGGAGAAGCAATGGGCGGCAGAGGAGCAGGGCATGGGTGGGGAAAACAACACAGAGGATTTGGGTAGCAAGGAGAAGCGGTGGACAAGAGAACAAAGTGGAGTGGGTGGGGAGACGCACATGGACGAGCAAGCAAGTGGGGAAGTACGGGTGTAGGGAGGTGAAGCAATGGGCAAGTGAGAAGGAGAGCACGGATGAGGTATGCAACCCGGAGGGCGTGGTGAGGAGGAGAAGCAACAGGCAAAAGCAGTGGAGAGCTGGCGGGAGAGAAGTGCACAGGTGGGAGAGAGCAGAGTGTAGGGAGGGAAGAGGACTGCATTAGGGAGAGAGTGGGAAAATACATGCACTCTTGTGATGTGCGTAAGACAAAAGAAAAAAGTAGTTCCCTAAAAGTGAGCAGAGGAAAGCCACACGTAAATTGGCTATGCTCAAGGAGCAGGGCATGCACAAGATAAACAAGGCAATCTTCGGAATAAGAAGCCAGCAAATGACAGTGACAGGAAAGCCAACCAATGGTAAGCAGTGGGCGGGCTCCAAGCCTGTGTATGTTTTTGGTAAGTCCACAATATGTCTAGCAAAAGACAGTGCATGTGGGCTTTACCTAAAATCTGGACTGGTCCAGCTACTTATATATGAGCAGGTAAATTCTGAGAGCTCTGCCCTTACAAGCCTACGTTGATTTCCCTACTACTGATGTCCTGCCATATCTAGTGTTCACAGGTGTTTATATTTCTAAACTCAGTGGTCTTAAGCTGCTCTTGTTGTGTCCAGGGGCCATCCTGGACAGTCGAGCAGGGTGACTTCTCCATTTTGTTTCGATCAGTTTCCAATGGCAGGATGACACACATTGTTATACATACGGTGCCTGGGCAGAAGCCCATCATCATTTATTTGCACATGCACTGGGCACTGTGATGCCTTTATCGATCTTTATTATATCTGTAGTCAATGATTAAATATCTGAACCCAAAAAGTGTAATGTAAATGCTGTGTGACAATGGACTGATCATTAAATAGCTCTTCTGCGAAAGCCATGCACACTTCTGTTCACAGATGCCTCTGCACATGGATGGGGGGGGGCAGGGGGGGGCAAGTGGCAATGAATAGCTGACCCTTGGAATAAAGAGTCGGTAGCAGATAAAGCTGGATCTTGGAGTAGATTTGTTCAAAGCTGGTAACTTCTGTCTGTAATACATGAATCCATCTGAGTGCGCAACACAGTATCAATTGTAGGCAGGCTCAAAAAATGGGTTTTGATACAGTTCTTGCCAGGTGTGCACAGTGCAGCACATTACACTTGCAACAGCTGCACTCCCCTCTGCATCTATGCCATGGCTTTTCCAGATGCCTGCAAATACCCTCACCCATCACACCCCCCTGTGTTGCATCCTATAACACGATAACAGCACCTTGGTGGTCATCACGCCTTACATGGAAACACTTCCCACATAGCCTAGATGGTGTAGCTTGCTCCGTGTGGTTAAGTGCCTCAGCGCTTCATTGGGGCAGTAAATGCCATACACAATCTCAAAAGCAGTATGATCCTGTGATCTCCCTGGGTTGTAGATCATTGGTTGTTCTTATATATCTTACTGGCTGCAACCTTGTGATATCACAAAGTCTGTTTATTGGGGAGTTTCAGGCTGGTTGGGTCGTCCAGGGAACAAATGAGGCTTCACACTCAGTCTGATTATAGTCTTGTTTGGTTCCTACCCATCAGTTTGTCCAAAGCATGAGGTGCACAGTTCTCCAACCAGCCTCATTAAAAAGCCATAATATGACACTGGGTGATCTGTAGGTTGTCCGACTGCCAGAACATTGGAGCCAACAGCCTCAGTTGAGATTGCTGCCCATAAGACTGTACCCAACCAGGCGGCTCAGCAACAGAGTGGCTGGCCATGTAACATGCATGTAGGATCCCTGGCATGGTGTCGCACAGACAGTGACAGTCATCGGGAAGAGCAGTCGACCCATCCCTAAATGCCAAAATGCAATTAATTTTATTTGAGCTGTGCACAGAGCTTGCCTCACAGGCCAATCTAAAACTCCTCTCAGCGACTAGTGGCTACCTAGGTTCAACCTGTAGGGTGCTTCCGTGCTAGGAAAATGGATAATGCAAAAGGGTTTATTTGTAAGTCTTCTTCAGGGTCTTCTCTCCTGAACCTCATGACAGTGATGGCACAGGTTGCAGGTAGTGGATTTATCACGTTTTTAGTACATTTTGGATGTACCGCGAGGGTGAGGTTTACTAACTGCCTCTCGAATAGCCCCCTGGAACAAGGACCGCTACCCCTCCCCCAAAGTTTGTGGGACACCGCCAATGCTGGTTCAAGGGTTTCCTAGAGACTGAATTGTAGGTTTAACAGGAAGGTGAATGTGTACAGGACAGAAGGCACTTTATGTAAAATGATGATGACGAGAAGGCAGGTTCTCCCCGTGCAGCGGGCACCGATCCCCTTTGGGCATCTTTGGTAGTCTTCATAGACGGATGGAAACACTATCAGCAACTCTGACCTATGCCATCCCTCGTCCCTTTTTTCTGGTCTCTTGGGGGAAGGCAGAGATCATCCTAACGAGGCGGCATTACCCACCCCGAGTAACAGTGCAGCCAACACATTGTGTTATCCTGTCTACCTCGGGTTCTGAAACACGCATAGAACCCACTCTCCCTCCTCCTGACATTCTGGAGTGGGAGAAAGTCTGGAAAATTGTAACCTGATTGGTTGGCGCCCTAATGTTTCAGTACTGCAAGTCACATGATTGGCAATCGATGCTTCAGACTCAGGGCATCATTTACAAAGAAATTGCGCAGCGCTGTAAGCCATTTTGCTGCGCTGAGCGGCGTCATTTTAAAAGCACAGGGATGCGTTGTATTAACAACAATACGATGCATTTGTGTGCTTTCCCTTGCGTCAGTGCACAATTGGCTGCCATGCGCCAGCGCGGGCACCCTTGCGTCATGTTGCAAGGGGGCCTGCGTTGCTGGGATGATTGTTTTTGTGCAGGAAGGTTTGCCTTCCTGCACAAAAACAATCATTGATGGCATTTTCCTCTTTCTAAGCGTGCGGCAGAATGCAGCACACATAGAAAGAGGGAAAAAACGAGGAGAAATAAAAGTATTTCTCTTCATTGCGCCACTCCTACACCTCCCCTGGGAAAGCGTAGGATTCGGACGCATTCTCAGCTTTACAAAACTTTGTAAATCTGGGAATGTGTCAGGTCTCATGGTTGCTGCATGGGAGCACCAACAGCAACACCCATGGAACGCTCCTTTCACGCAGAGTAATGCTTGAAAGGGGCCCATATTTACAAGGCCATGAAAAGTCACGCAGTGTGACTTTCTGTGGCCTTGTAAATATGGACAGGCACACTGCGCCGCCGGTGCGACAAAAAAAGTGATGCTCCAGCAGTGAAATGGGCTTGTAAATGAGGCCCTGAGAATATAAACTGGAGCCCAACTCCAACAAGTTCAAAGGCTGCATCTGTCCAAGATCTGTGAGGACGTGTAGTGCCTGGAGGTTTGAAGTGCCTAATAATAAAGATGATGATGATGTTGGGCATCCCCTGCCACTAAGTGCTGTCTGTTCTTCCATGCTGGGAAAAGCCTGGAGTTCTGCCCAGGGCCCTGCTGCTTGCACCTGTCTACTGACCAGAAGAGATGCCAGAAAGGAGTCACCCAAAAATTCCAAGGAGACCAATCGAGCCGCTCAGAGTGTCATGCAGAACCTCAGGACACACCTCAACAGAGATGATGGGAAGATGCAGAAGTGTCAACAAATTTCAGGTAAACTGACCTGCAGTGGAGGAGAAGGCTTGGCAAGCGCATCATCCTGGGAGCTGATAAGCTTGGCAGGCTGCCTGGTAAGCACACAAGTCTATGCCATGGAGAGGGCATGGGCCAAGAACAGCCTTGTTGGACTGCAATACCAGAAGAGTGTACCAGAGCCATGTTACTGGTCCGCTTGCTGGATTTTGAAGAGGCCCTGCAGCACTCTGGCGTTGGTAGTCTGGGATCTTGAGCACCTTTGTCTGGGAGAGGCAAAGTCCACTGGGTGAACTTGGGATAATCTCCTGTGTTAAGGTACTGGAGAATAGAATATATATCATCTGTGAACTCCCATAGTGGAGTTTATTAAAGCAAAGTTGGCAAGAATGATAGTCACAGCAAATGTAGACTATTGTAGCTCTCTAAGTAAAGGTGCAGCTGAAAAGTGCATTGCCAAACGCCAGGCCGTGCACAATGCAGCAGTGAGAGACCCTCAAGATCACGTGACTTCTCCTAAACACTTCTTTCATTGAATACCCTTACAGGACAGGATGCAATTTAAGATCTTCACGTTGAAATATAAGGCAATTCAGGGCAACACAGAAGAGTATTTAACATATACTCTTGCTGTGAGAAGTTGGCCTGGCATATGCTGTCTCCTAGTTATAGGGACACCTTGCACCTGTCCAATTCGACTCTTATTGATGATAGGTTTAAGACAACCTTTAAAGAAAGCTATTCTAGTGGTAGCTGTGGAGAGCAGCCTTCAGGCTAAGTCTTGAAGGAGTGTTAAGCTTATTGTTTTACCATAATAACCTCTTGAATAACCAATTGAAAGAGTAGCCCACACAGGTATATATATAAAATATATGTATTTATTCTAGACAGAATCCCACAGTCTCTTTATGAGGCTAGTGGCAAAGTTACAATTCAAACAAGCATTTATAAACACAATAAATAGCACAGGAATCACTGGGCCCCAGGGGGGACCAAACCATATATCAAAAAAGTGGTATAAGAACCACGACAATTCTACAGACAATGCCTAGGGCATTTAGGATCGCTGGCCCCTTAAGAATCCACCACAGGTTATGAGGAAGGAGACCCACGGGAGGCGCGTGCAGTGGAAGTAGCTGCTATCGGGATCTCTATTATAGTCTATGGAGAATGTCGCGGTTGAAATTACACAGATTAAAATCCCTTCTAGCAGGAGTACAAAGGTAAAACTTTAGACTTAAGCTTTTGAGGAGCCCACTACCACGAGAGTACCGAGGTACCACTGTTACCTGCCCCAGGGAAGCCGGGTGCATAGGTCGATTCTGGTGTCGGGTCGCGGGCTGATTTTCTATAGGAAAATGTTCAAAAGTGCTGCTAGCCACAAGCATCGATGATGCCGTGAAGGTCAAAGATGTGAAGATTGTAGAGAAGAACCTGAAAGCAGAGGGGACAGAGTCTGGGTCACGGCAAAGTGACCAGGAGGCTCAAAGCAAAGAGCCCATCGATGTCGGGTGCTTCAGGTGCGAAGGGGTGTAGCTTGGATCTGCAGCCACCGGCTCCGGGAGGCTTCAAGGAAGACCAGCTTCCGGAGGGTGACTGTCCCACGTCGGATGAGGGTCGCTGCGGTGTTAGTGTCTGGATTGGATCCACTAAGTCTTGGCAACCGCAACCCACGAAGAATAAACAAATCAGCTACAGTGAAGACCCACGAGGTCTGGGAGAGGTCTCCTTTGGAGAGACTGTAGAGCAGGCCTGGAGCAACCAGGGGAACTCTTGATTGTGTAAATAGTTCTCCGCTTGGGCCCACAAGTCGAGAGACAAGGGACCATGGGAGGTGGCAATTTGGAGTGCGTAAAAGGGCACCCACGGGCCACCGGAGGGGGCTAGGGTGCTGGTCTTTGGCACAATTGCTGTAGAGTGGTTGGCTCAAAAACGGGCCAAAGCACAACTTCCCCACTGGTCAGGGTCGTGTGCTACGCAAGAGGTGGCCGGTGTCCTGGGGTATTGGGGATCTCGGCACCCACGTGGTCCACGGTGCCCAAACTCGTTGAGCACACTCACTGGCTTCTGGGATGCGCTGGAAACCCACCTCAAGGGTGCTGGAAGTCGTCGAAGTCCATCGGAGCAGCGAGGTTCCAACTGGGTCACTTGCAGTGTTTCAGGTGCCTGCCAAGCAGGGGGATAACTCCTTTATCCCAAGGGAGATTTCTTCCGTCAGCTGGGCAGCAGCAAGTCGAAGGTCAAGACTGTAAAGTTCAAGAGTAATCTGAGGCTCTGGGGCCACGTTATTCACCTTTATCCCCAAGATTAGGGGAGTGTCCAGAGTAGTGTCCACCAATGAGTGGTGAGGCTGGAAAGGGTGGCTACACCCTCTCCCCTTTGTGTGTTTCCCGCCTGGGCGAGGGGCAGGATGCCCCTGAACCGGTTCCAAGCGGTGTATGCAGAATGAGGGCTCTGCAGCTGCCTACGTGCAACTCTTAAAGGACATTTGGTGCACCCACCCTGTTCCAATCCACATTATCCTGTCTGGGGAGATGCTAGCACCTCCCTGCCACAGGAGCCCTATTGTCCAGCTGGCGAGGCGGGGGTTTTCCCCAGCAACAGCCAGCCAGAGTCGTGTGGGTGGCGGGTAGTAGCCATTTTGTACTACATGTGCACTTTTAAATTGGTGTCTCAATTCTGCTGCTTTTCCCATATCGCCCCTCTAGCAGGGGGGAATCGTACCCTCATGCCCATGGCTGGACTGGGGGTATGATTCCTACATGTTTGACACCAAACACGATATGGTTCTGTGTAGCCATTCTCAAGTTATCACGCTAACGCGATAGACTTATAATGCGGTTAAGAGTATATGGTATGGCTACACTACAAACAACCCAGCAATGATTTTACGAGGGTTGCAGAGAGGCCCTACTCAGGTAGGGGTCCACCCTCACCCATATCTCAGCACCCTGCCCTGTAGGATTAGCAAGGCCTGCTATAGGGGTGACCTATGAGAGTACATGTGTTGTAATGCGGTGGGATATAGGGTACCTATATCCCTGTAAGGGGTGCTAGCACCACCTTACCCAGACTACAGTAGTGGTCTGGTGGTGTCAGTTTGTATGGCTGTCCCAGGGTGACACAATAAGTGCTGCAGCCCTGGTAGGCCTACTGAGGGACCCATGCCCTGGGTACCTAGGGTATCATCTACAAGGGACTGTCTGGGCACCCTCAGCATCCAATTGGTTAGTACCTAGGGTACTCACATCGTTTAACAGAGGAAGCAGATAGGCTGGGCTCCTGGATAGCAGGGCCACAGCCTGGCTAAAGTCTTAAAAAACAGTCAAAACATCAGCAAAAGGTTGGGAGCAACTATGCAGTTGATGCCACTCTCCTACATAACCCCCCCCCCCCCAACGCAGGGACATTAAACTAACCTTGACCAGTTGAGTCTTCATGTTCTAAGTGGAGATATCTGGAGAGGCCATCTGCATTGGCATGGTTGCTCCCAGGTCTATGTTCCACTGTATAGTCCATCCCCTGTAGGGAAATGGACCACCTGAGTAGTTTGGGGTTTTCACCCTTCATCTGTTTTAGCCATAGGAGGGGCTTATGGTCTGTTTGAACAATGAAGTGAGTGCCAAACAAGTATGGCCTCAGCTTCTTCAAGGCCCAGACCACAGCAAAGGCCTCCCTCTCTATAGCTGACCAACATTTCTCTCTGGGGGTCAACCTTCTGCTAATAAAAGCTACTGGTTGATCCTGGCCCTCCTCATTCAGTTGTGATAACACAGCACCTACCCCCACCTCTGAAGCATCAGTTTGAACTATGAATTCTTTGGAGTAGTTGGGGCTTTGGAGCACTGGAGCGGAGCACATTGCCTGTTTTAGGTCATCAAAAGCTTTCTGACAGCTGACAGTCCACTGAACCTTTTTGGGCATCCTCTTAGAGGTGATGTCATTCAAGGGGGTCACAATGGATCCATATCCCTTTACAAACCTCCTATAGTAACCAGTCAGGCCCAAGAAAGCTCGAACCTGAGTCTGGGTGGTTGGAGCAACCCAGTCCATGATGGTCTGGATTTTGCTCTGAAGTAGTTGAACCTGGCCTCCACCTACAAGGTGACCCAGGTACACAACCTGACTCTGCCCTATCTGGCACTTAGTAGCCTTGATAGTGAGCCCAGCCTTTTGCAGGGCTTCCAAAACTTTCCTCAGGTGGATCAGGTGATCTCCCCAGGTGGAGCTAAAGACAGCAATATCATCCAGATATGCTGCACTAAAGTCTTCCAGACCTGAGAGGACTTCAGTGGCGGCTGGTGGATTTTTAAAGTGGTAGGGCGGAAATTTTATACCCGAGTATAATGAGCGTGCGAGCGACCCCTAAGTGTAAAAGGAGGGTGCGGGGAGAGAGTTCTCCCTCGCAACAAAATCTTGAAAATAATGGATCAAATGATGGTTTTCACACCACATGTTTACTACAAATTGTTGAACGAAGGGGATCCAAATATAGCATTTTAAAACTCAAGTGTAAAGAAAACTCTGTGTGTCAAGAGTTAATTCATTTGGCCCATTCAAGGTTAATCATTTAAGCATCTCGAGCCGATGTGCAGTGGCCTGGCTGCTTCAGAGATGTTCTAAATCCTGGTGGGTGGGGATCTCTGTGGCAGGCACGATTCTGATACAGATGTGCATCTCTGTTTAATGAGCGACATGCAATGACCAAATGTGTGACACCTCGAGTGACACTTTCTTGCAATCAAAATCAAGAAATTAAGTCCATGAAACAGACAAATATAACAAATGACACCCACTTGAGCAATGAGAAACTACAAGAATAGCTAAACTGCTGCAAAGCACCTGAACTTTGCTGCAGGCATATTAACCATCTGTGCTACTTTATGGTGACTCAAAACTGCCACTAGATGAAACTACAATCTCTCTTCAGCAAGAACATTATTCAACAGCGGCCAAACCACAAGTAAGAAAAGGATCTCTGTGACAAAATCAGTAACCCACAGAGCTATCACATTAAATACATTTCTGTGACATTATGGCACTCATTCTTTGCAGCAGGCATATGACCCACCCCCACCCCCACTTCTTTATGGTGCGTTTATTCAAAACAGGCACTATGGAAAACTCCAATCTCTGTCTATCAGGTCTTTGTCTGGCCTGTTGCCTCGGGTTGCCGCTGTTGCTTCAACTGCAGTCTGTGCCATCACACCCACTGAAGACTGCTGCACTGCAGCTCAGAGTTGTGATGATGCTCATCTCTGCAGTAGTACCAGTCAGAGTGCGAGCTCATGATGTTGATGTGAGTTTAGATGTGACTTCAGAGCTGTGGGGCTCACGTGCCTTTTAAAGTCACTCAGACTAAGCGCCTGTTCTCACCGTGAGTGGACAACCCCCCCGGAATTCGAGGAGGTGAGGAAGACAGGAATTGGCCTTAACTTATTTAATTCTGAGGGACATGCAATTCCCGAGGAGGTGGCAGCAGCAATTCCTGTGGGCCTGGGCTGGCAGGAATTTGAAATGAAAACATCCTGCCTGCTGCCACACCGACTGGACCCTTGAGTTAGAGTCTCTAGCCAGCCAGAATTGGTGCAGCAACCGGGCACCGAACTTGAGTTAACAGTACACTGAATCCATGAAAACTCACACATTAGCAATCTATTCTGAACCCTTGGCGGCTAAGTCTTGTGTATCTTTTGTGGTGCTACACAAAGCAGTGATCGATTAGTGAATTCTGACTCACATCCTTTACCAGTACATTTCTCAGTAACAAACTCCTCTGTGCCCCGTTCTTGATCAGAGTCTGACCCTCAACTACAACAGAAAAAGTAAACACCACGGCTCACTGCTCCACAGGCAGAGAAGACACATTATTTTGGCTGAGCTGGAGTGAGACTGATCAGTCTCGCTGTTAAATGGGAGGTTTTTTAATTCATTTAAAATCATAAGTTAGAGACGCCAATGGTGTTTGAAAGCTGAAGGTGTGAGGCTGCGCCTTGCAGGACTGGCTGCCTCATGTGCTTGGGAACTCAAGCTGAAACTTCCCGGGGAACTTTTGGCCAATTCGGCAGAGCAGGGATAGCCGAGCCCCAGAACGCAACAGTGTCAAGGGCAGGACATGCACGGCAGCAGGGTCGCGGTCTCGCTAAAAAGGAATCCTTAAAGCTTGACAGCTTTTCTAATCAATATGCCTGCCACTCAGTCGCGGCTCGTGTCGTGTGGGGGGGGGGTGTCACGTGTGGATGGTTCAACATGAATTACAATGATAAACTCTAGATATCCAATCCCACAACATTCTCAAAAATATCTGTAAAGGTTTGACATTTTTTTTAATTAAATCCTACCTGTCCTGAGCAGGTCCGGGTCCACCGACCGCGCCGCCTCAGGTCCGTTACTTCTGGCGCCTACTCACTGGAACAGCCCCTGAGCCCAGCCCATCAGTGCTGGCATTGCAAGACCCCTCACAGCCAATCCTGGTGCTGGAGCAGCACCAGGATTGGCTTAGAGCAGGCTTACGCTCCGCCCGCCTACCCATTAGGAGACTGAGGTTTGAGCCATGGCTCAACCCTCGCTCTCCTAATGGGCATGCGCCAGCCTTTGTAAACACTAGTGCGCATGACTGGGCACGGTGCAAAAATTGCCCTCCGTCCCCACTCATGCGCACTTGTGTGCTGCTGGCTGCCTGTCAGTCAACATGACGCCAGACCGCCCACCCCCTTCAGACTCTGAAGGGGGTGGGCGGTCCAACGTCATACTGACTGACAGTTCTCCCTCAGCGTCTCTGAACGTAAGTAAACTGAGAGTTTACTTAAGTTCAGAGACGCAGAGGAAGCTGCGGGCACGGGGCGCGGGGGCAACGCCCCAACGCCCCCAATGGACGGACCGCCACTGGAGGACTTGGTTCACCAACCTTTGAAAAGTGGCAGGTGCATTTTTCAAACCAAAGGGCATCACAATAAATTGAAAATGCCCACCAGGGGTAGAAAATGCAGTTTTGGCTTTTGCAGACTCAGCTAACTTTATCTGCCAGTAGCCAGCTGTCAGATCAAATGTGCTCAGATACTTGGCTGAGGCCAATCTATCTATGAGCTCATCTGCTCTGGGAATTGGGTGAGCATCAGTCTTAGTGACTGCATTGAGTCCCCTGTAGTCGACACAGAACCTCATCTCTCTCTTACCATCCTGGGTGTGAGGTTTTGGTACTAGGACTACTGGGCTAGCCCAAGGGCTATCTGAGGGTTCAATCACTCCCAACTCCAACATCTTTTGGACTTTCTGTCCTTATGCAGTCCCTGACATGGTCAGGTTGCCTGTAGATTTTATTCTTGACAGGCAGACTGTCCCCAGTGTCCACTTCATGAGTGCACCAGGTGGTCTGACTTGGAGTTAGAGAAAACATATGCCTGTAAGACTGAAGAACCTGTCTACAGTCTGCTTGCTGCTGGTCAGTGAGGCTGCCTGCCAAGGCTACTCCATCAACTGACCCATCGTCAGGGTTCTGAGAGAGCAGGTCTGGGAGAGGGTCACTCTCTTCCTCCTGTCCCTCATCTGTTGCCATGATCAAAGCCCATGTCAGCCCTGTCCACATATGCTTTCAACCTATTGACATGAAGTACCCTGTGGGGACTTCTGGGAGTGCCAAGGTCTACCAGGTAGGTAACCTCTCCCTTTTTCTCCAAAATGGTATGGGGTCAACTCCACTTATCTTGGAGAGCTGCTGGGGCCACTGGCTCCAACACCCATACCTTCTGCCCTGGCTGGTACACCACCAGGACAGCCTTTTGGTCATGCCAGGCTTTTTGTAATTCCTGACTTGCCTCCAGGTTTTTAGTTGCCTTCTTCATGTACTCAGCCATCCTGGAGCGGAGACCAAGTACATAGTCCACTATGTCCTGTTTAGGGGGTTTGAGAGGTTGCTCCCATCCCTCCTTCACTAGACAGAGTGGCCCTCTAACAGGATGGCCAAACAAAAGTTCAAAGGGGCTATAACCAACCCCCTTTTGTGGCACCTCTCTGTATGCAAAGAGAAGGCAGGGCAGAAGAACATCCCATTTTTGCCTAAGCTTTTCTGGGAGCCCTTTGATCATACCCTTTAAGGTCTTGTTGAATCTCTCAACAAGGCCATTGCATTGAGGGTGGTAAGGGGTGGTGAACTTATAGTTAACCCCACACTCCTTCCACATTGCCTTGAGGTAACTACTCATAAAGTTTGTACCTCTGTCAGACAATACCTCCTTAGGGAACCCCACCCTGGAAAAGACTCCCAGGAGGGCCTTTGCCACCACAGGTGCTGTGATGGTCCTAAGGGGAATAGCTTCTGGGTGTCTAGTGGCATGATCCACTACCACTAGAATGAACCTGTGCCCAGATGCTGTTGGTGGGTCCAAGGGACCAACAATGTCAATCCCCACCCGCTCAAAGGGCACCCCCACCACAGGCAATGGTATCAGGGGGGCCTTTGTGGATTTACCTGCCTTGCCACTGGCTTGGTAGGTAATGCAAGAGCTGCAAAAGCTCTTACAGTCTTCACTCATCTGGGGCCAATGAAAGTGAGGGACAATTCTGTCCCAAGTCTTGTTTTGGCCCAGGTGTCCTGCAAAGGGAATATCATGGGCCAGTGTGAGCAGGAAGCCCCTAAACTTTTGAGGTATGACCAACCTCCTGGCTGCACAAGGCTTGGGGTCTCGACCCTCAGAGTAAAGGAGCCCCTCATCCCAATAAATCTTATGGGTCCCACTGGCATTCCCTGCAGCCTCAGCAGCAGCTTGCTGTCTGAGGGGTTCAAGAGTGGGGCAGCTCTGCTGCTCCAGGCTCAAGTCTGCCCTAGAAGGTCCCCCTGCCCCAAGAACTCAACCTGATCAGGTTCCAGTTCCTCTGGGGCAGTTCCTTCTTCAGGAGATAGATCCTCTTCTGCTAAAAGACTCTCTACAGACTGATCCTGGGGGGAAGGCTCTGCCTTACCCCTGCTACTCCTCCTCTTGGAAGGTCCTTGGTCCATTTTTCCAAGATCCAAGGCCTGTTCAGTTCCTGTCAGCTTTGCTTTTGACCTTGTCAGGGCAAACACTTCTGCTGGCATACCCAACATTGCTGCATGGGTACTTAGCTCCACCTCAGCCCATGCTGAGGTCTCCAAATCATTCCCTAGTAAACATTCAACAGGTAGGTCTGCACTCACCACAACTTTCTTGAGGCCAGTTACCCCTCCCCAGGAGAAGTTCACAACTGCTAGAGCGTGGTCAGTACTAACGTTGCTTGCATTGGTCACTTGGTAAATTTCCCCAAGTATGATCTGGTTAGGGTCCACAAGGTCCTTAGTCACCATGGTGACACTGGCCCCTGTATCCCTGTAAGCTAGTGACTCCCTTCCATTAATTTTTGGCTGTTGTCTGTATTTGCCCAGATCACTGGGGCTCACAAACAGGGACAGGTCCCTATCACAAACTAGAACAGCCTGAGTAGGAGTGCTGACTAGGCCAGAGTCCTCTCCAGATCCCAGGGTCAACCCTACTATACCCTTGTTCTGTGTACCACCACCTATAGCTGGACTAGGGGGAACAGGTGCCTTAGGGGCAGGTGTGGTACTATTGGAGTCTTTGGCCTTATTACAATCTGAAGTCCAATGGGTTTTCTGCTTACAGAACTTACACCATGGCTTCCTTGGTTGTTTAGCTTTAGTAGCTTGGGTATTCTCAGATGCAGATTTTTGGGGGCCTGTTGAAGACTGCTGGTCTTTTCCCTTTCCCCACCCTTCTCAGACTTCTTGGCATCTTCCTTTTTAGTTGCACCCCCCAAGGGCTGGACCTTCTGCTTAATCCTGGTTCTGACCCATTTGCCTGCCTTCTTTCCCAATTCTTGGGGAGAGGTCAGATCAGAGTCCACCAGGTGCTGATGTAAGAGCTGGTTCTGACAATTATTAAAAATCTGCTCCCTCATTATGAGATTATACAATCCTTGATAATCATTCACTTTGCTGCCAGTTAACCAACCTTCCAGTGCCTTGGTAGCACAATCAACAAAATCTACCCAGTCTTGATTCTGTGCTTTTTGGGTATCTCTGAACTTAAGTCTGTATTGATCAGTGGTTAAGCCAAACCCATCTATTAAAGCATCTCTCAAGATATAGTAATCATCAGCATCCTCTTCTCTTACAGAGAGGAGCTTGTCTCTACCTTTGTCTGCAAAGGAGAGCCACAGGATTGCTGCCCACTGCTCTACTGGGACCCTTTGTACTTTACAGGCCCTCTCAAGAGCAGAGATCCATTTGTGGATGCCATCCCCTGTATGATAGGGGGGCACAATCTTGTGGAGATTCCTATTGTCAGGGACTTTCTCTCTAACTCCAGGGGTTTCATTACTGCCACCAGGGGTCTCTAGACCCCACTTTCTTGAAGCTTTCTAAAACTCCAGGGACTCCCTGTCTACTGCTAACTGTTTTCTCCTGAGCTGTAGTTTTGCCTGCTCAAACTGGATCAGTCTGCATTTCCTCTCTTGGGAGGATTCTCTCGTCTGAGGAGAGGCAGAGGTCCTTTTGGATCTCCTAGAATGGTTGGACCCCACTGAGGGGGATCTGTTCCTTCTACTTGGATCCACCACTCTCCCTTTCGGGATGGAGAGAGTGCCTTTTGGGCCATCACCTCCATGTTGTGAGTGGTCTGGTTCTTCCAGGTCAGGATCATCATCCTCTTCCTGGTCCTCATCAGAGTCCTCTCTAGGAGGGTCCTCTTCTGAGGGGTGCCCACCCAACCTATCTACCCCATCAGACCCTAAAGTCTGCTTAAAGTCTGCTATGAGCAGGATCTCCCTGAGGCGTTGAGTATTGGCACCTTTGTTTGTCTTAAGTTTCCTAAAGGTGCACATCTCCCTAAGATCAGCAAAGGAGAGATGATCATATTTGTCGACTGGAACCCTTTGGGGTCCTTCCAGAGCCTTATGGGCACCTGAACCTAAAGACATTTCTAGTGTAGTGATAGTGGTGTATCTACCTACTCTAGGTGTGGCCTACTAAACCCTTTCTTGAGTTGTAGTCAAGGTGTGCTAAACCCTCTACACACAACTCCTAAGTTCAGTAGAACTTATTGTATTCTAAGCTTGAATTTATATGTACCTTTGGTACCAAGTGGCTTTCACTTTAGAAATTCAATTTGTTATCTGGTAAAACAATGGCAAGCTTGAATCCAACCGCTGCACACCAATGTGAGAAGTTGGCCTGGCATATGCTGTCTCCTAGTTATAGGGACACCTTGCACCAGTCCAATTCGACTCTTATTGATGATAGGTTTAAGACAACCTTTAAAGAAAGTTATCCTAGTGGTAGCTGTGGAGAGCAGCCTTCAGGCTAAGTCTTGAAGGAGTGTTAAGCTTATTGTTTTACCATAATAACTTCTTGAATAACCAAATGAAAGAGTAGCCCACACAGGTATATATATAAAATATATGTATTTATTCTAGACAGAATCCCACAGTCTCTTTATGAGGCTAGTGGCAAAGTTGCAATTCAAACAAGCATTTATAAACACAATAAATAGCACAGGAATCACTGGGCCCCAGGGAGGACCAAACCATATATCAAAAAAGTGGTAAAAGAACCACGACAATTCTACAGACAATGCCTAGGGCATTTAGGATCGCTGGCCCCTTAAGAATCCACCCCAGGTTATGAGGAAGGGGACCCACGGGAGGCGCGTGCAGTGGAAGTAGCTGCTATCGGGATCTCTATTATAGTCTATGGAGAATGTCGCGGTTGAAATTACACAGATTAAAGTCCCTTCTAGCAGGAGTACAAAGTTAAAACTTTAGACTTAAGCTTTTAAGGAGCCACTACCACGAGAGTACCGAGGTACCACTGTTACCTGCCCCAGGGAAGCCGGGTGCATAGGTCGATTCTGGTGTCGGGTCGTGGGCTGATTTTCTATAGGAAAATGTTCAAAAGTGCTGCTAGCCACAAGCGTCGATGATGCCATGAAGATCAAAGATGTGAAGATTGTAGAGAAGAACCTAAACGCAGAGGGGACAGAGTCTGGGTCACGGCAAAGTGACCAGGAGGCTCAAAGCAAAGAGCCCTTCGATGTCGGGTGCTTCAGGTGCGAAGGGGTGAAGCTTGGATCTGCAGCCACGGGCTCCGGGAGGCTTCAAGGAAGGCCAGCTTCCGGAGGGTGACTGTCCCACGTCGGATGAGGGTCACTGCGGTGTTAGTGTCCGGATTGGATCCACTAAGCCTTGGCAACCGCAACCCACAAAGAATAAACAAATCAGCTCCAGTGAAGACCCACGAAATTTGGGAGAGGTCTCCTTTGGAGAGACTATAGAGCAGGCCTGGAGCAACCAGGGGACCTCTTGATTGTTGAAATAGACCTCCGCTAGGGCCCACAAGTTGAGAGACAAGGGACCGCGGGAGGCAGCAATTTGGAGTGCGTAAAAGGGCACCCACGGGCCACCGGAGGGGACTAGGGTGCTGGTCTTTGGCACAATTGCTGTAGAGTGGTTGGCTCAAAAACGGGCCAAAGCATAACTTCCCCACTGGTCAGGGTTGTGTGCTACGCAAGAGGTGGTTGGTGTCCTGGGGTATTGGGGATCTCGGCACCCACGCGGTCCACGGTGCCCAAACTCGTTGAGCACACTCACTGGCCTCTGGGATGCGCTGGAAACCCACCTCAAGGGTGCTGGAAGTCGTCGAAGTCCGTCGGAGCAGCGAGGTTCGAACCAGGTCACTTGCAGTGTTTCAGGTGCCTGCCAAGCAGGGGGATAACTCCTTTATCCCAAGGGAGATTTCTTCCATCAGCTGGGCAGCAGCAAGTCGAAGGTCAAGACTGTAAAGTTCAAGAGTAATCTGAGGCTCTGGGGCCACGTTATTCACCTTTATCCCCAAGATTAGGGGAGTGTCCAGAGTAGTGTCCACCAATGAGTAGTGAGGCGGGAAAGGGTGGCTACACCCTCTCCCCTTTGTGTGTTTCCCGCCTGGGCGAAGGGCAGGATGCCCCTGAACCGGTTCCAAGCGGTGTATGCAGAATGAGGGCTCTGCAGCTGCCTACGTGCAACTCTGAAAGGACATTTGGTGCACCCACAGTGTTCCAATCCACATTATCCTGTCTGGGGAGATGCTAGCACCTCCCTGCCACAGAAGCCCTATTGTCCAGCTGGCGAGGCTGGGGTTTTCCCCAGCAACAGCCAGCCAGAGTCGTGTGGGTGGCGGGTAGTAGCCATTTTGTACTACATGTGCACTTTTAAATTGATGTCTCAATTCTGCCGCTTTTCCCATATCCCCCCTCTAGCAGGGGGGAATCGTACCCTCATGCCCATGGCTGGACTGGGGGTATGATTCCTACATGTTTGACACCAAACACGATATGGTTCTGTGTAGCCATTCTCAAGTTATCACGCTATCGCCATAGACTTATAATGCGGTTAAGAGTATATGGTATGGCTACACTACAAACAACCCAGCAATGATTTTACGAGGGTTGCAAAGAGGCCCTACTCAGGTAGGGGTGCCCCCTCACACATATCTCAGCACCCTGCCCTGTAGGATTAGCAAGGCCTGCTATAGGGGTGACCTATGAGAGTACATGTGTTGTAATGGGGTGGGATATAGGGTGCTAGCACCACCTTACCCAGACTACAGTAGTGGTCTGGTGGTGTCAGTTTGTATGGCTGTCCCAGGGAGGCACAATAAGTGCTGCAGCCCTGGTAGGCCTACTGAGGGACCCATACCCTGGGTACCTAGGGTACCACCTACAAGGGACTGTCAGGGTACCCTCAGCATCCAATTGGTTAGTACCTAGGGTACTCACATCGTTTAACAGAGGAAGCAGATAGGTTGGGGTCCTGGATAGCAGGGCCACAGCCTGGCTAAAGTCATAAAAACAGTCAAAACATCAGCAAAAAGTTGGGGGCAACTATGCAGTCGATGCCACTCTCCTACACTTGTAGTATATTATTCTTATAAATAAATATGTTCAAACAGTATCGGGGTAGGAGATATCCTGAGACAGGCCTGTAATCTTTTCTACAGTCTGCCGAAACATTTGCGCTTAAACAACCAGTGTTTTTTTTTTTATTTCGTAAGACTTTGAAGACTAGCATGTTCCAATAGCGGGGACCGTGTTTTCTCTTGAACCAAGTGCTCGGTTGTATACAGAATTGAGCCCTATGTAAAAAACAAAATGATGATAAATAACCCTACATAAGAGGTATTCTATGATAGACTTGGACCCACCGTATTCCTTCTCAAAGTGTTCTATACTCTAATGTAACCATGTGCAATAAAGTGTTATTACTTTTCAAAGTATAATCCTGGCAGTCCTATTTATTGTTTATGTAATAACTGTGTTATAATGCATTTAGCTCAGCCTTCACACCACTTCCCTTGAGCCATGAAAGCCCTACCAAGCTACTTTCGTGGCCCAACTTTCTATTTCGAATCCAAGAACCCAGCATCGTGGTCAGTAGCAACCTGATGCAGTCTGGCTATCTAAAGTGCTGGGCGAAACCTACCACTTCAAGGCTGCAGTAAACAGCTGAGCTAGAGGAAATGAGGCAATACTTCCAGTGCCCAAGACAGGTGCTTAGTCACCAAGGGCCTTACTGCGGTGCGTGTGTGCCTGTGGTTGCAAGTAGCGAGCAATGGTTTTTGGGAAATGGGGGTTATTTTTCATCATCAGACTTTGAATCAAAACAAGAGAGAGAAAGGCAGGACAGGTAGAAAAAAGAGGAGGAGAATGCTAGAAAAAGTGTTAGAAAGCCGGGATGAAAAAGTGCCTGCAAGAGTGACATAAAGAGACAGGATGTGTAGGATACTGAAAGAAAGAGGCATGAGGTGGAATCACGACTAGGCAGCCTTGGTATTCATCAACGTTAGCATACAGCAGTGCCAGCAGCAGGCTCCGAAGAAAAACTTTAGGCTCCTGCACTTTATTTGTACAAATAAACCAGTGCATTGCTGTGACTGCCAAGCAGAATCAACAGCTCCAATGGTGAAGAAAGCTAATTATTGTTGGCAATATGCTTCATGGATGCCCTTGTATGGTGGAGGCCAAGGTTATTGTTCCAGCTACTTGGCCATATAGTTTGAGCCTGGATAAATAAAGTCTACGTCTGCGATTGAGTTCCCATATCAAGTGCCCATATCTTCCAAAATGCAAGCCCTTCAAAAAAGGGCCAAATGCCAGTATGAAGCGCTTAATAAATAAAGGCATACTTAATTTGTACCGGCTCTTGGCAGTGGGAACCTCTGGTACTTATTGCACTGGACCAGAAAAACACTCGGACATATTTACGATGAACTGGCGGATCGAGGTGTAGCTCCAACATTGCTATCACCGCGCTCCTACAGTTTAAATATGCAGGGATGCGCTGTATACTCACAAGAATACGGTGTACCTCTGCGTTTCCCCTAGCCCTGGTGCTAAATCTGTCTGCCTAGGGTCAACGCAGTGGTGTCTGCGTTGCAGGGATTTATTATTTATGTGCAGGAAGGGGTCCTAACGGCAATTTGTAACTGCATTGTGCAGCACACATAGAAGTTGCAACTTGTCATTATTTAATGATTGTTTTTGTCCAGGAAGGGACACTTTTCTGCACATGAACACTTACTAGTGGCGATTTACTCTTTCTATGTGTGCTGCACAATGCAGCACACATAGAAACAGCAAAAACTAGGAGAAATTTTTAATTTCTTCTCGTTTCGCCAGGTTAAGACCAGGTTTTCCCTGATCCTATTTTTGACGCTGCCCCATTTTTACGCCACCCTTGTAAATATGGGGCAGCATCAAAATCAATGGGTGTTGCGGCGGGAACGCACACTGCAACACCCAATGCCTACCCTTTTCACTCTAAGTGCTGCATGAAAAAAAGGCCTTGTTTACACGCAGGGTCAGACAGGGAAAGCAAACCAGCCCTGGCAATTAATTACATTGGACCGGGCACCGCGGGGGGGGGATAAGGGTGCTGGTGTAAAATACTGCGGATGCACTTTTGTTACAGGGGGCGATTTTGCAGCAATGCACAAAACCGGCCCCCAGTAACAAAAATGGCTCTGACTGGTCTAAAACCGGACCCCACCCTACCGACCCATTGGAAAAACACCTGGTGCCCGCTACGGACAGTCCGGCCCTGTTTACAAGGCAGCGTCAAGTGGCTTAACGCCACCTTGTAAATAAGGCAGAGGGCTTATCGCCACCAGTACGCCATAAAAAGTGACGTTCTAGTGGCGACATGGGCTTGTACATATGCCCTTAAATTTGACTCCTATCTGCAGCAATCCTGATCACTTTACAAGGTCCTTTGGCGCGTTGCCTGTACTGTCATTACAGTTTAGCCTGTCCAGGCCCAGGCATTCATTGCCTCTCTTGGTTTTATCATGTTGGCTACAGAGATGTTGGCAATGAGCTGCATCAATGAGAGTTCTCAGTTTTTCCTCCCTTCAACCTTACCAGTTAAATACCCATTAAAAGCAAAGTCACTTTGCTAGGAGTGAAGACAGTCACTGTCCCAGCCACATGCTGAAGCGCTCTGTAACCTGCACATTTTATTTGGAGTAGCAGATCTGCCTCCTGTACCAGTTACCCAGAATAACTCTCTCTTATGAGATGAATGAACTGATGTCGTTGTATATAATTGAAGCCGGACAGGTTAACCAAACCCAGCAAATGACAGCAACGAGTTCATGGAGACAAAACTTGGAAGACCCAACTAGTGGTGGGCAAAATGTAAGTTTCATCAGCAAAGTTTTGTGAGAGTTTCACACCAAGGGCCATATGTAGATAGAATGTGTTTTGCGATTCTCTGATTGCAATTTTTAGGGAATCGCAATTAGAGAATTGCAAAACGGAATGTAGGTAGGATTAGCAAATAATTTTGCGAATCCTACATATTCCTTAATTGCGAATTGCAAATTGCAATTCGCAATTAAGGAATACCTCCCCATTCATTCCTATGGGCCTAGAGGCCTATAGGAATGAATGGGAAGACATTCTCAATTTGCGATTCTCAATTAGAGAATCGCAAATTGAGAATGCAATTTCAAGTGTGCCAGGGTGTCAAAAGGACACCCTGTTGCACCCCTGAAATGAGCATGGGTGCACATGTGGCACACATACCTGCCCTAAGGACATGTGTGTGCACCACATGCCACTTTGAGAAATGCAAAAATATGCATTTTTGAAAGAAATCGCAAATTACCACCAACCTGTAGTTGGTGGTAATTTGCGATTCCTTAAGGCCAAATTGCACTTTTTTGGTGCTTCTTACATTGCATTTAAGGAATCGCAAAATTTGCGATTCCTTAAATGCAATTGCAAAATAAGGAATCGCAAATTTAGAGATTCCTTATTTTGCACGCAGATTTGCCTTCCTACATACCACTTAGCAAAATTGCGATCGCAAACGCCGAAATTCGGCGAATTTCGGCGTTTGCGATCGCAATTTTGCTTTCTACATATGGCCCCTAGTGCTTTGTGAACGTTGCAATGTGTTTTTTTAAACTTCACAATATATCAACTGTGAGATAATTTTATCGCAAAACCTAATATTACAGAATGTTTTCCTTGGAATTTAAACTTCGCAACAATTGCAGATGCTGAAAAGCTGCCCAAGTTTTGAAAACAACTACACAACGTTTGCACAACTACACAACATTTGCAGAGGAAAAAACTTCGTATCTTGACAAGGACATGACAGATATCGGTCTAACACGTTTTTTGTCTTCGGAGGGCTTGTGTATATTTTCTGCATGGCTATGTTCACAAATGTTAACACATTAAACCAGACCTGTTGGTTTTGCCATACTGCTTGTTTGTGTTTTCTCATGTCCTATATTCAAACATGGGCCTTATGCTCACTGTACCACAGAAATCAAGCTGTACCTCATTGATGAGGCCCAACAGGCTGAAACAAGTCTGTGACTGGTTGTGCTCCATTCAGAGGGACCAAGGCTCAGCGGTGCAAGCAAGACTGTTCTGATTGGAGCTGGGGCAAGGCTGATTAGCATATAGTTGGTCTGTGTCTGCCGTGGCATAGTAAGCCAAAAGAAGATGCAGATAAATGCAATCCAAAGTAAATTAAATTAGGCCAACATTAATTCAAGCATCCACTCATCGCTTTTTAGGTCTCGCCTGGCGTTAGCAGCGCAAATGCGCTGCAATCGCCATGCGAGGGCTTTTGGAATCAATACGGATTCCTATGTGCAGGCGGTCGGACAGAAGATGTGCACGCGTAAACTGGAGGCTTCACTGGTGGCATGACACTCTAGGCACTTTTTTTTGGGAGAAAGCGTGATGTAAAGGCGCCGCTCAACAAACTCTGTTGGGCATTCTGCAAGCCCCGCCGAGACCTAAAAATAGAAACGTGAACAAGAAGACGGATGCGCCGTTGACGCAGCGCACACCGAAGAGGGTTAGGTAAAATAACTTATTTCTTCACTGCCAGAGCTGTTCCTTCATAGGTCTCCTGCTCTCGTCCTTCTTGTCCACACACACTACACTGAACATATTTTATCTTTTGTTCTCTTTTTCCAAGAAATTGGCTTGTGAAAATAGCACGGTCAGCTTATATTTTTTCTTCTATGTGGGTTTCATATTACTTACCAAGGAATTTATGTGCAATGTATATATTCATGTTATCAATTGAAATAAAATTATGAAAACGTGCATGCAAGTATAAAATAACCTCGTAAAGGTTTGCTGACTTGTTTTGGTTCAGTCTCGTTTTTGGCGTCACTACTCTCCCTCAAACAGGGAAATTACATCACGGTTGTACTGAAACAAGTTGTTACAACAGCAGTGTGATGCAACATAGTGTGAAAGGCGGGTCACTGAACGCAACTGTTGCTTAAACATTTAAAAGGAGAAACAGCTATCCAGCTTCCTTACTTCCTAACTTTTCCCCTGAAAATTCACAGGAATTAGGCAACATGGAGACATTTTTGGGACAGGGTTTATTTATTGTACAGTTGGAGTTTCATACAATCAGGAATGTAACTGTGTCGTACAGCATATTTTAACTGTCAGTTTTGAAAGTGACACATTAAACTACTGAAAATATATTTTTGCAACAAATTTGAAAGTGTACATTGGTGAGTGTATTTTCACTGCACAAATTCCACATTTTTTACTCCCCGGAACTTCAAGATCTCTTTCATGATAAGGAACATGAAAACAAAGACTTTAAAGAGGGTTCTGTGAACGGTAGTGATGTAAATAAGTTTTATAAGGATTATAATAACCTCTAGTCGATCGTTGTATGTCAGGATATGGCTGACAAAATTATCATCTCACACAATAGTGTGTCCTAAATATTGCTTACAAAAATATTGTATCCTTTGGTATCGATTTTGTCTATAGAATTTAATGGGTGATATGTTTTTTTAAACAACATTTAGGACACGACATTGTTGTCAGATGATATGTAGTCCATGATCCTCTGTTACTATAGCTAGAGTGTATTGTAAGGAAATTGTGAGCCACATCGCTCTCCGTAGCTCTATTAAACATCTTAATCCATGGCCTTCAGCCCGCTACAATCCTTAGTGACTTGCAATATTTACGTAGCTCATGACAGAGGGCACTATATTCCATATACCACCCCTTCATTAGGATTAAATGGATATATGGGCTATTCTTGCACTCTTTTTCTATTGGTAGAGGTCAACCGGTGGTACTTTCAAGATGAGGATGTGGCGTTACGGCCAGAGCTGCCACATTTGGAACTGGGGAACCAGGTTCTAGTCTCAGCATTTTGTGGTTCTGGACAAATCACTTAGTCTCCCTGTGCCTAAAGAAAATAAACAAGCATTAAAAATGCAAAAGGTCTCACCTTTCATTAAGTTAAAGCCATTTTCGTTGCTATACAATACCATTAGCAAAGCAAATGGCTTTTAACTTAATCAAAGGCAAGAGCTATTGCATTTTCAATGCTGGTTTTATTTTTCTCAGTGGTTACAAATGTGGTCACTGCTATTCTCCCTACCTCGCTCACTTTTCTTGTGTTTGCGCCTGCTATAGGGGTGACTGTTGTCATGACTGCATTTCTTCCTCTTGTGGCAGCTGTTTTCCCCGCTGTAGTTACAACTGTGATCAATGAAGTTATCCCTTCCTGCCTGCCAGCTGTTGTCACTGTTGTTTTCGATGCTATGGTGGCTGCTGTGGTCATTGATGGGTCCCTGCTATGGTCGAGGCTGTTGAGACTGCCTCCGCCGCTGCTGTTGTGATAGTTGTTGCTGCTGTTATCCTTGCTGTAGTCTCAGCTGAAGATACAGCTGTGGTTGCATCTGTGGTCAATGTTGTTCTAGCAGCTGTTGTTGCTGACTTGCAATTTTAATTGCAGCTCTTGTTACTGTAGTGGTGCCAGTTGTTGTTGCTGCTATGGTAGCATCTATTGTCCCTGCTATTGTTGCTGATGTAATCCTGCTGTGGTTACATTTGTTGTCATTGCTCTAGTTTCTGCAATGGTGACAGCTGTAGCCATTCCTACGGTCCCTGCTGCAAATACACCTGTGGTCATTAGCGTGACCCCTGCTTTTATGGCAGCTAATGCTGTGGTAGCTCTAGTTTTAGTGGCAGTGGTTGATATTGATGCTGTCCCTGCCATGTTGGCAGCAATGGTCACTGCTAAGGTCCCTTCTGTGCTTACAGATGTGGTTGGTGCCCTGGCCTCTGCTGTTTGGTAACTGTTGCTGTCCCTGCAGTGGTTGCTGCTGTTGTGATAGTTGTTGCTGTAATGATCCCAGCTGTTATGGTAGAGGTTGTTGCTGTTGGAGTCCCTGCTGTGCTTCTGGTTGTGGTTGGTGTAGAGGTCCATAATATTATGCTATGTATATTTGTATAGCGCACAAGTCATCCAGGAGGGTATCCTGGTGCTGTGGTGGCCGCAGTTGCTGCTGTTGTGCCATGATGATAGCTGTTTATTTGCTGTGGTTCCTGTCATTGTCCCTGTTGTCATGGCAGCTGTGATTACTGTGTGCCCTCTTATGTAGTTACAGTTGTGGTGGAAACTGTTGTGGTCCCTGTTATGCTTACAATTATCGAGGCAGCAATTGATACTACTGTAATGGCTGTGGTTGCAGCTTTTGCGGCTTATGTTGTAGCTTGTATAGTTACTTCTGTGATCCCTGCTGTAGTTTAAGCTATAGTGTCTGCTGTTGTTGCTCCCATGATTTGATGGCATGGTTCATGCTTTGATTACAGTTTACCTCACTGCTCTTGTCCCTGTTGTAGTAATAGCTTCCATCACTACTGTGATCCCTGTAGTCATTGTTCCTGTGATCCCTGCTTTGCTTGCAGCTGTTGCTGCTGCTCCAGCAGTTGTTGTTGCTGATGTGGTGGTGGCTAATAAAGGAGCTATTATGGCTGCTGGGGTGGCATCTAATGTTTCTTCTGTTGTGGTAGTAGCTGTTGTCAGTGCGGTTATTCCTACCACTTTGGCAGCTGTTCTTTTTGCTGCTGGCCCTTATTGTGGTTATAAATGTGTTCACTGCTGTCCTTGGTCCTAACAGCTGCTATTGTTGCTGTGATCCATGCTGTGGTGGTGGATATGATTGCTGCTGTGGTTGCCGTTGGAATGCGCACCAAGGTCACGATAAGCATGAGGGCAGCATTTTTTTCAGGGAAGCTCCACCTTGTAATCGCAACTAGGAACTCATTTTCTAGTCCCCTCTCTAATAGAAAAACACAATGCAAAATGTGTACCTGCACAGGTCAACATTGAAAATCCCTCTAAGCAGTCTCTGTTTTACATGTGGTCCGCCAACCAGCTAAAGTAGTCTCTAGCCACACCTAAAAAATGGGTCAGAACCTATAAAAAAAGCTTCAGAGGTGGAAAGGTCGATGATGTCCTTCCACACAGGAGATGGGTACTGCAGGTGCACAGACACCTAAGGTACCTGGACCGGTCCTCTCACCAGTCAAGGCCCTTTCGGACCGAGCTGCCCTCTTTGCTGCAGACCACCATCACCCTCCATCTGCTCCCTCTCCCTTGTGTCTCATTGCTCCTTAGCCCAGTGCTTAATTTGAGGAGGTGGTTTCCAGTGCTCGGCACCGCCACTTAATTGTCGGCACCAGCACTTAATTGTCGACACTGGCATTTATGAGAGTTGCCACATGGTGGCGCTGTTTGTATAATTTAGAGATGAGCAGAACAGCGATTGTTTATTCATTCAGTATGCATTAAAACAACTAATACCTGCAGCCCAAGCTGTTTCTATACCTTTGGAGGTTTGAAATAGGCTGAATTGTCACATTTGTAGCAGTGTGCTAGTTAGTAGTTGTGTAGGTACTGTCATTGGCAATGGGTGGTACAATCATCTGCAGAGGCCTCCTGCCTAGAACCCTGGCACTTTTTCTTTTTATTTTTTTACAAATTAAGCACTACCATGGCCTCTTCTTGCCTCTCTCTCACCTTTGGGATTTGGGTTAGAGGGAGGGGCAAGGAGGTTTGATGAACACATTGACATGGTAAAATGGTGAGGAGAAAAGGTGAGCTTTTAATGATTGAAACAACACCGTGAGGGTGAGGGAGATGTGATGTGAGGAATAAAGGGACAAGGAAAGGGCCTGAGAAGAAACCCATGAGGGGCAGAGAAAAAATGAGTTATAATGAGCCTGCGATGAATGGATGGACGCATCAAAAAGAGCCTAGAGGCAGATTCAAGGACAGGTAGATGAGGAGAGAGAACAAATGAAAGAAAGAGAGAGGAAGAGATAAACAGAAACAGAGATAAACAGAGAGAGAAAGTGAGAAAAAACTATTAAACAAGTTAGGCACAGCAAAAGCGATGCGCTACATTAGGGACATGTTTTTGTAAATTGCCATTGTAAGCCAATTCCTCTGAAATGCTGGTTATTTCTCTCCTGACTATTTCTGTGATACACTGAAACATACTTAGCTTCCCTCCCCGCTGCTTCCATTATTTCCCCAGGGATAGCATAAAATTTGCCTCTTTTTAGGTCTGCCTTGACAGTACAGCTGCTGAAATCTTGTGTGGTCAATAGAAAAACAGTTTTCACAAGCACAACTGAGAGAGCGGCATTGGTTCCACAAACATCTTGATTTACTTGAGCACAGCATTTGACTGGGTGGAAGTTGTGTGCTTCCACAGATAATATTTTTTTTGTATTGCCCTATTTGTCTTGTGGAAACTTTATATTCAATACAGCAAGACTGAACTGGCTACGGTAACACACCAATGATCAAGGGTGTTGGGTTGAGCTGTATATTATGTAAAGTTATGACAAAGGCAGTTGGACTTTCATTTTTATAGAAAAAAACATATGTTAATGTCAAAATGTGTTTAAGTATGGATAGTAATTACACTGTGTTAAAGTCTGTAGCAAAGTTGGCCACTGTTTTGGTGTTGGTTACCCCATTTTGACAAACCATGTGGGTACAAGATTTGCATTGTGATTATCCTTGTTAAGACGTCTTTGGAGGTTTGGTACATTGTTTTGCCAAATGCAATATAGCCTTTTAGCCTGCTGCCGAGGACTATACAGGTTGTTGAAGGCCCTTAACCCGAGTAATAGGCCCGAGCCATCGGTTCAGCCTATAACGAGGCAGAGTGCCTTTAACAACTGGCATAGCCCTAGGCAGCAGGCTATAAGGCTATTAGAACATTCCACCCACTGAGAGTAGAAGGTTCTAAATGAAAAAGGGAGAAACAGAAAGAAAAACATTGGAATGTTGGAGCAAAAGGCTTATACCAGCCATTATAAGCCAGAGCTACTCCATTGTCTGCAACGGAGCTCTCAACATTCCAATGATCTAATTTTGTATATATTTCAATTTTGGGTTAAAGGATTTACACTATGAGAATCCTTGTTAAACACTCCTAGAGGTTGCACATTCTTTTGCCAACTATACATTGTGTACATATTTGTAAATGTGTGAATGTATACCTGATGGTTGCCTTGAGAAAAAGCTAATGCTCCGTCTAGCAGGGCTAAATTGGTTATGGAGACCATTACATTTTACATGATAGAGCTCAGATTACTTTATTTAGAAAAGTTAATGTCAGATGTCATATAAATTATCTGCTTAGTTTGAAAAGTTATGACTAAGGGAGCAGGCATTTACACCCTAAAGGGCTATAATGGTGGATTGTTAGTACACGGTGTTGAAGTCTGTTGCCGCATATGTTTTTTACGTGGAATCCCACAGATGATCTTAGTTGGAAAGGCTTTGGATACTGATTACCCCTATAACAAGCATTTGCAATGCAATTGGTCTCGCCTTTGGGACCTTATATGTATTTAGCTATGCAGCACATTAGCCTGGGGGCTGAAACATCTACTGTTATTTAACATGGAGGGAACGTAAGCACCAAACTGCGTGACATGCCAAGTATGGGAACACATGGAGAGAAATATTGCCTTTCAGTGGAAAATGGTATAATCCAAAGCTCTGTTTTTAATATAAAACCAGGGCCTTCGGTGGACATATCACCGAAAATACAAGATTTGAAAAAAAGAATATTGTCTACGGGTGCTCATGATAGACAATTTCTATGGACTGGAATTTAGAAAATGCTAAAGTGATTCTGGTATTTTACTGACCTCTGCTGGTCATTTTCTATCAAGAAAGTTAAATAGAGGCAGTTGCAACAGGGTTAGCAAGACCTTAAACCAAGATTTACATGCTAGGAATATTAATTAGTGCCAAGACTATGAGGTTTCAATCCTGGCCAGGAGAGGACTGTGGGATGGGAGAGATCCAGGAAGTGATGTGCTTTGTTGACAGGGTAAGCCCAGAGAGCCGAGGCTCCACGGTATGGGTGACACAGCAGAGACTCAGTGAGGGTTTGGCAGCCTGAGTGGCAAGGGAGGGTGCAAATGTGAGGTCAAGGATGGTAGCAAAAGAGGGGGTGAAGAATCCAGGCTTAGAAACCAGGCACTGCAGCCAGTGCAAGAGAAAGGCCCAGGTTCTGCATTATGGGCGACACAGGAGAAAGCTATACTGTTTAGCAACCACAATGAGTTGTGGTGCCCCAGAGAGACAAGGAAAGCGGGAGAAACGGCAACACAGATGATGGAGCAAGAATTAGAGAGGAGAGACACACAGAGGCTAGACTCTAAAGCCAAAGTAATGGCGCAGATGCCAAGTCAGGCCTGACTATGGGCCAGAAAGAGAGACTGCAGAAGAGAGTGGTGTGAAGAGGAGAAAAAAAGGGATTGAGACTCTCTGAAGACTTTTCTACTTTGCTGGCCATACTAATGTTTCATGAGCAGAGTGATTAAAAAGCTTAAATTACTATGTGTGTGTATATACATTTACACATATATATACACACACATATTATATATATATATATATATATATATATATATATATATATATATATATATATATATATATATATATATATTTTGTATACCACACCTGCGCACACTCTTCATGATCGCCTTTTGTAATTAGTCCTGGTGGTTTTATCCGTGGCCCCCCACTCCCTTAAAAATCAGGACTAGAGACACCAATGCAGCCCAGCAGTAGAAAGAAGCCCTCTGAAAGTGTGATAGAAGTGTTCAGACTGGTACCCTTGCACGCGTGTCTGTGTGTGAATTACAACTGGACAGGGAACCCTACCCCGGGGTTGTCTGTGGTCGGGCTTTAGACGCCAGAGATGCATCTAAACACTTGTGTGGGATTTATGGAAGGCACAGTCTTTACGTCTTGAATCACAGGACAGCTGTTATGCTGGGAGGAAGGGTGTATCAAAATCCAAAGATGCTCCAAACCCACGGAACAGCTGTCCGGAGGAAGCTTTGCACAATGATCGCAGCTGTTACTGGGGAGCTCCGCGCCCCCTCGACAGCCGGGCCCAGCCAGGGCCTCGCACTGAAGCTTGTGAGATAGGTGTCCGGGTAGGAGGGGCTGCTTCAAGGAGCACGGGCACTCACGGACTGCTGTGTACGTGTGGTAGCAACGAACTGCGATGCATGCGGTTTGGGACTCACCCTAATGCAGCCCTCGCACCAGACTATGAACAGACAAAAGTGTTGTCGCCACATGGCAGTTTTATGGAGCTATGCGAGACGAATATTACAAAGTGTAAAGTAACCTTTTCCAGGCATTGCCTTGTATCTGCCAGCTGAGATGAACCACGGAGGAGAAGAGAACCCTACTCCAAGGATGGCGAGACCAAAAAATACCCTCATGACAGCCATCAAGCAAGAGATCCAGTCTGGGTGGGCGGGGCCTAAAGGAGACCGGGCAGTCACCAAAAAGCCTCACTTTCATTCGAAGGCCAGTGTTTACCATAAAGGATGACGCGCGCCAATCAAAAGCATGGGCGGAACTTCCACTCCACTTCCGAATTCAAGTCGACGACAATAGATCTCGCAGAGTGAGCAACACATGCGCTGCAACGCTAGGCGAGACCTAAAAATGCCTGGGGGAAGAGGATTTGCACGTTTCTACTGTAATAGTCTTTTCTTTGCTGGACCCTTTTAGGAGGGCCTGACAGTTGTGCTTATTAGCCAGCCTCTTGCAATAAAATAACATTCATTAAAAAATATATATTAATGTATGGAGGGGTGTGTGGGGTGCGCGCGTCTGTGTGTGCGTGCATGTGTACGTGTGTGTGTGTGTGTGTGATGTTACTATGTTCTCTAGTTGTATTGGGGGGATGTGCGTGACGACCAGTCCTTTATGGCACGTCATGCCATATCATCTGTTCCCATCATTATGGTAATTATGGATTTTGAATCCTGAACAAGTCTACCTCTTTTTGGTCAGAAATTAACAGGGATGGTAATGTAAACAGAGTAACATGTTGTGCCTGTCCGAGACCTGTCGGCTTCTTCTTAAACATGACTGAATCACTGAATAAAACAGAGGCGCTTTCTTCTTCTCTGTCCTAAGTGCTGCAACCAAATACTCCCTAGGCTCCGTTGATATCTTTATTAAGACATTTGACAGCCTGGAGCGCTAACTAGGTATCTTCAATGATCTACTGCGGGACACGGCTGCCATCTAGTGGTACAAATCTGAAATCGTACATCCGAGCAGTGTGTTTCAATGGATCCATTTTTTTTTTTTTTTTTTAAACCAACCATATAAGTATATATCACTGAGATTGGAATCTGATAAGAAAAACCCGGAAACAAAATCCTTCATATTCACGAATAGGAGCCTCAGATTCATAGCGAAATTTTTGCATTTTGGGTTGCAGAGAGTACTTCATAGGTTTCTCTTGCTTAAATTGGTAAGGGACGAATAAATGGAATTGTAGCTGTCAGGGCAAGGTAATCATGTTTGTGGCCCTGGGTACAATACACTTTGAAGCCTTTCCATCTTATTTCATATTAAATATGGGGAAAAGGACTGAGTGAAATTGGGAATGATAAATAGAGACAGGGGAACTTTTTACCAAACAATACATACAATACGATTAATTTTGTATTATATGGTACACAAAATATGAACTTGTTTTTGCTTTCTTTGTTTCTGTAGTGTCTTTTCCAGAAACCCAGTAACAAATATGGGTGTAGGACAAAGTGAGATGAAACAAAATATACACATGGAAAATAAACCATAATTATGCAGTGACACATTTGTAGTTCAAGCTCTTTGGAATTGTAAACAATGTGAATATTAAAAACAACAGAGGCATGCTATTTGGAGTGTGTCAGGATAGAAGTGGGGAAAAGTGCTCGAAGTAGCGCTTGCCACAGTTCAGGAGTCATTGTCTAGACTCTAGAACATGGGTACTCGGAAACATTTTCCCTCTGGCCACAAAGTATGATCTGTGGTTTGACCGAGGGCCACACTGATGCCAGCAGGGTGGCGTTCTGGTGACATGGGGTTTGTACGGTGGGTGTAGAGGAAGCGATGCACGTACATATAGTGGCTGAATTGCACAATGCGAAACCAGAAAACCTGTGATCAATCCCGGCTTCCCCACTTGGCCAAACTGTGTGATCTTAGGCAACTGTTTTTTTTTCACTTTGCCTCCTTTTCCTTCTCTTTTGTTTAGTTTTTTAATCTATGATGTTGTCCATTTATAAGAGCAGCCCAGGCCACCCAGAGGGTGCACATGACAACTGACTTGCCTCTTAGTTCACTATTGGCATTGTCACGGTCGGTGCAAGCATGAATGTTTCTAACTTCATGCTTGAAAACTATCTTATATAAAAAAAATAACTCTCAATGCAGTGATATCATCAGCTATACTAATACACTAAGGAGAAAAGGTTCTACGTGTTAATTAAATACACATTTTTGGATTGTGACGAGACTTTATCATATTTCTACAGGTTTACTGTAAGATGTCTTTACAAAATGAAGATGTTTCTAAAGTTCTAAAGTTAAGTGGTGCAGGTCATCTAAGTTACTACCATCCTGAATGTTAGTGCGGAGTCAAGTAAACAACAGACTAGTGCTGCTGTTCACCAAGGGGGGCACATGGAAAGGTCCGTGGGCCGCAAGCGACCCCCGGGCCGTACTTTGAGCATCACTGGTCTAGAACTATCAAAATCTGGAGTGGATTTAGCACAGGGTGCCCGACGGGCAGTTAAATACTATCAATATGCAGAATTAAACTAGGCACACCTATCACACAAGACCAATGGACGTATTGCTGCGTACAAGCGCGCACGCTATCCCTGAGCTATCGGCTGCGCCTAATCCATTCTAGCTTTCTACACCACACATACAGAACTGGCTTATGCGACTCAGACTGACAACAGATGCACAATGCCAGAGACGCAAGGCCCCCACCAAGGCAACCTTCTTGCACCTAGCGTGGGAATGTCCACCAATCCACACATACTGGGGAACAGTATTCGATGCTATAGATGAGATGATGGGTGTGACTATAGACAGATCCCCACTGACAGCACTGTTGGGGTATGTGAAGGACGTACCAGTTGGAGCCAGATGGCTCTGGGCAATGCTGTTACTGATTGCTAAAAGGCGCATCGCCATGGGGTGGGGCAGAAACCTTGCCCCCATGAAAACAATGTGGCTCAGAGACGCAGCGTTCTGCCAGGAACAGCTTGCAGCATTCTGGGATTTGATGCCCAATCAATGTAGACCCAGGGACTTCTGGGCCCCCTACAACACTATACACTCGCTAACTCGACCTCCCTGGCGGGCCCCCTGGTGCCCAGGGGAACAGTTGAGTAGCTCAGAACGCTTCGCTCCTGGCTGGGTTGGGTCAACTAGAATCCGCACTAGACCGCTCACCCCAGCTGCGCGCCTTAGGTACCCTCCCCTCCCCCTCTTTTTTTCTTTCCCTCAGACCTTCCTTCCCCCCTCCCTGGTTGTTAGGTTGATGTTCAGCTATCTTGGGCGGAATTGACGAGACCTACAGGACATCCACAGGAGTATATGTGTACCTGCAAGCAGCAACGCATGCTAACTATGAATCCTAAAAGTGACCTGTCCAAAATAGACTCAGTATACATAGAGATGCTGTTACTTGGAACACCACATGGCATATATGCTACTGCTGAATTGTACTTGCGCATGTCATATACTGAATACTGCTTGCTTCTGATGTAATGGTGCTCAAAATTTTGAATAAAAAGAAGTAAAAAAAAATATGCAGAACTAAGCTCCCCAAGGGAGACAGATATATTGATATTTAAATGGATGGGTAGAGAATTCAATCTGTTTAAAATAATTGTAGAGAAATTAATACTGAAACATAAAAATACGGGAACCCTTGCCATAGATACGTTATGGTGAAAAATGTGAGGAAGGAGAAAAGACCATAGAGAATCCACAATGAGAAGAGAAGGATTCATTTGACAGAAGATTCAATCAATCAATCAAAGAAACTTTATTCGATCCATTTAAGAATAAAGATCATAAAAGTACAAAGCAATAAAAACATTTATAATCTAATCAGTTTGGACACAGTTCCTAATTTAATTCTTAATGCCAAACATTTTAAAAAGACGACTAAGTCTGGAAGTGCATTTCATAACAACTAATTACAAATGTCCGAATTACAATTGTGTTAATAAAACAAGGTAGTCCATTATCAATATTCACAAGGCACGTGCATAACAGTTTTCATTCTCCTTAGACATGCCAATAAAAAGTACCAACTGAGAAGCATACAAATGGATCCACAAGTTTCCTTAAAAAGTATAATGCTGGACGACATTAATTAAAATAATTTATTTTTAAATTTGGGCGTAAAAATCTAATACGTTCATTCTTATAAAACCCACAAAAAAAGATTCATAGGAAGTCTAAGTACAGAGAACAGTAATGCAGTCGTGCTAGAGCAGCTGTGTGCAACAGCAATTCAAACAAGCATTGGTAAGATGCTATTCTACAAGGGTAAGATTAAAACAAAAAAAGGCACCATGCCCACACCTGCCACTTCATTTTGTGGGTGAATCTATGCGTAATTACTTACCTAAAAAACGACACAAATGGATTTTTTTATTTACTAAACCGATATGGATTGGTAAATAAAAAATAAATAAAAAAAAGTCCAGAAAATTATTTTTGGACGGTGGATGAGACGGCAGCAAATTGTTGTCTGGTCATCCCCTAAAAAATCTATATACATTAAATAAATAAAGATGGTCGATATGGGGGAAAACAGGAGCGAGTGTGGGGGGAAAGAAATGTGCAGTGGGCGGGGAATGGAAAAAGCAGTACATGAGGAAAAGCAACACAGGGGCGGGGGAGAAACATACGAGCAAGAAAACAACACAAAGAGCAGGGAGGTAGGAGTTTTGTGCGGGGCCATTTATACGAGAAAGCTTGCAACACAAGGGAGACAGCAACATGGAGCACGGAAGCAGGTATGTGGCATAGGGAGAAGCACATGAGTGAGATGGAAACCACAAACACTCATGGAGTGCTTAAGCAAAAAGAAAAAAGGAGTTCCCTAAAAAGTGAGCAGTGGAAGGGTAGAAGTCGGCCAATCAGAGAGGTGGTCAAGAGGTTATGCTCCAGGGAAGAAACAAACACAAGATGTGCATGTTGAGACAAGGAAAGCCATCAAATAAGAAGCAAGCAAATGCAAATGACAAGAAAGTCAGCCAATGGTAAGTAATATGCGGACTGTAAGCCCCTGTAAATTCTTGGTAAAGCCACAAGAGGTCTTTTGCAACCAGACACCGTGTGCTCAAACTAAAAATCATAAGGTGGGAACGTTTAGGATATTTTGATATGAAAGGCCTGAGAAAATCAGATTCTAATTACTGGAGAAATATTTGTTGGTCTGCACACAACATTAAAAAAATCCCATCGTCACCTGAGTTTATTTTTTATTTTTGCTGAATTGCTCCCACCACATGACAGTAACAGTTTTGGTAAAAGTAATCAATGCTAACAGGCATGCAGACGTGTGGTGCTCATCAGCATCTATTTTGTTTTCAGAAGGCAAACCCCGAAGGCAGGAGTTTGTTTTGAAACAAAAAAATAATCCATGTTCCCTGATGAATCAAGCCAGTGTATTTTTAAGTCTTGCCAGCAACAGCGAACGTGCTGAACATACTCTTGCTTGCCAAAGATATTGTGTTTAACAAGGGGCTTGCAGCCTAGCCATTGCCTGCCATTCATTGTCTTCATTCTCACTCTTATTTCATGCTTTCTAATTGGCCAGCGCGTGCCGACTTCACTTCCTCTTCTTTCGGCTGGAGCATAGACAAAGTACTGATTGCTTCAGCTTGTTTGCTGTCCTTCCACTGATCGAGCTGTGATTGAGGTACTATTTGTTTTCTTTCCCTGTCATCCTTCTCTGTGTTGCTTTTCCCCTCCCCCTCATGTTGCTTCCTCCCCTCCCATACCTCCTGTCCGTAATGCTTCTTCATTACCCCCGCTGTCCCCATTGCTTCCTCCCCTCCAACCCCCCATTGGCAATGTTGCTTCTTCCCTTACCACCCCATGTCCATGTTGTTATATCCTCTACCACCGCTCACACTCCCGTTGTCCGTGTTACCCGCCCCCACCCACCATAAGAAAAAAAAGCTCTATGACGCAGCCAACTCTAGCCGCATCACCACACTTTTTTGTCTGATTGCCCTGTCTCTCCCACCCTCACTCTCGATGTCATTGTTATCTGTTCCTTGACACCCTCTCTCCCATTGTGCATGTTTCCCACCCTCACCTCACAGCAGCCGACCTCCTCTACAACATGGCTAACAGGCATTGGCAAAGCCAATAACTCTTGCATCGGCAAAACCCATTGGCTTTGCCAATGTTATGTTGAGAATGGTGGATGTGGATGGAAAAATCATGGCTGACATTGCGTTGGAAGCCCCTTCCTAAATAGGAGTTGTTTTTATGTGGTATGTCAGCTGGCACTTGCTCTCTAAGCAGGGTGTATCAGACAGTTAAGCAGTCCATGCCTCATCTGCCTGAAACACACCTTACCCATCTCTAAATGAGGCAGAGGACCAAATGGGGGCATATTAACAAGGGCTTTATCCCCGCTTTTTTGGCTTTAAAAGCCAAAGAAGCGGAGATAAAAATATCGCCCTATCAACAACAGGGTGCTAACATGCAAAATCGCATGTTAGCACCATTTTTCAGTACGCTTCCCTTTGCATCTCTAATGAAGTGCAAAGTGGGCGTTCCAGAGCAAAATAATAGGAGAAATGTCGCTAACCAACATTTCTCCTATCAAGCTTCACGCTAACCCTGTTAGAGACAAAAAAAGCAGTGCTAACCATGGTTAACGCTACTTTTTTATGTCTGCTAATTTTCAGACTTAGCCATGTAATCCAATGGGAGGTGGAATACATGGCTACATCCACCATGGGCTATCAACAAGGATATCCCTATCCTTGTAGTTTTATCGCTGCATTACCAGCGATAACCTCCCAAAAGGCCGCTATCGCTGGATTTTTTATCGCCTAGGCGGTTAGCGTTGTTAATAACGCGATAACCAGGCAATATTATCCAGCGATAGCGGGCGTTAAAACAATTGACGCTAAGTGCCCTTAGCGTTAATTTTCCCTGTTCCTTGTTAATATGCCCCATGGTCCCTAAGAGATCCGATCTTGATATACAGCTTATTTGTGGGTGTGTTTGTGATTCCTATCTCTTTAAAATCAGGAAACGGCCATCAAAAGGGCCATAGTGAACAGGTCATTCTCCAAATCGCTGGGATCCCCGACTTCCCTCTTGTGTTTTTTTTCAGATGACGTAGATGCAGGCATGAGGATAAAAGTCATCCTGTGAAGGTGCACTGCAAGTATGGGAGGAGATGGTCAGCAATTAGCATCCGCTTACTGAGTCAGCCTGACAACTTAACTTGTAACGGAGAATAAGTTATGATAATAAAGGTAATACAGGTCTTTCCACATTTATGCATGCGTAGATGGCACCCGACCTTGACTGATGGTAAGCTGCTGCCACAGAATTTCTGGGAAGCAGAGCCTGCCATATTTCAGTAATGCGATACTACTATACTGCTCTGTAGCCGCATTACAGTAAAAAATGTGCAGTAATCCAATTTTTTCCAATTTCCGCAACACTTTAAATGGGCGCTTTAGAGACGGGTGGTGTACATTTTTTGCTCATAGTATAACAGACTCATTTACAGTTGGACATCTCAAGAAGAGGAGACTTTCTTTGCACGTGTGTTAGTGATACACCAATTGTGAATACTAAAAGCAGCAATGCACCAGTGGGGCACGTTATTTCCTATTCTAGTGGCCACAAACAGCGCATGCGCACTATTTGCTCTTGTTATTTGTTGCAGGGGCATCAACCACGATTTGTGACACAGCTGTAATCCCGTTCAACGTGCAAACAAGAGTTAGTGTTTAAAAAGGATTTGCGCCTCCATTGTAACCAGAGCCTCATTCCATAGGCTTGGCCATATTTAACCGTTGTGAGTAGCCTGCCGCCTAGTGGCAGGACTATAAACTGTGTCTAACACTATTTGCGCCTATTCACAAAGATGTGTAAATTTACTCACATGTAAAAGTACTATTGTACCTTTTGCTAAACACCATATCTAAGTGCAAAGTTTAGTAGTGTAGACTTGCATGCCTCAACCCCCCTGGTGGTCCTATATCAGAATTTACCAGTATAAAGTTACTACTTTTAATTTTTCACACATAGGTGGAGACCTCTGCAACCGAAACAGAGATCTCCCAATGGGAGAGTAAAGGGAAAATGATTCAAATGTATTAACATTTAAAATAATATATATATATTTTAAACCCAACAAAAAAATGTGACAACACATTAATTTACACGTTTATTCAATTATTATTGTTTAAAATAAATGTATTCCATTTTTAATGAACATGTCTATATTAGTAATTCAAAACAATCCTACCTACAGTAGAATTTTTATTTTTGTATTGAATATATATTAAATTGTATAAAGAATTATGTATGAAACGATTTTACATTTTTTAATAAATGTTTAATGTAATTTTAGTGTTAGAATAAGTTTATTAATACATTTTATAATAATTACATAATAATATATATTATTTAACATTAAACAAAATATGTATATATTTATTTGAAAACTCAAAATAATGTTATTTACTTATCATTATTTCCTGTGGAGAGTCATTTTGACCGCTTGAGTGCGGTGGCCATACTGTTGATGGCCACCCCACAACTCTCATACCTTCACAGTGCAGTGGATGTCAAGGGTCATCCATCATACTGGAAATAAAAAAGGGTTCTGGTGAAGGCACCTGAAACATTTTCTTTCCTAAATTCAAAGTTGGGAAGCAAGAGAAGAGCTACCCTCGCGTCCAGAGTTAGATATTTTTTTTGTTTTGCTGTGACGAGCAACACACACAGCACGCTGACATCACAACAAAAATAAACCACACTAATAGCACTGTTTGCTTTCACTTTTGATCGCTGCCGGGGGGATATAACTCTTCTCCCTGAGTATCGATCACCATGGGAGGCAACATGGGAAAGGCACCAATGTCCCCTTTTCTGTGCTGGTTCTTCCTAGCTGATTTCCTATTTGGGGATTGCTCTGGGTAACAGAGTCTTTCTGTCTACCCAGTGGGGAGGTCCTATGGGGATGTTTACCCCCCCAATATGCTCCTTTGGGGGCAGAAAGCCCACCAAGGAATGTTTTTATTTAAGGTGATTATTACTGAAAGCTTACCAGACTCCAGAGAGAAAAGGCCAAAAAATGGTGGGAGACAGAGCTGTGCCTCCACCTCAGAATGGGCCCAACAACTCTTCTACCCTTCCCTCAGGTTTGGTGGGGGCGGAAAGTCCAATGGACATCAGGGGAAAATGGTCCAAAAACAGTGGCAAGGGCACCCCACACAGGCATCGTGCTGCGCCCTCCCCAGAACGAGCCCACCAGTCTCCCTGCCCTCCCTCCATTAGTTGCTTAGGTAGTTTATCACAATACATTCTGCTCTCCACAGGAGGGGAGAAAGTCCACTAGACACCAGAGATATATTTTTGTGTTTTAGGAAACAAATATAGGATGTGGATGGGCCTATCCCCCCCCCCCCCCTTTAAGCCGTAATAGTTGTTCTGCCCACCTAGGGCATAGAGCATCCCCATTCCCATGGCAAGCACAAGGACATTTTGATTTTGGAGATGGGGGTGCGTAATTTTGACATGTGGGCAGGCAGACAGGAGTAAATTCAAATTTCGTCTTACTTTCCATGCTGAATGGCTGCACTATTCGGGCCCGGGCTCAGCTACCACCCAGAGAACCTTACCAAACCTGGATATTTTTGACAACTAGAGCACACAGTCTAGGGTGGTGTGTCTTTTATGGATTACACTAGGTTTTCATGCCCAGAATGTCCTGCAGATAAAATCACACATTTTCGTAATAGTTGTGCTTGAGAAACCTCCACAATCTGTACAGATCCTCAAGAATTCTCCCTGTATGAAAATGAAATGGGACATTTGGCTCAGCGGCTGGAATTCTTTGGTCACCCCAAGGATGATGATGACAACAAAGTCTTCACAGTGTCTTTCACTGATAGAGAACCACTGTAGGAGACCGCCACCGATATGCAAGGTGCAAATTGGAGAGACACATATCACTGCCCTTATCCACACGGGCGTGTCTGGGAACAATATGGACACTACCAAGTTCCACAAACTTAAACCATGACCAAAATTGGCACCCAACAATACCTGAATCTACACATATGGGGGAACAGAACCGTTGCCCCTGAGAGGGGTGGTGGATGTGAAGGTGGAAAGTGAGGAAAAGCAGCACAAGCCATATTCCATGAGACCAGGAGAAACACAGGCAACCTCCTCGGATGCCATACAGCGGAGGACTTAGGTTTGGTTTTCTTTGCCCAGCAGGTGCAGGACTCTCATGCAACGAGCATCCTCGAGAAGTTCCTGCAGCTGTTCCTAGGTCTGGGATGCCTAAAAGCCCTGAAAATAAAGCTCCACGTCGACAAGGGCATCAGATCAGTAGCTCTCAGACACAGAAGGGTGCCATTCCACCTGCGCCCACTGGTGGAAAAGGAACTGGACCAACTCGAATGGCTAGGGGTAATGGAAAAGGTGACAGGACCTACCCCATGGACATCACCTCTAGGGATAACCTCCAAACCTAAGCAGCCAGGAGCCATAAGACTATGTGCTGACATGTGGCTCATGAACAAAGCAATATGCCGTGAACAACACATCGCCCCCACAATAGGGGAGAAAGTGGCTGACTAATGCAGCTCGTTGGTTCTCAAAGCTACAACTAAATGCAGGTTACCACCAGTTCAAGCTCGACGAGGTGAGCAGATACATAACCACATTCTCAGCTCATGTGAGCCTCTACAAATACAGATGCCTCAACTTTGATGATTTCATCCGCCGTGGAACTTTCAGAATGTCATCCGGGAAACCCTGTCCCGGTTAGTCGGCGTGCTGAACATGAGCGACAACATCTTTGATTCACTCTGACATCTTAGAAGACCATCATGTGAGGCTGATGGAGACACTAAAAAGACTAACAGACTGTGGGTTCACCCTCCACAGACAGAAGTGCTCATTCTCCACAAACGATGTTGAGTTTTTCAGATACAACTTCTCAAGCGACGGACTACAGGTCGACCTGAAGAAAGTAGAAAGTAGATGCCATAAGAATGGCGGTCGTCCCACGAAACGCGTCGGAGGTGAGAACCTTCCTGAGGATGGCCACATACTGTGCGGTTCATCCCCAACCTGGCTACTATGTCAGAACCCTTCTGAGCCCTGACTAAGTGCGACTGACCCTGGGAGTGGGACAGCAGAAATGACAGAGCGTTCAGAATGGTGAAGGAGGTGCTCCTTGCAGACGTGACAGTGGCATACTTCAACCCCAGATGCAGAACAGAGCTGGTAGTAGGGGGGCCTTGGTGGGCCTTGATGCCGCCCTGCTGCAAGAAAAACAAGAAGGGTCATGAGTTCCAATCGCCTATGACTGTAGGGTCCTCACTGAGACAGGGTATGCCGAGATCAAGCGTGAGGTGTTGGCAATTTGATGGTCCTGCTGACATTTCCACCTATATCTCTGTGGGCAGAAGTTGCAGTTGGTGATTGACCGCAAGTTGTTGATTCCCCTTTTTGCAGTCACCACCAGAAACGGACCACCGCGCAACGAGCTCCAACCGTACTCCTTAGAGGTTGTGTACCGACCAGGAGTCAATTACCGTGCAGACTACCTGCTCAGGCACTTGGCAACACCAACAGGTAACAGCCCCATGCAGAAAGACGAAGGTGCAGAGGAATTTGGAAGGATGATAATAAATAAGGCCTGCCCAAGGGCTCTATCACTAGAGGAGATCTAAGAAGTAACCGAAAGTTACACGAACATTTCCAAAGCAAAAAAATAACTCCTCAAACATCAATGGCGAAATTCTCTAGACGGTGCAAAAGCCCTCACCACTGACAAGCAAGCGGGCCATGAGCCTCCTGTGGAGAATGCAAGAAAAGCTCAGCATGCGCGAAGAAGGTCTACTGCTTCGGGGACGACAGATTGTGATGCAGAGAAGCCTGTGGGCACAAGTGATCGAGCTGGCACACCAGGGATACCAGGGCATCGCAAAGAGAAAATCCCATTTCAGAGATAAGGTGTGGTTCCCTGGCATCGACACATTGGTCAATGATAAGGTCCAAAGCTGCCACTCCGGCGCGATCACGCATGGGGATCGACCAGCTGCTCCATTAATAACCGAGAAAGCTTGCACAACACCATGGTCATGTGTTAGTATGGACCATGGCAGTCTTCCCGATGGCCGCATCACAGCTGTCGTAATGGACAGCCACACCAAGTACCCTGTGGTGAAACTATTGCGACCCACTGCCCAAATTGGAAAAACTCTTTCATTGCTAGGTATTCCTGATGAGATAAAAAGAGACAATGTTCCCCCTTACAGGGGCCAGAATTCAAGTCCTATCTCCACAGTTTGGAGATAAGATGTTCAAAGGTAACCCCATAGTGGCCCCAGGCCAACAGGGAGGTACAGCGCTTCATGCGCACCCTGAACAGAGCACTCAGAATCGGTGTAGAGCACGAAGAAGATGCTGAGTGTTGCCTGCACTGGTTCCTAACAGCCTACCGGCAGATGCCACACAGCACCCAAGGGTGTGCCCCAAGAGACCTATTAATGAGGAGATGCACTCGGATATCATCCCGGCTGGGTCCAGCTGGAGCCCCTCAGTTACTCACATCCATGCCGCACAAGAAAAGCAGTTAGCCACTAACGACAAAGCCAGCAAACATCAACAAGCTATTGTCTCTGATCTTGTTGTCTGGGACAAGGTGATCATGAAAGATCAACACCCAGGGTGGAAGTTCCGCACTCCATTTGAAAAAGAAGTGTAGGAGATCACCAATATCCAGGGCATAATGGTAACTGTTCAATGAGGTCTGTCCACGGTATCAAGAATTATATCCTGGTTCAAGTGGATCAGGTCCATGGAAAAAGAGCAGGACAATGGCCAAGAAGCGGTGGCTGATGCCTATGGATCAGATACAGACACACTCAACACCGTATGGATACAGTATCAGCTAGGACAAACACAGCAATGTGGACCCACAAGAACTAAGTAGCCAAACGCCCGCTATCCAGGTGGGCAAGAGCGATGGACAAATCATGAGTCAGGAAGCCAGTGGTTGCAACTAGAAGTATGGACTCCGTCCCAATCCTTTACCCGGTCAGAGATTGAGAGACCATGTATGTTACATCCCTATCAAGTTAATAACCTGTTATTGTTCCACAATAGTGGAAGCTGGGAGGGATATCGAGTGCCATCCGGCCTTTACCATAGTTTGCATCATACGCACAACCAGAGGGCCTGGCACGGCCTGAAGGTATAAAGGAATGCTGAGGGATCTCTCGTGCTTACTCGCCGATACCCAGTATATTGTGTCTGTATTCAGTGATTTGCTACACTGAGTGCAATACCTGCAGGAAGGAGCAGAGAGGTGCCAATACTTGGACAGGGTTAATTTCCTCCTCTGATATGGCTGACCCCTACAGGCTGCAGGGAGACCTTAGAGTGTGGGAAAATAACTGAATGGCAAGACAGGCGATGGAGGGAACAAGGGATTTAAACATGCCACAGAGAAAAGCAGTTGCATAGTGAGTGGTGGCTGTTGGGACAAAGGTCCTGTGTATGTCTTGGAAAATCTGTTCCGTCCTTCTGTTTGTTTTTGCTGACCGGTCTCCAAGGCACTTTACAATCTGTGAGCCTAATTTTCAATGTTGTCATTCTTGAAAATGACATTACTCAGTTAAATATTGGCGTACACCAAATGCACTTCCAACCCAAGTGACTACTCCAATTCGCAACATGCTACGAGGTGCTTAACGGTGGTCATGGCTGAATTATAGTCCAGGTTGAAGGTCTTTTTAATGCACCGTTGTGAGGAGCCAACTTAGTGGCTCTCATTGATAGAGGAGAATCATAGGGGTGTGGGGCAGACCTGCAGATTGGCAACCCAATGGAGAGGATCTGAGGGGGAGTCAGGGAAGATCTCAACATGAAGGTCCTATTGAGGAACAGCTGATGGAGTGCTTACCTGCTTTCAGACTGCTCAACCAGAAGAAACCCCAGTGGCTGAGCAGATCCCTAAAGAGGAACCCCCACAGAGGGCAAAGATAAAAGCACAAATCCAGAGAGACTTCAGAAGTATGGTAGTGCTGAGTCAGGCTAGCCTGCAGGTTACCTGGTGCTGAAGTCTTGATACCTTCAAGGATTTGTAGGCACCCAAAGACCCCAATAGGCAAGTATTCTTTTAGCCCATGAGGAATGTTCAACTCTGGTACATGTGTACATGATGGATAAGGTGCAGGCCACAGGTGAAGCCACCTCAAGAATCAAGGCAGCATGAGAAGATGCCTGCTTCATAGTAACCCTGTTGATCCTCAGCCTGCATCTAGAAAGAACTGTTTGTGTCAGTCAGGGTCATAAAAGTTTTCAGAGGTGTGTACCATCGGTTAAGCTATTTTCCATCAAGCCTGAAACCATTGTGGTAGAAGGAGTCCTTGCATACTTTAATTTGCTTTTTCAATCGTCATTTAGAGCAGTGGTTCTTAACCTGTGGTCCACAGACCCCTGGATGTCCATCATGGCTACTTGGGTGGGGGGTTGGGGGGCGGCGCAACTCTTTATAAAGTTAAATCATATTAGTTGATTAATAAAGTACATATGCATTAAGAAGCATAAATGAAAACTGTAAGTTTTAACCTCTTCAGTGCCCATGACGAGATAGTCTCGTCATGGAGCACAATTGCGCTGTGCCCATGACGAGACTATCTCGTCATGAACCCCACCCACTAATACAACGCCCGGCACAGGAGGGGGAAAGGGCGTGGCACTGAAGGGGTTAAAATGCTCTGCAAATGTGAATTGAAATTGGCAGCTAACAATTAAGTTGGGATCCTTAGCTTGGTTTGTCAGAGGAGGAAAGTAAAGTAAACTGAATCTAGTCTGAATGATTTGTGGCCTCAATTGAAGCACTGGCATGAGCCGACTAAAAGAAATCATACATTAGGAGCAAAAAAAATAATCAAAAAGTGATATGATGGTGATTAGCATATCCCTTCATGTATTAGAAATAAAAAAAAAAATTGAAAAGCTCCAACCTTTCCATTAAAATTAAAATGTGGGTTTTCACATTTTTTGTGTGTGAATTGTAATATAAGGGGCATTTATAGAGTGGTGCTTGTCACCCATGAAGGTATTCAGGCACTGAATTGAAATAAAATATTCAATAATTTGTGTATTTATTTATTTTATTTTTTGTAATTTGTTTTATTGGTGCAAAAACAACATACATAATTACAATCCGGAATCAATAGAACCGCTATTTATACAGCACTCTTCTTATAGTACCTGGACATTCTATAAGCTGATATTGATAAAATCTATGAAACAGAATCATTGCCCCATTATGTGATGATTAACTGTCTTCCTGTGAGGATTCTATAGTAGGTGTGGTACATATCCCTCCTCTAAATGCATTCCATTTTCCCCACAACCGTTCCCATTTCTTGGGACATCTCATATTTATATACACCGCTCTTTCCGCCACCATGGCCATATCCATGTCTGAGTTCCAGTCTCGAATCGTAGGAATGTTTCGAGCCCACCGCAATCTGGCAATGTTGCGTTTCGCCACCATCATACTCAGCGTTGCCCATGTTTGCGCTGTGATGTTAAGATCTGTTGCTTCCCATATGTTCAATAGGCATCGTTTGGGTTCTGGTAGTACAGGGGCATTACTGAATTGAGTTATTTTAGAAATAACCTTCGCCCAGTATGCCGCTATTGCTGGGCATTCCGACATCGTGTGATAAAATGTCCCTATTTCTCCACATGGTCGGAGGCAATGTGGACTGTCAATCTTACCTATTTTGCACAGTGTTGGTCTTGTATAGTATATTCTATGGTGCACCTTTAGTTGCACTAAAGGGAGTTTCGAGGGGATCGCTACCTCCTTTGGGGATGCTAATGCCTCCTGCCAGTCCATCTCGTCTAGGTCTCCTACCTCTTTCTACCATTTCTCCCGGAGAGACTGTGTGGAGTCAGGGTGATTGTTTATAATTTTACGGTATGTTAAGGACTTGGCTTTTTTGGCCATATGGTCAGTAATTCATGTATTTATTTGATGTACATTTGTTTCTGTATTTTTGTGAAATTGCTAAGGCAGGGGTACCCAGTTTCCAGTTCAGATTTAGTGGGGCTCCCAAGAATTCAAAAAGATAAGAACCACTGATTTAAACTAGAATACTGATCACTTCTCACTGAGGTAATCTGTCCTCCGGAACGCAGCCAGCACCAGGAATGCTACCCAATTTGAACCAGGTATGCACTTGACAAAAGAGTATTTACTCTCTTTTAATAATTTTCACCATAATCGCAGTGGCGGCTGGTGATATTCGAAAGTGGTGAGCCATAAAACAATAGCCATACTGCGGCCCAGTATGTACAAGTATGAGCTCTGTTTACTCACGCTAGCTGCTGCGCATGGGGATTGTTCGGAGATTGTTAGAGCACTACAGTGAGTGACATCAGGGTAGTTAGAGCCCCGGAATGGGTAGAACACGTAGCTGATCCTGGGACACTAACAGCCCGCCCACCAATGACACTCGGAATGGGATGTAGGAGCCCGTCACTTTCCAGAGTGCTGTGACACTGCAGCCTTTGTTAGGTGTTACAAAAGCCAAGCCTCATCTCCCGAGCTGCTTCCTCACTGCCTGCAGCAGTGCACTTCCCGCTGTCTCAGCTCCGTGGACTCCATCGCAGGTAACTCTCCTGCAGCCGGTCCCACCAGCATGGTCCTCTGCTGAGTCCTGTCCTGGTCAGAATCCCACTCTTCTCTCGAGCTCTCCGGGCCCGGTTCGCAGTCCGCCTCTCTCTCTCTCCCAGCCTCGCCCTCCAGTGAATGCATGCTTGATCTACAGGGCACCCACAGGGCAGGGGGTACCCAGCCTGAAGCACACCACTGTCAGAGGGCACACTAATGCGTCAACGGACTTTACATCTTTAATACCCAGAGCCTAGCACTCTCGGGCTTCAGTTCCAGTCCGAGGGCAATCCCATCTCTTGCACTCCATCACCATGCGCCCTTGTGCAAATCACGGTTCCAGCACTCAGCCTATCAGTTACCAAAGGACGAGCACTGTATCCTTGAACATCAGAAAGCTAGCACCCTTTTCACTAATTCACGCCAGGTTCTAACAGCCTGCCCCTTGGTGTGTCCTGGGCTTGTACCCCCATCCTGGGTGTGCATCTCTAGAGCATTCCGCCTCAGGCACACCTTTGGCCCTCGCACTGCTGCTCCTCCCCAAGGGTACACTGTGTCCTAAAACACATCTCCAAGAGTACCACAGGCTCTCATACCTTAGCCTTCTCTGTACCCATGGATCTACCACCTGCTCCTTAGTGCACCGGTGCCTATCACTCTGAGCCGCTCTCTGTATGCTCGGATCCAGCACCATGTCTCCAGGCGCCTCCAAATCTGAAACACCCATCTTGACCCCAAAAGGTAGCACATTAGCCTTTAGTGCGCCGCAGCCTTCTTCTCGTACGTCAATGAACCGCAAGGTCTTGAAACCTACTTCTAGGCACCCTGCCCCATAGCGCGGAGCCCACAACAGTATGGGGTTATTCTAGCCTGATCTGAGTACAATACACACATACCCCCCGCCCAGAGGACTGCATGCTACTGCCCCAGCCACACCGTGCAAAATGAACTCTATGCACTCTATGCCCTTGAAATCTGCCCTTTCTGTCCAACTTAGGCTTTGCCCCCCTGCCTTCTTTACCAACCCTAGACCCCGACATCGCGACACACGTGTGCACCACCTTAACCTGCCCACACCAGCTCTGTTCCGCCCCTGCACATAAACTTTCCCCAGACTCCTCGCGCCCCCCTGCATGTCCCTATCCCCCAGAGATGCTCCAGTGCAGCCTCACCTGCTGAAACTGCCCCAGCCCCGCAACGGCTCCGGAGCCTGGGAGAAGCAGAGCATCGCACGCGCACCAGCGGCTCCAGAAGCACAGCGCTTGCGACTCTCCTTTCTTCACTGCGCTGAGCTCAACCAGTGCCAGCCGAGTCAGGCCTCTTCTCCCAGCCACCAGCCTCCCTCAGCCAATGGCAGCCCAGGGCCCAACCCCTCATTGGCGAATTGTGAGAGGCCACTGGCATGAGTGTGGCAAGCCCTCTCAGCCAATACAATAATACAGATGCTGCTCCAGCAGCGCCAGGATTGGCTTAGCAGGGATGCTCGCCGCCCATTAGGAGACCGAGGGCTGCGGCATTGATCAACCCTCACTCTCCTAATGCGCAGCCGCCAGCCACAGCAAACACTAGTACGCATGACTGGGCTGGTCGGAAAAATTCTCCGACCCAAACCCAACATGCGCATTGCTGCCTGCTGTACGCTCCGCACCACCCCCTGGCCTGCTGAGTCTGACAATGACATGTCAATCAGCATGACGCCGGGAGTCAACCTGCTGGCTGCCCCACCCACCCCCTTCAGACAGTGCCGCTGAGGGAGCTGAGCCTGTCTGCTAAATAAAATGACTGCCTCAGGAGTCGGCGGGCGCGGCTTGTGGGTCAACGCCCCAGCGCCCTAATGGACGCACCGCCACTGCATAATCGTGGTTTCTATCTGAATCTTGATCAATGGGCAGGTCCCATTTCCTGCAATAAATGTAGCGTATCGCTGAGCCTGTTCACTAAAGATGTTGATGCTAACGTGGTCCCATCAAATTCAATGTTGGGTGAGCTGATTAATGCTCTCTCTTTGAGCAAGCACACTCAAAACGTCTTTGATCTCATCCCGAATCCGATTTAGATGTCCTTTTTATCACAGGAACATGGATTAAAGACGGGTGCAATCCCGATATTGTACAGGCTTTCCCTTCGGGTTACCTAATTCACAGACAGGAATGTATTGAATCACGAGGAGGAGGTTTGGCCATAATCTATTGCAATATGCTTAAATGCTCCCTGTTTGAGCACCCCGACCTTAAAAGAGCAGAAAGCTTGTGTTTTTGCTTCCTAATTGAAGGCTCATTTTCATATGCTGGAGCATTGATTTATCGTCCGCCTGGTCCAAACTCTTCATTTTTAGAATCTTTGGGGGATACCTTAGGGCCCCTAATTTTAAGATGTTCAAATTTTACATTATTGGGGATTTTAAGCTCCACGTAGAATGTTATAAGGAATCTGGAGTTAGAAATTTCTTGGACTACATTGAGATCTGGACCTTGAACAGATGATGTGTGCCCCCACACATTGTGCCGGACATCCTTGATGGAATTTGCTCTCATCTATGCTCATTAATCGTTAACTCCCCGATTCTGTTACCTTGGTCAGATCATACATTTATTCAGTTTGGAATCACATGGCCTCAAATTAATCCCCCTCAGCCACGTACCACTAGAACCCCCAAGACGGTGCACAAATGGTGCAACATGTTAAAGCCCCTGGATCTATCTAATCGTGCACTAGGACTTAGACCCACCTTCATAGGCAACACCTCCCAAGATAACCAGAGCTTTAACCATTGGATGACCACTCGTAGCAATATTTTTGCCCCCCCCCCCCATTCCATTGAAAATGAAATCGACCACTGAGATAACAGCCCCCTGGTATACCAAAAAATTAACTGAATTACATCTTCAATGTAGACAACTTGATCGTAGATGGCGGAAAGGATACAACTCAGCGGACCTAACTCAGTTTTCAAAACGGCTCTGAAAGCATATCATAAACAAATTATAGTGAAAAAAAAGCATATTGCGCGAAATTAATAGAATCAGCTGAATCAGATCAAAAATGTATTTTTAAATCGTGAAATCATTCATCCATTCTAAAATATTGAATTAAGACATTTCCCCCCTCACAAACGTTATGTAACAACATTGCCAATTTGTTTGAACAAAATATTCAAAAGCTACAATTAGGTTTTAACATGGGATATGTTCCTCCCATGGATATACCTTTAGTATCCCATAAGGCCATTTCCAATCTTCAAACCTTCCATACCATCAGTTGAGAAGAGTCATGCCGAGCCATCCTTTCCTGCAAATCCGGCTCGCCCTTCGGTGTTTGCCCGCCGGAAGTGCTACTCGCTATCATTGATGCTGTTAATCCGGTTATCAATGATATAATCAATTCTTCCCTTGTAACTGTCTATGTTCCCAGTGATTGGAAAGTTGCTGCTGTTCTTTGTATGCAGTCTGTAATTTCAGTCAGATAAGGGGATCTGCAGGCTAAGTGAAGATTTTAGGGTAAAGACAACGGGGTGTCGGTGAGGCTGCTGGAGGATCAAGCACAGTGATTGGCTCTCATTATTAGTGGCCTTTTTATTCCGATGAGGACAAGAAGAACAATAAACAGCCCCACTGCACATGCGGGATCTGCAGGAACACCACCGATCACTTTGCTTTCACTCGGGTATTTCAGCTGCTGAGAGCACCTGAGTCTCGTGTGAATGTCAAGAGGGAAATATGAAATTAAAGGTTCATTTGGATGCAGAATTAGTGATTCCCCTTGTACATCCTCAGGTTTTAGTGGATCCTCAGGGTCAAACTCATAATGCCTCAGATGTTCCACATTCATCAATACCCCCAGTATCAATAAATCTGGGGGTGAGGAATACAGACTCATGTCCAGTCCACTCAGGGATTGAGTCTTCAGGGTACACTGAGGGGGCGGCGGTTGGGGGTGGGGACGTTAACCTGGCCTAAAGAGTGCAGATAATTTTAGCATCACAGCTCTCACGATGGGGCCCTTGTTGGTGCTTGTGGTACTGTGGAGTGAGACCTGTGCAAACAAAGCAGTGGTGTTTAACGCTAACACAGAGGTATGACACAGCCAGGGATAATGCACTTTTTTAAAGTTGCTTTAGCACTAGATGCATTATAGACCTTTTTAGGTCAAAGCCTACCAGACTGTGCAGCGGTCTGGTTACAAAGAAAACCAGGGGACATACTGAAAGCTGACCTAGAAATGCATTCTGTCTATTCCCTACCATTGGCTTTGCCTCTTGTCACTCACATTTGCATGCTTTCTTTTCGCTGGCTTTATTTGTTTTAGGGTGTCCTGCTTGAGTTAGTCCCTCCCATGGAGCATAGACATTTTGCTACCTCACTGAATGGCTCCTTCTATTCTTCTAAGGCTGCTCTTGTTTTGGGAACTCTTTCTTTTCTTTTTAGTGAAGCACTTCATGAAAATGCATGTTTTAAAGCTGTCTCTCCTTGTAGGCCTTTCCTGCTCACTGCTCCGCCAGTGGCAGCTGGTATCAGGGCAGAGTGGCGGGCCAGAGGGTGTGTGGGACATTCAGATATAATGGAAGACGACGAGATAAAAAAAGAAAGAAATATAAACCACTTACCTTGCACTCGCCACATCGTTGACTCAGTGCTCTTCTGCTGCACTGCACAGGCTCCCAGATTCCCCTGCGGCCAATCCTGATGCTGCTCTCATGCATGAGAGCAGCGTCGGGATTGGCCTGAGCGCCCTCGATTTGTGCTCCTAGAGAGACTGGGAGCCTGTGCCTGCATGTCTCTAACCCGGCAATGAAGCTCGGGATGGAAACATGCAGTGTGCATGTCAATTTGGCCGTCCTGAGTCGGGTGCCCAAACCGACATGCGCACTGACAGCAGTGCTGAAACATTCCCCCTCCAGCCTGTCATCGTCTGGCCCCGCCCCCAAGATTCATTTAAAAATAAAACAATAATAAACCTGTGTTATTGTTTTATTTTTTGAGTTTTGTGGCTGCTGGTGGGAGGGTGTGCCGCTCCTCTGCAATAGTGGAGAAGCTGCCACTGCTCTCTCTATGGCTTCTGTAAGGCGATTTGTGGATTCCTCATTCACTTTTATCAGAAGCTGTTTGGTTGTGCCTTAATTTGTGAGGCACGTTTTTTTCCAAGAAAGTGTATGTTTTGTTTAGAGATCACTTTTTACAGGGCCTGCTTCACTAGCTGGCACAGCATGCCTTCCACTTGGATGCCAAAAACTGGCATTTTGTTTTTACAACATTCTAAAATAACATCCCTGGCCCATTTGCTGCTTGACCAGGGGTTTGAACAGTAAAATATATACATTGACCAAAATGTTCTGTTTCTATTTCTGTCTACTTTTAAGATTCCTAAGTAACAGTTCTATTTAGTTTTCTATTGGGATGCCTTTCTGTTGGATGCTTATGTACTGTGAGCAAGCATTCCTCTGATCTCATAGAACGTGCTTTCCACTATGTACAACACTTCAGCATATGTTGGATAACTCAGTTAGTTTAATTTCTTGGTTGGCAATTGAATATGTTGAGTGCTGCCCTTCTGCTTTTTATACAATAATCATATAAATGTATATTGTTTTGTTTAGACAATATTAGCTTTTTTCCCAATGCACACAAAGTTGCATGTGTGCTTTTTGTAAGAAAAACATATAAAATGTATATGTCCTCGATGGCTTTGAACTCCTTATGTAAGGGAGACCATATACTGTTTTTATTAATGCCCATGTTCTTGTGTTAATAAACTCCACATAAACTAGATTATTAGGAACCCTAAATAAAATAATACAAGTTGTAGGGCACTGGCGTTGGAGCTCTAGAGTCATATCTGCCTCATGTCTCTATGTATGTTTATTAAGTTGTATGACTTGACCACCCATGCCTTTACCACACACATTAAGCATATAGTAGAGTGGCGTACAGTGGAGTGGCACTCACTGGAGTGACGTACAGTGAAGTTCCATATAGAGGTGTGTGATTGACTGGATTGGCGTACAGTGGAATGGTGTACAGTGGAATAGTATACAGTGGACTAGGGTATAGCGGGCTAGTGTATAGTGAAGTGCCATAAAGCGGCATAACATATAGTAGAGTGGCGTAAAGTGGAGTGGCATACAGTGAAAAAGCCTAGATTGGAGTGTCGTACAATGTACTGGCGTAGAGTGTAATAGCATGCAATGAATTAGGGTACAATTGAGTGGCGTATACTGTAGTGGCTTACACTGGAGTGGGGTATAGTAGAGTAGGGTACAGTGAAATAGCATATAGTGGGGCAGCGTAGAATGGACGTGTATACTGTGGAATAGCGTAGAGTACGTTGCCATGAGTTGCCTGGCCCACACCCACTCCTGCAACCAGCGCATCCATTATTTATTTTTAAAACGAGCTTCGAGCTCCGTTTTAAAACAATGCTTTCACACTACTTTTTTTAAATTTACCGATCAACCTCGGATCGGTAAATGAAAAGAAAAGTAGTGCCCTTTGTAAGTCCGTGCATGTATGTTGAATGCCTGCATGTGCCTACAAAATGCATCATTAGGACTTTTATTTTCACCCTGGTGCACAGCAGCTGAGATGCTGTTCAAAATGGCTAAAAACATTAACAAAGCTAATAGGTCTCATAGGGGAGACCTATTGGCTTTGCCAATACTTGTTTTATTATTTTGAACGGTGCTGCACATTAGCCACCTGCTTTATAGCATGACTACAAATCATTGCTATAGTCGGCAATGCCCAGCCTGTACAGCATGAACAAAAGGCAATGGCAGAACCAATGGTCTCAAATATGAGACCTATTGGCTTGCGAATTCTTGTTAAGTCTCTGCACAACCCCCCCTTGATTCTGAGAAAATCAGTTAATCTCCCCAAGTGTGAAAAAAAAGAAAATATGGCATTTGGCAAAAAATCCAATCACATAAAGAAAGCAATTGCACTCCTGTCCATGTTTTAGTTAAAATACATTTGGAAGCAGATAACATCTGTTCTCGCAATAAAAGCAGATAACATCTGTTCTCACAATACACATCTGTTTCAAAGGAGAAAAGGGCTTCTTTGACGTGCCGTGACATAGTAAAACTTAGCTCCAAATGGCAAGAGTTTCAACAAGGATGACAGGGAAGAAAAAAGAAAAGTAGCTACTCAATCACAGCGCAATCAGCAGAAGGACAACAATCAAGACGAAGCAATCAGTACTTGGTCCATGCTCCGGCTGATAGAAGAGGAAGTGAAGCCAGCAAACACTAAACAAAAGCCAAGCAATGGGCAGGCTGCAAGCCCCTTGTTCTATACAATATCTCTCACAAATGAGAGTGCATGCAGTGCATGCAAGACCTAAAAAGAAAGGAAGCGCCACGGCACAATTTCTTTCTCAGGAGCCCACAACTAATGGACAATTGCACGGCTGTCTATCTTGATGCCATCTCATGCTACTTACTCGCAGTAGCCTACACTGCCAGTCTTTATCTCTCTTCCAAGTTACATTTCATCTTTCCTTTCACCCTTTGTCACTGTTTTACTATCTTTCTCTTTTTCCTTCTTTCTCCCTTTTCTCTTTCTCTTACCCTGAAGATGAAAAATAAACCCTAGTCCCCAGAAATGAGTGCCAATGCCCACCACCTGCAACCACTTTCTCAAATTAAGACCTGTAGGGGAAGATTTTTAAACCTCACACATAAGACCTTAATTCAGCCATTAAAGAAAAATGGTCCTGCCGCTGTGACAGTTGTTTAGCATTTGTACTTTGTTCTCGGGCGCATGAACAGCAGACTAATTAATGCACAGAAATGCAGTCCAACTCAACTGTGAACTGGTGAGGTGTTCAAACAGAGAACATTTTTTGTGAATCTTTTTATTAATATACTAGCAAGTATATTCTCAAATATCCAAAGCATAAGTTGCTAAAAACATATTGTCAAACTTCTTATGGGTACCATTGCCACATATACATGGAATCCACATAATGACAGCCTGCTGGTCTCTCTTCATCGGACTCATGAGTTCAACACCACTCCGGTCTCGATGTCATAATAGAAATTGTCCACCAATCTTGATGTAACCACAACGCATGCCATTACAACGCAATATAAGGAAGTAATGGAAAATAGTAATTTTTACCCCTACACTATCCCACACTTACCCTACTGTTGCACTCACTGGAGTGGGAATAGTAATTTATACCCCTACACTATCCAACACTTACCCTATTGTTGCGCTCACTGGAGTGGAAATCGTAATTATTACTCCTACACTGTCCAACACTTACCCTACTGTTGCACTCACTGGAGTGGTGTCGTGAGCCCCCTCCTAGCGAGCGCACGTCCCCAGAGGCGGAACACCTCACCGGCATTCCGCCGCATCGATTTTAACGACACTACCCAGAATCCCTCGCACGTCACGTCCGACGTCGCGAGAGGACGGCATAAAACAGGAAACAGACTCCTGCGACGCCGTCGGAAATTCTCAAGTCTGGGTGATCTCCTGCAAAAGTTCCCGTCTTGGTATCCTAGTCTGGTAAGGGTGCCTTGCACCACCTCAATCTTTGTCCTTAAGCCAACCTCCGTTGGTGAGCGGCTGCTCGTGCGGAGGCTGGCTCATTAGCGAGTGTCGGCTGGCATTTTCGGCTGGCGGCGAGGGAGCGCTGAGGATTTGCTCGGCCTGCATTGTCGGCCGGCAGGGGGAGTTGCCAGGAAGAGCGGCTTACATGCGCTCCAAATTAAGGTCTTTTCCAGGTCCTCCTGAGTGCACTCTATAGGCGTTCCCCAGTGTGTCCCACTCGCATTGGGTTGCTACAGTTCCCACAGAAGTCCGTGTAAGATGTATTACACAAGAACCACATACAGCTAATGTCGTATGGATTAACAAAAGATTACGTTGATAAGTCAAGCATCATTTAAGGGGATGTTCCTACTGTCACTGGATGAATGTGGCTTGCTGTGTTATGTGATTGAAACATACCCACAGACTTGTTAACGGTGTTGTCTCTGGCTCTATCTTTAACAGGGGTTGGTAAGAGTGGTAGAGGTCTCCGCTCTATCACTGTGACGAACGGTGGAGTCTAGAGAAGGGTAGGTTTATGGCAAAAGATTTCAGTGCCAGGCTATTGAAGTCCGATACTTAAAGAAAGAGAGTGGGTTAGTGTATATATGGTTATTGTTCTTTCTCTCATTTCTGCAGTGATACCACTACAAATCCGCCCACACAGAAGGCGCCCCCCCTCCTTCTGTTTCTACTACAATCCCTACATGGATTATTCTTTTACTTTGCAGGTATAGGAGGTACAGTCACCGGGTCTGGCTTATATACCAGGCTTTCGCATAATGTGTTTTATGTGAAGGAAGTGTTTACAGTGTGTGTTCTTTTTCTCATTTCAGATCTCCCTCCCCGCTGTTCCCTTCCTTTCCTTCCCCCACTTGATCCTTCCGATGACCTGTGCCATTATGGCTTGTAGGCTTGGTTAGATCAAGAGGTGGACCACTCCTTCATCAAACCGATCCTGAGGACTGGTCAACGTTACAAGTGGGAATAGTAATTTTTACCCCTAAACTATCCAACACTTACCCTACTGTTGCCCTAAAAGTATTATGTGTTGTAATGGTATGCGTTGTAATGGAATGCGTTGTAAATGTAGTTTCTAAAAATGCGTTTTGATGGCATGTGATGTAAAATCATGCGTTGTAATGGATGTTGCGATGTAAAAACTGTATTGTAAAGGCATGCGTTGTTAATGTTTGCGTTGTAACGTCATACATTCCTGTATCATAATGTGTTTGATATGTCATTTAGTGTTTTTTTGTAGGATGTACAAATATTTAAGGGGCATGATCATCTTGCAGAGATCCGCTCTACCCATCAGTGCAAGGGGCAACTTCCTCCAATGAGCCACGTCTTTTTGTATTCCAAAATTCTGCCCAGGTTCCATCTGTAGAGCTCTTACCGGCCTGTGCAGACATATACCGAGGTAAGTAAACCCTTGGGAGGAACAGGTAGCTTCCAGGGGATAATAAGAAAAAGTACTGATTTGTGCCAGTTTATCCTGATGCCAGGGGAGCTTCCAAAGATCTGAAGGTTCTCCATTATTCTGACCAGGAAATGCTCAGGTCAGTCAAGTAAAGGAGCATGTCATCTGCATTGAGGGAGATCACCTCTTCTGAGTCATAATCCCATTGTAGACCTCTTGCAAGTGTGTCTTTCAACACCTACCCCACTAGTGATTCAAGAGCCACAACAAAAAGCAATGGAGAGAGGGGTAAACTTTGTCTCGTTACTCATTCCACTTAGAACACTTCAGAGTATACCCTACTGACCTTGACTCTAACCAGTGGGTCTGAGTATAAGAGCCTTACCCACGCTAAGAACTCTGGCCCAAAGTCTATCTTAGGTAAAATTGTTAGCTGGTATCACCATTCTAGAGAATCAAATGCCTTTTAAGTGTCTAGTGCCAATAATATGCCCAGCTGCGCAATCTCATGCCATACTGCAAGACAGCAATATTGCCTTCTAAGGTTATGCCTTGTGGCCCGGCATGGCATTAATCCCGATCGGTCCAGAGCAATAATCTTGTGGATAACGGGACTAAAATGGTTCACCAATCTTTAGCCAAGATTTTGGCCTCAACGTTTAGCAGTGGGATGGGCGTATAAAATGAACATACCTCTGCTGGTCTACCTTGTTTATGTATGACCACTATTATTGCCATCCTGAGATCCCCAGGGAGGGTCCCCGGTGTCCTTGTCTGTTCCAGCATTGCATGCAATAGTGCTCCCAGTCTGCCCCTCAAACATTTGAAGAATTCTGGGGGGAATCCATTCGGACTTGGTGTCTTCTCACTTCGGTAGCAGCTTTATGGTCTCTAACAGTTCATCCTCTGTCATTCTACGATCTAGCAGTGATCTATTGCCTTCAGTCAGCTGTGGTAAAGCAATCCGTTACACGAATGGGCTACTTCCCTACGCTCCCAATATCCCGCTACTGGGGCTCCCCACACCGACTAGGATAATCACCAGAAGATGTATATGCAAATGGACAGAGGAGGGAGTAAATACTGTGGGGATGCTATTAGAAGATAATACGCTAATGAATCATGACTCCTTTGTAAGGGAGCAAGGTGTCCCCAATACGTTGTATCTTCTCCACGCGAGCCTTAGTAGATATATTAGGAATACTTGGGCCCTGGACGGAAATGAACCTCCAACACACGAGCTAGTGCACAAGCTATATCTAATGGGCACAGTGAGACACCTTACCAAATGGTTGTACAGGGAATACAAACGCATGCTGCCACCTCCCTACAGGTGCTTAAAGACAAATGGAATGGGGACATAGGACGAGAACTGACAGATAAGGAGTGGGGAGTAATACTAGAATACCCGAAGAAGATATCTCGGAATCCTAAGTTTAAACTTATCCAATCAATGGTGGTGCATCAAGCCTATTTGACTTCCCATAAACTACACAGAATGTTTCCAGACATGAAGGACTCATGCCCTCACTGTCACGCCTCAAATGCTGACTTATTGCATATGATGTGGGCTTGCCTGAGATTATCCAACTTTTGGGCAACGGTGCAAAAAAATATTGCATGAAATAGCCCCGGGGATTAGTAGAGAAACTTTTGAATATTGTATATTAGGACTAGGCACCAAACATAAGAAAAAGGGTGTGCAAAGGGTGTGCAAAGTCGATTTGCCAACATGGCACTAATCCTGGCCAAAAGATCAATCACAATGATATGGAAGGATACAAAGGCTCCGGCAATACAATCAATCAATCAATCAGTGCATTTGTAAAACGCGCTACTTACCCGTGAGGGTCTCAGGTGCTGGGGGGTGGGGAATGCTGCTACTGCTCGAAGAGCCAGGTCTTGAGGAGTCTTCTGAAGGACAGCAGGTGTTGGGTCTGCCATAGGTGGATGGGGAGGGTGCTCAAGGTCTTGGCGGCGAGGTGGGAGAACGATCTGCCGCCGGAGGTCGCTCTTCGGATGCGGGGGACTGTGGTTACAGGGGTTTCTTGGGGACATTCCGACATCACAGCTGACTGATTTTTAAAAAAAACATATTTTATTGGTTTTATTGATTTTCATAACACAACACAACAAAGGCCATTATCAATTATATATCTGTTAACAACACATGAATCACGTATTTATGCCATAAATCAGTACATCATGTAATCATTAATAAATGCCGTACAGGGCTGGCATGACAAAGTTATCAGATGGGGTAGAGCTGAAGGTATGGAGATTAAAAGGGAAGAAAACAGGGCTCTAAGAAAGAATCCTATCTCGCTGGAATGGAATGCGTTACTGGAGGGGTTTATAGCCACGGAACTTCCCACAAATTAAAATGGGTTACACATCAATGCACTGATTAAATGCCTTTACGGGTGGAGATAAGGAGCGATCTGACCACAGAGTCGGAATAACGAAGGTGGGAGTTTAACGAATCCCTCATCGCATTTACTGGATTGCATAGCTCGGGTACATTGACTAGGAAACTAGCGTTATCACATGAAACAAGTCTGGAGGGAAAGTGGGTGGGGGGTGAGATGCTATTGCATTGTTATTAGTTGAGGGAAGAGGGTGGGAGGGCCTTATTAATGACGACACTATAATACAATGTATGTAACGCTATGCTCGTTATCGCTGTCACAAATGCATGGTGCCCATACGGCATTTATTAATGATTACATGATGTACTGATTTATGGCATAAATACATGATTCATGTGTTGTTAACAGATATATAATTGATAATGGCCTTTGTTGTGTTATGAAAATTAATAAAATATGTTTAAAAAAAAAACAGTCAGCTGTGGTGTCGGAATGTCCCCAAGAAACCCCAGTAATTCCTCCCCTGGCATTTGTAACAAGAGGATATACATCTTATGCAGATATGAGCCAAACGCATGCACAATCTCACTGGTCGACTCAGCAATGTCATCCGTATCAGTCTTGATTCTATCTATCCATCATTGACTATCCCTTCTGCATGACCAGCCAAGTGAGCAACTTCCCGGCCTAATTACCCACCTTGTACAGTTTGTGTTGTTTTGCTTGAAATTGAATGTGTGCCTCATTTTTTATGAGTAACCGATTCTCCACCCAAATTAAGGTTATCTGGTGCAAATGTTCTATTTCTTGCTGACTCAAACGCTATTTAAAGTCCAACACTTCCTTCTGTCTTTCCCTTCTTTTCCCAGTGGTATATGCTATTAGGAGTCCACGGACTACCAGTTTGTATGCCTCCCAGATTGTAATAGGGGCTGTATTGACCCGTTATTTTCCTTACAGTATAAATTAGAGGATTCCAACAGATATTTTTGCCTCCCAGCTAGTAAGCCCCCAAGGGTCCAACCTCCTCTCCTCCCCTTCCAATTTCCTGACAGGCCAAGTCTAGAAACCAATAGTGAGTGATCAGAGATGCTTCTTGCTAGGTAACATGTGTTCCTGTATAATCACCCTTAGTTCCTGTGGGCATACAAATAATCAAGCCTGAAAATTCCCCTCCTGCCATTGGAGGCATTGGAGTAGTGGCACAGTTGTGTTCTTCCCTTCATAGGTCAAAAAGCCACATAGCTGTGGTAAAAGTCAGAAGTCACCTATCTCCTATGATCATTCATTTACTACTCATGAGCCTATCCTTTTTGCACACCTTGTTAAGTTGAAGTCACCGCTATGATTTATCTGGCAACTCAGTGATCGATTTTCCCAGAGCTTTCAATTTAGTTAAATGTAAACTTGGTGGGCAGTACCAAGAAGCAATTTTAACCTTATATCCATTCCATTCCCTTTGGATCATCGCATAACAGCCTCTTTAGTCTAACCACGCTGGTGTGATTGTAAGCAGGAGTGTTGTAAGGGTGAGGATTCCCTAACCCTCTGGATCTTGCTGTGAAGCCAGCATGTGCTAGATCTTTGTATCATTCCCTGCCCAGGAAATCGTAGTCATTACCAACTGGATGTTTACTGCAGTTGTATAAGGTTTGGATTCTTTCTTGCAAGAAACTTGTTCACCACTCCCCTTTATAGTCGATTATTTAACCCATTCACATTCCAGGAGAGGAAGGTAAGACACATCCCTCTACAGCTATCCTGTCCCATATTGGGAGTCATATGTGTATGGTTATGGATTATGTGCACATCATGGTTTCTTCCATAGTGCTCATATGCCTGCTTTGCTGGCTGTCCCTCCCTCCTGCTGTATGGTGCAGTCTAGCTCAAGGCATTGGGGGAAACCCTGTCACCCTGTGGGCGTGTCTCACCACAAAATGTGTGGACGGGTCTCCAGGTTTCATGGTGGTAATCACAAAGTTCTCCACAAAACGTTCAGGGTTATCTTACACTTTCTCAGGAAAGCCCACCAGCCTTAAATTGTTGCATCAGGACCTTCCTTCAGCATCTTCCCCTCGTAGGTGGTGAGTTAATTCCTGAAGAAGTCTGACTTCGCCCTGCAGTGTGCTCTTCCAAGGTACTTTCTGCATCAGCACTCATTGCTGTAATTTTCTGCATGTCAGAACAAATCAGTGTGACGTTGAATGAGAGAGTGTCACTCTTATGCTTCAGCGCCAATCTGGTGTCTTAGATAGCTAGTAGTAGTTCTTTGAATTAGGTTTCACCCTCCTTTGTGGACCCTTGTCACGATTCCATGGTGTATTCTCAGTCTTCCCTTGTGGAATTGTATTTGTCAATTTTATTTGCCTGTGGTGTTTTTGACCCTTTGTCACCATTGTAGCACCTTCTCTGTGACATTGTTAGCCTTGGTGTTATCACTCAAACCAATGTTGGCAGGCGATGTTCTGCAAACATTGGATGCGAGCCACAGCATGATCGCTTGTAGACCCTTCAGGACCAGGCTTCTGATCCGTGTGTGACTGTGGGAACCCGTGCTAGCACAAATGTACTAATCGCTGCACAAAAAGCCCACTTGTTGAGGAGGAGCCTAGCACGCATCCAAGATGGTCGCGTGAGCACAGGGCTCCCCGGACCCTCGCTGCTCCTCGGAACCTATCCTGACTTTATCCTGACTTGGTTGACGGAATCTGGAAGATGAATGTTGGCTGAACACTAAACTCCTTTCAGAAACCAAATCGGACCTGGGAATCCTGATCTATGGTGGTTTGAACTTTTGAGGCCCAACCGATGGCTGTGCCCGGTGCGAAGGTGAACTGTGGAGCCGGGGCGTAGTTGAACAACAACGGCAGCGGGGCTGTGCCAGTGGCCGTCCCATCACTTTCGGTTTCACTTTTGGATCTCTGAGGGGCTGGACAGTGGAATTGCTTGGTGCGGCTGGGTTTTCACTTGGCCTTCGCTTGATGCCTTTGGCTCCGCCTGCTACCAGTGTGCCCATTGACTTTGGTCCCCTCGCACCGCCACATTGCGGTCTCTGGTGCGGCTTGTGTCTGCTTTGCCTGTGCCCCTTCGACGCTTGCTCGGTGGTCCCCTTCGGCGAGCGTGGTTCTCATGGGAGGCAGGGGGGACCCCGAGAGGCGTAAGACCAAGACATCCCTACGTGGGGGACCGGTCCAGACTAACAACATGGACCGCTACACTCAAGGTAAAGGGTCCCCTGGGACGGCCAGTGTCCCCCCGGATGATGCCGGTGGTGGCCCGTCCGTTTCTCCGGATCTGTCCCTGCAGGACATCATGGGCGCCATTAACGGCATCAGGGAGACCATCGCTACGCAGTACGAGGCCTTGGCCCGTAAAATCGACACGGTGGCCATTGATGTTACGCTAATTCGGGCGGATCTCTCTAAGACCAACGAGAGGGTTCAATCGCTGGATGTGCGGACGTCCACCCTTGGTGCGGACGTGTCGGACCTGCAGACTACTCTCGGCGACCTCAAGTCGGCCAACGATCTGATGGCCCGGCGGCTGGAGGACTTCGAGGGATGGGCTCGACGCAATAACATCCGCGTCATAGGCGTTCCGGAGACCTCCGACAACCGCCCGGTTGATCTCATGGTTGAGGAGCTCATCCTCAAACAGCTTGCCCCCGCTGGCCTGAGTAAGTTCTTCGCCGTGGAGCGGGCCCATCGAGTTCCAGGTGGTCGGCCGCGACCGGGGGCCCCCCCGAGGCCTATTGTTGCAAAATGTTTTCATTACAGAGACCGAGATGCGATTCTGCAGGCCTCACGGGTCCATGGCCCGGTCCGATATGAGAACTCGTCCATTAACTTTTTCCCGGACTTCACCCAACTTGTCCAGAAACAGCGGATGGGCTTCCAGGGGGTGAAGCGTCGTCTCCGGGACCTGGGTCTCAAGTACTCTATGCTTTTTCCTGCTAGGCTCCGAGTGGAATATGAAGATCGGACTACCTTTTTTGACTCTCCTGCGACTGTGAGTGACTGGCTGGATTCGCTGCCGGACCGGGGTGACCGGCCTGGGCCCTCTGCCGGTACCGAGGGTGGCGGGTCTCCTTCAGAGTGACTTTTGGTCCTTGACTTTGCCATTTTGTATTGTTCGGCTGGGTTCAACTTCTTTTGTGCATTTTGTTTCATTATGATCTGTGTGGGGGGCGGGCGGGGACGGGTCCCTTTCCTCCTCCGGGGTCTTTTCGTAGAATGGGGTTTGTAGGGCGACAGGCACACTGCAAGTTGGGGTGGTTTTTTGGACCGCAGGGGTGCAGGGTGGGGGGAGTTGGATTCGGGGGAGGGTTGGCGGGTGGGAGGGGTTGTTTGGATTTGTGTTTTTTGTTCTCAAGGCGAGGTATTGGCTCTGGTTCAGTTTCGGGTGTTGCGCTATTTGCTAGGGGACCCTTGATCTACTGGAGGGGATGGGGGGGGGACGGGTTGAGATTGATGTCTTGGAACGTCAACAGATTGGGGGACCGTATCAAACGGGGTGTTGTGCTGCAATATTTGCGTCGTCTGACTCCTGATGTGGTATTCTTACAGGAGACGCATCTGGTTGGTAATGTTTGTCATGCCATGAACAGGGGGGGATACCGACTCGTGGCCCATTCTGGTTTCACCACTGGTTCTAGAGGGGTAGGCGTTCTCCTACGATCTTCACTTCCGTTAGAGATCACCAGGGTAGTCCTAGATGATAGAGGGCGCTATGTGGCTCTGACTGGGAGGTGGGAGGGGCAGTCCCTTTCCTTGGTCTCGGTCTATGTTCCCCCGGGCCTCCAGAACTCCACCTTCTCAGACTTGGGTCGTATGCTGCTTGAGCTTCCTGACAGTCTTTTGCTTATGGGTGGGGATTTCAATTCGGTTGTCTTGGGTGACCTGGATCGCCACCCGCCCAGGGCCCTCCCTGCTGCCCAGGCGTGGCTCGGCGGACTCTTGGAGACCTTCGGTCTGGTGGATTGTTGGAGGTTAATGCATCCGACACAGTGTCAGTACACATTTCACTCTGGGGCCCATGGGAGTCTCTCCAGATTGGATTATTTTCTTATGCCCGCGGCCCAGACTGCCCGGATTCGAGAGGTTAAGCACCTGGCCCGGGGTATCTCTGATCATTCCCCACTGTGGTTGCTTTTCGACACTGGGACGCGGTCCGCTGGGCGGATCGCTCCTATTAACTCTTGGTACCTGCGAGACCCCAAGATCCGTGATAGCCTGGTTAAGTCGATTGATCAATATTTTCTCGAGAATGAGGGGTCGGTGTTGTCCTCAGTGTCCCTGTGGGAAGCTTTCAAAGCAGTGCTCCGCGGGCATGCCCTATCCCAGATAGTGGTGGCTAAGAGGGTTAAGAATGAGGCGGTGGTGAAGCTGGAGACTGAAATATCGGGGCTGGAGGCAGCCTTGGAGGCGGGTGTCACTCTGGATGGGCTCCATGCCCTCAGCCTGAAGCAGTTTGAATATAAGTCTCTTGTTACTGACGCTGCCAAGACCATGTATAGGGAGCAGCAGGGTAGGTTGTATGATGCCGGGGACAAGGCGGGTAAACTGATTGCTTGGTTGGATAAGAAGGAGAGAGTGAATCGTGTGGTCCCGGAGCTTCGGGTTTCGGATGGAGTGTGTGTGACTGAGCCTGGTGAGATTGTGGAGTGTTTTGCTGACCACCTCCGGGCGGTGTACTCCCCGGTGTCTGATAGAGATGAGGACGACTCTCGTCTTCTGCTGCGGGATATTGCCCTGCCCGGCTTATCCGTCGAGGACCGTGAGCAGATGGATGCCCCTTTGTCTGTCGAAGAGATTGCTACTGCGATTCGCTCTCTTCGCTCGGGCAAGGCTATGGGCCCCAACGGCCTGCCGATTGAACTGTATAAATTACGCCCGGATAAAATTGCTCCTTTCCTCCGTCGTATGTTTCAGGAGTCGCTCGAGAGGGGTTCCCTTCCCGACGACCAGCGTCTGGCTACTATAGTGGTGATTCCCAAGGATGGTAAGCCACGAGACCGCTGTGCCTCATACAGGCCTATTTCCCTACTAAACGCCGAACCCAAAATCCTTGCTAAGGTCCTCGCTAATCGCTTGCTGAGCGTTATATGTGACTTGATACATCCGGATCAATGCAGCTTCATCCCTCATCGTAATACCGCTCTCAACTTACGGCGTCTGCACGGCATCCTCGCTAGGGCGGAGTACTTCTCTGAACCGGCCATATTGGTTTCCTTAGACGCCACGATGGCCTTTGATACCATCGAGTGGCCATTCCTTTGGGCCGTCTTGGCGAAGTTTGGCTTTGGGGAGGGATTTCTTAGCTGGGTGAAGCTTCTTTATGCTGGACCAAAGGCTCAGGTTGTTGTCAACGGGCGGGTTTCTCGGCCTTTCGCTCTCGGGAGGGGTACTAGGCAGGGGTGCCCGTTGTCCCCTCTGCTCTTTGCTCTCGCCTTGGAACCGCTCGCTGCCTGGCTCCGTTGGGAGCCCTCGCTCAGAGGGATCCGGTGGGCGCCGGGCTTCGAGGATCGGGTCTCGTTGTACGCGGATGATATTCTCTTGTACCTCACCTCGCCGCGGAAGTCGCTCAATGTTCTTTTTGATGTCCTTACTTCCTTCGGGAGAAATTCGGGTCTGATAATTAACTGGTCCAAATCTTGCGTGTATCCTATCTCTGGTGGCCTTCCTCTCTTGCCGCCTCGGCTTCCGCTCCAAACATCTCAATCCGGCTTTAAATACCTGGGGGTGTACGTTTCGTTGGATCCGGCGGTCCGCTATGAGCAGAATCTCCTGTCTCCACTCCGGCGTTTGAGGGTGGATACGGCTCGGTGGTGTAAGTTGCCCTTGTCTCCACTTGGTCGCGCGGCACTGTTTAAAATGATGTCCCTTCCCAGATTTCTTTATGCACTCCAGAACTCCTTCGATGTCATTCCGGCGGCCTACTTTAGGGAAGTGGAGAGTTTGCAGAGGAGACTGGTTTGGGACGGGCGAGCGCGTATCGCTTTGGCAAAGCTGACTCTCCCCTGGTATGACGGGGGCATCGCGCTTCCTGACATTAGACGGTACTATTGGGCCTCCCAGCTGTCTGCCATTAACCATGCTACGTACGCTCCTGGTTTGAACCCGGCATATGAGATGGATAAATTCCTGCTTCTCGACGGTAACTATAACAGAGCGCTTTACTCTCGATCTGCTGGTAGGACCCTTACGGGCCCTACTAGGATTGCGGTACGTGTGTGGAAGGCGGCGAACGTAGCGATGGGCTGGAGTGAGCGTTTAACGTGTGCTACTCCTTTATTCGCCTCAGAACGCTTGGGAAGCCTCTGGACAACGAAAGGCTTTGAGCACTGGGACACGATCGGCATTAGCAGAGTGGGGGACCTATGGGTTAAAGGTGCGGTTAAATCCTTCGCGGCGCTCCAGAGCGAGCACGAGCTTAGTGAAAGAGAGTTCTTCCGTTATGCCCAGGTTCGGCATGCCCTGCTCTCGGTCTTTGGGGAGGGGACCAAGGTCCCTGTTTCTTCGCCTCTCGAGGACCGCATACTCGACGGTCACGTCCCCGACAGTACTATCTCTCTGATTTACAAAAAACTGATAAATAATCGGGCTGACCTCTTGGTGCGTCTTCGGGAGGCATGGACGGGAGATGGGGTTGAGTTGGACGACGAGGACTGGCAGTCTGCACTGTCATCCCCTAAGGAGGTGGCCATCCCGGCCCGTCTCCGTCTGGTCCAGCTTAAGATTCTCCATCGTGTTTATGTGACGGGCCCCCGTCTGGTCTCGATGGGGTTTTCTGACGACGGGCTCTGTAAGCGTGGCTGCGGGCTCAGTGCCACCTTTCTCCACATCCTATGGGAGTGCCGCGAGGTGGCGGAATATTGGCGCCAGGTGCATGATGTTATGAGACGAGTCACTGGGGTCGCTCTGCTGCCGGAGGTGCGTCGCTGTGTTCTGAATGTGTGGGAGCCCAATGACTATAATGCAGCCCAGGCGCGGTGGGCGGCCCTGGGGAACATGATCGCAAAGAGAGATATAGCGCAGCTTTGGGGTTCCCAACGGCCTCCCACCGTGTCCGTATGGAAGGAGAACATGGACTGGTGCATGTTCAGGGAGAAGACTGTGTATGTGGCTCGTGGTAAACCGGGGGCATGGGGTAGAATATGGGGGCAGTGGAATGTGTATCGCGGGACTATCTGTGCTCCCCCCCTGGTGGATACGTCTGAGGTTGCCTTGTCCCCCTGATCCTTGAGGGTTCCTTGCTTATCTCGTACATCTGAGTATAGATTTGGTTCTCCCGTGGCCCCCCCCTCCCTCTCAGGCCTCCTTTTTATTGACCGCCCTCGGGTGGTCGGGTGTGGAGTCCCCCGGCTGTGGTTCGACGCCCATTTCATGTCGTTTCGCCTTGCTTTTTGTTTTTCTTTATTTTTGTTGTTATTTATGTTAAAAGTGTGTATCCTGACTTCCCTTATGTGCAGTCTGATCTTCTGTAATATAGCGGAGCCCCTGTGGGCCAGTCATTGTTTTTTGAACTGCTTGATCACTGTGACTACTAGCGGCCGGCCCAGGCGGTTGTAGGCCCGTGCTTGTACCCTTTTCTCTGCACAATAAATTTTTTTTAAAAAAAGCCCACTTGTTTGCTATTTGCTGTTTTTCGGGTGTGGTATAGTTCGAGTACTGTGGGTGGATCATTCGTCACAAACCACCCAGTTGTCTTCCCTGGGGTGAATTTACCCAGAGAGGATATCAGGCCAGATCCCTAAATTGCATGGTTCTGGCTGCGAGTAACATCATTTATCCCACCCTAGCTGTTAGAGCAGATTCCCACAGCCGCTAGGGTTTCCTCAGTTTCTGATACTGTAGCCACTCTGGGCCTCTGCACAGATCTTTCTATGGCAGTCCCCAAAGATGTGGTGCATGATCACAGGTCCTCTTGCCCCATTAGCAGTTCAGCGCAGTTGGTGTCCCGCCTCTGCAAAGCAGGATATTTCTCATCACCCCTTAGCATTCAAGTAGAAAGCAGGTCTTCAAGAGAGTGTGCTCGATTTTCCTTCATGCTGGAGCTGTTTTCTGTACAGGTACTGGGCTTCATGATCCCCAGGAGAAATGGTGGAGTGAAGGCAGGTGGGCAGGGGAACTCACCACCTCTCTGTCCTGCACTCCACCGGGGGGATGCCATGCCCCGTTCATCACGTGGTCTCGGTGGACCGTGTCAAGCCCGCCAACCTCCTCACCTCTGCAGAAGTGCCATCATGCCATTGTACTCTGTCAGGCTTGTCGGAGGCAGCTGGGAGGGAACAGCATCTTGAAACTGACTTCCTACCGCTCTTTCGCACCCGGCGAATTTCCAGCCCTTATTTATCTATTTATTTATTTATTTATTTTTTAGCATTTCTTAAAGCGCGAACAAATGCCCGCAGGCGTCTCGGCGCTGTACTATTGTGAACTCTCCTATGCTTGGCTTCTGGCTCTTAGAGGTTAAATAACCATGTTTTCAGCTTCTTTCTGAATGACAGGAGATTTGGGCTGGATCTGATGGATGGAGGAAGTGTGTTCCATAGTTTTGGGGCGGCAACCAGGAAACGTCTGTCTCCCCAGTTGACGAGTCTAGTCCGGGGTACCACCAGATCGTTCAGCTTGGCTGAACGGAGTGGTCGAGGAGGAATATAAGGAATAAGGTGGTCTCTCAGGAATTGAGGGGCTTGTGGGTGTAGCGATTTATAAACAATACACAATGTTTTGAATTTGATTCTAGTCCTGATAAGGAGCCAATGAAAGCTTCTCAAGGTATCAGTTATAGGTTTAAATTTGGGGATATCCGAGAGAAGTCTGGCCGCTGCGTTCTGTACTGTCTGCATTTTCTTGATGACCCTGATTTGGGCATTGGCAAACAGGCCATTGCAGTAATCTAATGCAGACAGGACTAGGGCACTAACTAATGTCTTGCCTACACTTTTGGGGAGAAATGGGAGGATCTTTTTTACCAGGCGTAATTTGTAAAACGCTGTGGAGGCCGTCTGGTTGGCATGAGCCATAAAGTTCAAGTTGTCGTAAAAAATGACGTCTAAGTTTCTCACCTTCGTGGTTGGTTTGGGCAAGGCTCCAAAGGATGACGGCCACCATACGGAGGACCAGTTAGGGCTAAGATGACAAAAGGTTACCACCTCGGTTTTATCGGAGTTCAGTTTTAAACAGTTTGCTGCCATCCACTGTCCGATGGCCAGCATGCCTGCTTTAAAACTCTCCGCTACTGTTTCCCCATCATCTCTGATGGCCAGAATCAACTGGGTGTCATCCGCATATGAGGTAAGGTTCATCCCATGCGCTTTGATTGTTTTAGCGAGGTGGTGACTTGTGACCTTGTGGTGACTGTACAGGGCAACGGTGTACAGGAGAGTCTACAGATATCTTCAGGTATCAGTCTTCACTGGCCAGAGCTCAGCAGTGAGGCACCATGTTGGCGCCTTGACCACACCCCTGTTAAAACAGAGAACTGGATGTGTGGGAGGCAGTTGAAGCATAGCTAAGAGCAGACTGAGATATTGTGGTTTAGCAGGAGGGATGGAATGAAGCAACTAATACTCTTGGTAATGGAGCCAGCACAAAACAAAGGCCCTCCTGATTTGTTGATTGTTCACTTTGGTATAAACGACCTCGGCCTGGTCCTCAGGATGATGAAAATAGTGAAGAGCGACTCACAGATAACAGAGAAGTGGAGGACAACATAATGGGTCTGGTTGGCACTGGTGTCTAGATGGGTGATGAGGACAGTGAGGAAGCCGGAAGCTCTAAACTAGACCAAAGAAGAGGTCAACAAGGATATTAAGTTGTTTTGCAGAAACTTAAGAATGTGTTTTGGTACATAAGACACTTACAGTGGTGGTTCCAGATTTTTTCTATAAGGATGCAGTCCATCTGTCATATTTATGGATGATAATGTATAATCATCAATCCAATGTTTATTAATCAGAATTTTACATTAAATTATTTACAGCAATTATGAGATATTCTTTTTATTTCCTTTTTCAAAGTTTTTATGTAGTTCTAGAAAAAACAGGTTTGGAGGATCATTCCCCTTATCATCAGCTTAGGCCCAGCCCCACAGTTTTAGATTATTATTGAGGCTTCAGAAAAATGCACAGAAAAACAGATTCTAAACTGAACAGATACCTCACCCAGAGGTTCCCTTATACAGATCTAATACACACAAGTGCATAACCCATTCCATTGTTCTCTGGACAACATATCAGGATCACCTTATGACATTGGCTGTTCCTCTTGTAGTCAGTGGCTAAGGGAAGAGCTATTCACATCTTGACTGTAGCTACTCCCATGATTTTCCATTTCATTTTTCAGTGTTTCCTTACTGTGACTCTGGTATCGGAAGCGGGTTGCTCATCTGACTTTTTTAAACTGATCTCCAACCCATTTTAGCATGCCTCCAACCTGGCACATTTAGTGGTTTTCATAACTATGAGGAGGAGGGTCGCTATTTCTGAGACTGCTCACCTCATCTGCTTCGATACTTTGATCTGCGGGGGAGGGAGGTTGTTGCCTTCCAGTGTATGGCTAGTCCAAAATCTTGTCCTGATATTTCATTTTGCCCCCTTGAAAACCCTTAGCTAGCAAGCTTCCAGTGCTGCAAGCACCAAAGATTCCAGGGCCTCATTAATGTAGTTTACCGCTACTACCCACTACTCAACAGGGGCAGCTCCTCCACTAGGGTGGAGGAGCGCCGCCCCACTGCTTTCCCGTAGTGTGAGAAGCAGAAACATAAAATGGTAATAACTTTCAGTTATTACCATTTTATGTTTGGTTGCAGGAGGGCGGCACTGCTTTGCGAGCAGCGAGGGCAGTGGAGGAGTGGTGTGCCCACTCCTGAGGATGCAACAACTGTTTGGTCGGCCCTCTGGGGCCGCTCAAACCAGTCATGCGCACTCTGATCTTCTCCATGCAGGCTGCAATGCAGCCTGCATGGAGGACATGGCCTCCCCGTAACCCCCTGGCTGGGCAGCGTTCCCACCAATCACAACGCTGTTTGCAGCATTGTGATTGGCTTTGGGGAGGGTCCGGAGGGAACCTGGCTGCCTACTTCCTGTTCCTGCTGGAGGGAGGAGAGTAGGAGAAAGAGCCGAGAAAACGCAGGACCAGACCAGCAAAAGGTACGTTGATTCTTTATTTTTGTAGTTAAATTAAACCCTCCGCACGTGATCCCCCTGCCCCTCTTGCCCCCCGCACCCGCGAGACATGCCGGCCGCGACTGCTACTCATGCACAGTGTCACCTTAAGGATTTTGGAGGCCCTGGGCAAGATATATTTTGGGGGCCCATGTTTGGAACAACCGCAAATTGTTTTACCCATCTGTTGCCAATTCAAGTCCTATGTTGCTTAACAATATTGAATTATACAATATTGTTTGTAGTATTGTTTATATAATTGGCATACTTTTTTTAATATAGTTTGTCATTTTAAATGATTTAGAATTTTTTATATATTTGTTAATAGTAATATACAGTCTTGTAGCAGGTTGTTGGATTTGCAGGGGGATAGGGTGGGAAGTTAAGAAATAATGAATACACTATTTTAAGTAAGTCTGTGATTGATGTTCATTATGTATATTATGTAACATTGATTTATTATGCTTATAAGTTAGATGTGGGTTGCTATGTCTGTAGCAATATAGGTTGGAAGGTTAATGGGGTAATTAATAAAAAAATTATGTATAATATATTACTAATTATTTAATTGATTATATTAATTATACAAATCGTATAATAACCATATATGTTTGTGATATTTTAGGTTCAGGCTGCTGGGTTTGTAGGGGTATAGGGTGGGAATTATTAACAGTTAATTTATAATTTATTATTAATTATTGAATTCATTATTAATTATGTAATATTAATTTATGTTAGTTATATTATAGATGCAGGTTGCTAGGTTTGTAGGAGTATACAGTGAGACGCTAAATAATAATTAAAAGGTAATGAATATTAATGTATAATTAAATATTTCATTGATAAATAAATATTTAAATTGTGTAAGGATTATATATTTAATTATATTTAGGGTGTGGGCTGCTGGGTTTGTAGGGTGGGAAGTTAATTAAGTAATAATTAATTTATAATTAACTATTAATCAATTATGTAATTGTTTATCAATTATGTAAATAGTTTTTTACTTCGTTATTTTCATAATATTTTAGGTGTGGGTTACTAGGTTTGTAGGGTATAGGCTGGAAAGTTAATTAAGTAATTGAAAATAAATTACATTGTTTACACATTTTGTAAATTGGATAATTGTTGTTTATTTTTTTATTTTTATATATATTTTATGTTAAGTGCCAATGTTTATATTTGGAGATTTAATTTTTTTTTATTAATAGGGTTATTCAAGTATGTAATGTGTTTGAAGTTAAGTAGTTTACTTACTGTTGCTTAGACTGGAGTAGGAATAGTGAATGTCATCCCTCCAAAGTTCAACACTTTTCCTACTGTTGTACAGACTGGAGTGTGTGTATAGTAAATGTTAACCCTCCGAAGTCCTAAGTTTTCCTTACTTTTGCACAGACTGGAGTGGGAATGGTAAATGTAATCCCTCCAAAGTCCAATGCTTTCCCTACTGTTACACAGACTGGAGTGGGAATAGTAAATTTAACTCCTCCAAAGTCCAACGCTTTACCTACTGTTGCACAGACTAAAGAGGGGATAGTAAATCTTACCCCTTTGAAGTCCAATGCTTTCCTTACTGATGCTTAGACTGGAGAGGGAATAGTAAATGTACCCCCTCCAAAGTCCAACGCTTTCCCTATTGTTGCACAGAATTTCCTTACTGATACTTAGACTGGAGTGGGAATAGTAAATCTTACCCCTTCGAAGTACAACCTTTTTCCTACTGTTCCACAGACAGGAGTGTGAATAGTAAATCTTACCCTTCCTAAGTCCACTGCTTTCCCTACTGTTCCACAGACTAGAGTACGACTAGTATATTTAACCCCTTCTAAGCCCAACACTTTCCCTACTGTTGCACACTCTGGAGTGGGAATAGTATGTTTATTATTCCTAGATATATATTGTTAATATTTGTCTATAATTTTAATTTCATAGTATTTGTTCATATTTTTATTTGTTTTTAAAATTGTATAAAAAAAATTGTAAATATGTTTTCTAATTTTCTTTGTTTGGCAATTTATTTAATGTTTGGAATTGAAGTGTTAATATTTGAAACAATTCTCAGCTTTTTTCCCTGTTTTATAGTATATATATACACATACATATATATATTATCTACTGGCGGTCGCCAGTAGATAGTTATAGTTAGGACCGAGTTCCCATAGGAAATCTGAAAATTCTATTTTGAATAACTTTGGCGCCGGTTGACGAATCCTCGCGAAATTTTCAAAACTAATGGGGAGCTCCGCTCAGCTCCTACCCTGAAAGTCTCGGGGTGATTCCTCAAGCAGGGGCTGAGAAAAAAGGGGGGTCCCAAAACGCGTTTTACCCATGCATTTTCCCATAGGACCTTTAGTCGAAGGTACAGCCCGAACGGCTGAACAGAATTACTTGAAATTTGGCAAAGAGGTAGTCCTCAGGTCAGGCATGTGCCTTTTGCATATATGGTGTCAATCTGTTCAGTAGTTCCTGAGAAAATTGCAGTTAAAAGTACATACATTTCTATATGCGCGCACGGTGCGCGCACCATAACGTGCGCGAGCGTAATTCTGATTGGTGGTTACATGTCAGTCAACATTCGAATCGGTCGAAATCAGGAAGTGTCGGCCGCCATTTTGTGTGTGACAGTGAAAAAGAAAGGTGGAGAACGTGAAAAGGGGGCAGGGTAGAGAGTTCCTGACCCCCAAGCCTTTGTCAGCGGGACCCTGAAGGACCCCGAAGGGTGAAAAAAACATTTTATTTTTTTTTCAAAAAATCGCGGGGTGCGCGACCGCCACTCTATCACAAGGATGATGTCATCAGTGATGTCATGAGTGATGTCACTGACAATGTCATGAGTGATGTAATATGTGACGTCATCAGCAGTGGATTGCGGTCGCGCGAGTTATAGTTATCTGAACTAACTATAACGGGGGAATTTCAATGTTTTTTTACGAAATGTCCAGCTAACTATAACATGTGTGAAACCTATGGTTTTTTAAGTGAATTTGCAAGGTTTTTTAAATGCTAATTCCTAACTATAACGTGTGTGAAACCTATGGTTTTTTAAGTGAATATATATATATATATATATGTATATATGTTTTTATGGTAGTAAATCTAAAGAATTGAACAAAACAAATTATATAATGTGAAATATATATTGTTAATTGTGCTACATAATATATGTGTGTGTTTATAAATATAAATAAACATACACACATATGTGTGTTTATACAGTTATATATTTATATACAGCATTAAATATTAGTGAGATTTATTTAATTTACATTATATTAACAGTATATAATAAAATATTTAAGGTTTACTACTTTAAACTATATATATTTAGAAACTACATTTGTGTATGTTTTTTAAAGAATATTTTTGTACTTACCATTATAAGGATGGAAAATTGATATTTTTTTTAACTATATTTTTGACACAATACTTCTGTTACATGGTATTGTTGATTGCTATATTGTACCAGTGATCCATTCATCCAGGCACGAAAAATATAATAAAACAAGTGGAACAGCAGTCAGTATAGTCTCCTCTGTATTCTTCTGATCCGTTAAGGGTAGTAGATTCAGGCTGAAAAGTAACAACCGTTGTCCTCCGGAGCAAAATATTAATCAAAACTCAAGTGAGCCCTATCCTAAAAGGCAGTGGCAATATACATTGTCTGGGGTGAGTTCAGCTTCAAATAATCAGGGTCAAGAGATACAGGCTATTTTAAAAATAGCAGCAAATGGCAGTGAGTGTGGGGCCAGCACTGGAGCTCAGACAAAATTAGCAGCTGCTATGATCGATCTCGCATCGAGTGATCACAAATTTCATTACAACATCTACTCAAGCCAGAGCCGATGGACTACCATTATCTTCTTGGAGGACATCATAGTAGAGTATCATATTTACATTGAGAGCACAGAAGTTTCCATAAATAAGACCAATTCTGGGCTGAGAGCCTGCAAAGAAACTGATTTCCTTTAGCTGCAGAATTTCCCTCTCTAGCAGAGCTTTAGTGTTATTGAGTTTATCTCTGTTATGGCCAATCATGCATGAACACCACTGAGACCAACACTGTATCACTATCACCTTGCAAGCAGTCACTAACAGACAGAAAGATGCATCTTTTGTTGTTATTATTTTTCTTTACCAAATACCGTTCTCTTGTTCTTCACCCAATTAATCGTTCGCTATTTTTGTGCAATGTGACACAAGGATGGAAAGCGACCAATCAAGATCATGTTTGCTGTCGGTCAGGAGAAAAGCATCATCAGCGTCATATGTGGCTGCCAGTCCGTCCTACCAATGTAGGGGGTGATTATCAACAATACTCAAAATTAAATATATTCCTGCAATAAACAGGATAGAGAGAATACCCAGGAAGTCCATAAAGGCATCTCCTGCAATCACACAAAGATTGTGCCTAACGCAGAGAATGGTGTTACAGGATTACAAGTGGCTGGAGCAATTTATTAAACATTATCATACATGAAAGGTGTGTTGTTACCACCTCAGTCAGCATGTCTGTGGTCCACAGAAAACCTGAAATAAAGCAGTGTGAGCATCTGCACTGCCACCTCACATGGAAAGGAAATCCAATGATAATGGGCTGGAAAAGGGCACATTTATGCCTGTCTTTGCCTGGGTCTCGGCTGACGGGATGTGTTGACTGTGCTTTGGTAGGAGTTATCTCTTTCTGTCTCTACCTTGAGAGCTGTGTCTGACTGTCTGTTCACTTAACCTGGATGGAAGGTTTCTAGAATATTACATTGCGTCACTGTTAAGGGCATGTGTGCCCTTACTATCGCCTTCCAGGGAGGAGCTCTTTTTGGGTGTGTGCTTTTCATCATGGTTCTAGGCTTCCTCGTAGACTAGAGTGCAGTCAACGTGTGAGTGTTGTCTAGTGTGCTGTGTGGTTAAGTCACTGGCTATCCATTCTATGTCGTGTTTGTTAGGTGGTGGAAACACACTTGGTTTAACAAAGGACAACTGAGTATCCGTGTACCATATTACAGCCTTAGATGTTGGCTTTTGAGAAGTGGATGTCAAGGCCTCCAGTGGATACCACAGGCCCAGCATCAAGTCTCTGGGTATCTTTTGAGTGGGTGGACTTGTTGCAAAGGTGACCAGTTCCTCTGTGACGTATCATGTAGTGCTGACATCTTCACTTTTTCTGTAGCCTTAAGGGCCTATTGAATCTTATATTGAGCTGGGGGGTCAGTATTAACCAATTTTGTCATCCACGAACAGGGGTTGGTATTTTTCACCAGTAGTGTCATCTGGCTTATACAAACAGAACCGGTATGAAAGCATCCCAGATATGACCCATACGGTGAAAGTTTAACGGTTAAGGGGAAAAGTATTAGGGCCTGGCTCAACTCCCAGCTGTGGTAAATTAAAGCCCAACAGGAGAGCGAGTGGAGGGAGCCTGTTGGTGGTGTGGGTCCATCACCAAGCAGCAACTGCAACTGTGCTCCTCCCTCTCACCACTAGTAGTAACATAGTCTGACATCAGAGGCGCAACTAGACCCAAACATCAGGTGGGGGCTGAGACTCCCAGCCAGGGCCGGCTCGAGCGCTGGTGGCAGCCGTCACAACAGTCTTTTTTAGCACTCTCCTCCCCTATATCCACCTTCTCCAGGAATCCCCTCACTACCACTCTCCAACAGTGCACCTCATCTCTCCATAGCCTCTCTCTGCTGTACATGTCATGTTTTTATAGTGCTACTCATAGTTCCCTCACATTTAGTATGTGCTCTGCATGGCACACGTTCTTTGCAGCAGGCACATTAGCCCTCTGTGCTACTTTACGATGAACCAATAATGCAACTAGACAAAATTATGAACTCTCACTAGTAGGAACATTAATCACCAGTTATCTTGCTATTTTTGTTGAAGCCTGAAAGCTACTTGATGCACAAGGAAGTTCATGTGCTTTTAAAACAAAAAATATTTTTCAATACAGCGGCCTCCACCAAATTCAACTCCAGGTGCGGCGGCACCAGTCTCAACACCCTAAAGCCAATAGCGCCCCCAACAATGGGGCAGGACAAGCATTTCCAGAAATGGGGTGAGAGCTAACCTACCCATTATATGAGTGAGAAAGATCTATGTAAGTGGTGGGGTGTGATACTTCCCCCAAATTCCCGCAAGCAAAACAAGTTAACAGATTTCTTATAGATGATTTAAGAGAAAGTAAACTTCTCCCCTGAGATTTTTTTTTTACTTTTTGGATCAAATTTGCAAAAACGCTGCATACCCTTATAGGCATTCATTAAATATTCCAATACTTTCATGGCGCACCAGGGAAACCTGGCCTTTCCTAGGAGTAGATCTAGTTTTTTTTCAAATGTCTTTAGTCAGAAATTACTTCCACTATAATAAGGTCATCATGTGTTTCATGGGTGAGTCCCTTATGCCAAGGAGAGCATTTAATATGACAGTGCCATAAATTTACCATGGATACTTCAGCCACAGGCATGGGTACCTCTAAGAATTCCCGCCGGTATACAAGGGTCAGCATTTTACAATTGACACCCTTTATAAAATAAGTACAGGAAATCTTATGACAAGAGTTACCTCAAATATCACTTCCAACATTTGGCTATGGATCCACCCCATAAACTAAGAATTGTGTGCATCATGGCAGGGCCTTCGGCCAGAGGCGCGTGTTCGGTGTCCATGCCGCTGGGTATGACTGGGCTAGCGGCTTTCTCAGTTAGACAGTTCGAGTCCCCACAGCCAATGATGGTGTCCTAATAGATTGAGCAAAAATAATGGGGTGTCCCGGTGTCCCTCAGAACCTGGGTGGGCGTATTATATAAATACAATGGTTCTGTCGGGAAATTCTGATTTCTTTTAGAAAGTTAAAAAAATATTCATGACATGTAACAGATATCAGATAAATGAGGAAAAAAAGCACACACCAATAAAAAGTTTGCAATTTGGTAATTTAAGGGAATAAAGTATTATGGGCTGTCGTAATACAGAAGTTCAAAAGAGCAAAATATTGGTGACTTGTGGTGATAAAGTGACATGTGATGATAAATAGTATATACAATATATTTCAAATGCGGCAAAAGTGAATAAGTAGAATAGAAAGGTACATTATTTCTTGATATGTCTTTATGGTTTTTCACATATGCTACAAGATCCTATGTGAATTAATCTGTAATCAGAAGCATTGTGTAGACATATAAGGGTGCGTCGACGTTTCGACCCCGTGTACTACGCAAAATATAATAAGCGTCACGGCGGATCTTCCTCAGGACAGTGCAGATGGGTATACAGCCCAAACGCAAATTTTGGTTAATATCTGCAGGCGTGAAGGTTTTCTCAGTCAAAGTTGTAGTCCTGGTGAATCAGGAGGAGGCCTTGAAGATTTTTGAGGTAAAAGGATGATGTCTTCAATAAATTTGGGATTTTAAGCTAGTTGCATCATTTACGCGATCTGTAGTTCAGCACGTCTTGTCAGCTCTCAGTCCGGTGGAATACTGTGTCTTAATAGAAGCATGTCAGGGCCTGCAGTTTGCCATAGGTAACACCTCCCACCCATATTCTATTAGTGCCCTTGTCCACAAGGCAAAAATAACCTCCAGTATGCCAGACCAGCATCACACTTGCATGCATAACAGACATACACTCACACACACATTCTCACAATATCGCTTGCACTCTTTTGTACATTTGTACTCTGTCAAGCTCGCACACAGACACACTTCCATTAGTAAATCTACTTTACTTGTGTTAGAAAAGCTTGCCCTGCTGCTTCTGCTATACCTGCCTTGCCTTTTAGTGAAGCTTAATAAACACATATTCCTATACGCTATTCAAAAAGAATAATATATTGCCTTGTCAATGTGTGTTACAAGAATGACGTGAATGCAAAGTAAACTTCCTTAAAATAGCTCTACGGGGCTTATATTTGATCTCATGTGTGGATCAAGCAGTTACAGCATTGGAAATTAACTAATCCATGTTCTAACATGTAACATCACAGCATCCAACTGATCGTATGAAATACTTGACTTCTTTGGCAACCATTGATTTTATCCAGTAACACTTTGCATTTTGGGGTTTTTGAGACCAAACTTACAATGTAAAAAAAAACACTACAAGTCCCAGAATGAAGAATTGTGGTGAATGGAAAGCCAGGATAGCTAACAGTTGTCACCAGTCCTCAATCCATTACCATACCCCAAAGCCTCAGCCCTGGTCTCCTTCCTTGTGCCATCCCACATTCTCAGTCCACGCTCCCCTCTTGCACCTGCCCCGTTGTTGCAGATGGAATTAAGTAGGCATCTAGAACTATGAAAAGAGCTGGTGTTCTGTGGGTGCCTTTGTAGGGTAGATATGTGTATACTCTTAAGAGTTCTGTAATTAGTATTTGTGCACAGTAAGAGGTGTGCTCATGTAAGTGCTGGTGAATAGTGTGAGTGCAGCATGAGTGGTGCGAGTGTAGGGTGAAAAATGTGCCGATGTGAGTGTTGGGTGAGCTGCACGAATGGAATGTGAGAGGAGGGCCCATGTGAGTGTTGCATGAGAGGAGTGCGTGCAGAGTGAGAGGAGTGAGTGCAGGGTGGTGGGAGTGATGTAAATGCAGGGTGAGTGGTGTGCCTGTGTGTGGTACAGGGTGAGCGGCGAGAGTGAGGGGTAATCAATGAGAGTGACTGATGAGTGCATGGTGAGAGGAATTAGTGCAGAGTGAGTGGTGTGTTCCTATGAGTTCCGGCAGACTATTATCCCTTTGTGCAGGCAGGATGAACAGAGTGCCTGTATGAATGCAGGCTGAGAGGTTTGTCAGTGTGAGTGCAGGGTGAGAGGATGAAGTGCAGGGTAAGTGGTGTGACTCCAGGGTGAGTACTGTGCTTATTTGCTTGGTGTGAGTGCAGGGTGAGTGCTGTGTCCATGTGAGTGAATGGTGAGCTGTGTGAGTGATAGGAGTGCCTATGTGAGTATGCAGTGAGCAATGTAACAGTGTGAGAGTAGGGTGAAAGGAGTGACTGGCGGGTGAGTGATGTCACATATGAGTTTGGGTGCGGGTGAAAGTGGAGAGTGGGAGGAATGAATGCATGGTGAGTGATGTGCTTGTTTGAGTAAGATTGAAGAGTGAGCAGTGAGAGTGACAAGTGAGTGAAGTGTCACATGAGTGCAGGGTGAGTATAGTGCTGGTATAAGTGCTGGTTGAAAAGTATGAGTGCATGGTGAGGGTTATGAGTTCAGTGTGATCACTGAGTGCAAGGTGAGCAGTGAGCTCCTGTAACCGCAGGGTAAGTGGAGGGAGAACGGCGTGAGTTCATAGCAATGGGCATGAGAGCAGTGTGGTTGCTGTGAATGCAGGTGGTTTGGTGTGCTCGTGTGAGCCCAGGGTGAGAGGAGGATGAACGTGTGAGTGCAGGGTAACAGTGCGAGTGCAGTTTGATTGCTGTGAGTGTAGGGTGAGCAGTGAAAGTGACAAGTGAGTGGCGTGTCATGTGCGTGCAGGGTGAGTGGTGTGCTCGTGTGAGTGCAGAGTGGGAGGAAGGTGAATGACGTGAGTGGATGGTGAGCAGTGTGAGTGCAGTGTGATCGCTGTGAGTGCAGGGTGAACATGAAAGTAAAGGCTGAGCAGTGAGAATGAGGGAGTTGTCTGAATGCAGGTTGTATTCCCAGAGACCTGGAGTAACTTAGTATTGTATTGACGGCTGGTGTAGGGTTTCATATATGTCAAACTATTGCTATTATGGCATCAATCAAGGATAGAGGCTGGAGGCAATATATAATGAGCTGACCCTGCAACAAACTTTCAGTCTCCTGAATAGGGTTGCCAGCAGATCGGATTCATACCGGCACCACGAGTATTTTGATGACCCAGCCAGTAAAAAACATAAGCAAAATGACCCAAAGCTGGTATTTTTAGCACTTATTTGTGCATACTTCATACAGCAAATATCACTTTTAAATGTGCTCTAGGGCTGCATTATTATCCATAACTAATAATTAAAGGAAAAAAAGACAGAATAGTAATGTTACAAATGAATAAATACCAATTTATTTACAGCCCGATTTAGTGTCAAGGTGAGGCCTTTGCAGACTCTTTAAACAACAACAAATGGTCATTATTTTTCTCTTGGAAAGGTGGCATCCCTACTCATGAGATGCCTCTTCACGAAATGCATTCTCCCACTGTGGCAGTAAAAATAAAATAAAAATGTCAATATTAGGAAGAGTGCGGACCCAGGGGGTACTGGAACCAGTGTATAAACATAAAGTCTCCTTAACCAGTTCACAAAGGCTTTTGAACGGTCTTTCAAAGACCTGTTAAAAACTCAGATGTGGTTGAGATAGGACGCCACACACTGACCTGTCGAACCCACAGAAGCCCAAGCTGCAGCAGCCCGGGCTGAGACACACGACGGGGGGCGGGGGTGGGAGGGTGGAGCTCATAAAGCCCTTTTAGCCCCATGGGCGTTGCACGCCTGTCTGAGGTAGAGATCGTCGGTGGAGGTAGGGAATCGTCCATAGACATTGGCGTAGCTGGGGGGGGGGGGGGCGGCGGTGGTCTGCACGGGGCGGCACTTTTTGGGGGGGCGGCGAAGAGTGCAAGGTAAGTTTTTCTTTTTTTTGTTTTGTTTATTCTCCCTCGTCGTCTGTTGTTGCCTCCCCCCGCTCTTCATCGGATGTCTCCGCCCTCCTATTACCTGGAATGGTCGTCACTGGGCAGCAAACTCAGGGATCGCCCCGGGTGGCAAAAGTTCTAGCAACGCCACTGTCCGTAGATCAACCTACTTTACAAACTTTTCACTATTTTTTGACTGAGAAGTACCATGGGCAGAGACAAAAAGAGTGATGCCCTGATGGCCAGAATCGTGTATCTGCAATGTTAAAATGAGGAGACTGTTACCGTGACACCATTCCTACCTTGCACTTGCCTTCGGGTTTTAGTTGCGCAATATAAATTTTATTTCATTCATTCAAGAGACAAATACTGTGCTGCTCGATTTACAAAAGGTCTGTGTCAAAGACGTATCAAAACAAGGAGGAAAACAGGAAACACACACATCAGACAACTCACACACAACATGCACACAGATGTATATGATTTCAAAAACAGGCACACACCTAGGCAGACGCAAACATCCACACCAAAAACTTCTACACAAACAGTGACATACGTGAACAAAATATGCACATACCCAAAACAAAGATAAACTGAACATACATATGTAGATAACCACTCACAGAGACAACATTAAATCACAAAGGATACAACCAAATGCAGAGGCGAAATCAAAAACACAGAAGCATCACCTAGACACACTCATACACACCAAGGTGCACATTCAGACAGAGAAAAAGAGCCACCCACACACACACCATAGAACAACGACGTCATCATATATGTGTACACAGATACCCCATGTGTCTATGGATACACAAACCAAGCCTGACAACTCATACAATGCTGCTGTATGACACACGGTTTCATGTCTCATCACACATCCACACACGGTCAGGAGTCAGAATCACACAGCGGTTGAAGAGCTTTAAAAAAAAGTAAGAGAACTGTGAAGATGTGCACAATGGGGGTGGAGCAAGCAAGCGTGGGGGCGGGGTCAAGGCATTTCTAAAAAACAAAATATTCTATAACTTTTTTCGATCTTTTGCCTTCAGGTATGTACATATAAAATAACACAGCTTAAATGTAAAGCAAGTGCAAATTAAGTTAATCAGTGGGAAATGCACTATCGTACTTTTATGAAACCTCTACAGGAGGCCTGTGTTTGTAACCAGAGAGCCACAGAACTGAATCCTAGTTGGAGCTGTGGAGAATAGTTTGGGGCGTAACAAAGACTCCCCGGAGTCCCTACAGTGCAGGGCCCTGTGTTGTGCTCCTTTAAAAAGCACACACTTCACAACTCAGCTTGTAACTCCTTTCAAAAACCACTCAAAAATAATAAATCTGTGTCATCAGGAAGTGTCAAGTGATTCAATTAATTAAAGCCAATACCGGCATTCGAGCTCCCTTTACATTTGCAGATGGACCCGTTGTGCAAATTTACATTTCTTTCAGGTAAGCAGGCACCCTGGCAAGAAGGCTTGTTTACATGCCTGTTCGCCTTCGGTTTCACGCCACAGAAGGCTCCCTGTCTTACACTGCAGCTGAAGGTTTCAGCTCTCGGAATTAACCGTCCTGGGAAGGTTATCTTTTCACAGAAAGTAGGGGAACTGTTTTCCTTAAATTAAAAAAGCATGGGCACTTTGTGCCCCTCCGATCCCGCCCACTTCGACCACTGGAATCACAAGATGAGTCTGAAAACCTTGCGTAGAAGGCGTTTCCAGCGCAGGTATGAACACTGCATAGGTGGGTTCCATCTAAAACCTCCCCAGGACATGGAGGCGGGGCCAGAAAAGTTCCTTATTCCTGTTGGGGAGGGTAGCTGCAGCTGTTTAGGCAGAGCAGAGAGACAAAAGCCCCACTCACAATGGCCCAGTTTCCTCGCCATGATCACACCTCTTCGGGAAACAACCTTTACAATGCAGTCATTACATCGCACTACCTTTCCAATGCAGTCATTACATCACAACATCCTTTACATCGCATGTCACTACAACGCAGTCATTACATCGCATGTCACTACAACACAGGCATTACATCGCAAGTCATTACAGCGCATACCATTGCAACGCATAGTACCCTTACACTATCCAACACTTACCCTACTGTTGCACTCACTGGAGTTAGAATAGTAATTTTTACCCCTACACTATCCAACACTTACCCTACTGTTGCACTCACTTGAGTTAGAATCGTAATGTTTACCCCTACACTATCCAACACTTACCCTACTGTTGCACTCACTGGAGTTAGAATAGTAATTATTAACCCTACACTATCCAACATTTACCTTAAATGCAATGTAATGGTATGCGTTGTAATGGTATAATGCGATGTAATGGAATGCGTTGTAAAGGTGGTTTCTAGAAATGTGATGTAATGGCATGCGATGTAAAAGAATGCATTGTAAAGGATGTTGCGATGTAAAAACTGCGTTGTAAAGGCATTCGTTGTAAATGTATGCGTTGTAATGTCATACATGCCACCCTTGCTCCCCATACGATCACATGGTGAAAAAGTTTCTTAGATTGGCAAGTCCGACAAATATCTCAAACTCACAGATAGCCCAGACACACAAAGTCTCTCAAATAACAATTATATAACAAGCACACACAGCTTATACTGCCGTTTAATTACCTGTGCTGACAAAAACAAATCTTACGATGCGCACAAACATATACTACAGGTAACCCCATATATGCACACTTGCAAACACAAATACCTCAGAAACATAGGCAAATGATACATATTTCAAAAAAACAGACAAACATCCAAGATAAACATATAACCAAATAGAACAGGAAACGCAGATACACGAACACCCCAGTAAAAGATTTTATACCTAACAGCCCCAGAAAAACAGAGATGCACAAATACCTCAGACACTTAACAAAATATATATCAGACTCAAGAACACCCTGACAGACACACACACACACATTCCTCACACACACTAGGATACAGAAGCACCCAAGAAACTTACCTACGTCAGACAACAGATGAGGTTATGCAAATAACCCCCACACACCCTACCCAATACCTTAGTCTCACAGAGATATACACTTACCCTGGACACGCTCCTACATAAATAATAAAAGGCAAAGATTAAATACTCAAAACACTTTATATAAGACACCCCTGACATGCATAGAAACACAAACACACACGAATGCATAAACATGGGAGAGACACGTGGCCCTGGCACGCATAGATTTACCAATACCCAGACACACACAAACATAACAGATATAAAAATATGAAAGGTAAACACATATGTGAACACAAATACCCCAGACATGGATACATGTACTCGCGCAGAGACAAATACTTCAGACACACATATAAAACCCAAGATATACATGTAGACAAATAGCTCAGACAACACGGGCACACACAAGCCTTAGATACTCTTTAATAGCTAACTGCCCCCCCCCCCCCCAAAAAAAAAAAACCACCACAGATGAACGAATAATTTAGACATTCTCCAAAAAATTCCCTGGTCTCTCACAGATGCACGCTACACCCGGGACATACGGCCACGTAAGTAACTAAAGTACAGATTAAATACTTTAAAAGGCCTTATATGTGCCATCCTTGGCACACTTAGACACACAAACACGGCAGAAACGCACAGATACACAAACACTTCCAAGAGAGAACTGTCCCAGGCACAAAAAGATTAAACAAATGCCCCAGGTCTGCATAAATGGCTACATTCCCCAGAAGAGCCCACAAATCTGCTAGACACACACACATGCCACAGGACCCAAATGCACGAGACACACAGACCAGACACAGATGCTCATATACTCGCGATCGCGACACAGGCAAACACATATATGCGCGCACTTACACTACACAGACACCCAATGAGTGTGCTGAGCCTGTGAACACCAACAGCAGCTCAGACGGTGGCATCGGCCCAGACATTACAAGTCATATGTCTGGCGACAGATGCGCTGTCAAGCCAGACCTAAAAAAGACTCATTCAATTACTATCGACCGGGCTGCACAGCGGAAGGGACCAAGAACAGGGAGGCTGCAAAGCGAGGGATAGGCCCCAAGCGAATTATACATCAGACCCACCCCTCTCCCAAAATACCTCCCTTTCCTCCTGCCACGAGACGGATCAACTCCAAAAGTCGAGAAAGGGGGAGGAGGAGGGAAGTGGGTACTCACTCTTCGACGGTTTCGTCACTGCACAGAGTTTCGTGGTAAGGTTGACTAGGAGACTCCAGCATTACCACCTGAGGACAGCTCGGGCAGTCTGACGCCTCCACCTGGGAAGAGACTGTCGAACACCCCCACTCCAGAGACCAGCAGAGAGTGCACCTCCAGTATCCAGACGGAGAATGGACTGTCCGACTCCTCCACCCGTGAGTGACAGCTCACGGGCTGACACCTGTGTCTGTGTGAAGGTACGCCGCCAGACACCTGTCGTGTGCTCAGGAGCACACAGTGCGCCGACACCACTTGTGAGGTGGAGCACAATCCAGGGACTCGAACTCTGATCCGACAGCACCTGTGGGCAGACACGCCCTAGGGTCTCTCCATCCCGGCTAGTGAAAGAGGGAGGCGGGGCCTTGAGGGGCAATCCCGGCTCCTTATGGTAGCCGGGCCCTCAGCAGTGCCTTAGCGCGTGAGTGCTGGCCCTGCAGCCAGGCACAGGCCCACTCATACACTCCCACGGCCAGCATCGTGTCCCAGGCCTGCCTCTGCTTTGGAAAGAGCCGAGCAAGAGGAAAGTGAATTAACTCTTGCATTGCTGCAGGCCCCCAAGGATACAGCTGAGGAGGGGCGGACACAGGAGACTGACTATAGATAGGCACTGAGGGGCTTTCGTTTCTGTAAGGCCGAGGCCACGATAAGGCAAAGCTGCCTGTCTAGCGGTCGGTGTGGGAGAACCCTTCACCTCCCCACCGATGTGTGGTGTTTTGGGGGTTCACTGCGGCATCTCAACCCCCTATGGAAGGCAGCCAAGAACTGCCCTTTTAATGACAACACCAGCTGGCCAGAACTGCCACTGCTGCTCACGTAAGACAACCTACTAGAGCCAAATGTTAGTGACACGTCTGGAAGCACCCTTTCCAGACAGCCCACTTCACGAAGAGGCCACACACACCCACACAAACGTTCTAAATCTGGTATTTGTAAAGCGTGAACTACTCACCCTTAAAGGTCTCAAGGCGCTGGGGGCCGTCGGGGAGATTAAGAGAACTATTGCCCAGAGTTACATGGTGCTGAGCTGCGCTGTCGGGGTGCGAACCGTGAGCGCTGCGCTCCGAGTCAGCCGCCGCTGCACCACACCTCTCCCGTGGACACAAGAGAAGCCTGAACTTCAGCCTCTTCGAATCATTGTCTGTTCTCCGTCGAGCACCCCTTAGTGTAAATGGCATGTCCAGACCTGGACTCCTTGCTTGCTGGACCTAGCTACCCGTGATGCCCCCCACCCCCCAGGATCCCCAGCGAGGCTGGCACATTGTATTGTATTGTAAATGCATTTACATAGCGCTTACTACCCTATACGAGACGACAAAGTACTTTTTTGGTGAGTAACACGCTAATCTGGAAAAAAGTTTGCATTTATATAGCGCTTGTCACATGCCGACCTTCCACCTCACATGGTGCCACAGTGTGTCGCACTATATCGGCTCCCTTCACACGGTCACCCGGCGAGGAGGCGATATCACACGGTGTTTGAACAGTTAGCTGGAACCCCCTGCAGAGAGCAGGATTCCAGCTCATTGCTTGGATGCTCTGAGCAGCCATTGTCAATTATGAGGTGTGAATCCTCTCCAGGACACTGGGGCCAGCCTCCAAGGCATTGCTTTTTGGTGATGGAGGGTGTGTGTAGGGGTGGGGGGGACAGGTCAGGGGTGGAGGGAGGGGGGCATAGTGAACTAAAAAGTTCCTCGGCCTATAATAGACACTAAACCATGCCTCTTTGGCGCCCCTCTTCCCTCATCACATGTGATACATGCTCATAAATTTGCAGGTCTGCACACGTGTGAGGTTGTACACTATCTTGTGCAGATAGGCGATGGCCTCACAATTGGGGCCAGCAGCAGCGGCCAGCAGCCGCGGCCCATGCAGGTAAGCAAGTGGAGCCAGGTGGGGAGGGATTTCGACAGACGACGACGACGGAAAGTTAATTATTTATTTAAATTTCCCTCGGGGTCGTCTGTGGAATCCCCCCCAACCCAGCCCCACCGCTCCACTTCTCTTACCTGCACGGGCCGCGGCTGGCGGGCGGTGCAGGTAAGTGCCGTGGGGCGGGGCACTGCGGGGCGCTGCGGGGGGGATGTCGAAAGACGACGGAATAGAAGTTATTTATTTATTTAATTTGCCCTATTCCGTCGTCTGCTGACATGCCCCGCCCTGCCCCAATGCCCCGCCGTGCTTACCTGCACCATCCGCTGCTGGGGGCCAGGCTGTAAACTTGGTGCAGTTTGATTGATTTGCATAAGGTTGGTCCTTTCTGTAATGGTACATATACACAAAATAAAAAAGGGCCTGATTTATATCGTGGTGGTAAGGATACTCCGTCACAATGGCAACAGAGTATCCTTACAACCAAGGTAATGGTCTGCCCACCAGTTTTATATGCAAGTGGACCATTGGTGTAACCATGGCAGAGACTAATCCATCACTGCCTTGTTTACAGCCATTCGATGGCGTAATGGAGTAAGGGCCATCGGAGGCGGACCTCTACGCCTGCCCATCTAATTTAGAAGGGCGGACACACAGGTCAGTTTTGATTGCCAGGAAAACCCTAGCAGTAAGGGGCAGTGGAAACTGCTCAATGCTCCCCTTGCCATGGGAGAGAACTCTCATGGTGTGGGGAGCATTTTTTTTATTTTCAACAAGAAAATCCCATTTTGAAAATAAAAAAATTACATTTGACAAACGTCTCCATCATGTTGAGAAAGCTGTGCTTCAAACTTAAAAAAAACATTGACAGAAACCTCAATGACAGCGGTTCCTGTCAATTTGGTAGTCACTTCTAAAGTTGGCGTGCAGGCGGAGTAGTTTCGGCCTGACGGACATTAATTCCTTAGCGATACCAAAGGGGATGATGGACGGAGCGTTTGAGCAAATCAAACACTCACCCCCAGTCAACTGATCTGGGTTTAATCCATCATCATTCTTTAGCTCACTCCACCACCCCAGTTCAGACATGCAAATCAGTCTGACCCTGTGCCTCGTGGGAACAGTCCAGCCCGAACTGCCAAGCCATGTCTTCCCTGGACCGGAAAAATGGGACATTAATTCCTTAGCCAGGTCAGAGGAGTTTACTCCGTCTGCCAAATATTAAATCGGATCCAAAATCATGGAAAACGCTGCGTAGACTTATTTCTTGTGATGTTGATGTGTTATGTGAAGAATTTAAATCACAGTTTTGCTGTCCAGAGATGCTAAAGTAACATGCCATTAGGAGAGAGAGTCAGCTTCGGCTCTTGGAAAGACACCTGGAGTTGACGGGAGTAGTCATCTCCTTTCTGCTGCCACACCTTGACCCCTAATTTATGAGATCCCTGGGTCATTTTTTTTCCATTTCCAGCACTGAATGAATGAATGAAGAAACATTTCTAAAGCGCATGGTTACCCGAGGGCATCCCAGCGCTAACAGTCGCCCCAACTTACACTACGAGCAGATCAAGGAAAAAGAAACGTTTTCAGTTGTTTTTGGAAGGTCAAATAGTTTGGCTCAAGCCGAATGTGATGAGGGAGGTAGTTCCAAAGCTTGGCCGTATTATATGAAAACAAACGGCCTCCACTTCGTGAGCGTCTAATTTTCGGGACTGCTATCAGGCGTTTATTGTCAGATCTCAAAGCCCTATTGGGACGGTAGGATTGAATCATACAGCGAATCATTGGTGAGCCTTTTCCGGAAAGTGCTTTATGAGCTATGCACATTGCCTTAAACTGGATTCTCTCCTGAAATGGAAGCCAGTGCCGGGTGGCGAGAGCAGATTTAGCCGAAAGGCGTTTGAGAATGTTCAATAACAGGCGGGCTGCACAATTTTGCACAGTTTGTAGTCTTTTAGTCGTGACCTGAGGGGCTCCTAAGTAGACGGCATTGGCATAGTCCAGCCGTGACAAAATTAATGCTTGAACTAGCAGCCGTTTGGCAATGAAAGGTAGCAGGGGAAGGATTCTTCTAATCATCCTTAAAAGGCCATAACAGCTGGCTGAGACTTTCCAAGCTTGTTCCTTAAAAACCAAGTTGCAGTCGAGCCAGACACCCAAGCTCTTAATCTGTTTTTTCGGAGCAGGGGGGGGGGGGAGGGGGGGGCCCAAGCAGCTGGGCCAAAATAGTTCTATGTTCGAGGGGGCGGAGTTACCCAGGAGCACAAGTGCAGTCTTTGCCCCATTCAGTTTTAAATATGAGCTGTCCATCCATCTGGATACCTTTTCAAGGCACAAGGCTAGGCCAGGACCAGAGTTGTCCTGTTGATTAAGAGAGACAACCAACTGGGTATCGTCGGCATAAGTGACAATCTGTACCCCGGATGAGTGTACAATTTCTGTCAAGGAGCTCATATAAATATTGAACAAGGTGGGGCTTAGGGGAGATCCCTGAGGAACCCCACATGTTAGGGGCATATGCTTCGAGATAATTTCGTCTTGAAAGACTGGGAAGGATCTATTTTCTAGGAAGGACTGCAGCCATTTCAACGCTATTCCAGTCACTCCTACGTCCCCCCAGTCTATGGATCATCAGTTGATGGTTCACCGTATCGAAGGCCGCGCCGAGATCTAACAGAATAAGGGCAGCACAGCCTGTCTGTGGGGCATCACTTGAGTGTTACAAAAGTAAAGCATACAAGTTCTGCTCTAACAATGCTCCCAACGAGGCATCACTGGGAGTGCTGAGGAGGGAACAGAGCTCCTAGAATGGAGAGTGAAATATTGCTCTTACAGGGACACTTAGCGGGCATCGTTATAATGTTCCTGAGGCAAAATAGCTCATAGAGATGGAGGGTGAAGTATTGCTTCTTAAAGTGACATGTGACGGCTGAGGTTAGTTAGAAATCTTAGACATTTCCAAAACATGTTTTCCCTAACAAGCATCCCTAACTGGAGTGTGCATGTCCAGGTGTGGGCCCCCTGTTTGCTTGCCATAATGGAGACACAGGCTCCATCGCCCTTTCAAGGCTAAATGCGTCTGAACTGCATCCGGGGTTACTTGGTGTCCAGTGCAGAAAGGATGGGCCTTGCAGATCTGTGTGGACCTTGCTAGACTGATTGCCATAGAGTTGCCCCCCTCCTGTAATGGCACAAGGAACATAATAATACAATAGTCAGTTACGTTTAATCGTTTTTTTTTGTTTAGCAGCAAAGCTAAAGAAGCATCACTGACAGGTGTCTGCACTCTACTCACCATCTCTAGTGCCCAGGACTCCTGGCACAGCATCCATGAACAACAGATGGGATGACTGAGAAGGCCAGTCTAGTGGGAGGCGGTTGGTGTCTACTCCCCATCTGTAGTGCCCAGGACTCTTGGCACAGTATCTGTGAGAGAAGGCCAGTCTAGTGGCAGGCGGTTGGTGTCTACTCACCATTTCTAGTGCCCAGGATAGATAAGAGTTTTTCTTCTTACAGTGGCACCTCCTGAGCACAGCTGTCTTTCAAAGAATACCCAAGTACATATCTTAATGTGGCGCCTTCTGGGGTCCCTACTGAAGTTGCAGGACCTAGGAAGGGAGGGCCAAGGCCTGCACTTCATGTCAATATCATTGCACGCCCACTTTCACTAGGATGTGTATGTGAGCGTGACTGCAGAGTAGTACAAGATGGCCGCACAATTGTTCAGCACCGTTCATGGGAAGCCTCAAGTTTCAACTTCCCGTATGGAGCTAAGGTATCGCCACCAAGAAGGAAAGATGGTGTAAATGGTTGTACTTTTGACTGAGTCCAGAATGACTGATAGGGACTGCTGCATTATCATTGGTACGCTTTGCAGGAGCTTGAACGTGTAAGAGTGGAATTTTTCAAAACATCATTAGTTCGCCTCTGACACAGCCTAGGAGCAGAACAGGAGCAGGTGCTTGTGAACAATGTCTGTAGGGGAGTCCTATAGTGCCTGTGCCCTTTCAAGCATGCCATTGTCATGTTAGTCTTCACCCCTTGGGAAGGTCCTAACTGAAAGGAGCCCCGTCACATGACCCTTTGCGGATAGGAACGGCGGAATGGCCTGGCACTAGACCTGGCTGGGTCATCAATGGGTAGGTTTCCTGAAGCTCTATCTTCCATTGGCCCATCCTAGGAAGGTACAAATAAATATGTTCCACGTGCAGGAAGTACATGGCGACCTGCTGTGAATCACTGCTGAGGTCTACCAATACAGGTGGATGAGTGCAGGGCAACTGTGGAACTCTAGGCCCCTGTCAATGGGGGTATGACCTACTCACGAGATAGGATTACCCACCTCGCTATGCATATTATAGATATTTTGAAAAATAGCATCATACTTCAGAAAAAGCATTGGCAGAGCCAATAGATCGGGGTTTAATATACTGAGGCATGCAGCATACGCACATTAAATAGAGAAAATGTAAGAAACGAAAGGTGTGCCTGTATTGAAGGCTCCTGTGACTTTAAAACAGTTATGTTTAGGTCTCGCCTGAGCCAGCGCACATGCGGTGCCCTGCGAGGCTTTAGTAAGGGCTTTAAAACTTTGAACACGCGCTCGTGCGTGTCTTTTTTTTATCTCCCTCTATTGGCCTTTGCATGCGTCTTTCTAAGAAAGACAGCATGCAATTGGCCCAAGGCGGGTGCATGTCCCACCTTCTCTGTGCCATGGCCTAGGGTCCTCGGGAGCGAGCAGCAGCACCATCTGTTTCCAATTATCGCGACCGGGGTCCCGTTGATTGGAAACAGATGGTGGTCGCGCTGGCCCTGGTGCAATTTTGCTTGTTTATTTTAGGGACGGCGTGGTGGGAAAGATAAAGAATGTCGCTCAAATGATTCGTCATACAGTGGGGGTGCCGGACTGCAGCTGCAGTGCTTTTCTTTATGCCCGTCATGGCCAGTCAGATTTCTTTTACAAACCTTTTCTATCGTGGGGAGGGACGTGGCTGCTTTGTGTGCATTGCTCCTCCTGCTGCAGCGAGGTGGAATGTGTAAAGCAGCAGCAGCTCCGCCACCGTTGAACACGCTGCTCTGTTAGGATTGCAAAGAATGCATGCTCACGGTAACCGCTGCAAAGTATACTTAGGATGCAATGTAACTGCTTTGACTTGGGAAAAGGTAAAGCAAATACTGAAAGGAATTCATCGTGACTGACGGCAAAGGCTTTTCTTGAATTGAGCGTTTATATACCCTGCACTGAGGTGTCCTGTGATGTTATCTAGTGAAGGGACGTGTTAGGTTGTAAGCAGAATCATTTTTAAGCTAATTGGAACTCTGGCATTGGTGCAACGTGGTCCGAATTACAGGAGTAAAGCAGCCCAGCGCCTCTGTGATGATGGCAGGGTCTGGGTATGAGGGACAGGTCCCTGACCCGACGGACACTTTGTGAAATTAACCCCCACTTCTCCTCAAGGCCGGAAGGTCAGTTCACCCCTGTTTGCAGGAATGCTTCTCATGATCCAGGTTTGTCAGTGGCTGCGGCAGGACCGGTACTAGCGCCTTGAGTGGTAGGAGCCCCCGTGCCACCTATCCGCACCGGAGGGGGTGGGTAGGGACTCCCTAGTGACACTGCCCCAGAAGCGGCACACAGGAGCATTGTCTGGGAGGTGCCGGCTGTGTCCCGGCAGTTGCTCACGTGTCGATGTGTGCCCGGGACCACCTGCCTGGTGAGGGAGAGGTCTGCGAGTGCCACAACCAGAGAGGTCTGTCAGGGAAGCACGGCGACTGGAGCGCCTAATGCCGGAAGCAGGGATAAGACATGAGGCGCTAGAAACTCTGTCTTTTTTACATTCCGAAAGGTAACCTGTTGCTTCAAGTATGACACTGTCTCTATTGGTCTGACATAGATAACAAGACCATCTCTCCCTGGGGCGGGATGGATTAACAGTATAGACCGTACAGGTAGGCAAGTTCACACAAAAGACACAGACTAACTCACTCCCCCCCCCCTCCTGCTTCTACTCCCCTTTAAATACCAAGTAACAAAGGTGATCCCAGTTAGGGGTAGATGCCACCAGGGCTTTAAGTGGGATTAAAAAACTGGGGGGGTCTCTCATGTAATTAAGGGCGTGGCTTAAAAGCACCTAAAAATCAGTGCTTAGCATAGTGTGCCGCCAGACTTGTATTTTGCTGTTTCTATCATTGCATCCAGATATATGATACAAGTAACATCATACCTATAACAAGTATGGACTATTGGCTTTGTCAATGGTTGTGAGTTTCATACGATAAATAGGCGGCAACTATGGCTTGTATATTAATATTGAACAAGCTTCCACATAAAGCCCTGGTGACACCAATGTTGCTGCTTCTGAGTTTCAAACAGAGAAGGGAAATCCAGAGAGAAAATTATTCTCTTTAAAGGATTTCCCTTCCCCTTCAACGCTCACCTGGCATGACGTCATGGCATAAATTCTCCACTAGTGAGAAGTGAGCAGTGTGAGCACACGCACATCGATGTGCCTGCTGTCTCAAAACGGGTCTCTATCGGGCTCTGTTTTGTGCCCTGGCACTTTTTTCCGAACTGCAGTGACAGCAGACTGCTGTCACTGCAATCTGGGGAAAAACAGACCGCCTATGCCAGGGCACAAAACAGAGCCCGATAGAGACCCGTTTCGAGGCCTCCTTTAAAAAGCTGCCGGTGCTCAGACCCGGTGAGACCCGGTCCACTTAAAGCCCTGGCTGCCACCCTTGTCTTGTGCTATGGTAGCTTTGGCAGGGCACTCGCTTCCCTTGTTCTCAGCAGCCACGAAGCCAGCAGCAGCCAGAGAAAGCTATCAGGCTGCAGAGACCTGTCAACTGTCTGTAGAGCGCACTCCCCCCTCCCCAGGCTCCGCATTAGCAAACACGAGGCTGCTGAGGGACTGCATGAAGGGTGTGAGGTCAACCACTTGATGTCACTGGAGGGTCAAAGAGTGCCTGATGTCACTATCGGTATGCTCCTCGTTTTGAGATATTGACAATCGTGCTCCCCACAATCTGGAAAGAGACAATAAGGCAAGACCGGTGAGGTGGGACAGCAAATGACAAATCTGCTTTCTTTTTAGGACACTACTAGGATGGGCAAAGAGGAAGTAAAGTATGCCTCTGAGTATCTGAAAATAGAGAACAGACAGGAGACTCAATTGATATGACGTAATACAGGAAACAATCATGCCCCCCCCTGTCATGTCCATGCAGCCTCTAGCCTATAAGTAGGGCCACTGGAATTATGCTATTGCGCGGCCCCGGCGATTTGCGGATAATTATAGATTTGCTGCACATTATCTGCTGCATAATCTACAGATTTAACAAAAAAGAGTTTCTAGCTCAAATGGTTCCAAAGATATGAACAACGCAGCGGCATGCGTTGCCATGCGTCAGAAGGCTTTTTGAAAAGGTTGACTGGTCACCTTTCTGTTGCTTATTGCTATATTTGGGTATTAAACTAGTACTAATGAGGGGCGCCCAATGCCCAGAGAGTGTCAACAAGTGCAAAATAAGTAATACCAAGGCTTTAAGTGGGGCGGTTCTCACCTGTGCTGAGCACGTAAAGTGCCAAGACCTGGAACTCCCTCCCGACCGACCTGCGCCTGACCCAAGACCACCTCCCCTTCAGGAAGAAGCTGAAGACCTGGCTGTTCGAGCAGTAGCGGCACCCCCCCCCCCCCCCAGCGCCTTGAGACCCCACGGGTATGTAGCGCGCTCTATAAATGTCTTTGATTGATTGATTGATTTTAAAGGGGGCCTCGAAACGGGTCACTGTCGGGCTCTGTTTTGTGCCCTGGCACAAGCGGTCCGTTTTTTCCCGGACAGCATGCACATCGATGTGCGAGTGCTCACACTCCTCATTTCTCATGCCAGGTGAGCATTGTAGGGGAAGGGAAATCCTTTAAAGAGAGTCATTTTTCCCTCTGGATTTCCCTTCTCTGTTAGAAACTCAGGAGCAGCAACATTGACGTGCTGTCATCAGGGCTTTACGTGGAAGCTTTTTCAATATTATGTACAAGCCATAGTTGCTGCTTATTTATCTTATGCAACTGACAAAGCCAATAGTCTTGACTTGTAGGTGTAATGTTCCTTGTTGTATCCTATATCTGGATGCACTGACAGAAACAGCAAAATACAAGTCCGGCGGCACGCTATGCTAAGCACAGATTTTTAGCTTACGTGTTTTTATGCCACACCCTTAATTACCTTGGCCACGCCCCTTTGAGAGACCCCCCAGGTTTTTTATCCCACTTAAAGCCCTGAGTAATACTATTAAAAAAAGTGCCGCATAATTTGCCTTTTCTTGCCGCAAAAGTTACTCAATCCTACCGAATAATTTGGCCCTCTCCTGCCGCATAATTCCAGTAGCCCAACCTATAAGATGTCCGTCCTTCCTTCCCTTCTCTGTCTCAGTTCCCTCCTGGTGCAGAATATGTTTGACGCTCCCTCTCGGCTAAGCGGTCTGTCTGTCTCTACATTAGCCGCCCCTCCCCCCCTCACCACCCCGCTTTACACCGTGAATGCTTCCCTCTCTCCTATGTGACGCCTCGGTTCATTTCAGATATTGGCGTCATTGGTTGGAATCGCATCGGTACCGAGAGGTTCTGTTCGATTTCAAGGTTAGTGATGCAGCGCTTTTGCGAGCTTCAATGGTAAATGCATGGCACAGTATGATATTTGCATTATGGAGAGTTTGCGTAATTCTCGTTCCCTTGGTTTGTGTCTTTACAGATCGGGTTGATCAGTTTTCTCAGCATATTAGAAAGGCTACAAGTAAGAACAGATTCAGAGTATAGTGTGGGATAGTGATGTGAAACAACCTGCCCAAGATCATATGAAAGGTTGAGTCGAGCCAAGAATCCAAATAGGGTCTTTTAGGTCATTGAATATGCACAGGCATCCTCAACAGCACTTGTCCATATTGCTAGTCTTTCCCCGAGTCAGTGACTGTTCCACAGTAGTCTTTTTCTTTCAGGCTTATGCACGCTTCCAAAGATAACCTCTCTGGATTTGACAATTGCCAGAAATAAATATCTCTCAAAGATACTGGCACAGGCTTTATCCTTGCATCCCCCATCTCTTTGCAGAGAGTTAACCGGTGCTTGAGTGGCTCACACAGTCTTTGACACAGCCCTGCCCAGGGACAGCTTTTTTAGGAGTTTGGCATTTTTATGGCTGGTATTAGAATGTTTTGGTGTCATTGGTAAATGTATCTTTTACCATGCCATGCCATGTTGTCATGCTGTCCTAAGCATCACCTAAACATCACATCAGTCTGCCCTCGGAATCTGGCATCTGTTGATTCTCCACTAGTGTCCGTCCGCTGATCGTGTTCTAATTAAATTACTGTTTTCCAACCTCCACTCCCCTATTTGTCCCGCTCCCCCATAACAATTTTTTTTATAACAAATAAGCATGAGAACAAGCAGGTAGAAGTTGCCAGCAGTGCAATTACAACAAAACTAGAAGACATTTTTTATGTTAAAATCTTTTTTTAATCCAGTTGTATATAATGTCGTCTTAGTTTGTATAAAGGTAATAAAAATGCTTAACACTTTTTATTATAACTTTTCAACATGAAGCACAGCAGCCACAATGCTCTACAACATGGCCAAAAGTGCTGGCTAAACACATAAGGTCCCAAAGGCGAGACCTATTGGCTATGCCAATGCTTGTTTTGTTTTATGTCAATTAAAAGCCGACGGCAAGGGAACCTTCATTACAGTCCTTCTTTAGTTTCTATGACATAGACAATCAGTATGATAATGAAGACTCTCATACCACAGAAGCTTCATTTGTCACAGAAACAGACCCAAAAAAAATATTGACGCTGAGCGGGCCTTCAACATACACCGCCTTATGTCTATAATGAACTAAAAAAAGAAAAAAGATTTTAAAAAAAATACCTAGCCCTGGTGGCAGAGGAAAGGCCGGTAGGGGAAGGAGAGGGTCTGGCAGGCAGCGGTATAAGGAGCACACAGGCCAGAGGGAGAAGCAGGCGGGAGGAACGAGAGATGTGGGGAGCAAGTGGAAAGAGGAATACACAAGAGAAAGAACGAAATGCGAGAATGATAAACGAGAGGTAGTGGCGGGCAATAGAAACAAAGAGCAAAAAACAAAGGAAATAGGAAGGGGTGGGAGAGAGCCAGCAGAAGCACACAGAGAGGCCTGTGGAAAAGTAATACCACATGCAGTTGAGAGCAGGCACTGTACGGGAGGTGGAATGAAACACTCTACTAGCCAATCACATGAATTGAGATAGAAATACTTCTCTGGCTGAGGCAAGATTTGGCTGAAAAAATCTGACAATGTCTGAAAGAGGCCGGTTAAAAAAAGCCAACAGCTGAAGAGTGTGGACCCACAGCCCGCTCTAAGCCTATTGTGTGAAAAAAAACTGTTTAACAGCCAAGAGTTAACCCAGACCTAGAAAGGACTGCTTTATTGTTCTTCTGTCTGGTGACTGAGTCAGAAGTGTAAGGCTGTGACTCAGGATGTCACACTCCATTCTGGACAGGGGAGCCGGTCAGCATGGCCATCGCTTACCCTGCTTCTTTGATAGTAGAAAAAGAGCTCCATAGCCGGTCTAGACATTCTGGAGTGGGCCTGATCTCTCCTTGGGGGTGTGACTGATTTTTAACAAGACATGAACCAGAGAGAATTCACAGAGAAAAAACATCAGTAGCTGACTAGCCAATCAACAGAGCATTTCCATTCACAGTAGTCCCACAATAGTGGCATACAATGTCACTGATGTTTACATTTCTTGACTCTAGTTGATGTCTCAGTGGTAGTCTGAGAGTGAACTGTCTAAAGTATTTGCTTCCCATTTATCTACAATTGGATAATGAACTTCTGTGATCTGCTACCTCCAGCCAGGAGCCAGGGCCAGTTTGGTCAGGATTAATGCTTTGGGTCATAAATGTCCTTATTCCTTGTTTGTTCAAGTAGCACGTGGAAGTCAAGTTTTATATGTGCACCATGAATTATTGAACATTGTCAAAGAGAGGAAGGGCATGATGACTAGAGAACCATCTAGTCCCAGCATTCTGATTTATTAGGATGTATCGGGATTCTCCCCTTAAATCCAGTCTCCTTGAGTCACAAGATAATTTTTGGACACTCCTCTTTCCATCAGGAAAGTATTATTTATTTATTTTATTTATTTATTTATTTTTGGCGATTTTTAGAGCGCGCAAATGAAGAGGGTGATGTTGTTAGAAAGGAATTTCCTTCCACATGTCTGGACCACTAGGGGAAAAAACACAAAGGATTGCATGTCCTACATCTCCCTGTTTTATGGTACCAATGATCTTTGCAAACATTTGGAGGACTCTGACATGCAGCTGGCCATTATGCACAATCACAATTTAGGATTCCATTGATCCAGTTGAGACAAGCTATATCTTGCCGTGGATAAAGGGATCTTCGATGAAAGACTTTTCCGGGAGATAGAAAATGTCTCAACATTGAAAGATTAATTCATGCGTCTCAGTTCATTAGAGCTTCAAAGTACATATGTGCATGACAATAGGGCCAGAGGATGTACTACTAAGCCCAGGTGAGGCAATTTCAGGCAAAACTGTAACCATTGTTTCTTCTCTGTATATTCAGCAAATGTCTTTATATTGGAAAAGTCACATTATTGGTAAGAGTACTGTCTGCTGAGTCATTTGTTGATAGTATTTTGCGCTGCGCTTGCTTTGACTATTTTTACGGTTTAACTTGTTTTGCACTGTTAGATTGTCCTGCAGGTCTCCTGAATTGCTTGGTTAGCCTTGACTCCTCAGTGAGTAGGGTTTTGACTTCCTCTGTTCTAGGTCAGTCTCAGATTGCTCCACCCTCCACATCCCAGGAGAACTACAGATTTTTATCTTTTGTAGTCCAAGGGGATTTGCCTCCCATCTCCACCAGCCTAAACTATCCCCCTACTTAACCTTTCCTCCCTGGGCTTCCATCCAGATGTCTAGGAAAAGGACAAGAAGGTTAAGGGCATCTTGCTCAGTGTTTTTCATTTCTGGGCCTATTAGGGCAAGGTAGGACCCACAGCCATAACCGCTGGCTCTCACTCTCTTACATCTGGCCATCACCCTCCTCGAAACTCACCCCCCCCCACAATTCTCCATACCTCAACTCCTCCCCCAAACAACTATTAACCCTTACCTGCATCACCCTTATAACAACTCCTTTTCAAGTCGCCGCCAGGTGATTTTAATGCAGGCTGACCCTTGTTCATTTCTATGAACCCTATTCACCTAATTCTGTGGTGCGGTTAAACATTGCTTATTGTGGAGTTAGTTTTCTTCACACCATAAGGCATATTCCTAATGCCTTAAAAATGCCCCTTCATTGTTTGCTCATTCAATCCTTGTGGACCCCATTCAGCATATCCGCTTCTGTAAACTATGCCTCTCAGTGAGTTGCACCGATTTAGCTCCTGGGTGGAAGCCATATAGCATAAGCCTTATGTCAGTTGTGCCTCTCTGTGGGGTGCTCCTCTTTCGCTCCTGGATTGACCCCTTTTAACATCCCATCTCTGTGGGCTATTTCTCTATTGGTCATGGGTGGATCCAATAGACTACTTTCCCTCCCTTAAGCAGTGCCTCCCTATGGTCTGCTCCTTTATCCCATGCCTTAATGCATTATTCCATATTCAAGCGGGTCCTAAAAGCTGAGCTCCCACTGCCCAGGTATTCACAAGCTCCTTCGGATATTCATCAATCTAACACTACAGGGATTCGTGGAAGGGGGGATTTGGTCATCCAGATTCAGCCCCTTCGGACATTCATGAATCGAACAATACAAGGATCCTTGGAAGGTGGGATTCGGCAATCAACAACAGGTTGAAAATACAAGCACACTTTTCGCTTGACCCACACCCAACAATTCAAGTGGGCTTGGTTGCTGAGCTTCTGCTACCCAGGGTTAACGCCATGCCTCCAAAAAAGTATTCAAAATGGGTACCAAGCTCACATAAACCAGTACTGTGTGTTCCTTGAAGCAGCGCTCCTTCTACAGAGAATAAGTGGATTAATAAACTGTAACATACAAAATATTGTCAGCATCTAGACAAGAATATGTTAAAATATATCAATTTTCTTACTTAATATGCCACTTCAATAAGAAATGTTTCCTTCTACATTGACTGTCACTAGAGCCCCATTCATATACTGCCAACCCCATCTTCTCTCCCTTCCCACACATGACTACCAACTTTCCTTCACCAATTTCTCTCCACTCCATGTATACATTCACTTTTTCCATCTCAGCCCCCCCGTACTCATCGCTCCTTCCCCAACATCCATCCCTTTGACACTTCTCACTATAATGCTCCCACCATCCCACTTTCTTACTCCTTCCACCCCACCCTCAAAGTTACTACACACTTAATATTACACAGACCGTCACTCGTTCTTCTTTCTCTTCAACCTCCTAACCTACCCCCTACTAACCATCTGCCCCTAACTCAACTCATCTGCTATTCTACAGCCTCTTAAATGCAAAATCAATTAACAAAAACAATCTGAAAACTATGAAATGGTATCAAACTCCAACCCAGATCTGTTCTTCATTACTGAAACCTGGCTAAGTGATAATGTGCCATGAACCATACATGAAGACGTACTCCCAGGTTACAAAATCTTAATTGGAAATTGCCCCAGGAAGATTACCAAAAGAGGACTAGCCTAGTTATTTTCAGATTGAACCGAGAAAATAATTGAAATTACATTGAAGCTAGACCAGTTAGTTTTAGACTGAAAAGGTGAAAGGTGAATGTGGTTATAACAAAGCCAAAGTATCAGCTGGAAACCCCAGTATATGGATGCATACACTGAAGCAACCCTGGCATTCAATGTCATGAGACTTTACCTGGGATTACCTGTTATGCATAGGTAATACTATGGGCCCTGAATGGACCTCAATCTCATTGCTAACTTGCAATATGTGGAAAATATTGTACTCCTCAGTAAGACCCCTATTGGCTTACAAAGATTAATATCTACATTATCAGTAAACATGAGGAAGAGCAGGATGGATAAATATATATTTTTTTCTAAATGGGCGTCAACTTATTAAAAAACTCTCCTTTAGGTCCGATTGCTCCCCCTTCTTTTCCCCACAGTTTACCCCAATTGTTGAAAGTTCGCGTTGGCGGACATAACTCCGCCGTCAGTTTGCTGGGAACACATTTAGACAAGAATAGGCATGTTAACTTCGGGAAGTCTACACATCAGCGAAAAATTCAAAAACGCCCATCGGTGACAAATACTACCCGAACATGAGACAGTGTCGCTGACAAGCTCAAAACAACGAGAAGACTATTCCCTAACAGTCTTTCACCATGGACTAAATAGTGATAATATTGTGAAATAGTAAAATATATGTTGATGATCGCAAGTACTTCATGCCCATTTGTAAGTGTGTTTTAATACTTTGAAATGATGTACGAAGTCATGAAGCAATAAGAAATGTAAAAACCCAATAAACAAATTCAAACAAAAAAAAACGTAATAAAAAACTCTCCTTGGTTCTCAGAGGAGTAATTGATAACAACGTACACTTCTTAGGAGTCATTTTCGACAACCGAAACAATTTCACATTTTCAGTCGCATAGACCAAAAGCAAAATCCCTACAATTCGCATTCTCAAATATCTGCATACCAATCTATGTGGTGCCTCACTTGTTCACAGTCTTAAAATAATCGATTCAAAGCTAATGCTGACATCTTCAGGTCTGAAATAAAGCATGGATGGGGCTGAAATCACTTGGAAACCATTCAAGTCAACATTTATAGGCGCCTATTTAGACTGCACCCGAATACTTCACAGGAACAGATTTGCCTAGAATTTGGTCTCATGAGACAACATTACCTTGGCAAGGAGCATTCATTAAAATTTGCACAAAAATTTGAGAAGCTGTCAAAAACTCAATAGGTTCTCGAATATAGGCAAAAATGACTAGAATTAAAAAGCATTACCCGTGGCATGATTACCTCCACTCTGCACTGTCATCCAAAGCCCTCTGGAAATCAGCATCTACACGGGCATCCTTTAAAAAAAGCTGTAAATAGATCTGTGAGAATTTTCTTGTGTTTACAAGACAAAGATCAGCTCGCCAGAAAGGAAAGTGCTTGAATGAAAATAAAGCCCTATTCACACCCAACTTTTAAGCAATATTTGGGTACCTCCTATTTGCCTCACATCAAGAAAAAGTTTCTGATTTACAGACTGGGGAGTACCCTGAGAAAATACATAACCCCACACTAGAAACTGTGTTGGCCGCCTGCAAACGGTCAACTCTGCGGATACAAACAAAAACTATACTGCCTATTCAATGTATATGCCCTATTCTGATAGCTGCACGTAGAAACTTCCTGCGGATACACTCTCATGCCTTACAAACAGGAACTTACAGACAGGGTCTCATTCAGTGTTTGAGTGGATCACATAACTTATAACTTTGTGAAGTCTAGGGCCATGATCATACGTTTTATGACACCGCACTGAATGTATCCAGCCTGCTGGGTCACAGATTGCACTTTGAACTAGCACGTTTTCTTTTAAAGTGGATTAATGAATGTTATTCAGCATCATTTTTCCTTTTGTTAAAAAAGTCCATTGCTTTTAATCATGATATTAATCTATTTTGATAATGTATAATTATATTGACTTTTTTAGATTTTTGCAACAATTTTTATTAATCATGAAAATAAAGATCTCTGCAGAAGAATCCCTGCGGAGACACCGATTGCCACAGTTAAGTCCCCATTCTCAAAGTCGAACGTGTCATAGTGCAGCTGCGCTTCACCTGGAAATTTGCACATCCATGGATTTCTAGGTACGGTATTACTGCATTAAGGTAAGCGTGATAGGGTCAAAAAATGAGGGGGGGGGGTGAGAGAGATTTCGACAGGCAACGAGGGAAAATGAAATAAATAATACATTTTCCCTAGTTGTTGTCTGTCTAACTCCCCCCCCCCCCCCCTTCCCCACTGCTCTTACCTGCACGGGTCGCGGCTGGTCCTGCCTTAGGATTAGTAAGGAAGCAGTAGTTTTTGTACATGTAAATGATGGTAAAATCAACTACAACCCTAAATGAGGGGTGTTGAGATCTAGGAACAGAGGCGGTGTTAGCACTGCCTAGTTCACTCACAAAAGTCTCTCCTGCACAGATGAAGTTATTTACCTTCAATAATCCTCTTTCTGGTGGGTACTCGATCTGATCGCAGACTCATCATCTAAGTATATTCCCCAAAAACCAGACTGGGACCGGCAACTGTTGTGGCAGTGCTCCAGCATGCTGATAGGTGGAGTTGTGTAGCTCTGAGCTGAATCCATACTGAGTCTGAAGTGACGGAGAACACCCACATTATAACGCCACCCCTGTGAGCTGACATCCATTTCTTATCTCTTTTCCCTTCTGCACCAGCAAATGCAGACCGTGTACAATTGTTGGTAACAGTGTGTTGATTACTAACTTGGGACCTTTTTAGATGTTAAAAAAAAGAGGCCACTCCCCGGAATAAGGAGTTGAAAGGACAGTGATGAATCTGTGGATAGACAGCGAATTCACTAGAAACAGTTTTATTGAGGGTAAGTAACTTGTTCTTCTAAAGGATCCATTTAACAGCAGATTCCTCACCTTAGAGTAGATACCAAAGCAGCGCCTCCCAAATGTGGAGCTGTCTGTAGAGTGGACTCAGACCAAAAAGTCTTGCACAACCAAGTGGGCAAAACATTCTTCCAGCTGGATCTTGTTGTTATGGCAATTCTCCAGGAACGTATGCAGTGATGCCCACATCGCTGCTTAGCAGATATCAAGAGCAGGTACCCCTTGCACCAACGCAATGGTGGTGGCCTGAGCCTGCGGGAAGGGGCTCTCAGACCTTCCCGGAGTTGCTTCTTGGACAATGGTTAACAGATCTTGATGCAGAGGACTATCCACATTGGCAAGGTCTTTTTCTGTACAGCCTTCCCTTTCTTTGCCATAGAAAACCCCACAAAAAGCAGATCCTCCACTCGATGATCCTTGGTATGAGCAATGTAAAAACGTAAAGCTCTTTTGTGGATGGAACCTACTGTGCTTTTTTGCGGTGTTAGGGGAGCAAAGAACGCTGTCAGAGTGATGGATTGCCCAACGTTGAAGGGAATTACAATTTTCGGTAAGAAAGTCACCTGAATTTGCAGCATCAATTTGTCAGGAAAGGAGGTGATGTAGTGCAAATGTCTGCAGTTCACTTGTGATGAGAAGGCATATTCACAATGAGGAAGACAGTTTTTAGAGTCGGGGGAAGCACCAAGCAATTATACATAGGCTTTAAGGGCAAACACAAGAGGAATGTCAAGACCAAGTTAAGGTCTCATTGGGGCATCACAAACAATTCGGGAGGAAACATGTATTAAACAATAACACAACCTCTTCACAACAGGTTATTTAAACAGGAGCAGTCAAACACATAAACTGTATGGCCTTGCTAGGCTAAAAACAATACAAACAAAAATACATTTGACAACTTCTTTTGTAATCTAATTGGTCAGTGTCCCTGGCACCACACCAGGTTCCAAACTTGTGGCAGCATAGATGGGTTTCGTGGAGGGGCTTTTGGTAGTGAGGAGGGTATCCATTACTTGAGATGGCAAACCAAATGCAGTCAATCACCACCCCTCAATCTCCATGAATATAAGTGTGAGTTGAAGAGGTTCGGGTGGAAAACTCTGCAGTGTTGTTGAGACAGGATGTACTCCTGTAGTGGTACAAAAAATTGGTTTCCCCAGCTAATATCAGCATGTATTACATAAACACCAGATATCAACACTTCTTGTCTCTCGTATTTGTTAGGTTTATTCTCATATGTTCTTGTTTGGTTCTTTGTATTAGCCTCTTTCTAGCCAACACGTGTTTTGTCGCCCATGGCAAGTGTCCGCAACGACACATAAATAAATAAGTTCACGACAACTTTCAAGTGTACGTCTGTAGAGCGCCACAGAACCTTCTGCAAACCTCACCCACGCTAGTGTAACTCCTTTAGTGGTAGCCTGATCGGAGTGCAGATCCTCTTGTTCAGGAGAGCTGGGTACTACACTCTCCAAGCACCATCCAGAGCAATGAGGATTACTTGGGCCTAGTCTTACATGATATTCTTCAGAACTTAGGACAGGAGAGATTTTGGCAGCAAGGTATTCAGGAGTCCCATGTTCCACTCAAGCTAAAATGCATCTCCTAACGCGTGATCTTGTGGAAACTCCAATGCACAAAACTGTTGACAGTGTGCGTTCACGACGGTGGGGAAAAGAGCTAGCTAGGGCTTTTCCCACTGGTTGAATACACCGTGAACCATCTTGGGATGTAGACGCCACTCCTGCTCTGCCACAGGATATCTGCTCAATTTGTCCACTTTGGTATTCGGGGACCCTCCAGGTGGTTGGCGACCAAGAAGATGCTCTTGCCACCTCCAGAGGCACAGAGCCCAAGACGCTACTTCACCTTTCTTGTTGAAGTGCCGAATAGAAGTAGTGTTGTCACGGATAACCTGCAACACATTTTCTATTATGTCCTCTAATATTCTTCCACTTGTATCTTTCTTATATCTCACGTCTCTCTTTTTTCTCTTTCTTCCCCACACATTTAGGGAGCTAATCCTGTGCTGGGAAATTTCCTTAATTAGTTAAGATGCCAGACATTAGTAAGTGACCCAACAACAAATCAGACAGAAAAAAACACAAACCTACCGTAGCCTCTTTCTAGCATAGCCACTTTTTACCCCAAAACATTCTTTAGTGACTCCCCATCCCTTCACTCTTCCTCCAGGATTGCCCCCTCCACTCCTGTATACGAGAACTGACCTGGTCAAGCCACGTTCCCCTGCAAACGTGGCTGAACCTGGGTGCCTCTCGGGTCCTGCTACTGCTTGGGATGCACTGCAGCTGTAATTGTTACCTCCCTCTGGACTACAATGTCGCTTGGTCTTCCTCTGGTGCAGTGGTACTTTCCAGAGTCTGTCACCAGCATACATGCCAACATTTTAGGACAGGGAGGTGGGAGATTTCAAATAAAAAAATCGGGAGAAAGAAAATTCCCCATTGACTTCTATTGTAGAAAATGCAATTTCAGGCTGGAGACAGCTGAAATAAAGCCATTTTTGGCTTGAAAAATCGGTAGTCTCCCACCTGAATCGGGTCTATTGGCATGTAAGGTCACCAGTTCGTAGGTGACTACTCTCAGTTCAATGTTCCTCCCGGTGTCTCCCAGTTTGTCTCCTCCAGACTCCTCCTTTCCTTTGTTTAGTCCTTCTTCTATATCTCCTCCTCTGCCTCACTTACGTCTTTCCACATCCTGTTCTTTCTCCTGTAGGAAAGATGTGAGTCCTTTGTCTGTTTACTTCTTTTCTCTCTGTTTTCCTATTTGTCCTTTCTCTCTCTAATAACTTGCTCCTATTTGTTTTATCAGCCGGAGTTATAAAGAACCAGACCTGGCTTAGCGATGGCTAGTAAGTACGGGTCCTCTTCCTTTTCCTGTTCCCCCCTCTCTCCTCACACACCCCCTCCATTAGTTTTTTCCGATAGGGAAAAATAGGGAACCTGGACAAAAAAAACAGCATTAACATGATCATTCCCCTTTCTCTGTCTAACCTCATAGGAGTAAGTTTTGTACACAGAGGAACCAATGAAGAACTCTGTGGTTAAATCCCTTGTTCCTGAGCATCCAAGTGAGTGGGACATGGTCAGAACAAGCATTAAAAATGCAATAGGTCTCGCCTTTTATTAAATTTAAGCCATTTGCTTTGCTATACAATACCATTAGCAAAGCAAATGGCTTTAACTTAATCAAAGGTGAGACCTATTGCATTTTCAATGCTTGATTTCTTTAGCGGCAAAGATAAATTAAAAATATCCTTGAACACCTCCCTCTTACATGTATTACAAGTTACAACAATATATCAGGCGACTAACACAGTGAGCAGGGCCATTACTGGTAATCAATTTAGGAGGTTTCCGCTTATCGACCTCACAAGGATGAATGTCTGAGCTAGCCATGCCTAATCATAACTCGTGATCTACGACTCACATAGAAATATGAAGCAGTGAATTCTCACCCCACTGAGCCATGTTACTGCCTATTTTGGAACATTTGCAGGTACAATAATTATAGATTATAACATTAAATATGTGTTTTTGGCTAAATAGCTGACCCTGTAACCCGAAAATTAGAATTCCAATGTTGACTTTTCTGTCGCGAACCAAAATGATGCCTCAGTTTCCTTATTTGTCAATATTGAAGGTGCTTAGAAACGGTTTGAATAATGTTAGGTGCTATATATACACTAAAAAAGGCATAATTACTTTTATCTGCCAATACCTAGGAATAGCTGAGTTTACGGTAGGCGCTATAAAAGTCTCTTCACTCATGTAAATCTTTTTGCATTTTAAAGTGACATGCCACTCTCACTCTCTCACACACACACAAACACACACACTACTTACTGTTTTCAGTGATGAAGTTTACAGTTATGAAGATGAAGATTAGGCAGAAACATCTGTAAATCCACTAATTCCTGCATCGCACAATGCGGGCTGGGGGGTGGCTTCGTTTAGCAGTGTAATTCATAATCACATTACGAAACAATCTTAAGGACAAACCGAGTAAACACAGTAAAAAAACTGTCCACTAGAATTTGCACTAAAAGGAAGCATTCTCTATGACCGTCAGCCGTACAGCACAGAGCCCCCATGCCTTGCAGCTATTCATCAAGAGATTTCAGTCTAGGAGCAAGGAGCAGGCAGGGTCGCTCCTATAATCTTCAACAGTTATTTGAAAAATCTCAGAGTCGTGCCATAAGCTACTTAAGCAGTGGCACTTTCCATATGAGATTGTGACAGCCTAAGAGTGGCATCTCTCAATGATGCTCAACCATCACAGACGTGTTCTGCCCTGTTTGGAGCTCTTTGCTTTGATGTAGTTAACATGCTTGCAGGATAGTAAAGAGACTCAATGAACATCATTAATACAGCAAGGAAAAAACACAATGGACAACAACTGTAAGTATACTACGTAGATTAGACTGTCTTTTGAAAATCTGAAGCAGTTTCTGGAGGAATTTCACCGCCACGCGCTTTGCTCTGAAGGGAGACGACGGGCTTCTGCCATGAATCAACGACATGATTTACTATATTTATTAAAAGTGTGTGTCGCGTGTAACGCGATTTCAACATTCAGTATCAATTTTTTGCATTTAGACTAATTAGTATGCACATGTGATCGCTTGCCCTAATTATATGTTGACACCAGTTAGATCGAATCAAAGGTCGCCTGCCTACAGAGATCTTCGTAGTGAATATGCACACAGAAAACAGTGCGAGTGATCAAGTTGTTTCCCATCCGGACCGGTTTCTTGCTAAAAACAAGACAAGCCCGGCGCGGGGGAGCGCATTCCAGGCGGGGGAGCGGACCCTTTGAAGTAGGATGCCAAACGGATTGCATGGCGGCACGATACACGTGATTGTGCGCGTGCTCGCCATGCAATCCGCTTTTGGGAGCACTTTTGGGAGCCCCTTTACTAGAGTCTCGCTGAGCGATCGCTTACGCGATAGCCAGCGAGACCTAATAAGGAAAAAGTGGCGGCCTTCCAAATAATATCAGAGCTTGTCAATGGCCCATTTGATTGTGAGGCACTCTTTCTCTTTTGCTGAGTAATGGAACTCACAGGGGAACAGTTTTGTACTTATGAACAAGATAAGGTTTTCTTCCTGGTGGCCATTCAACTGTGAGATAACAGCACCCAATCCAATGGTAGAAGCATCAGTCTGCAGAGTAAAGGGTTTCCTAAAATCAGGAGACCGGAGAGCAGAATGTGATGAAATGACACGTTTGAACTCAGAAAAATCCTGCAAGGCTGGCTCTGGATTTTACATATATCAAAGATAACTCTTCGATAATAACCTAAAAGACCCAATAAACTTCTCATTTTGCTTTTATTTTTGGAAAAAGGGACTTCGGTTTTAGCTTTAACCTTTTCCTCTTGGGGTTCAATTACACCATTTACCAAGAGATATATTAAAAATGTAGCCTTACTATAAGCCAACTTTGATTTCTTTGCATTGATATGAGGTCCAGCTTCTTGGGGGGCATTTAAGATGGCTGTCAAGTGACTAAATAGTCATGCCAATGAGAACTGAAGATAATAAGATAGTCCAGATAAGCTGCAGCATACTGTTGGTGATCTTCCAGAATTTGAGCCACGAGTCTCTGGATGGTAGTTGGGCCCCATGTAACCCAAAAGGTAATACTGTGAATTGGTAAAGATCATGAGAAGTGACAGAGGCATTTCTTTCTTTAACTTCTACTTTTATGTGGATCAGCCGATATCTTTTTAATAGGTCTATAGTCGAAATATATTTGGACTCCCTCAATTGCTAAATCATTTTGTCTATTCGTGGGAGTGGGTAATTGTCAAATTTGGAGACTCTGTTGATAGCTCTGAAATTGATACAGAAACAAATATTACCATCTTGTTTAGGAACTAGAATGTCACGTGGTTAGGATAGGCCCAGTTAGAAACACCATCATTTTACATGCTCATGTTTCTTAAGTTGCCTTCTTTCTTAAACAGAGACTTTTGACATACATTTGCTTGCAAGTCTGTGCAGGATTATATTCTCTGAAACTGAATTGTTTGCATTTCCACTTTGTAGGCACACTATCACGACACCTTGAACATTCAGTACAATGGATAAAGTTCACTTAAGCAAATGTTGTTTGTATATTATTGTCCAGAAGGCGACAAAGCTATCACAATAGGATAAATAATAGCGACCTAACTGGGGCTTCTGCATTGCAGTATGGGTGTTGTTATTATATAGACAGCATTGCTTCCTTGTTTAAGGGACAGGAGCATTTCCCAGACACTGCAAGGTTGCTGCATGATGGAAATCCATTCCAGCTGATTCTTGTTTACCCTGCGACGAGGGATGTCCAGCTTATGACAAAGATGGACACCCTGATGACACTTACCTACAGGTAATGGGGAGTTATACTACTTTGCAGGGATTTGGCAGATCACCCATCCTAGGGAAACTAGGTTAGGAAGTGCTAGGTAAGAGTATACTATAATACAGTAATTATATGTCCACATATATTCACTGCTATAGCGCAGTGGAGGAATCGTTCATCTTTTTCATTGTTCTCGTAATGCTAATTTTAATGCTATTCTCTTTTATTCTACTGATTATCTGAGTATTTTATACAAAAATCACAATGTTTCAATAAAAATTGAAATGCCCTGCTGAGTATTTCTTGTGTATTTCTTTGGGTATGCATGAGTAACCAAACATAAGGGTTCTAGATCTGTTACCACGATTTCCTTGGGGGTTCAGGGTTGTCATGTCCTGAGGTTCCACAAACATTTGTTACCCTGAAAGGTTAGGAATGCAGATGGTGCACTGTGAGCTTGCAGGGATACAGGCCAACATATCCTGAGGGTGTTCATGGAATCAGTTGGGCACAATCCTGACATTTATGTTGTCCGACAAATGCACAGTTTTACCAGAGAGGTACAAGCCATATGACATGGCGCCGCCAATATTCTAGGATGGTCTCTTAATTAATGGAAGTCCTGAATAGTTTTCTTTTGTGTACCAAAAGACCCCTACTCACCTACTAACAGGAGACGTCCTTGGTCTTAGGGAACATATCATCCTCAGCTGAGTACACAAACCCTACGTATTGGCTGCAGGTTGTCCAAGCTTGAACCGTTCAAAGGAACTCCCCGTAGTGGTACCCATATTCTTATGGCTGACCCAGCAGCACTAAACATACCTGAAAAATGTAGCCAAGCAGTTACTCAGAAGCTTCTCCAACTTGATGTTACACTTTTACAGGTGGGAAGGTTATCTTCGTGGTTGAGACTCACAAAGCATTTAGGACAGAGGTATTCTATTCATGGGTTACATTCCCAGGAGCAAATAACAATTTAAGGCTGTTTCACACTTACACTGCAAGTGAAATTCCAAATACCTATACAGCTTACGAAACTCTAGAAATACCACTAACTTACAAAGAACATCAACATTGGTTTGCAGGAGCCATACCACACATTACAGAAGAAGTTAAACTAGATCCCCTTAGTGATGAGGGAGCAACAGGGTTAGTCTTAGCTGGCTACAAACCACATCCAAACATAGCTAATTTGACAGCACCACAGTTACGTAGATTATATAACAGTCTAGTCAGAATATATCGAAGTCTGACACTGTACGTCATGTGAACAATAACAGCAAATCCTGCGAGGGCTGCTCAAGCTGTAGAACTTAAACAGCCCCAGAATTAGTACTTGGCAGGTCCTGCCCTAGATTTGGGGATGAAACTGATGGGCAACTTTGCGCAGTATCCACCATTATGTTAAGTAACATTAAAGGGGAAGCAGCAGTGTTGGTGGATCGCCAACGACTCACTAACTTGACTCCGAGAGAGAAGGAGCATGAGTTCTTAAAATTATTGAGGAAACCTATGCATCCATCGGTAGAGGTAATTTAAGAAACAGACTTAGTAAACCACCATTTAAGAGTAATTCTGAGGAGGATAACTCAAAGCAAGCACCTGAATCTTCTAAGAAGTGGGATAATAAGAAACATAATGAAAAGACTAAGTCACGGGGTGCATCTCCTCAACAGGAGGCCACAGAAAAGCGCTATAATCTTCCTAACCGTGATAATATTAAAATGTCTGCCAAGTATCAGGATACTGATACACGTTCATCTCGTTCCTCTCAGAATTCATCTGAAAAAAGCTCAGAGAGAGGTGGACGGTCAGAGCATAGATAAACAAGTTACTTACCTTTGGTAAAGCATTATCTGCTAGAGCCTCTATCTAGCTGCAGATTCCTTACCTTTCCCAGGTGTCAGGCTGGATTTTGAAACTTTTGATCGAGCAATACCCCTTGCGTGTGCCGTCGGGTGGCTCCATTCGGTTCCACTTAACATCTGCGTTGTTTGCGCCGGTTATGATGTCGCGGTCACCAAGGTGCTCGGACATCAGTACTTTTCTGTTTTCCCAGGCCAGAAGCGCAGAGCCATAAAATGATTGATGTAAACATGTGCAAAACTAGGGGCCTGAAAAGGGGAGAAACCCTAGCCCTAACAAAATCAGTCCGCAAAGCAGGGAGGCATGGGTGGGCCTGTAAGGAATCTGCAGCTAGACAAGAGTCTCTACCAGATAATGCGTTACCGAAGGTAAGTAACTTGTTCATCTGATAGAGACTTCTAGCTGCAGTTGCCTTACCTTCGAATTAGATACCCAAGCCATACCCTCCTGGCGGTGGGTTGCGGACCAATACCTCACACTAGGAAGTCCGGCAGGACCGAACAAGCAAAAATGCCCGTCCCTGCGGACCTGACTGTCCAAGCAGTAGTGCTTGGCAAACATGTGCAAAGATGCCTACATTATTGCCTGACAAATGTCCAGGAACACCACGAACCAAGGCCATACTCACAGCCTTTTCCCTGGTGGAATGGGCCCTTAGTCCCTCAGGGGGCTGCTTCTTAGCCAGGGCATAGCATATCTTAATGCAGAAAATGACCCAGCGAGAAATGGTCCGTTTCTGGACTGCAGCCCCTTCTTAGCTCCCACGTACCCCACAAAGAGTTGGTTGTCCACCCGGAACTCTTTTGTGCGGACAAGGTAGAACGACAACGCTATTTTGGAGTCCAGACAATAGAGACGCTCCTCTTCCTTAGAGGGATGCGGGGGAGCAAAGAAGGTGGTCAGCGTCATAGATTGACCCAGATGGAATGGGGTTACCACCTTCTGCAAGAATGAAGCATGAGGGCGAAGCACCACTTTATCTGAAAAAGACATCATGTAGTGAGGCATACAAGATAGTGCCTGCAACTCACTCACCCACCGGGCAGATGTTATCGCCACTAGAAAGGCTGTCTTGATGGTAAGCAGCCGCAGGGGGCAGCTGTGTAAAGGCTCGAAGGGAGCACACATAAGAAAAGTGAGGACCAAATTAAGGTCCCACTGAGGCATAACAAAGGGTGTGGGCGGAAATAAGTGAGGCAGCCCCTTCAAAAATCCAATTACAATTGGAGACCTGAAGAGAGAGGGTTGATCTGGCAGCTGCAAAAAAAGCGGATAGAGCAGAAAGATAACCCTTGAGAGTACCCTACGCAGAGCCCTGCTGGGCAAGGGTTAGACTGAATAGGAAATAGTGGAAAGATAAGCAGAACGAGGGTCAATAGACCTTTCTGTACAGTATAATACAAACATCTGCCAACAGCAGGCGTATATCGTCTTAGTGGAGGGCAGCCTTGCCGCCAAAATAACGTTGCATACTTCGGGAGGAAGATCAAAAGACATCAACTGCCACCGCTCAATCTCCATGCATGGAGGTGAAGAGTTAACAGAATCGGGTGGAGGACTCTCCCCTGCTGCTGCGGCAGAAGACCCTCCCAAAGGGGCAGCCTGATCGGAGGATCAATACTCATTTTCAGAAGCTCTGGATACCAGACGCTCCTCGCCCAGTCTGGAACCACAAGAATGACTTGGGCCCGGTCATTCATGATCTTCTTCAGAACCCTGGGCAGGAGTGGTATGGGCGGAAAGGGGTACAGCAGGCCTGAGCTCCAATTGCGACTAAATGCTTCGCCGAGCCATAGCCGCCTTGGAAACTCCAGCGTGCAGTATTGCTGACACTGCGCGATCTCTCCGGAGGCAAACAGATCTAACCAAGGTTCTCCCCACTGCTGAAAGAGACCTTGCGCCACCTCTGACTGGAGACGCCATTCGTGATCCGCTAGGCATCGACTGCTGAGTTTGTCCGCCCTGGCGTTCAGAGAACCTGCCAGGTGTTGAACCACCAGGGTTATGCCCTGCTACTCCAGCCATGTCCAGAGACGCCTGGTCTCCTGACAAAGGGTCCATTACCCCACCCCTCCCTGCTTGTTGCAGTACCACATGGCAGTGGTGTTGTCTGTGAACACCTGCACTAACTTCCCTTTGACAGAGGAAGAAATGCCTTCAATGCCAATAGAATCGCTTGATGAGGTGCCCCGACTCCGCTGGAGACAAGTGTCCCCTGATTTCCACCTCTCCCAGATGGCCACCCCATCCAAGACCTGACACATCTGTATTGGGGAAGGGAGATGGGTCTGCCATTGACCCAATCACGGTTCCTCACCACCACTGTAGATCTCTCGCAGTTCCTTCCTTCCGAGATCTGGACCACATCCGTGAGATTTCCTCAATGATGTGCCCACTAGAAATTCAGGTTCTACTGTGGAGCCCGCTTAGGCAACCTGGCATGCTTTGGCAACAGGATGCAGGTGGCCATGAGGTCCAACAGCCTCAGACTCAGTCTCACCGAAATCCAGGATAGAGGCTGAAACAACGGAATCAAAACTGCATATCCTGGTCTCGCTGCTCGGGAGGATAGGCCTCAAACTGCACTGTGTCCAGCACAGCTCCGATGAAAGGGAGCGTCTGAGAAAGAGTGGAGGTGTGACTTCGGCACATTTATAGAGAGCCCCAGCGATTGCAGGAAATTCACTGTAGACTGAAGGTGAGAGACGACAGCCTGGGGCGAGGACGTCTTCAACTGGCAGTCATCAAGGTAGGGGAAGACTGACACCCCTAACCTGCACAGATGAGCTGCGACCACCGCCATTACCTTGGTGAACATCCGAGGGGCACTGGAAAGGCCGAAGGGGAGCACGGTGAACTAAAAGTGCTTGTGGCCTACCTTGAGTCGCATGTGAAGCTTGTGACCCAGAAGGATGGGGATGTGAAAATACTCATCCTACAGGCCCAACGCTACCATCCAGCCTTCTTGGTCAAGGGAAGACAAGACCTGAGCTAAAGTAAGCATCTTGAACTTCTCCTTCTTGAGGAAGAGATTGACAGTCCGAAGTTCTAAAATAGGCCGCAACCCTTTGTTCTTTTTCGGAATCACAAAGTAGCATAACAGCCACTGCATACTTCTATTTCTCTATAGCTCCCTTGGCCAGGAGAGCTGTAATTTCCTCTTGGAGCAATTTTAAATGGTCCTCCGACAGCCATTCTTGATTTGGCAGAATGGGAAGAGGAAAAGAAAGGAAAGGCAGAGAATAGCCCTCCTGAATGATCAGCAAGACCCACTTGTCTGATGTTATGTACCTCCAGTGGGGGAGATGATGATGGATTCTTCCACCAACTGGAGTGGTGTGGTCTTGCAGAGCAGACTAGGAGTGCTTGGAGGCTGTGGCTGCCGAGGGCAGGGTGGCCGACGACTTCTGGCTTCCATTTCGTGGTCGGAATGAACCACGTCCATGTGCCCGCACAACTTGGGAAGTCTGCGCAGGATGGTGGCTGGGATAAGGCTGGCGCAGCTGGAGACCCCTTCTGTTGCTATGAAAGGGGCAAAAGATAGACTGGCCATGATGTTTAGAAGAGAGGCCCATGGATCTGGCCGTAGTTCGAGAGTCCTTGACCCAAACTAGGGCCAAGTCTGCCTTTTCCCCAAAAAGACGGGATCCATCAAACGCCATGTCCATCAAGTTTGCCTGGACATCGCCGGAAAAGTCAGTTGTTCTGAGCTAGGCATGGCACCGCAAAGCCACTGTCGATGAAATCGCTCTGCCCCCCAAATCAGTTGTGTCAAGGCCACACCTTATGGTGAATTTTGCTTCATCTCTCCCGTCCTTAACTGCCTGAGAGAGAACAGTGCGGGCCTCCTCCGGGACTTGTGGCAGCACTTGCGCAACTGTCTCCCAAAGGGAGTTGGAGAAACAGCCCAATAAGCATGCGGTAATAACCGACCGCAATGCCAGGCTGGAGAAAGAAAACATCTTCTTCCCAAGTGAATCCAGCCACTTGGATTCCCTATCCGGAGGGGCGGCAGTGAAAGCGCCCTGGGATGTAGAAGCCTGCCCTACCGAGCTTTCAGGGGTGGGGTGTTGGCTGAGGAACTTTGGGTCGCCCGGAGCTGGGCGATGGTGGCAATCAATTGTCCTATTCTTTGGAACCCCTGTGCTAGGCTTGGATCACGTGCCTAGAAAGACATCAGTAAGTGCCTCATTGAAGGGCAAAAGGGGTTTAGAGGTGGAAGCCCCAGGCTGAACTACTTCGGTCAGATTAGTCCTGACCTGCACAGAGGGCAACTTTAGTCTGAAGACCTTGGCTGCTCTCTTGACCACCATGGCATAAGATGCCCCTCCTCCGTAGCCACAGTTGGCGGAGAGAGCATGCCAGTATCTTGGGAAGTGTCCAATCCACTGGCCTCCCCACGTTCCCCATACCAGTCCACCTGCTCTGCAGAAACATCCTGATGTTCCAAAGGGTCCATAGACCCCTCCCAATCCTCTCCCGAGCCTAAAACATCATCAAAATGTTCAGGCGACAACATAGAGCCCCTGGGTTCAATCGAAGTCGGAATCGGCGCCGAGCGATGCCGTTCCAACTCAATGTTGTCGGGGAAAAGGATGGGGCTGGCACCACTGGAGGGCGCCAGCGGCACCGACTTCAGCTCCGATGCCAGAACAGGTCGCAATGGCACGACTGGCATTGTCCCAGATCAGGGATCAAATCCCTGAGGCCCCGCCGTGGCCGGAGCTGACAGCGTCGAATCCAATGGGGACTCTTCCAACCCTGTGGGCCCAAGGGCTCACCAGCGGGGTAGGCCTCCTCAAATACACAGCGCACAGCCCCGTAAAAATCTTTAATTTCAGCGGGGGTCGCTCCGGCTCCCAGAAAGGAAGGCAGGGGCTCGTAGTCGACCCTGGCTCCTTCTCCCCAGAACCATGCCTAGAGCATAAGTGCTCCTTACCTCGTTCTTCGACGGACGGCAGTCAAGGTGAAGATGAAGTTCAATTGAACTTCTTCTTCTTATGCCTCTTCTTCGAGTGAGCCGATGACCTGAGTGGGATGATGAGGACTTGTGGCTCCGGGAGCGGTCCAGTGAACTCCTCTTCTTCAATCGGGATCAGGACATTCAAGGAGTATCGCTGGATGGTGTTGACTGCTGGGCCGCAAAGAGCTTCATAGCACGACAGTCAGAGCATGACTTTGAGCCATCGTCGTGCTCGAGACACCAGAGACAGACGAGGTGGGGGTTGGTTAATGACATCATGCAGTGACAGGCACCACGCTGTTTAAACCCTGTCTTCCTCGAAGACAGCCTCACACACGATGGCAAAACATTCCGAAGTTGACAAAAAGTGAGAGGGGTAGCTCTTCCCAGACTGGTGCTTAACTGACACGGAAAGAAAAGAACTGACATCCGCACACCTTGGTGGCACCTACATAGGTGACCACGGCATAATAACCGACACTAACATTGCCGCCGATGTCATGCGGAGCCGAATGGAGCCACCCAACAGCGCATGCAAGGGGTGTTGCTTGAACAAATGTTTCCGGATAAAGCCCGACACCTGGGAAATTCAAAGGTAAGGAATCTGCAGCTAGAAGTCTTTATCAGATCAGAGGAATACGTGGAACCGTTGGACTCACAACGCTCTTCTGACTACATAATAAAAAAGGGATATAAATCTAAACAGTCATAGCCTCAATTAAAAAAGAAGAAGGTAGCGGGACTGAAAGTCAAGCCTGACACGGATATTGTAGACACTGCTTCTGAGCGGGTAATGTGCTCTGACCATGCTGGACAGCGTAGCAGAAGTCATGATAGTTCACTGGAACCTGATGGATTGTCTGATGGCAGTAGCATTGAGTGACTATATCCAGGTGGAAACAACAGATATGAGGGGGAGCATCCCACATCGTTTATACGAGATGCAACTCCAATTAGAGGGGGACTTAGCGAGATGCATTAATGTTCTCTTTTGGGAGAACTTGTTATTCGGCTGTGATATTCATTTGTCTGAAAAGGACTGGCACCTCAATTTGTGATGGATTGCCCAGAGGGAGAAACAGTAATTTTACCTGCCTTCTCTAACCTTGTTCCTGACTCGGTAAAACATCCATACGCCAAGGAGTGGGCTTTAGTGCCAGCTCCTGCATTATACCACAACCATGTGGGGTGGGATGACGGTTCCCCTTATCATGTAAAACCAATGAGGTCAACCATAGAATCTCAAAGACAATGCCCCATTAAAAATGAGACTGAAAAACAAGTTAGAGAGATCCTTACACAAATTGAATATCAAGGTGTATTAAGTTGCACCTACTGTATGAATAACCCATTGTTTCCGGTAATAAAACCAGACCATTCATATCATCTAGTATTAGATTACAGACACCTGAACACAGCTACACGTACATATGCTGTACAAAACGCACATAGTTTGGCAACACTGAACAGCATAGTGCGAAAGAATAACAAAACACTAGATATCTCAAATTGATTTTCTGCCAAAATATAGCACCTGAGAGCAGGTATTTGACATCATTCTGCGCTTTTGTTTCTCAAAAACAGTTTGGTTGTTTGCCTCAAGGGTATAAGAACAGCCAGGGGTGGTTTTCAGACCGGATTACAGAAATTTTGCAAGAATTTGACGACCAGGCATTGTCCTATGACATATATTTGACAGATGATGACCTTTCTACACACTTGACCGGAGTAGATCGCATAGTTCTGGGATTTTTTCACATGGTATACAATCGTAATTTTAAGAAATCTAAAGTAGCCCACCTCAATGCCCTATTCCTGGGATACAAGCTGTAACGTGAAGACAAAAGCCTTGCAACAAACTTCTTGGAGAAATGTGAACTCTTACAACCACCAAACAGATTGAAGAAACTTCAGTCCATATTGGGATTCCTAAATTTTGGCAGAACCTACACTCCATTCTCCGACTTGAATCGCCCAGCCTTTTCAAGCACACACTGGACAACTGAACACACACAGATTTTATGTTCAGTACAAGCTGACATGTTAGCTTCAAAACACTTACACATGTGTAAACACAATAAACCTGGTGAACCATATCATTGTGGGTGCATCAGGATATACCTATATTACATTGAACAAGGGATACACTGTACCAATTGCATATAAATCACATTTATACACCAATGCTGAGATGCGTTTTGCACCAACAAAAAATATTCTGATGGCGGTACAGACTGCTGTGGTGAAAGAGAAAGTATTGGCTATGGGGAAACGAATAACAGTCATGACTCCGGTGCCGGCCTTAGAGGCTGTCACGAAAGCCAACGTTCACAACACTAAAGCATTTCATCCAATATCGATATAGTAGGCCAACTCTCTCACCAAAACAGATGTAGACAACAGATTTGACTCTACACTCCAAACACAAGCTTACCTGCAATACGAAAATGAATTCCCTCTGCCTAATGAAGTTGTGCCTCTTGATCACTATGACTACATCATCCATACTGATGGTTCCGAACAGAAGCCGTAGGGACAAAACACCAATACACAGTAGCGTGCTCCGCTGTTAAGGGTAGAATGCAGGATGGTAAATTCCACCCTGAAAAGACATACGCATTCACTAGGTGATTGCACAGCGCAGCTGACGGAACTAAGAGCTCTAATTCTGGCGCTTGAAAATACGGATGCTGGATTCCCCACACTCATAGTTTGTGATCAGTGTTATTGTGTCCAGTCTTACAATGAGTATCTACACAACTGGACCCAGAAAGGACTTAGAGATTCCATAGGGTACACCATAAAGCACAAAGCACTTTGGATACAGGTGGCTAAGCTGAAAGAATGCTTGCCACGGACTCAGGTGATTCACATCTTGATTCACCAATGTGTAGGCATACACATTGCAGGAAATTCAGTGGCTGATGAAGATGCAAAAACAACAGTGCAAACTGCAGCTGTCGCTGTGATTACCCATTCCAGTACGAGGATAGAGACATTATGACGGCTGTCAACACTGCATGTGATGACACCCACTAGCCGAAAGTCTTTCCAGCAAAGTACTCCTACCAGTTAAGTGCACAAAAAATACAATTTACTCACATTCCCAGAGTAGGGGCTAGAGTAATACCAAATTCAGATTGGAGGCTAGGTTTAATACTAGCAGCACATGAAGGCCTAGCATCTGCACATGCAGAGGTGGCAGCTACAATTTCACTATTGCAGCAATGCTATTTGTGGCCAGGTCTATATGTACAAGTTACTTACCTTCGGTAATGATGTATCTGGTAGAGACGATTCTAGCCGCAGATTCCTTAACGTAGAATTATCCCCAGGCGTGAGACTGGATCCGGAAAAATGTTTGCCACAGCATCTCTGCGTGCTGTGTCGGTACCACGCGACCCCGCCCTGATGTCGTACGCGGACGTGACATCAGCGAGGTCACATAAGTCCCACCCTGGCGCGCTGACGTCAGTTTTCTTCGGACAACTTTTCCGTGCCACAACGCAGAGCCATCACAAACAAAACTGTGAGAGTATGGGAACAGTGTGCGAGAAAATCAGTGAAACAGAAAGGGAAGAAGCGAATGGTGAGGAACAGCACCATTAGGGACAGTGCCAAGCACTGCGTTACTGAAAGTCATGGAAAAGAAAGAGCAGAGCACTGCTCTGAGAAGCAACCCTGCAAAGCGAAGGCGATATCCTCCCTGGAGGTAGAAAAGACATGTGAAAAATGTCGTGGCAGACAACAGAAAGTCTGCAACCACAATCTATAACAGTGAAGGGCAACAATTCCGGAACAGATGAGTAACGACAAATCACCCCAAGACAACACTATCAAGGAGTGTTGTATCCCCTGTAAAAAGCTAAGGGCTGAGGCACAGCTAAGAGACCCCAACCCAGAGGATTGCAGAGGAGTCAGAAACCCCAAGCAATAAAAAAAGGGAGAAGAGTATGAGTAGGCCCCACACTGGAAGAACCAGGGTGCAAGGATGCAAAAGTACACATGAACCTACCCTCCAATTAACAGAAAAGAAGCAGAACGAAGCATTCCGCCAGGGAGGAAGAAAAAGAAGGCACCCGCAGAAGACAAAGCCACCCGGGGGGAGGTGAGTGCAGAAGACCAAGCTGATGGGTCCCCGCAGAACGGGGAGGAAGGGCGGGCCGTGAAGGAATCTGCGGCTAGAATCGTCTCTACCAGATACATCATTACCCAAGGTAAGTAACTTGTACATCTGATGGAGACTACTAGCCGCAGATTCCTTAACGTAGAATAGATACCCTAGCCATACCCAAAGGGGAGGAGGGCTGCGAGAGAACCTCACCAGCTTGGAAGAACACAGGGCCCCAACAGGGGATGTGTCATGGGGACAGGAAGGACGGCTCAGCGCCCTCCAAGCAGAAGTAAGCAAGAACAAGGAGAAGGGAAGGCCAGGATACCACAAGCCTACCCGAGGAGCAAAGGGCGTCTGCCAGAAAACCCAGAGGGACAGACAGCACCAAGCGAGTACCAAAGGAAGAAAAGAACCACCAGCAAATCCAAGGAGAAGAGGTGGAACGGAAGCAGAGCCCGCTTCAGGAGAACACACACAGTGAAAGGGACAGCTGAACGGGCGTCAGCCCCGAGCCAGGGAACAAGGCAGGAACGGCCCCACAGCCGTCAAGCGTAGACGTGAGAAGGAAGACACAAAATGCGCAAAGCTCCAACAAGCAAGGGACAGGAGCATACGGTTACAATCTGAGGCCCTCTGAGGTGGACCATAACTACCAGGCGTGCGCAGCAGACAGCTGATAAACACTATAAAGCAGCGTGACCAGAACAAGCCGAGCGCAAGACGAAGACAGAGGCAAGGGAAACCCCAGAACAAGCCCTAGAGAAGGACCGTCCCAGTAGCCCCACCCGGCCCACGAAGAGAAGTAGGACCGGCCAGAAGAGAAGAGCCCCCCCAAGCAGCAGCCGGGGCGGGGGAAGCGGCCCCCCGGGAACTGAGACATATGTAGTACAGACCGAAAGCCGGCAACCAGAACACAGGAGAACACCAGGAGTAACTTAGCCCCCCCCTAGAACCCAAGGCAGAGGCCCAGGCCGAAACGTCGGATAACAAGGTGGAAACACCAAGACACAACGCGGTAGACGGCATGACAAAAGGCGGTCTGGCGATCCACAGGCTGAAGACGGAAGGCAAAACGCATGGAAGCAGAAATCCTGCAGGAACAAGGGGCAATATGAATGACAGGTAAGCCCTGTAAAAGAAGGAAACTGAGCGAGACAGAACCTGGAGCAGAGGAAGCTGCGATAAGATGGAAGAAAAATAAAGACCGCACCAAGCAGTATACAGTGACGCCAGGAAAACGCGAGGAACCCGAGAAGGTATCCACACCCGCCCAGCTTAGGACAGGGCCATAAAATAGCCAACGCGTAGCCCACCTAGGGTATGACATGTCCACAAACAAAACAGGGGAACACCTCTTAGGGAAACCCGCAGCAGAGGTCAAGAACATAAAAGACCTGTGGAGAACACCACAGGCGGCTTACCATTAAGCCAAAAAATACACAGATGGTCCAACCTGAGGACCCATGCAGCTTCACCAACAGCCAAAACTCACTCACCACAAAAGCTGAAAGGCTGAACCAGCTGACAAAAGAACAGAGGGGCCAACTTAAGGGCCCTGGAGGCATTCCAAGCCACACACAGCACACAGACGGGCCAACCTAAACACAAGGTCCCAAAGAGAAAGGTGGGATAAACGCCTCCCAGAAGACACCTGAGGACCGACATGCCGAAGCTTACGGAGGAGGAGGACGGAGCCCCGCAAGGAGTCGTTGAATAGCAGAGTCCGCGTGGGTGTTAAAAAACAGAATCCCATCAAAAGGCAGGTCAACAAGACGCTCCCGAATATTCTCCAGAAAGACGCTATCCCTCAACCAAGCATGGCGGTGGAGGGCCACAGAACTCGCCATAGCACGGGCGAGAGAATCAGAGACATCCAATGCCGAACAGAGAATAAATGCAGCTAACTCCCGACCATCCCGCACATGGTGCCGCAGATCAGCGCGGGCACCATTGTGGGAGGTACGAGACAGAAGGAACTTTGTGGAGTCCCACAGGTCAGAAGTAGCCCAGAGCAGCACTAGTGGAAGCGAAAATGTTACGCCCCCAGGAATCCAACCACCGGGCCTCCCATGACGGAGGAAGCAACACCGAAGGCAAGGAAGGAAAAGCAGTCTGCAGATGGGTGGGAAAAAAGGCAGACTGGATCGTGCGGGGCAGGGCGGTGTCGGTGAAGAAGCGGCTGAGGCACCGGATCCCCCATAGCAGGGCGCCCCCAGGCCCCCTGAAGAGAGTTGTGGAGCAAAGCTTCAAATGGGAGAAGTGGCTCCCCTTCACCAGAGCCCTGGTGGAGAACCTCCAACAAGTGGTCCGTTAGGAGTAGTGCGACCGGGTAGCCCAATTGCAAAATGCCGGTGGCCGTGTAGATGGCCTGGACTGAGGCTACACTTGCCTCCGTAGGGCGTCGTGGGGGGGAAAGCAACTCCTCTGTGGGCGAAGGCTGCAAACTGAGCCGCCCGTCCCCGTGCCCTGCTGGAGGAAGAAAAGGCCAGCCCCTGTAGGAAGGAAGACCCATGGACGAGAGGGGCCTGAGGGGTCTCTGGAGAAGGCTGAGAAGCCTGCGGGGCAGTCAACTGCAAGGTGCGGAAAAGCGGGTCTGGGGGCTGTGGACGCAGAGACGGCGTAGAACCCGCCCTGGAAGCCGCTGGGGAAAATGCAATGATGTGGCGTCCAGTCTCCAGCGAAGAGGAGACAAGGAGATGACAATCCTCCGGAGAGGAAGGGACATCAGGAGAAGAGTCGACGATCCGACATCCAGACGTCACCGTAGAGTCCGCCACGGGCACCGGTGTGTCCTCGATCGGCGCCGAAGTGTCCACCAGGGGTGCCGAGTCGACCTCCACACCACATGCCTGATCAGAGAAGGGGGCAGGGCCGGAGCCGAAGCGGCCAAGGAACAGTGCCGAAAAGGCGCCGGCTCGACCTCCTACGAGGCAGCCGCCTGTGCAGAGGACCGAGAGGGGCTCGGGGAGGCGCTCCGGGTCCCGGCCTCCACCCGCGGCGCCGCCAGGGCCGGGGAGGAGAGCCGTCGATGCCGGACAGGCGTCGGCTCGGCCTCCGGTAAGACAGCCGCCTGCCCAGAGGACCGAGGGGGACTCAGGGTCGAGCTGTGAGTCCCGGCGACCTCCTGCGACACCACAGGGAACCCTGCGGGGTTTTGCGGTGAGGCAGGGACGCCATGGGTTGAAGAGGGGAACCCCTTAGGACCGCACCTCGATGACACCACACCTCCAAAACCTGAAGCCAAACCGGCAAGTCCGCAGAAGGCCCCGCGCATGGCGAGGGATCCTCGGACGTCTCAGGAAGAGGAGGGGGGCCTAAAGAAGCCTTCAGAGCCATAGCGTAGGACTTCATTTGGGCCCTTGTTGCCCCAATGCCAGGAAACAGCGGATCGGATGGCGACAGCCAAGGGTGCACGTCCCGGGAGGAGCCCGCGGCCTCTGCAGAAGGAGGACAGGGCCTCGGTGGCAAGCTGCAGGACTTACCGGCAGGCAAGCGACATCCGTTGGGCCTCGGAGAAGGACGATGCCGCAGCCAGAATCAGCCGCTTCGGGACCCTTCCGAGGTAGGAGACGGACGCTGTGATGAGACCGATCTGGACAAGCAGACCGAAAGCAATTTCATCCAGCGCTCCCGCCGGGACTTCGGCTTGAGACGCAGTCCGTATGAATCATGGTGCTCGCCCAAACACCACATACAAATAGGGTGAGGGTCCGTCGCCGACATCTGACGCGCACAAGAAGCACACGTCTTGAAACCAGAAGGCATCGCACACTGTGCCCAACGCAAAGGCGTTAAAAGAGGCCTGAAAACAGGTTATGGGAACACGCTCCAGATCCGACGTTGCACGCGGAAAAGAAGGAAAACTGACGTCAGCGTGCCGGGGTGGGACTTTTGTGACCTCGCTGACGTCACGTCCGCGGACGACATCAGGGCGGGATCACGTGGTACCGCCCCCGGCGCGCAGAGATGCTGTAGCAAAAAAAATTCCGGCTCCAGTCTCACGCCTGGGGATAATTCTGCGTTAAGGAATCTGCGGCCAGTAGTCTTTATCAGATAAACAGACTAGGGACTTTGTCCTTAAATGCGAAGTCTGCCAGCAGATGGAGCGAATCACTGTAGTACGTCCACCACAGACACCCTCTATTGATCTGAAACAAGCCACTTGCTTGTGCTTGTCTGGACCACTGGTGGCCCCTTACAATCAGGTAGGGCATACAAATACAATTTGATTGCAGTGGACTCTTACTCTCGATTCCTATGGGTTTGGCCACAGAGATCAGCTGACGCCAGAACTGTTATAAAAGATCTTGAAGTCTTCACCGGGACATACGCAGTTGGCCCATTCCAGTTGGACCAGAGTCCAGCGTTCACCTCTAAGGTTTACAAAGACACCATGGGAAAAATGGGAGTGACTGTGCGGTACTCCTCCCCCTATCATCCCGAGGGAAACGCAGTAAAGGAGAAGAAGAACTGGGACTTAACACAGTCTTTAGGAGCTAGGGTACTAGGTTCAGGTCACAGTTGGGTCCATCATCTATATGGAGTTCAGAGAGCACTCAACAATCTTCCTAGTAAATACCTGGGTGGTCGGACTCCCAAAGAGATCCTGATCTGGGTTACAGTGTGGGTATCAGACCTCTATAGTCCCAGTACCGTGGCGGCTGACATACCATTTGACATCAATGCACGTTTGGATGTTTTACAGGAACTGAACAATTTTGAAGAAACTCAGAGCAACGTCCAAGTAAAACATACCACCACGGGTGAAGTGAAGGAAGCGCCAGCAACTCCTGGCTGGATCCCCAAGATTGGCAAACTAGTCCGGGAGAAGATTGAGGACAAGAAATAATTTGGGCCATCTTACAAAGTGCCTGTACCTGTCCTGGCATTGCGGAATAAAGGGACCATCTCCTGAATGTCGAGAATTCTTTGAGGTGGAGGAAATGCTCGACACACAGTAGTGTCCAGTACCGTCCCTATGAACAGGTTGCGTTGAGAGGGCACCAGGTGAGATTTGGCCACATTTATCGAAAAACCCAAGTCGAATAACAGCTGAGGTGTTACCTGCAGATGATGCTGCACCATCTCTGGGGACTCTGCCTTAAGAAGCCGGTCGTCCAGGTGGGGGAAAACTGGAATCCCCGACCTCCTGAGATGGGCTGCCACCACTGCCATCACCTTCGTGAAGACTCTAGGTGCGGTAGTAAGACCAAATGGGAGGACCGCAAACTGGTAATGTTGCGACCCAACCGTAAAACGGAGATACTTCCTGTTCGACTTCAGGATTGGGATGTGGAAGTATGCGTCCTGCAAGTCGATCGACACCATCCAGTCTACTTGCTGCAACGCTTGAAGAACCTGCGCAAGGGTCAGCATCTAAAATTTCTCCTGTTTCAGGTAAAAGTTCAAGACTCTGAGGTCCAGTATCGGACACAATCTGCTGTCCGTCTTGGGAATCAGGAAATACCGGGAGTAGCATCCCTGACCCCTTTCCTGCTCTGGAACCACCTCTATCGCACCCTTTTGAAGCAAAGCTAGTACCTCCTTCTGCAGAAGTAGATGGTCCTCTGAGCAGTAACCCTGGCAAGGAGGGTAAGGGGGAGGAAACTCCCGAAAGGGAAGGGCGTACCCAGTCTCCATGAGGTTTAGAACTCAAAGGTAGGTTGTAACAGATTTCCAACCTCGCAGAAAATGGGACACCCGACCCCCCACAGGTCTTACATGATCTAGGATGGGGGATCTAGGACTGCTTCCCTGAAGCTTCATTGGGAGCAGAGGAGGCAGAAGATGAAGATGGGTTGCGGCCAGAACCTCTCCGACCTCTTTGTCTCCCTCTATAGGACCTACAGAGGGGATTCTGTTGCTGCTGCTGCTGAGGCTGCCGGAAGGAGCGAAATGAAGACCTCCCAAAGCCTCTGAATTTCTTAAGCCCAAATCCTTTAGCAGGAGCCTGCAGACCTAAAGATTTCGCCATCACCCTGCTCTCTTTAAATCTCTGCAAGGCGGAATCAGCCTTTTCACCAAAAAGTCTCTGTCCGTCAAAGGGCAAATCCACCAATGTAGCCTGAACGTCCGTAGAGAAGCCAGACAAACGAAGCCACGCTTGCCTCCTAGCGGCTATAGATGACCCCATTATCCTTGCCACCGAATCAGCCGTATCAAGCCCCGACTGAATCAACTGCCTTGCAGCAGCCTGAGTGTCCGTGACCACTTTCATAAAGGACGCCTTATCACCTTCTGGCAACTTAGGGGCTAAAGATTTCATTGAGTCCATAAGAGCATGAACATAGCGCCCTAGTAAGCAGATGGCATTAGTGGACTTAAGCGCCATGCTCCCTGAAGAAAAGGTATTTTTAGCCGCCTGATACGCCTTCTTAGACTCCCTATCCGCAGGAGTCTGAGGAAAAGCTCCTGAAGCATGCTTCAAGCATGACGCCTGTACCACCAGACTTTCTGGAGAAGGGTGGGAAGAAAGAAAACCTGGATCCCCAGGAGCCACCCTATGTCTTCTTGCCACCTGCCTGGAGACTGCCGGCGAAGAGAGTGTCTTACGTCAGACGTCCATAACTGGCTCCAAAATAGCCTCATTAAAAGGCAGCAAAGGCTCACTGGTCGAGGTAGGCGGATGTAACACCTCCGTCAGAAGGTTAGGTTTATACTCAGCAGAGGGCAACTGCAAGTCCAGCAACTCTGCGGCCTTCTTTATTACAAGATGGTAAGGAGCCAGTTCCTGCGGTGGAGAGGATCTAGTGGAAGAATGCTCCCACTCCGGAGTTGTATCGAGACCGCTAGCCTCTTGAATCCCCTCAAAGTCATTAGAAGAAGTATCCACCTCACCTTCTTCCACCTCCTCCCTATAACGCTCCTCTTCCAAGACTCTCAGGGCCTCTCTCCTTGAGCGGATCCGAGGAACCGGCGCCGGTGGCGCCATATGCGGAGTCGGTGGAACCGAACGTGGAGCCGAAGGTGTCGGAGTCGGCGCTGCCGGAGTCGGAGTCGACGGCGCCGGACGCGGAGCCGAGGGAGTCGGCAACGTCGTCGAGGAAGGCTCCGAAGAAGGTCGATCCAATCGAAGCCGAGATGGATCCCCAGACGGTGCCGGAAACTGCCACGAAGGCGCCATCGGCAGAAAGGGCAGAAACGGGGCCTGAGCATAATGCTGCGGCACTCCCAGAGTGTATGCCATAGGACCCACAGGACCAGTAGGTGCACCGGATGGGAAGGCAGCCCGTTGTAAAATCCCATACATAGCATTTAAAAAACTGCGCCGAATCCGCACCAGGAGTCGGGAACTGCGGATGAGGGATTAAGCCCGGATCCGGCTGAGGAGTACCTGGTACCGGAGCCGCAGTGTCCTCAACAGGCCCCGCAGGTTCATCCGGCTCTGGAGAAGGCTCTTTTTCTTGTTCGGCCTCAGAAGCTGAAGACTCCACTGGAACCGGTGACTGCACCGGTGACTGCGCCGGTGACTGCGCCGGGGACTGCGCCGGTGACTGCGCCGGGGACTGCGCCGGGGACCGCGCCGGGGACCGCACCGGGGACCGTGCTGGGGACCGCGCCGGAGTCCGCTTCGGCGAAGGAGATCTCTCTGGAGACTTAGATGGAGAAGGAGACACATCCTTACTTCGACGTCGAGGTGGAGTCGATCTCGACGCCTTGCTCTTCGAAGACCGGCGCCGAGAGGAATGCTTCCTTTTCTTATGATGTTTCTTCGACTTCGAAGAATGCGAAGTCGACGACTCCGGTCTGGAACTCTCCTTCTTCCTAACTCTCTTCTCCTTCTTAGCCTTGGCCATGAAGAGCTTCGCCTCCCTTTCCTTCAAGGCCTTGGGATTCATCCTTCTGCAGCTGGAACAATCCTCCAGGTCGTGGTCAGAAGAAAGGCACCACAAACAATCTTCATGGGGGTCTGTCATCGACATGTGGCCCCCACATTCCCTACAAGGTTTGAAACCCGACTTCCTAGTCGAAGACATGGCAATTTTTTTCAACAGTAACACACTACACGACTACAAAGTAGCAGGAGAGTGCTGGAAAACCGTTGCGTGTCGACGGCGCGGAAAAAAGGGAACAGACGTCATCACGCCGACGTGGCTCTTTTATGGCTCCGGTGACGTCATGCGGAGTCGCGAGCGGAGCCGATGCATTATGACGTCGTCCACGTCGGCGTAGAGAGCTGGGGGAAAAAGTTCCGTGGAATACTGGAGCAGGGGATATTCACAAGTTGAGGAATCCACTGGCAGATGTATCCATCAGAAAGCTGATATATTCTGCATCTTCTCTTTCCCAATTGTCCACACAAAGGTTTGACTTTTGGGGAACTAAAAGACTGGCCAGTTGAGGGGAACGAGACATTATTTAGAGCATGCCAGATACCACATCAATTGATTATCCTGAACAAAACTGTGCAGCAAACATGATGTCTTGGCCAGGCTACAATAAAAGAGTTAAATACACCAAACATTCACACATTTGTATGTTTTGCGAACTGGCAACGGTACACACAATTCTTCAGGGACCAATCGGGGGATGGTTAGTGTGGCCATTAGATACTAACGGATTTCATGTACATTTCCTGGGTGACACCAAAGGGTTTAAAATCGCAAGGCCTGACATACGTAAAGTGCAGACACAACACTCAGAGGAGGTAACAACTTACAGTGTTGGGAAGTTATGCCTAGGTTGACCAAAAACCTCAACATTGTCTCAGGTGTAACATCACTAGTTACTTCTCTCTGATGACATGGGATTACAGGATATTTTAATAGGTCGACGAAAACCATGTTAAAAGCGCTTCTTGTATGCAATATGCAACGAAGTGTGGACGGTTTCACAGCAGGAAGCTGCTGAGAGACTGCGAAATTGACAAGGCAAATTTAGAAAAGGCTCTAGCAGTAGTTGATAATGGTATGACTACATTGTCCACTAGTATATACTCTCTGGGTAACATAGTGGTGCCTGCAATACACATCATACAGAATGACATGTCCTCTTTACAACATGGGCAGTCACAGCTTAGATCGATCATGTGACTAAGCTGGACTATTCGGACCCTCCGTGCCGGTTGCCTACCATTGCAACACTTTAATGCCACTAACCCATTTTACCTTATAACTAAACAAAACAGAAAACCATTATGGCAAGAAAGGACTCAACGTACACTATGCTACACATAGAGAAGTTTGAGAAACTACCATTTAGTGTTGCAAAAATACCTTCCAGGATTGGATAACCCACAAGTGTATTTCTCTGCCAATTTTGACATTTCACTTGCAATACTATTTACGATACCATCAAGTAGGCAGATACGAAGCGCTCGGAGAAGGATATGTGCACAAGTCATGGATTTTCCCAATTAGATACCACTGTAGGAATGGCGAGTTGAAATTTTTCATTGCGTGACTGACTGCGAGAGTACTTTGGGTAATTTCTTGATAAGTAGGGAAATTTCACTTCATGTTGCATGCTATGCGTTCATGGCAAATTTGTCCTGCTATCTGAAGGGCTCTCAGCTGCTGAGATTCGGCCGGCCTTCAGATTGCTCTTCAATGGGAGCTAATTGATGTTGAACTATTATAGCTGCTGTGGCATGAAACCAGGCACTGCTTGTCTGATAACGGTTTCTGTAGTTGTGCCCTGTTGCAAACATGGACTGCCCGCACAGTAAGGGAGGCAACGCTCAGGCCTTCTTTGAAGCTTTTGAATGTGCATTTTGATGCTTTGAGCAGACTGAAAGCCTTGTTGTTCCAGAAGGATATAGCATTAACATCTGCAAAGGAGAAGTGTGATCTCCAAGTTGCAAGGTCTTCTTCGGAGATAAAGTTGCTACTCTACACTAATTTCTCACTGCATTTGAGGGAGATTGTGAACCGCATTTTTAACATGTCTAGTACCACGGTTATTCCATTATTCATACACTGTGTGCTTGGAAGAGTTTTTGAAGGCCTTCTGCTGGTCCTGTTCCTGATTGTCGGGACAGTGTAAAACATTTGCACAGAATTTTGCATATTTTTCATGTCACAATACAGTAAACCCAGGGTCTTATTATTATAGGCTAACACCATCACCAGCAAAGAAAAATATGCTCACTGATTCCGAACATAATGGAAGTATGTGTTCATGAGCTGGTCAAGGATTCTCAGTACTCATAACGGTTTCAATGCCAGGAGTTGCAAGAATTGCCATAAAGACATTCTTGACGTTTATGATAACACAATATGCGTAGATATATTTCGGCTGCAATTAGTATAGTTGGCAGCATTAATAGCTAACTGCAGAGACCTCTAAACTGACCTATATTGCTTTTAATGCGACCATATTCGGTTCAGAAATGCTACAAACCCAACATCTATATACAACAGACCAAACAGTTGCAGAGAAAATGTATTATTTATTATATTCAATCTCTGACATATATCCTTTGAGTACAAAAAGTTTTTTTGTTAATTTGTTCTATATTTTTATGAAGAGTTAATATAAAAATACATACATATATACATATATCATTGTCTATACATGCCTATACTTAGGAATTGTATCTAGTACAGTATACATCCTTTAAATAGACGTACACATAACCCCACAAAAAACCTTCAACAAATCATTCTAACCAGTCAAACTTACTCATTCAAACTACACTCATACATAAAACGAAGAGAGATTCAACCATGTGAGGGATCCAATGTGGATGTGATGAGGACAAATCCAACAGTTTTTTTGGCGTTTGTAGATCACAACCATCAGCAACTTCTGATGGAGCTATCTCTCAGGGACCACTACTCACAGGTGTTGTTGGTCTACGCGCGTTTCAGTGGCAAAGCCACCTTCTTAGGACCAAGGTATATAAAATGAATCTCAAATCAAGAGGCCAGGGGTTATCTATGGTTATTCAAAAGACAGTGATCACTTTCAGCATCAGTACAAAGTGTTATCAAAAAGTATAACACCTAATGCCATAGTTGAGCAAGTCAGCTCTCATGAGAGAAAGCGTTACTTCTGTCCTGTCGGGAGACTTCTATCATGATGTTTCCTTCGTACAGGTTGGCGCGCCAGAAACCGAGCCCCTATTATTGTATTCCTTTTTGTATGAGGCTTACGGAGAGCTACCCAACTCCATAACGGTTGAGTCTTTCAAAAAACGGCAAGTCTCCTGCTCCGAGTGCTGGCTGGTCATGGCATAGTGGGCAGCATTGTCGGAAATGGTTGGAGACACAGTACTCATACTGGATCCTTTTCTTTGTTAGATCCCCAGATAATAACAAAGAATATATTTTCTTAAACAAAGTGATGTGAGTCCACTGATTGGGCCTTCTACGAAAGTACGTTTTCTAACAATAATAAAGGGCTCCCATAAACTCCTTCCAAGTTTTATTAGGCACATCAACTACATCAGACTTTTTTGGTGTTTTCCTTTCAGATTGGTAGCAATTGTCATTTGTCTGAACATTGTGGCTGTTGAAAGTAATCAGATTCAAGTACCTATCAAAGACAGAAGTAAATAATGTGGGTTGTGTTAAGACGAAACTAATGGAGTGAGTTTGAGTGACAATTAAGATTGAGTTGTAACTTTAGTATACCCTTCTTCTTTTTTAATTTGTAGCTCTCCAAGTGTTCTGTGTCCTGAGGAGAACCCTTCAAGAAACACATTTGGGTTCGAAACGGATCAACTGTTTTTTCCGTTGGCAAAATAATTGTTCATGTTTATGTGCCACCACTTTTGCTCACAACCAAGTTTTCTTCTTATAAAATGATTATAGTGAGCGGAGTAGGGTCACTATTTGGCCACAACCTCTGAAAAGGTTTAGAAATATATCCTAGCGAGACATTAGCCAGAGGTATTTTGATACTATTGTGGTTGTAAAAACTATACGGAACCTGAGCTATAAATGTGGTGTATGTCACTTTATAATGTATCTTGTAATGTGATTTGTACGTCTATTGACAATGTATTTTGTAATGTGATTTGTATGTCTATTTTTATTTTGTTGTGATTCTGGTGTATGTCTAATCATTTCAAAAGCGTTTTATATATCAAAACAAAAAAATTCTAAGTAATTGCATCTAAACAAAACAAAAAATTGAAATTAAGAAATTAAATATCATTTTTTGCGGATCATAGTAATTAGTTTATGTGATCTTTGAATGAAAGCATAATTGAATGTTGATCAGTATTGGTGTTTCAAATTTTAATTGTGTGATGTGCCCAGATCAGGATCGTTCTCGGGGCTCGCCTCGGCGGCCCTTGGCAGTGGCCCATGCCACTGCTGACATAGCTGCCCAGGGTGGGCTACTGGATATTTGTCATCACCGGTCCTCCAAAGGGGCAGTGAGCACAGACTACTCCACAGTACCCAATATGCACACCAGCATTGATTGCAACATCGAGTTTGTGCCTCTGTAGATAAGCATATCCATCGATTTCTGGCTGTTATCACGGGAGCTGGCTCCTCAAGTCCAGCAGTGCGAACCATTACCACGCACATATTTGGATCATTCACTGGTCTTGCTGAAGCTAGTGCTGCACGCCTCGAGACCAGCCACGTTCACATGGCACTTCCCCCCATATTCACTATTAGACACGGTGTTCAGGGACAAATTAGCGCAGGCTATTGAAGAATTCTTTCATACGAATGTAGGCTCCATGGATAAGTTTGGAACGGAGTGGGAGGCCTTTAAAGTCTATATACTAAGTGCTACCTTGTCCAAACACACCGGGGTCCTCAAGTCATCTGGCACGACTGGAAGTGGAGATTGCAGACTTAGAAAGACAGCACAGGGAGATGGTGGAGAGAAGCCTATTGGGCAGTAGTAAAGCCAAGGTAGATGACTATCATGAAACGGCGCAGAGCAAGGTGAATCTTTTAACGAAATATGGAGTCACTCTGATGTATGGCGAGAGTGAGCGCCCTGGTGCTACCTTGGCAGCGATGTTGCGCTCGCCAATGATGGGATGATGACATGATCTTAGAGGTGTAAGATGAACAGGGGCAGCGTTACGCACGACTGAGTTGATCTCGGACTACTGACCTATAGACGTCACGTCTTGCACGCGACAACAGTTTCACAGCAGAGCACCTTGCGCATATTGCAATGAAATGACTCACGAGGGAGCACAGGGACACCTCATGGCCCTGCTACACCCTGAGGAGATATGCGCCGCTCTCAAATCGATGCCATTCGGGAAGGCACCGGGCACAGATGGGCTCATGGTAGCCTATAAGGCTTACCAAGAGCTACTGATTTCCCATCTGGTTACTCTACATGAGGAAATGGTCATATGTCTCCTATCATGCGTGAGGCACTGCTGGTTACTCCCCTAAAGTCCGGGAAGCCAGCGGATCATTACTCGTCATACAGGCCGCTGTCCCTCTCAAATGTGGATACTAAAATCTATCAGAAGATCCTTGTCAATCTCCGCTGCTCCTGAGCATAGTGGGTCTCGAGCAAGCAGGCTTTGTTCCGGGTCGCACTTTAGCGTATAATCTTAGGACGCTTTTTGGTGCGATTCAGTGGTTGGACCCTGATGTGCGCGCCAATGCAGTCTTCCTCGATGCTGAAAACACTTTCAACTCAATGGATTGTAGCTTTACACGGGCATTCTAAGATGGAATTGGGTGGGTGATGTCTTCCTACAACTTGTGGAGGTGCTCTACACACAGCCAGCCGCTCGGGTGTGGAGCAATGGCATTGTCACCACACCTATTGATATCACAAAGGGTACCAGACAAGGGTGCCCCCTGTCTCCATTGCTGTAAGCCATGGTGGCAAAGCCATTAGCTTGCATACTTCAGGAGTACCCTGCACATCGAGGCCTGCGGTTAGAACATTGCAATCTAATCATTTCCGCGTACACGGACGACATGCTGCTGTACGTCTGAGACCCAGAACCTATCCTGGCCCTGGTGCTACGTGAAGTGGTCTTGTTTTGGGTGCATTCCGAGCTAGGAATAAACTGGGACAAGACCATAATTTTCCTGCTTACCCCACCACAATGCCTGTACAGTCTAAATATTCTCCGTAGTGGACAACGGGCTCAGTACGCTACTTGTGGATACAGGTACACACACCCCCCGAAAGTAGTGATGCTGAACAATTATGGAAGGGCAGTGCAGAAGCTATCCGAGGCAACAGAACGCTGGATCAAACTGCCGCTGTCACTTGCCGGCCCGGAAGCCATCATGAAAATGGTGGTACTACCTCACTTTCTCTTCCTCTTCATGAATATCCCACTCCTACTACCCGGATCAGTACTCAACACCCTGAAGGCACTCATGATTCACCTGGCTTGGGTGGGAAGCAGCCACTAGTACACTGGGAGACCTTGACCTTACCCTATGATGTGGGAGGGCTTAACTCTCCCGACCTTGAGACATATTATAGGGCGGCTCAGTGTATGTTGGCACACTATTGGGTCCATAGCCCACAAGATTGACCTCATCTGTGGTTGGAGCAATATATTGGAGCCCCCAGAGATGCCGGCTCTCTCCTCTCTTCCGCAAAAAGCAGCCCCCCTCCGTGTATTGCCAAGACTATGGGGCACATGCGTCAAGCTAAATACCTGTCGCAAACAGGCTGATTTGCGACTGGTATTTAGTCAATTGGGATGTATCAACCCAAAACCCATTTGCAATATAGGTAATCGCAAATTTTGTGATTACCTAAATTGCAAATGCTTTTAGGGAATCACAAATTACAATTCCCTATTTGGGATGCATCAAGCCTTTCCTAAATGCGACTTCGCATTTAGGAAAAGCTAATTACCATCAACTGCAAGTTGATGGTAATTTGCAAAAACTTTGAAAAATGGACAAAAGTGCATTTTTAAAAGGGCATATGTGTGCCCCACATGCCAATTTTGGGGGTACAGCAGGGTGGCCTTTAGGCCCCCTAGAACCCTTCAAATTGCATTCGCAATTTGCGAGTTCCTATTTAGTACTCGCAAATTGTGAATTACTTCCCATTCATTCCTATGGGCCTCTAGGCCCATGGAAATGAATGGGTAGGCATTCCTTAATAGCGAGTCGCAATTTGCGAGTCGCTATTAAGGAATATGTAGGAATCACGATCTTTTTGTGTTATTTTGCGATTTCCTTTAAAAAAGCACTCTTGATTTTTTCAAAGTGCCATGTGGCACACATACATGTTCTTAGGGCATGTATATTCGCCACATGTGCACACATGCACATTTCAGGGGTGCAACAGGGTGTCCTTTTGGAACCCGTGCACCCTTGAAATTGCGCACACAATTTGCGAGTACCTCTTGGTTACTCGCAAATTGCGTGCGCAAATCCCATTCATTCCTATAGGCCTCTTGGCCCATAGGAATGAATGGGAAGTTATTCCTTGATTGCGAATCTCAATTTGCGATTCGCAATTAAGGAATATTAAGGAATCGTAATTATTTTTGCGATTCCTACATACATTCCATTTTACGAGTCCTTAATAGCGATTCGTTAAAAATCGCTATTAAGGACTCGCACCATTGACTTTACCTACATCTGGCTCTTGGTCACCTGATATTTTAGGTGCTCATATTTGTCCTATTTTTGGCATTTTTCACACAATAACCACCATGCAATGGGCTACTGAGTTAATGTTCTCTGTTGCAAGAATTCGAAGATGCAGTAGGACTACAGCAGGCTCATGGTCATACACGTTCCTACTGCCACACAGGATCCCTTTCTCGCATTTCACTTTAAAAAAAAAATACTTTGCTAGTTTAGCATTTTGAAAAGCATTGACATTTGAAAATGTGATGGTTTAAGCCCTGTAACTATTTTACCCACCTATCTAATACCATAATACACAGTTTGCTAGTATTTCTCTTTTTTTCTACGCATATTTTCACTGTAAGAAAAGAATTATGGTTCTGGCTCAAATGCAGGAGAGTACTAAAATACACCAGTTATGGCTGGTACTAGTAGCACACACAACATAACTCGCATCACTCCCCACGCTCAAAATACCAATGTGCCAACAGGACAAAGACAAGGATAAGAACTGTCAAGAGAACAACATGGCAGACAGCACGAGTTGTGTGCTGCGGTGTTGCTGACCGCAACTGGTGAATATCAGGGATTTCCAGCATTTGAGCCAGAATTATAACTTCGTTCCTTTTTCAGCGGATCTAGGGGGCCTTCAAAATCCATTTTTGGCTAACCTTTTGAAATATTTGAATAAAGTTTACAAAATGTCAGATACCACTCTGTCATAACCCTTGATTTTGATTCCTAGGTACCTTGGATTGGGAGCTGCAGTTTCCTTTGTTGCAGCGAAAGTGCTCAGTAGAGCTGCTCATGATAGCAGTTCCCATCTCTGCTGAGTTCAAACCTGTCCCCAGACCTGTCCCCAGACCTGAAAGTTGCCCAGGTTAATGGTGTTATCAATTAAAATTAACAATTAGGCAGAGTCTAAGGAGCTGCCGGCCCCAGTGTAACATTAGTAAAAAATGAAAAAACGCTGTTATCGGAGTACTGCACGGCCTTGGGGAAGGGGGGGGGGGGCAGGACTCTTTCTTGGGTGGGCCTGGCCCACCCTCTAGAACCGGGCCTAATGTTGCTGCTGCCGGGGAGTAGTTTACAAAAAGCAGGTAAAATGAAGCCCCGACGTGCTGCAACCACACACAGAATAATTAACAACAACACCAGGGGGCGGTAGAATACAAAACACTTTTATTGCAAGGTGTAGTGTCCATGACGTAAGGCGCAGTACCAGGTTTCGGAGAAACGTCAGCCTGTGCAACAGTGCTGGCACCAGTGAAGAGAAAACGTGACACAAAAGTGTTAACACAGTTCTCCGGCCTTAGAGTCATAAAACTCGAATATCCGCCCCAGACTGCCGCCTGGCAGCTTCTCTCCAGCAGAAAAGGCATTTTGAGGTTTGTGAATCTGAGGAAAGACCAATGCTGGAAAATGAAAAGTTATTTGCCACTTGTAACACCAGCTCTCCAGTTTTAGACACTACCACAGTCACATGCGTAGAAAAAATCCTCAGACATAAGATAAAAAACATCCCTCTAAAACTAGTAGATAGTTCCAATAATTCCCCGGGTATAAAACAATGAATCCCTCTGAAACTACTCGATGCTGTGAATAGTGCACCGACATGGAACAAGGAATCCCTCTGAAACTATTTTGTTACGGATGTGAATATGCGAAAGGGGCTAATGCTGAGAAAATAAGGCCTCTAGACTTCCGCCATTACTGGTGTCCACCTGTAACCCAGACACCTATCTGTTTCAATCACCATAAGCCCCATTTCCCCCAAGAGGGCTCTACTCTTGTCGGTGCAGGATGCTCAGCCGTGTGCACTTGTCAAACATCTCTGCGTGATGAGCCACGACAGGGCGCGCTGACGAGGAGCCGAGCTCCCGGAACAGGCCGGGTCCCATCTCTGGGGCCCTAAGTGCACATTAGAAGAAAGCAGGCCAGTCAGCTGTCCGTAACATGGCCGGTCCCCGGGGGAGCGCGCGCGTCATCAGGAGGCTAATGCAGCTCCGGAGCCGCGGGAACGGAGAGGAGAGCGCGCGCGCGCACCGTCAGCAGCCTGTCTCAGCATCTCTCGGAGAGTGAGCCATGGAGGTCAACTTTATCAACGGGAGGCGCCCGAGTCACAGGTCTGCGCCGCCCCAAACACTGACATCTGTAACCACCAACCACCCTCGGACACTCCGCTAACCCAAGAGACAGAGGCTGTTCTAGGGCCACCCTTCACTTGTGTGCCAGGGCATTATGTCAAAACGAAAAACATACCAACAACAAAATGAGCAAATGTGATTTCACAGTTTGAGTTTGGACAATCATGGTAACACGTTAAATACGAGTGCAAACATGTATTATGTTTATATGACTTATGTCAGGGCAAGAGTTAGGGTTATAACTTGGGCAAACAGTAAGGGTTCAAATTAGGGTTGCGATTAGGGTAAAGTATAGGATAGGAGTTCCCATTACTGTTCATATAAGGATTAGTGTTATCTTTATGGTTGGTGTTAGGGTTACTGTTACATTCTGCCAAACATTATGGTTATGTTTGAGGATAAGGAGCGGGTTAGGGTGAGCCATAGGGTCATCGCTAGGATAAGGGTAGGTGTTAGTAGTGTCGCTAGTAGTACTGGTCCTTCAGACTTGCGGATTCAATGCTAATATCTGCATTCTTGTCTTTATGGCTAGCCAAGTCCTTCTTCATAAGTGCTTTATTAGGACACAGATCCTAGGAGGACGTTCTTGAGCGCGCACACAGAGGGACAGTCAGAACTTTGATGATGGGTTAGGGGTGCCTGGAAGGAGGTCCACCGCCTCCGGAGAGGTTCGCAGGCGGTTTCAGAGAGCAGCGACGAACCCTGCGCAGAGAAGGATTCCCCCATTTGCTTTAGGCAGCCGTTTGAAGTAGAGAGGAACCAACCCAGGACCCATGCCTGTTCTGACCCTACAGCTGAACTCAGAACAACGGTTTTGTAAATGTGCAGCTCAAACCCCTAGCCTCCACGGATACAGAGGGGCCTGGGGTTCACAGCATGCGAGGACAGCTTTAGTAACACACGGTCTTGCGATGCAGGGTCTGTGCCCTGGACAGGAACGGGTGGTCCTACTGCAGGTGTCCCCTTGACCAGTCCTCTTTCTGGAGATCTGCTAACAGTGGAAGGCACCGGCGGCTCTGAAATCACAAAGAAAAGAACACGTTACTTGCCTTCGGTAAGGCTCTTCTGGTGGATACTCAATCTAGGAAGAAAAAATAATAATGAGAGGGACCCTTTATTCGCCAAAGGAATAGGGTTCCGTACTCAACTAAGAAAATATAAATTCTTCCTTTGGCAAACCACTTAACATTCCATAATTTACATCATATTTCCACTCATTACCATGATATTCCATTCATACACCTCTGTATTCTAACATTAACAGAGAGAGTATATCTATGCGTATACTCCTCTAAACATGGGGTACCACTACGCAAAACACCTTTATAGAAAAAATACTTTCTGATTTTAAAAATATTATTATTTGCCGCATATAAAAAAGATGATTGTTTTGTTAAATTGGTTTAGGAACAGATTGATCAACAATTCCACAATATTATTGTTTCATCAGTCATTACTGAGATACATAGGGTTGAAACAAATAATGAAATAGAAAAAGGATGAAAGAGAGTATTGGCAAGACAATTCACTTTGTCATGAAAACAGCCTATCTGTGTTAACATCTAATCCGAGCTAGCACACAATAGATTACCAATATTTCATCTGTTGTGCCATAACGTGTTCACAGATTAGGCATCAAATGCGTCGACGCGTTTCGATGGTATCGTTCTGGTCTACCAGGATGACTTGGGCCCAGTCGTTTTTAGGTCTCGGCTCGAAGGCTGCGCTTGCGCAGTCTCGATCCGAGATTTAATGACTTAGAGAAGAGGGGCTTGAACCCGCCCCTCTTCTCCCCTGTTCTCCATTGGCTGGCCTCTTGAATGCTGGCCAGCCATTGGAGAAGAGGTCCGCCACTCCGATCAGGCCCCGTCCTTTTCGGATTCGGGGGCGTGTTTTTTTCAACAAATCTAATTATCTCCTCCAGCCAATGGCAAGAGGAGAACATGCCCCCGAATCCGAAATCGCCGCTGCCTTTCTCCGAGGCATTTCTGCTTCGCCTCGGAGAAAGGCGGTGGTGTGCTTGTTTATGTCTGACTCTACTCTGTCCTGCCCTCTTCCCCCCACTCATCTCTGTCTATCAAGCCGACTCCCTCTTCCACTCCTCTCCATTGACCCGTGCTCTTCCTCTTCCACCCCCTTCTCTAGCCAGGCACATTCCTCTCTCGCTCTCTCGCACCTCGCCCTCATGCTTGCCCAGTATTTTCACCCTCTCCACTCCATGCACCCCTCGGCCCCCCTCACGCCTCTTCCTGGTGACTGCTCTCTACTGTCCCCCCACCATGTATCTCTCTAACGTCCTTTCCCCTTCCCCCTCTCTGCTCTCCACCTCCTCGCGCCCTCTTTCACACCATCCTTTCTTCCATCTTACCTCGCCCACCCGTCTCCGCTTCCTTTTCCCTCTCTCCTGCAGTCTCATATCTTTCGCCCCCCGCGCCTCAACCGCCCCTGCCTTTCTCTTTTTTTTTTAACGTTTCCTGGTAAAATCTTCCCGTCTCCTTTTTACACCCCCCTCCCCCTCATCCTCTCACCTTACCTGTCTGCCCTTCCCCGCCTCCCTCGAGCGCTTTTTCTCACCCGCCCCCTAAATCTACCACCCCTAATCTCCCCACACATATTTGCAGTGCAGTGAAAGGCTTCAGATCAGCCAGTGTGCCCGCCGCGAGGCGCTGGGGTAGATGACGTGTCCTGCGTGAGGCTCCAGAGTAGCCAGTGTGCCCAGTGAGAGGATCAGCCGTAGACTGTGTGTGCAGGGAGGTTCTCGGGATTAAACGATGTATATTGTGAGAGCCGCAGGAGTAAACCGTGTGCGGCTGAGAAGTAGGCAGTGCGCAGGTAGAAGTTCAGGAGTAGCCAGTGCGTGCAGTGAGAGTGCGTTATAGCACAGGGAGGGCTCCGATTCTGGAGTAGATCATGTGTGCAGTGATGGGCTCCTGAGTAGATCGATGGGCTCCTGCGTAGATCGTGTGTGCAGTGAGGGGCTCCTGCGTAGATCGTGTGTGCAGTGAGGGGCTCCTGCGTAAATCGTGTGTGCAGTGAGGGGCCTCCGGAGTACATTGTGTGTGCAGTGAGGGACCCATGAGTACCTAGTGTGCAGTGAGGGGACCAGGGGCAGTTAGTGTGTGCAGTGAGGGGCTCAGGAGTAGCCACTGGTTGCAGTGAGGGGCTCAGGAGTAGCAATTGGTTGCAGTGAGGGGCTCACGAGTAACCACTGGTTGCAGTGAGGGGCTCAGGAGTAGCCACTGGTTGCAGTGAGGGGCTCAGGAGTAAACCGTGTGCAGTGAGGCCCTTGTGAGTTAACCGTGTGTACAGTGAGATGCTCAGGAGTAGCCAGTGTGTGCAGTGGGAGGCTCAGGAGTAAACCGTGCGTGCAGTGGGAGGCTCAGGAGTAAACCGTGCTGCAGTGAGGGGCTCGGAAATAACCAGTGTGTGCAGTGAGACGCTCGGGAGTAGCCAGTGGGTGTGCAGTGAGGGGCTGGGGAGTACCCAGTGCGTGCAGTAACGGGCTAGGGAGTACCCAGTGCGTGCAGTGAGGGGCTGGGGAGTACCCAGTGCGTGCAGTGAGGGGCTGGGGAGTACCCAGTGCGTGCAGTTTGTTGTGCATTCTCGGCCGAGAAGAGCACAGGAATATGGGTGTTCGGAGACGCGCACCTGCTCAAACCTTTATTATTTATAAATCCAATTGTTAAATAACTGATGCACCTGAGTATGGATTTACAACACTGTCTCTTTGTCTAACACAATTACAAGAAGTGTGCCAAATGGAGGCGTCATCATTTGACAAACACAATGAGCCTTTTGACTTGTTTTCAAGAGTCCTGGCGTGGGACACCTTCGCTCACACACCCGGTGACTTCTCGGGGCCTCCACCCCCACCCACACAGACTGCCTCTATACATTGCAAACATGTGCGCAGAGCGGTGCAGAAGCAGACACCGCAGGGGCGCATATAAAACTCCTACAACCTTGACGTCGGTCAAAATGCCCGTTTCCTATTTTAGGGGGAGATGTTACATTAATAAGGGCTGAGCTGCAGACTCCACACCTTTGGCCCCCAGGGGACCATCACCCAGGCCCCAGGTCTTGGAAACGCAGGGAGTAAGTAACTTGAAGAAACTGAAGGGAAAGAAAGGGCAACTCAGGGCAGATTTCCCGCTGAAAGCGTAAGTTTTTTTTTTTTGTGGTAATCGCATTTCACATTTTCTCCATCATTTTTTTGCACCGGGGCCTCTTTAATCTGCCTCTTAAACCCAGATTTGTCTCGGAAAACATATGAAGGCCCCCTTCAAGGTTATAGGCATCCCAGACATGGGATACAAGCTTTACCTTCTTGTTGTTCATTCCAAAATGTGAGTTGAAGCCGTGCTGACGTCACAACAAACCATTAACCAGCCTTTCACCGCTTTGTGTGTGTCTCCTTTTTACAAACACGCATTTGTAGGAGACTGTCCTACGGGAATGTTTGAAGCTGGGGTGTGATCCACCAGTCTCTCACTAAGGCAGACTTTTATAAGCAGCAACGTAGCGTGTAACAGGCGCGAAACACCCATTGGACTCAAAGGGCTTCAGCCCCCCCCCGTCGTGTGCGGCAGCCCGGGATGAGACACCTTCCCGGGCAAAAAAGCAGCCGCACCCGAGCACTTCACAGGTCTTTAAAAGACCATTTGCATGTTAATGAGGCCTTGCTGTTGTTTCATCCCTTCTAAGAGCCCCTGCAGCTCCACTCTGCCAATTGCTTAAAGTTCAGCCCCCCCCGAAATTTTTGCTCAGCCCCCCCCGAAATTTGGCTCTAGTTGCGCCTCTGGCGTGTAACCAACTGTGCACAGCCCTACCAGCCTTTCACCCCTTTCTGTGTGTCTCCTTTTTTACAAACACGCATTCGTAGGAGACTGGCATGCGTGGATGTTTGAAGGTGGGGTGTAATCCACCAGTCCCCCACTAAGGCAGACTTTTATAAGCAGGAACGTAACATGTAATGGAGTGTACCCAGACCTACCAGCCTTTTACGGATAGCAATACATATTTTATTGAAGTGTGTGTATTTTTGCTCCAAACGCGGTCCCTTTCTCTTTCGCGTGCCACGCTTGTTAACATTTCTGTTGCTTTACTCCCTCCCCCCACACACTATCCGTGTTCACAATGCGACCACCCTCCTTCCCGATCTCCACATTCCCTTTGTGTGTGTGTCCTTTTTACAAACACGCATCCGTAGGAGACTGTCCTGCGTGGATGTTTGAAGCTAGGGTGTGATCCACCACTCCCTCACTATGGCAGACTTTTCTAAGCAGCAACGTAGATAGCCACTCTACCTCACAACATCCCTCTCCCTCACTACATCACTATTTCACTACCTCACTCTTTCTCACTACATAACTCTCTCTACCTCACTACTCCACTCTATCTCACTACCTCACTATCTCACAACTTCTCTTTCTCAAAACATCACTACCTCACTCTCTAGCTCACAACCTCACAACTTCACTCTCTCTCACTCACTACCTCAATCACTCTCTATCTCACTACCTCACTCTTTCTATCTCACTAACTCACTTTCACTCTCTCTTTCACTACCTCTCTCTATCTCACTACATCACAACATCACTCTATGCTTATATATCACTACCTCACAACATCCCTCTCCCTCACTACCTCACTCTTTCACTACCTCACTCTCTCTAGCTCACTACCTCACTCTCTCTCACTACCTCACTCTCTATTTCAATACCTCACTCTCTCTCTCTATCTCACTACCTCACTCTCTCTCTGCTAATGCAATAGGTATCACATATGCAAAAAAAAAGCTAATGCCAATAGAAATGAAAATGCCATTTATTTAGGGATACAAAAATAATAAACAATAATGAGCAATACCAATAGCTCTACCTATAATATTGCCGAGACCATTGCATTGTAAATGCTTGTTGATCTTTGTCACAATTTGAGACAGGAGACAAGAGTGATCTCGTGGAAGCTCCAATGCGCAAAGTTGTTGACACCGCACGTTTTCGATGGTGGCTAAAAGACCTAGCAAGGGTCCCCCCCATTGTTGGAAGACACTGTGTGTCACTTTGGGATGTAAGCTCCACTCGTGATCTGCCAGAGCAAGCCTGCTCAGTTTATAGTCCCCCCTGGTATATAGGGACCCTGTCAGGTGCTGGGCAATCAGAAAGATGCCATGGAGCACCAGCTATCTCAAGAGCGGAAAAGACTCCTGTCAAAGCATTTAAGACCATCTCTGCCCTCCTTGTTGCAGTACCAGATGGCGGTGTGTTGCTCATGAGAACCTGTACATAGCCTTCCCTTAATGAGTGCCAGGAAGGCCTTCAGTACCAGTAAATTGATGTGGAGCTGGCATCCAATTAAAGACCAGAATCCTCTGATCCGGGACATGTACAGAGAACTGATCTGCGACTTGGAAGCAGGATCGGAGTGAACGCCACAATTTCCTCTTGTGTTCGGTGACATACAACTTTATCTCCCGGTCCCTAATCAAATTTGGATGAACAAGTGCACACCTATCACATGACTAAGGGCCTGATTTAGAGCCCGGCAGACAGGTTACTCCATCACAAACGTGACAAACATCCTGTCTCCTGTATTACAAGTGCATTATATCCAATGGCTCTTTAAAAACGGCAGACAGGATATCCGTCAAATTTGTGAAGAAGAACTTATCCACCGAACTCTTATTCAGGCCCTTAGTGTTGTATCTTGAACCCAGGCACAAAATACATACTTCATGACTTACAATTGCTTTCTGCAGTCAAGGCACAAATTGAATACTTTTTTTTTTAATGGGAAGATTGTTCCCTAGCACAAGGTGAAAAAGTTTGGAAGTTGTTGGTAAACCTACAAATTTGGGGCAGGAGCTCCAGATCAGCGACCAAAGCCGCAGCAAGGCAGGAATTGACATCCACAAGCAGGTCCTCGCCATCACTTCCGTGTTGCTATGGTGCTAAGCTGTACAGCATCACCTAGCTGCGTGGGAGCACTTCTCAAAACATTTCTGGATCCAGCCTGGAGATTATTCTAGGTTGGAAGTATCCATAAGAAATATGACAATTTCACAAAGAAAGCAAGCCTGTTCTAGTCACCCAGTATCTATATGAACAACAAGTCCACCAACCACTGACCTTTCACTCTCTTGTGCTCTACCGTAGAGTACCCCCAGGCCCACCTGGGAGGATAAACGAATATGGGAAAGGTAGTCCAGGGTTATGAATTACAGGAAAAAGCCTTGATGGAGAAGTGAACATTTTACCTTGAAATGTAATGGAATGCAACCCTGTTTTCATGTAGCTCAAGCTCACCATTTAGTTGGCCTCTATGTGGTTGTGGGTTTGCCCATGGGCAAGAGGCTCTGTGAGGAAATGCCTTGGACATACCTTTGCCCACTCAGTAAACGTAGTGTGATAAGAATGTAGAGTGTTCCCTGTGGATGAGGTCCACAAGAGTGGAGGACCCTGAGACCATGTGAAATTGGTATCTTTGGGTGGTCTTTGTAGAGTGTATCAGAGTTGGCATCCTGGTATTCTGAGCCTCTAACACAAGTCAGCTACAGAGCTGAATGTCTAGCAGTTTCTGTTCTCAAGCTCCAAACAAGTGCTGCGTGGAGTACAGATTGAGACCTAAAGATGTCAGGGGTGTGAAATGTAAAGTACTGTTCCTTGTTTGTTTTTTTAAAACAAAAAATATAATGCAGGATATTACATATTTTCTCCAGGTTCTGGGTGGGTCAGTCAGTGGTTAGTGAGCAGATCTCTATTGTGTACCCCTTGTTTACCAATGATGTACATGGGTCTTGACTACAATAGGTTTTTTTTATTAGAAATTAAAAAGTACTATTCAGGCTTCCACTCTCCCAAGGTTTGTGTGTCCAGGAGACCAGACTTACACTAGGCGGTGAGGAGTTTTCAGATTTCGGATAGTCTATGACACAGACAAAAAGATTAAATAAAGGCCAATGTCCCGCCAGAGCTACATCTTTAAAAGAGCATAATATCCTATTATATTGTAGCATTCGTTAACACCTTCCTATCCTTCGTAAGATTTTGATGTTGTGTTTGAGGTTTAGAGTATGGGTCTTTATTTACAAAAGAAAAATGTTATGTAGTACAGTAACAATGAAGATAAACAAAAAAATAAAAGGTTCCAGCTCATTGTGGACTGAACTATGAGAGATAATCTTGTAGCGCTTACCCGGTGACATGCCATAATACAAATAATATTGGGGCCTATGGGCAACTTGTCTATGTGTCAGATATCACAAGTCTCCTTCAGGCTCTGGAAATCTTCGACTCTCTTAGCTATAAAAAATGTTTCTCAAAGAATCGAGGTGCAAGACAGAAAGGCACTAAGCATGCTACGTGTTATAGATCTGCTCTTTATCCTAGTTTCACCATGACCATGATCACAAATGTGGTCAACTGAGTCGATTTCAGACGATGTAGTTTAGAATTTAGCAAAAATCTGGCAAAAAATATAAAAAATCACCAACCAAAGAGGAATGGCATTCCTAGTTCACAAAGACGATAGACTTTGGTGGTTTCTGGGCTAATTGGAGATTTCAGGTAGAGAACACACCAGTGCAAAAACTGCTACTGGTTCACAGGTGCCACACCAGGGAACCCAGAACAGACTTAAAAAGGAACACACTGTATACATTGTTTGCTCTGGGAGGTCGACCTTCATACTGTACATTATCTCCAGCCACAAAACAAGTAAACACGATCACACAACACACACTGATCTGAAATGAAAGGGCCCATTAACAGGTGATGGCAGATTTTATTTACATTTTAGAGGCTCAGTAGGCACGTCTCTCAGGATTACAGGTGGCAATGAAAAAGTTCCTAGATGTGATGAAGGAAAGTTTCATTTCTATTAGGGACACGAAGGCGAGGATTATGCGTTTCTCTCTTCGCTTTATTTTAACATAGCAGTCATGTAAACCACATATTTTTCCCATGAACCAACAGGAAAATAAAAGATAAAAAGGACAACAACAATAGCCCAATCATAATGTCCCAAAGAGCAACATAGTCCTTCCTTGCTAGTGATTCACCCTCTCTCTTCATAGCAGCTCATCCTGGAGTCCAAGAGCCTGATTTAGATATCGGCAATGGGTTACTCCATCACAATGGTGATGGATAGCCCATCTGCCGAAATCGAAATCTCCTAGGATATTATGGGATTTATATTTCGGCAGACGGAATATCCGTCCCCGTTGTGACAGAGTAATCCGTCCGCCGATATCTAAATCAGGCCCTTAATCTTGTTTGGACACTTCGTCATCTGAAAAATGCACGTGTATAAATAAACTGGTTCCCTCCAGTATAAATCAACATATTACAGAGATGTACAACCATAATGAATAATTCGACATTCATGAACCACTTAAATTAATGAACAACTGAAAACCATGTAGATAATATAGTGTTACTCACCTTTAAGCAAAAAAGGTAAATCACAATGAAGGTTATCAGCAGCGGATGGGGGGGGGGGGGGGGGGGGGGGGGGGGTTTAGAAAATTTACAGGTCTCTGACCCATGGGTGGGAATAATCCTCACCTCAGTGTCCCTAATGGAAATGAAACTTTCCTTCACAATATCTAGGAATTATTTTATTCTATATCAGGACTGGAGGCGAGGATTATGCTGGTTTAAAGCTTACTAACTACCACTGAAGCCAAATCCACACTGGTTTAAAATATAATAGTTTAACGGTGGAATCGGAAGACCAGTCCACTGCATCAACAATGTCCTGTAGCCGGACTCCCAACTGAAAGGTCTTGGAAGCCATGGCACTGCTCAGAGAATGAGTGCCAAATATCTGGGTGTGAATACTTGCTTCCTGCATCACCCAGCATCCTCATCGAGCAATACTTGAGAAAGACACACCTCTAAATGGTTTCTTTATAGAAATAAGGAGCTGTCTTTCACCTGGAGGTCTCAGGTCCTCCGTCATGGCCTCATAAGCTTTAATGCACTGTACTACACATAACCTGCAAATGCCATCAAAAGAGGGATACGATATAAGCCTAGAATTTGTCTTAGTTCTCCTAGATACATGGAAAGTAACCACTTCAGGAGTAAATACTCTACCTGTAATACCAGGCATAACAACATTGCCAACTTACCAGAAAGCTCCTTCCGTGACAAGTATTTATTACTCTGCCAGGAGAGGAAGAGGTTGAGAACTCAATTAACATGCCAAAGGGATCAATATCTCAGTTCCGGAGGAAGCGACAACCAAACTCCCCTTATCAGTTTCTGCACCAGATGACCACCGGATGACCTTTAATGGGATCATGACCAGCTTAGATTGACAATCAAATTGAATTTACTGACCATACCTTTGGCCGCCAGCTCGGACAGAAAATCCAATACCTGGACAACATCAGAGCCCAGGGAATCCAAGTCCTGTTGCATACAACAATGACTCCATCTATTCTAGGCCAATCTGTATCGGCGAACAGAGGAGGGAGCCAAGCATTGGAGAGGAGAGTCTAAGCTTGTTCGTAAAAACCTGTGACTGGCCATCATCTCTGGTAATTCTCTGAGCCATGTGGTGCAGAGACCATTCAAGAACGAGCTTGTGACAGGCTGCAGCCTCTGCTTCCTATTGTTGCACTCCCCGACCAGTCGGGGTTCATCCCTGGGAGGTCGACCTCTCACAATTTGCGGACTATCTTCTCGGTGCTGCATTATTTGCACCCAGACATACATGCTGCGGCTGTATTTTTAGATGCCACTAAGGCATTCAATACGCTCGAGTGGCCCTATCTGTTTGCAATTTTAGGCCGTATGGGGTTTAGCCCGCTCTTCATCAATCGCATTTGGCTGTTGTACACTTTACCCAGCGCTCTAATTAGGGTCAATGGCTTACTTTCAGATCCCTTCCTCATCTCGCGTGGTACCCGACAGGGGTGTCCCCTGTCTCCTTTGCTCTTCGCGATCATGATGGAGCCCCTGGCTGCCTGCATCAGGCAACATCACACAGCCCGAGGCATAGAGCAGCTCCCGGAGCCTACTCATTTCTCTCTATGCAGACAATGTGACTCTTTACATTGTTAATCCAGAGGAGAACTTGGACCCCATTTTGAGGGAATGTATTCGTTTCGGGGGTCTGGCTGGTATTTTCATTAACTGGGCCAAATCGGTGATATTTCCACTGAGAGATGGTACGCCCCAGGTGACCTCTGAGTTCCCTCTGAGGTGGGAGGCCGAGGCAGTTAAGTATTTGGGGGTATGGATAAGTCGGGTTACACAAGAGGTGTGGAATCTAAATTATGGGCGTGCTGTCATGTGGTTGGAGGAGAAGGTTAAAATACGGTCTAGGTTGCCACTGTCCTTGGCCGGGAAGATGGCATTGGCTAAAATGGTCATCTTACTGAAGTTTTGTACTTATTTGTTAACATCCCAATCCCTCTTACGCAGCAATTTTTTAACACCCTGAAGTCGCAGATGGTCTCCGTGGTGTGGGCGGGTAGGCAGGCTAGAATATCCTGGGATTTATTGACACTCCCGTTGAGGCAGGGTGGTTTGGGTGCCCCGGACATGCACCTCTATGCACTCTGCACTCAGGCTCAATTCTTGCACTATTGGATCCATCCGACGCCCTTCCAACCCCATGTTACAGTCGAGACTGACGCGGTGACACCTGTCCCGCCCAAGGTCACATCGCCCTCGTAGAGATATAGATACCTCTGGGACACTGCGTTGGGCATGGGACGAGTTACACAAGAGAGCGGGCATCCCGGTGTTATATGCCCCCTTCATCCCACTAGCACAGAATACAATTCTGCCTTGCATTCAGGATGGTGTTAGTAAGTCACTGGAACAAAAGATGAAACTTCACACTTTCGCCGGCCTGTATCAGGGTGACACGGTCAAGACCCCCCCCCCTCCCCCGGAGGCTGATGAGGGGCAAGCGGTGCCCTTTGCTGAGCTCTTCTTATATCATAAGTTGCGTACGGCATGCCGTGCCCTCTGGGAGGGTTACACGGCGGCCCCTCTGCCATTGCCCGCACTGGAGAACCTGATGAGATCCCCATCCCCCGTAAACTCATTACACGACTGTATACACACATGCAAAAATCTGCCCAGTTGGTGAAACCTAGATCCCTTCAGAATTGGAATAACAAACTCCCTATTCCGTTGACTGAGGCCCGGTGGGATTTCTACTGTGGGCAGCTTACTGAGCACTACCCTAATTACAAGCTCCAATTGATTCACTTTAAATATTTGCATAGATTTTATAGAACACCTGTGAGTCTACATCGCATAGGGATCAGGGAGGATGACAGCTGCTGGCATTGTAGATACACTCCTGTCTCGTTTCTGCATGTAGCGTGGGATTGCCCAAAAATTGCTGAATTCTGGTCCATGATTTTCACCTCAGTGAATCAAATTATTGGCGCGTCAGATGCCCCATCCCCCACCCTGGGCTTGTTAGGCTATGTTAAAGACACACCACCCAAGCTGCGCAAACTACATGCACTTTTCCTGCTGTTCGCCAAACGTCAGGTTGCAGTACATTGGGGTAGGAGAAGGGTGCCTTCCATTAAGGGGTGGATTACTGATGTTACATATGGCCACACACAGCTAAACACGTTCTGGGAGCTTATGCCCCCTACTTCCAGGCCTCAAAACATTTTCGAACCATTCCTGACCTGGGCTCAGAGACAGCACGAATCTACTGAGGGAACACATACGGGCGAGACCCGGACTGAGATATTGATGTGATGAGATATTGATTTCCACCTATTTCTGGTATGTTCCCACTCCTCAGCTCCTGGATAATATGGATTTAATCTAATGAGACGGTAGAGTCCTAGACCCTCTATGTGGTACTATGTAATGTTATTATATTCTGTTTTTGTTTATTCTGATTATGAAAAACACCTGGATATATGATGAATATGTTTTTGATTAGCAGTGAATATGTGGGGCGTAAACTACTACAAACATATTGTGTACTGTATAGACTGTGACCATTTTGAATCCTGTAAAGATTTGCTAATATGCTAATATGCTGGCCTGTTGTGTTGTAAAGCGACCTTTTCTTTGAAAATGTCAATAAATTTTTTTTTTTTTTAAAAGAACGAACTTGTGGGATTTTCCCAGATGGTCACTCAGGGGACACCGATACAGGGGTAGAAGGACTGGAGAATTTAAAGAAAGTTCCATCAGAACTGGATAGCTAGCTTGAGATCTCCAAAAGGACGTCCCTAGAACCAAATCTACCCATTGTCTCCTGACCTGTGCAGATACTCGAGTGATCATGGCGAACGGGGGAAATGCATACCCCTTTGCTCTTGACCAATCCTGTAGAAAGGAATCTGTTGCCGCCGCCATCGGGTCTGGCCTCCAGTTGAAGAATCGGTCCACTTGATGGTGGATGTGGAACGCAAAGGGATCTTAGTGTAAGATCCAAAATCCCCTTGCATAGTGGTCTTTAAAACCCTAATAAGGTCTGACTATTGTTACTTGATCCACATTGCTTTTTCCAAATTGCTGAACAATGGAATCCCCTTATTTGTTTCTTAATGCTATTGGTGAGACGTGCTGGCACCTTCTCTTTTACGCATATCAGCCATGTCTACATTTACTGGTATGATCGCTGGAAAATACAACCCACTTGCTGAGAAGTTAAAGTTCTATTAAGGAAGTGATTTGGGTTTCTATTGTACATTTAAATAAGGAAGTCTCTTAACTGTTTTCATAACATGAAATTATCTGAAAATGTCATGTGAGCGTTCTCCCTCAACATCGGAATCTGCCGGAGAGTCACCCAAATCAAAGTTGGGCAAATGGAAAGGCAAGTCCAGAATTTGACTCTCCTGGGGGACCACCGGTGGTGGTTCAATCGATAGGGGGGCATCATGTGCCAGGAAGGCCCACTTAAGCATATCACAGGCACCCAAATCACCAGTTTACACTTGGCTTTGGACTTACCTGAACCCGCAGCTGGCTGCCCCTGAGGTCATGTGGCCTACAGGCTGGCAAGATCTTCCCTCAAGAAGAGGGGTCCATTGGTAGATGTACATCAGCTGCTGTAAAGCCGCCTTGTAGGGAGCCAGGGCAAAGGAAACCATCTTGTGAATACGCTTGTTACTGCGTCACAAAACTCATTGCCCAGGGTAAAGTACTTGGACCTACTCTTCCTCTACAAAAGAGACTGCCTCATCCTGCATTGCAGGAATATGGGCGCTGGGGTTACCAGTGCAGTCAGGTATGTATGCTGCAGCTCTGGGGGGGGGGGGGGGGGGGTGTTTTGTCCCTGGTGACACGATGCGCCCTTCAATTAACTGGGCAGGGCCTTGGTGAGTGTCCCAATAACAAGCGCCTCATCTTGCTACTTAAAGGTGCCAGATACAGACCCCAATGGGTGTAAACCCTACTGTTGAAAAAAACATCGAGTACAGACCCTACAGATATAGGGCGTAACACTCCAGGACCCAGCGGGTTATGCATAGGCTCCATGATCGGCAGCAGACACCACGATCATCACCAGTGATAATGCGTGATCCGATCACAGAGATGCAGAGGAGCGCATCTCTATGAGACAATTAGCCCCCTCTGGCAGTTGGCGGGGATTACCGAGCACCCCTAGCCCACTAACAATGAAGCGAAGAGCTCAAGAAAGGAGCGGAACCCACTCCTGTGAGCTAACCCTGTAAAATGAAAACACCTAAAGGCAAAAAACACTCAAAAATACTCAATAACGTGTCTAAGGCTCAGGTTTGATGAGAGACTCTGGTATCTGAACTTTGCTGGCTGTGGAGAGGGGAGAAGAAAGAGGGGGATTCACTAGAAAGGAAGGACTATGTTGCTGTTTGGGACATTATGATTGGACTATTGATGTTGTCCCTTTTCTCTTTTATTTTCCTGATGGTTTATGGGAAAAGTAGTTCTTTATGTGGTTTACATGGCTGCTGTGTTAAAATAAAGCGAAGAGAGTACAGCATAATCCTCGTCTCCAGTCCCGACACAGAATTCTACTTTCCCTGCTCTACTAATTATCTGCTGTCAAACTGCTATGCTCCCACTGCCAAGTGAGCAGACAGTACCCTGCCTCCACTGTGAGGTATTATAAACATACATTTCAGTGTACAAAAAAGCATAACACATTAATATTCCATTAGTGACTATCTTACTCTATAACTATAACTATGCAGAGTTGAGTACAGTTATGTACAAACTGAATGTTTTAACTACATTCCAACATTGAGTCACTGGATTGCCTTACTTAACCTGAAATATTCAACATCTGAACACAGCCCAGCCACCGGAAGCTGGAGCTCACAATTAAACAACACTTGCAAAAGAAATTGTCAGAGGAACCTGTGACTCTGACTAAAATAAAAAGAAGGATGAAGAGTGTGACAGCCTCAGCTTGTGATTTCCTCATGACCCGTTCTGCAGACAAACTTCTATAGAGCTACAGATTTCTTACCTTAGAATAATCCCCAGGTGTTAGATAGATCCAGAAACTTTTCGAGCAGTACCTAGATCTGGAAACTTTCCGAGCAGTACCTCTGCGTGCCAGTAGGTGGCATTGTTCAGCTCTGCAGCAGCAGCACCGAAAGTGAAGTCCGTGGTGCCTATAGCGGCGCCACCCCAGCACACTGGCATCAGTCACTTTTTGCTAACTTTCTGCGCCAGAAGAAAGGCGCCATGAACGTAGCTGATGTAACAGTGTGCAGAAACTAAGGACCTCATAAGGGTTACCCTATAATGAGAAATCTGTTCAAAGATTGGGGAGGATCAGTAAGAAATATGCAGCTAGATAATCTCTACCATAAAAGGAGTTAACGAAGATAAGTAACTTGCTCATCTGATGGAGACTTCTTGCTGCAGATTCCTTATCTTAGAATAGATACCCAAGCAATACCACTCCAGAGGAGGAGGGTCTACAAACAGATTTAGCCTAGAAAGTCCAGGAGGACCAAACTGGCAAAGTGCCCGTCGTGACGGACCTGACTGTCCAGGCAGTTATGCTTAGTAAACCTGTGCAGAGATCCACACGTCACAGCCTGAGAGATGTCCAGGAGGGGACTACGCAAGCTAAAACAGTGGTCACAGCTTAGACTCTGGTGGAATGAGCAGAAAAGCCCTCAGGGGGTTGCTTCATGGCCAGTGCATAGTAGATTTTAAAACTAAGTATAATCCATTGTGAGCTGGTCATTTTCTGAAAGTTTTTCCTTTCATCCAACTAGTGTTCCTTAGTACGATCAATGTAGAATGATAACGCTCATTTTGGGTCCAGTCAATGGAGTCTCTCCTCCTTTTTAGAAGAGAGAGGCGGAGCATAGAAAGTCTGCAGTGTGATGGTTTGGCCGATGTGGAAGGGTGTCACCGATGTAATGACTACTTGAAATGCAGTTTTTATGTTCAAAAGTCGTAAAGGGCACTTGTGGAGAGGCTCAAAGGGTGATCACATCAAGAATGTTAAAACCAGATTAAAATCTCATTGGAGTATGATGAAGGGTTTTAGAGAGAACTGATGCTGTAGACCTTTTAGAAATTGAGTCACAGCAGGTAACTTAAGCAAGGAGGGCTGATCCGGCAACCTCAAGAATGCCGATATGGCTGAAAATTCCCTTTACTATGCTCAAAGCAAAGCCTCGTCAGGCTAACGAAAGAACAAATAACGAAACCTCTGACAGAGGTACAGAAAGAGGATCGATCTTTTTGGTAGTAAACCATGTCATAAATCTGTCCCAACAACAGGTGTATACATTCTTCGTTGAGGGACGCCTGGCTGCCAGAATGACATCACAAACTTTAGTAGGGAAGTTGAAAACTGTCAATTGCCACTGCTCAATCTCCACGCATGAAGGCACAGCGTTTGCAGGTTCGGGTGCAAGTCCCTGCCCTGTTGCTCTCACATTAAATCCTCCCAAGGGGGCAGCCTGATCGAGAACCAAGGCTCATGTTCAGGAGTTTAGATACCATACTCTCTGTGTCCGAATCAGGACCACAAGAATAACTTGGGACCAGTTGTTCCTGATCTTCTTGAGAACTCTCGTCATGAGTGAAGGTGTAAAGGAAACCTGAGCTCCACTCGAGACGAATGATATCTCTGCACGACAGTGCTTTCATTGTGCATTCTTGGTGGTGGCTAATAGATCGAATCAAGGTTCCCCAATCTCTGAAGAGACCTTGTACCACCTCAGGATGGAGCTGCCATTTGTGATCCGCTAGGAATCGAAGGCTGAATTTGTCTGCTCTGGCATTTCGAGAGCCACCCAAATGTTGAACCACTTGGGAAATGCCTTGACGTTTCAGCCATGTCCAGAGGAGCAGAACTTCTTGACACGGGGTCCACAACCCCACCCTACCCTAGTTGTTGCACTACCATATGGAGGTGGTGTTGTCCATTATCACCTGCACCAGCCATCCCTTGATGGAAGTAAGAAGTTTTCAGTGCTAGTCAGATTGCTCTCAGCTCCAGAGACTAGAGTCCTCGGATCTCCAACTCACCCAGATGGTTGCCCCAGCCCAGGAGTGACGCTTCTGTCACTGCAGTCATCTCTGGGTAGGGAAGGGAGAGAGGTCTGCCGCTGACCCAATCGCAATTTGTCAGCCACCACTGCAGGTCTTAGCAGTTTCCTCCGATATTTAGACTAGGTTGGGGAGATTCTCCTGATGCTGCGCCCACTGGGACTTCAGGTCCCGCTGCATAACCCTGTCATTAGTCACCAGCAGGTGGCAATGAGGCCCAGCAGCCTCAGAGTCAGTATCAACAAAATCCAGGATACAAGCTGAAACATCGTAATCATAGCCTGAATATCCTGGACTCGTTACGGAAGATAGGTCTGAAACTGGACTGTATTCAGAACAACCAGATGAAAGGGAGCTCCTGAGTGGGAGTCAGGTGTGTCTCTGGCACGTTTATAGAGAACCCTCAGCAAATGCAGATGGTCTGCCATAGTCTGAAAGTGGGAGATGACTGCCTGAGGCAAGCCCTTTATCAACAGTCAATCATCGAGGTAGGGGAAGACAGGAACCCTTGACCTCCGCAGGTGTGCTGCAACCACTGCAATCACCTTGGTGACACCTAAGGGGCACTAGTGAGGCCAAAAGGGACAACAAACTGCTAATGTCTGTGAGCAGGCAGGAAGGGAATGTGGAAGTTGGCAAGTGAAACGCTATCATCCAGTCTTCTGGGTCTAGGGCAGACAGAACATGAGCTAACATGAGCATCCTGAATCTTAAGGATCCTCAGATCCTCCCTAACCATGCTCCTCTCCAGGCCTGTTAAAGAAAGGAGGCACTGGCTCAGACTCATAATGTCAAGTTCCGGCCGGAGTCGGAGTCGATGTTGGATGACGCTGATACAGCTTCGTATCGGAGTCGGTATGATTATGGGGTCGGCGCCGCTGGAACGGTCTCCGAGGAAGGATCTGACTGGCACTGAAGACAGACCCCCTGGCGTGAATCAGAGGGGACACCTGCCAAAACCCAGGGGCCCAAAGGCGCTCTAAGGGGGTCGGCCCACCCGACCAATGGGGTGCATTGTCTCATAAAAATCTCGGAGTGCAGCGGGGGGTCAATGCAGGTCCAGGAAACCCAGGGAGGCACAGAGAAGACCCAGAGGCAGTCTCCACATGGGAACAAAGCCTATAATCATATCGCTCCAACACCCCGTCTGAAGAGTTGGACCGGCGCAGTCAAGTCGAAAACCAATGAATTTTTTGAGGGACTTAACCGATGACGTTGAGTGCGATGACGAGCGCCTGCAACAACTTCGCAAACTGGCCCAGGACTTTCCACGCGGCCCTGGACCTGGAGTGTCATGGGACGACCGACACGGGGCGGCACAGACCTTTAAGAAGCGCTTCCTCCATGCATTGGGGTTCATGGCGCGCCAATTTTCACAAATCTTGGAGTTGTAGTCCGACTCCAAGGACCAAAGGCAAACCAGATGGGAAACCGTCACAGACATCTGTTTATGACGGTACCACAGGGCTTAAACCCCACTGTTTTTTAGGAGACATACTTGTCCTACTGGGATAGAAAGTCTTGAAAAAAGGCTTTGAGAAAACATTGAAAAAATGAAGTGAAAATTGACTGGTGGTAGCTCTTTCTGGATCTGCGGTAACTGGCACAGAGAGAAAAGAACAGATGTCAGTGCACTGGGGTGGCACCTATAAACCCACCACGCACGTCACTTTCAGCACAGATGCGCAGGAGAATCACACTATCTAGCGGCGCGGAAGAGGTACTGCTCGAAATGTGTCCGGATCCAGTCTGATGCCTGGGGATTATTCTAAGGTAAAGAATCTACAGCTAGAAGGCTCTATCAAATGCACAAAGGTAAACTGCTGAGTAGAGCTGACTTTAGTGCAAAGGACCAACACCATTGCAAGCTATTGAAAACTTTTGGCCACGTACGCTACTAAAGGCTTTTGCCACACGGGCCATTATTTAGCTAATCATGACATGCAACTGCATAATGATACTACTGTTGGTCGGCCCTGCATTTCTGCTGTCAACAAACTGGGACCCATTCCAGCAAGTGAAGACTTACCTATGCTGCCACACTTGTGCTTCCGTCACACACTGCTGCCATCTGAAGAAGCAGGTGGGCTGGCCTCTGCTGACCGCTTTGGAATGGCTGCTATAGCACTGCCCAGGAGACCCCTTCGAAGCACGTAAGGGCAGGCGGGACCCGTGGGGATATCAGCAAAACCTGAAGAGGAACAAATAAAAACATGCATCAGTGAGTAACTTGTGAATCTCAGACCAATTCTGGGACCAATTAAAACACTCAGCAGCAGACAATGTGCAGATCAGCTCAGAGTGCTTATCTCTGTGCTCTGTCATTATGAGACTTTCGGTCTCTGTTTCCTGCTTGTCTTGTGAGAATAAGGGACTCTCTCTGTGCAGACATGCCTATGAGAATGAATAGCTTTGTACCCTGTGTTCATATGCATCTTGTCAGTATGAGACTTGAGGCCTCACTTAGAGTTTGGAACAGCGGAAGCATGCTGCAAATCTACAGTGTTCTCGACTCTCTGAACTTGTGGCTCCCTGGCTCTGTTTATAATTGAAGGTAGCACTGTGTACATATCAGAAGAGCCAGCACCAGCAGAAACCTCTGACCTGATGGCCACTCAGCCAATGATGGTCATCCAACCCTACTGATTTCAGGGTGACCACCACTCTTTTTTCTTGCCTCTATCTGCCATTCGAAGCATGGCAAATGCCGGTTGGGGAAATGCCGCATGGCCTCCACATGTGGGGAGAAAACTCCCTGCATAAGGCCATTCGTTTTTTTGTATTTAGAAAAAAAACTCCCAATTTGAGATGAGGTGGTAAAGATCACAGCCTCCATCCCCTGGGGGCCCATCAGACGGTCCACCTGGGTGGGGAATGTCATAGCCTCTGCACACATTGCCTAAATGACCCTGCTGGTTCCCGGTGCTGGTTTTTGTTCAGCTGTGCTGGTGAACATGGGCATTTCGCAATGCTTTCAAAATTACACACTCCCCATTCTCACCATGTTTTAGGCGGGTGAATTTGCAAGTTGGTCATCAGCAAAGAGGAAAAGGTACACAGTAAATACACTCTCACTGAAAACGGTAGCTAGTGCCAGTCAGTGCCAAGTGTGCGGAAAAACAACCTGTAGATTAAGGGAAAGGAAGTAACTCGTCAAAAGAGGCGACGTTCAATAACAGGGAACTTTGCAAAACGTTGCTGACATTATAAAAGGTTTGCACACACCTATTGACCTGTCTACAGCTAGTTCTCTAAGAATTGGCCACCCTGGTTTTCGAATTGTCTCTGCTGAATGAGAAAGAAGACTGACATTTTCTGTGTATCATTGTATTGCTGCTCTTTGAGAATGAGATACAGAAACTCTGTGTATGACTGGGTCCACAAGAAAAAGGCCACGTGACTGCATACTAATCCATCTCGCCCACTTACCCTTCATTACCACCTCGGGCAGTCCGTAAGGCTCATACTCGGTGTCATCGTAGGCCACAGACATCTTCTCCCGCTGCCTCTGAAGCCGCTGCACTAAGTCTGCTGGGTTTTCTCGCCATGTCCAGGCTGGGGGTTCCTGTCCCTCCATGTTGCCTGTCATTTCCAGGAGCTCAGTCTGGGACTCTGAGTGACAGATCTCCGGTCTTGCAGCCCCCCGTAACTCCTTTAGTTCATTCTGAAGAGCAACAAGTGCCTTGGCCAGAGTGTCATTGGTCTCCTCCAGGGCCTGATAACTATCCACGAGTTCAGCGTAGCGTTGCTGGAAGTGATCTTCAAATCCCAAGTTGACACTTCTGTGGCACTGCAGGTCAGCCTCTGCAAGGGGTACACCTATGAAGATATGGGTAAGCAGATGGACCTTTGAGTATATACACAAGGACAGAAATCTGCACACAAACCATTGTGCCAAAGCTGCATGCTTTGCAAAGGCAATGAGTAATATCAGTGCAGAAGAAAACAGTGGGTGTGACAAAATGGTTTTTGCAGCAGTAGTTGGCAAAAATATTTATGAGATAAATAAATAACACACAACACACCGTCAAGAGGGGGGACGGAGATCAATGAGGAAAAAAGCAGGTCCAGTACTAGTGCTCCCAAAGACTTATGTATAATCATTCAGCCAATGCTAGTCCCCTCACATTCTATTTGCCCTGCTTGACTGCGGTAGTGCCGGGACACCTCTGTTTGAGGTAGCTGTCACACTTTATAAAATGTATTATTATTCTTATTAAGGAGTAACTGTTCCTACAAGGCAATACCTATTATAGTTGCACATATGGAAAAAAGAAAATAAGTAGGAAGTGTGGCCCATGGGGGACAGCAGCGCCGCCCCCAAGAGGAGCAAACGCCCGATGATGAAGCATGACACTTGCAAGGGTGTGTGAGGGCACTATTTCCAAAAGGAGGAATTCCCCCACCTTCATCTAGTTCTAACTGCATACATCGAGAACACACTTCCTGCTCATTTTCTGTTTTCCTCATGCACAACCAAAATAGGTTGTCTCTTGCCTTATATGAACAGTTACCCCTTAGTGATTATAAATAAATAACACTCCTGTCTAGTGGGGAGCCCTAGCAGTAAGTTGTGAGAGCTCATGAGTGTACCACGAAATCTTTGCTTCGAGTCGTCTTGGACCATGAGGTGAGTTTTTTGACTCTTCATGAATGCTTTGAGGGAGGAGGCTGCTCTCAGTTCCATTGAAAAAGTGGCTCCCATGTACAGCAGCTTGCAGAGAAAAGGTTCAGAATGAAAACAGTGCATGGAGTGATTTGGGCATGGCTTAGTGATGGTAGTCTGCAAGGCAGGCAGGTAAAAGGTCATGCAACACTTTGAAGCTCGGGATATAAGTATCTTGTTATACAGATAGCATTATGAATTTCCCATATATTCCCTTTGATCTGAAAAGTGAGCATCTCAGACTTCATGTGTTACCAGAATATTGTTATCAAAATATCGTTTGACAGAAATATTGTGCGCTTAGTATCGTCTACAAACATATTACCCCATTGGAGTTAATAGGAAATTTTCAACAGACAGGTAATATTTTTGTAAAGAATATTAAGGACACAATACTTATGTCAATTGATATTACTGTATAGAATATTCTGACATACAACCTTCGGACCGTCTCTGATACACAAAGTTTAAAACCCTCTGAGATACCACTTGAGGAAGCATATGTTTTGGATCGTCTCAGAGAGCCCATAACAAGCCCACACAATAGCCTCCCTTTGATACCCTCATGACAAGCAAATAGCTTGAATATCAGCTTCTGTATGATTGTTTAATGAGGAGGACCCAACACCGCTGTGTGGTGGTAACCCAATTAATTACTGGCAATCTTAATTTCACTGAGTACTACCCTTCTTCATCCCACCATTTAAATCTTGAGGGTAAGCCCACTCCAAGAGAGACACTTCTGTTTACACAATCCATAACAAATAAATTGCTCCTCCCCTACAGTTGGGGCCCATTTATGGATGAGCCTCCCCTGAGAATTCATTGCAATAGCCTCTTAAGCACAAGGTACCCCCCATGTGCCCCCCCATCATGCTAATACTAATACTAATATGGCGGGGGGAAATGGCATGCGGGTGGAGGAGAATGGCGGGCGGATCACCACCGCCATGTGGGCGGTGGCGATCCGCCCGACATTCTAATAGACCCCTATGTCTCTTATCTCATTGCAGTCCTTGGGTCATGCAGGAGCTCCAGGCAGTATAAAAGACTTTGGTCATCATCTACTGTTTGGCAGATGCAGAACATGCTCCAGAAATCAACAGACAGCCCATCTACAAAATCTGCAGTTGACCTGCCTCATTTAGAAGTGGGGAACTACCTGTTTTCCAATACAAGGGCAACAGCTGGTTTCAATATTACACAATTCCAGTCAGTAGCTCATCAACAAGGGTACTGCCGACAACCTTTTGAGGCCTACGTTTGATATTTGCATCTTCCAAGTAAACCATTGTGGGCACAAACATGCAATAATTCAGAAAAGACCTGGATGTGCTCAAAGAAAATCACACAAATGTCTACTTTGGGGGTTTGTTTGTGAACAACAAAAATAAAGCTAAGTGGACCACAATGACATGGCACCATTACACTTTCAGCCCAAATTCCAGGCCATTGCAGTGGGAACTTGTGATACAGTAGCAGATTTTCTTTAGGGCTGGGCAAGGCGGGCTATGGCACCTCTGGAGTTTGGTAGCCCGACCCTCTCAATTCAAGATGACTACCCAGTGGCGCAAAACTGCGTGATGCTAAAAAAACAACTATGTTCATTAACAACATAGGAAGTTAGAGGTTAATCTGAGGAAGCCATTGGCTTGAAGTGGCCATGGACAACTTCTTGCTCTAGCGGCAAGTGCCAAAGGACACAGAGACTCAAATGACTAGAAAGATGTGGGGCCAGATGTACAACGCTTCAATTTTGTGACTCGCAAAATGGAATTTACAACAGTGTCTCAGATTCTGTTTGGGATTCCTAATAATGTTGCTAATTGCCTGCCTCGTTAATATTTATGAGGCAGGTGCAATTTGCGACCCCCATTGGGAATGGCTAGCTGGGGTCAGCAGACCATTTTTTTAAAATGCAGCCTGTTTTTCTTAAAGGAAAACGGGATGGATTTAAAAAAGGAAAATTAAACATTTCTGATTCGTTTTTCACTGCCTGGTCTTATAAAATATTTTCGCTGCCAGTCACAAAGGAGAAGGGGTCCCATATGCGCATGGCTTACCACCTTTTTGGCCGCAAAACAATCGTACATTGAAGTGTGACTCGCTAAAAGAAAGGGACCCCTTGGCACACCCCTTCCTAATAGCGAGTCGCAATCCCGATTTTGCGAGTCGGTAATAGGTTACCGACTCGCAAAATAGGGTTTGCACATAGGGCAGACCTATTTTCCAGTCGCAAATGGGCCGATTACCTGTTTGTGACCGCAAAAGATGGTTGTACATATGGCCATGGTTCTGTCCAGAAAGACACAAACCTTCCTTCCCACTTCCAAAAGATGTTGCAAATCATAAGCCCTCAAACCAGGAGTTGATTAAAATTAAGAAGCCTAGATCCTGGCTGAGATATAAATCAAACACCGTCTTCAGAATTAACTCCTGGAAAACCAGTGCATAACTGCACATGGAAGAAAGCATACACTTTGAAAAACAATCATGTACCAGATCCCTCACCCAGACAGTTGATCTGACAGCCTCCAAAAAGAGGTCTTTAAATTATAGAAATTAGTAGATATTCTGACAAAGGTTCAAAATAGCTAATCTGCATTATTCTAAGAAAAATGGGAAGATCCTAAACCGGAAAGATGTACCATACATGATGCCACAGTTATTTAAAACAATGAAGGAGGGAAGCATTCAGGCTCAACTGCCCCAATCCAGCCCCAAGGATCTCCGAATGAGCTAGCTGAGCTCCAAGGCCTCACACAGTCATGCACATAACTAGACCCTGCTTTGGGGGCTTAATATCCTAAGAGGGTATAGGCGATAATCTGAAGACCATGATGAAAGGAACTTCCAGTATTTGTTGCACGCCTTAATGTCCAGGCCACCTGGATTGCTGGATTACAAACGCTAACTCCTCAGAAAGTCCTACTGGAAAACAGTTAAAGTCCCACCTCTACCACTTTGTTTGAGTTATTAAAGACCCCAGAGACCAAAGATGCATTCTAATAAAAACATTTCTAACAGAGACATAGCAATGCAGGGCACAAACACATTTATTATAAGGACCAATCTAACACTGATGTAAGGGCCATTCCCTTGGAGGAAAAATCCACAAAGCGTAGCTATTAAAAGTATCTCCCTAAACCTTTTACCAGCATACCCTGGCTAGCCCCTAAATGCTACTTGGAACAAAAATATTTGTTACACCCACTGAGACTTAACTTGCACTATTAGAGGTTAGCATGCTAAAATCATACCTTCTTCTCACACCTATCACCACACTGTCTATCTTCACCTATCCATGCCCTCCTCTATAGAACACAGTCTTTCCAATTCTAGCAAGTGGGAGGATTACATAGATTTAGCCAGGCTTACAAAGGGAACAGCCCTCATTAGTTGCAGCTTGCCAATAATCATTTCACTCAGACACACGCAAACACTGTTGTTACCTACATGGTCTGACATTGAAGGTCAGAGAACTGGGTTCAAGGGAACTAACTCTATTTGAGTCTTACTTTACATGGCCATTCTCCTACAAGACACAATCACATTTACAAACCATCCCCTGGGACAAATTATATGCTTGGACTGGCACAAGAGCTGAATAGATAGATCCCTAAAAAAGAATGCAACATATATGAACCAATTTCTTCGAGGTCTCAATATGCATGCGGCATAAAGAAAATAACTATAGATCCTGTAAAGGCTAGCAAGGCTGAGAGCCATACATTAATGGACAACAAGGAGAGGCTGTGTGGGGTTCACCGACAGAATATCGATATAAAAACATATATGAAGTAAAAAATACAGATGAAAAAATATAGAATGCAAAAATATCGACTCCCTATACTTAAACAGGTAAGTACAAAAATAGCAGGAAAAAATATTGATGTAAAAATTATAGCTGTACAAAATACAGATGCAGGGCTTGCAAGTTCGGGATTAATACGACAGAATACATGACTGCTTTTAGTTATACACCTGTTAAAATACAAGGCTATTTTACCTGCCGTACAGACTTTGTAGTCTATGGTGCCGATTACGATCCGTTAAAAACCGCGTACGAACCGTCGGTCGGAGCGAATTCCCCGTCCGACTCGTACCCGGTTGTAAAACTTTACAAACATGGAATTACGATTCGCACGGAAACACCATTTCCGTACGAATCGTAAAAAACACCGACCGACGAAAATATACATACGAATGTGATCCGGGAATGCTGCGACGTGACGTCGGGACGCTTTCAGGCAGCGTTTCACGAACCAGGAATTACGATTCGAACCGACAGCAGTCCGGACGGCAATATTTTCACGGCACCCAAAAAGTGCCGCAAAAGCGAAGTACGGCGCGAATCGACCAGAGTAGGTGGCCCGGTACGCGCCGACCCCCCCCCCCCAGCCCCCGTAGGTACGCGCCGACCCCCCCCCAGCCCCCGTAGGTACGCGCCGACCCCCCCCAGCCCCCGTAGGTACGCGCCGACCCCCCCCCAGCCCCCGTAGGTACGCGCCGACCCCCCCCCCCAGCCCCCGTAGGTACGCGCCGACCCCCCCCCAGCCCCCGTAGGTACGCGCCGACCCCCCCCCAGCCCCCGTAGGTACGCGCCGACCCCCCCCCCAGCCCCCGTAGGTACGCGCCGACCCCCCCCCCAGCCCGCGTCCGACCCCCCCTGTGTGTACACCCGTGTACGGTGCGTACCCCCCGTGTACGTTCGAGTCGAACCCCCCGTGTACGCTCGAGTCGGACCCCCCCGTGTACGCTCGAGTCGAACCCCCCCGTGTACGTTCGAGTCGTACCCCCACCCGTGTATGTACGGTGCGTACCCCCCGTGTACGCTCGAGTCGAACCCCCCCGTGTACGTTCGAGTCGTACCCCCACCCGTGTATGTACGGTGCGTACCCCCCCGTGTACGCTCGAGTCGAACCCCCCCGTGTACGTTCGACTCGTACCCCCACCCGTGTATGTACGGTGCGTACCCCCAGCGCTACGCGCTGGGGGTACGCACCGTACATACACGGGTGGGGGTTCGACTCGAGCGTACACGGGGGGGTCCGACTCGAGCGTACACGGGGGGTTCGACTCGAGCGTACACGGGGGGGTACGCACCGTACATACACGGGTGGGGGTTCGACTCGAGCGTACACGGGGGGGTCCGACTCGAGCGTACACGGGGGGGTTCGACTCGAACGTACACGGGTGTACACACAGGGGGGGTCGGCGCGTACCTACGGGGGCTGGGGGGGGTCGGCGCGCACCTACGGGGGCTGGGGGGGGGCCGGCGCGTACCTACGGGGGCTGGGGGGGGGTCAGCGCGTACCTACGGGGGCTGGGGGGGGGTACGGCACGTACCGGGCACCTGTTTGGACGTCTCCATGGTTGTTATGGGAGTTCGGTGCGGACGGTCTTTTCACCATACGGTTGTACATTCGGACGCCCGGGATGGATCGTGATTCCCCGGTCGGAGTTCACCTTTCACGTTTGTACGGTGAATCGTACGAGGACGTGTCGGACACATTTTCCGACCCGAGGACGTGTGGGGAAATATTCCCAGTGCGGTTCGTATGGACTTTTTACCATGCGAATCGTGATTGCCAGTTCGTACGGCACTTGTACGATTCGTACGGTAAAAAGACCCGATACGAGTCGTACGGGGACATTTTTTACCGGATCGTGATCGGCACCTATGTGCTTCGCTGTACTTGTGGCTTGAAGTATGTAGGGAGCACCAAGCTCCAAGTGTATAACCACATACTTCAACATCTTAGAGCCGCAGTTAACTCTGATCCAAATTACCCCATTGCTAGACATCTTAAACTGGCCCAGAATAACAATCTTAATGAGCTGGAATACTTTGTAATAGAGAACGCCAGTTGAGACAACTTGAGTCAAAATACACCCTCCAACTTGACACCAAGATGCCTAAGGGCCTCAATACGGGGGAAGATTTACACAATTTTCCATGAGCCTTTTCATTAATGTATCTTTCCTGTCACACATGTATGTATTCATCAATTTCATATCCTGCATTGATTTACATTGATCCATCTTTGATAATTTTATGCTGTATTTTAATTCCATTGTGTGTAGTTTTTCCTTAATGATTGATTTGATACAATTTGATGGGAATCTATTTGAGGGTTAAGATCTATTATGCCATTTTGGTATCAGTTCTTGTATCATAAGTTAAGAGCACTGGCCCTATATAAATACTGCTTGCCATTGAATTATGTTACACTTTGGGCTTCCCCGGGGCTTCGGGGTTAGCTGCCTTTTTTAAATAGTAAATATTATTTTTTATAGTTATTTATGTGCACTTGCACTTTTTGCACATTGACAATGTCGCATCTTTGATGAGTGTGTGACCCTGGGCAGTTTTGACTGTGACTGTTTACCATTTGCACATAACCATTAATTTACAGGCAATTTTTGCACAATACTATGATGAGGGAAACGTTATTTATATTGTTGCCGATCACCTTATTATGTGAGTAATATTATATTGCACTATGCAAATATATATAGAGGCATCATTTGCTCAAAAAGTTATTCCATCAATTTTTGTCCCTCCTTTGACAGTGGTTCTTGATTATTTATCATTTTAAATGTCAATTAATTGTATCTATATTTATATTTCTCCTGGTGAGATTTTAGATATTAATTCCACTGGATCGTGCATTCCTTTCAACCGGACATTTTTTACTCTTTATGTGCCTTTTAAAGTCTGTCATCCATGTCTATGTATCACGTGACCCTGAGCTTCATTGTCAATTAGTGCGTTTTTTTCACCATATACTTTCACTATTTAAATTCATGTTGTCTTGTAGCGCGTTATGTGAACAAGACCGAGTTGTATCGGTCGAAACGCGTCATGCTGAGGCACTGGCCAGGACTGACTGGTTACTGTATTTATGATATTTAAATAAAGCACTGCAGTTTTACAATTTGTCCCTGAAAGTGGTCCATACCTGTTTTCGTGTGCCGTGGAGGTTGGTGACGATCCAGGATTTTCTTTGAGATGTATATATCTATATATCTATCTATCTATATATCTATATATATATATCAAGGAATGACTCCCCACATGGCCCCGGGAAGCAAAAGGCGGCACACTCCAACTGGGAACAATCATCTTTAATGTGACATATATATATATATATATATATATATATATATATATATATATATATATATATATATATATATATATATATATATATATATATATATATATATATATATATATATGCTAAATAATAAAATTAATATAAAAAATTAAGTAGATTTAATATACATTTTAACAAATAAACTTAATTAAAAAAGTTAAACACACATACATAATAAATATATATTTACTTTAAAACAATTAATAAACTAATCATCATTTATTTTATCATTTTAAAATGATATAAAAATTTACAAATATATATATATGTACAGTAACATAAAATCTAATAAAAAAATATTCTATTATAGATTAAAACATTAAACTATTTAGAAATCTTCAAACTTAAATTTCCCACTCCAGTGAGTGCAACAGTAGGGAAAGTGTTGGATAAAGGAGGGGTAAAAATGACTATTCTCCCTCCAGTGAGTGCAACAGTAGAGAAAGTGTTGGATAGCGGAGGGGTAAAAATTACTATTCCCACACTAGTCAGTGCAACAGTAGGGAAATTTTTGGCTAGCGGAGGGTTAAAAATTACTATTCCTACTCCAATAATTCTAACAGTAGGGAAAGTGTTGCATAGCGGAGGGGTGATAATTACTATTCCCACTCCATTAAGTGCAACAGTAGGGAAAGTGTTGGATAACGGAGGGGTAAAAATTAATATTCCCACACCAGTCAGTGCAACAGCAGGGAAATTGTTGGATAGCGGAAGGTTAAAAATTACTATCCTCACTCCAACAATTGTAACAGCAGGGAAAGTGTTGCATAGCGGAGGGGTAAAAATTACTATTCCCACTCCAATGAGTGCAACAGTAGGGAAAGTGTTGGATAGTGGAGGGGTAAAAATTACTATTCTCACTCCAGTGAGTGCAACAGTAGGGAAAGTGTTGGATTGCGGAGGGGTAACAATTATTATTCTCACTCCAGTCAGTTCAAAATTAAAAACAAACAAAATATTAATAACAAACATATTTAAAAAACAAAATAAATTAAAAAATACATAAATATGTTAAAAATTAATATACAAATATATTTGATATTACATTTAAAAAAAAAAACATATAATGTTAAATACATAAGACAAATACCTACAAATATTATATTAAATAAAAAAAAAATATATATATTTTTAATTAGAAATTATCTAGAAACAAAAGCATTAATTATTACATAAATTTACTTTTTTTATTTCCTACCCTATATCACCACACGATTCACAACCCACATCTAAATGTTCTAAAAACTGTACTTCCTTAATTTACATAATTAATTACCAATTAAAGAAATATTAATTGAAAAACAAATTAAAACTCATAAAAATTAATTAACTTCCCACACTTTACCCCTATATTACCCACAGCACACAGCTAAAATTAAACTGTAACAAAATTAATTACACAATTAAAACTTATTTCCAATGACACATTAATTTACTCCCCACACTGTACCTCTATAAAAGTAAAACCCACACACAAAAAAAAACAAATACCCTAATTAAATATCAATTAATTAAACATAAATTACTTCCCACCCTTTACCCCTATAAACCAACACCTAAAATTACACAATTTCCATATTTCATTTTCAATTAATTAATTATTAATAAGCAACTAATTAATACATTAAACATGAATTACTTCCCACCCTTACCCCTACAAACCGCACAACCCACATCTAGAATTAATTACACAATTTCCATAATTAATTTTCAATCAATTAATTAACATACATTAACAACTAATTATTAATTAATAGAAAATTACTTCCCACCCTTTACCCCTATATACCCAACAACCAGCACCTAAAGAAATACACAATTACCATAATTAATTACCAATTAATTACCATTAATTAACAACTAAATAACAATTACAAATAAATTACTTCCCACCCTTTACCCACACCAAATTTCTTTTCCCCAATTACCATAATTAATTACCAATTAATTATTATTAATTAACAACCAATTATTAATTAATTACAAATAAATTACTTCCCACAGTTAACACTATAAAAACTCAATTAAATAAATAAAAAATAATCATTAATTTATTATAATTAAATTGCTTCCCACCCTATTCCCCTATAAACCCACAATCCGCAACGGAACTAAAACATGCTAAATTTACTTAAAATAAAATTGATAACTACTAAAAATTTAACACATATATTAAAAAACATAAACAATACTTATACAAAAAAACCTACATCAAATACATTTCAAATAAAAACTAAAATACATAACACTAAATAAAAAAAATCGATATTTTAAACAACTATATTTTTGCAAACGATATTAATGACTTCAATATTTTTGAAAACGATATTTCTTACCTTAAATTCGATATTCTTGACCACGTTATTCTTGCTGTCGATATTTCTGTGTGACTATATTTCCAACTCGATTTTTGTGTAAGTCAACATTTCCAACTCGATATTCTGTCTGAATACCGTGTCCTACAATAATGCTTTAAATAATATCTACTACCCATAGATCCCCTGTTTTAGGTTAGGGAGGCTACTATGGCTGATGACACATAGGACCTCTTCTTTACATTAGGAGCCTTTACTTCTCAGCTACTTGCAGCGACCCGTAGAACTGTTCCCACAAATGGAAATCCCCTGAAATGCCCTCAATTGGTCCCTGCTTTGAGAGGTTTGGCAGCTATGGAACATATGTCAGCATAAAGATACACCCACTAACCACGCATGTTGGCCCCCAGAGGTGAGCAATGCTTTGGGAGTCTCCGATATCATTAGAAGGACAGCATGTCTCTATAGGTTCCTCTGATCAAGCTAATACTATTTATATTCCTATTCCAACCAACAACATCAACATCTAAGGGGACTGCTATTTGATGTAAGTTTTCCTTAAAATACTTAAGAATGTAAATGATTAATACCAATCTGTAACTCTTTAGTTAGTGAGTACTGATATGAAGGGTTTTGTATGCTGAAAGCTTCTCCTGTTTTGTATGTTCTTATGCATATATATGGTATTTCTGTAGTGTAAACCTAGCCAAAAGGCAGCGGAACACTGTATTGGGTCAAAGACAAGCATAAAGTCAACAAGTCATAAGAGAGGGAGCTGTTTTTTCTTAACTATTAATGCACTGTGATGCAGTGTTCTTTAAAGAGAAGGTTTTCCAACGCTTTTCTAAATTGGAGCGGCATTGGGGCAGGGAAGCTGTTCCAGACTGGGGTGGATAGATCGAAATGGCGCTGCCTTGTTTTTTTCTTCACAGTCTGATGGTGTCCTTGCTGCAGGTGTGCTGAGAACCACTGGCGATGATGAGATCTTCTGCAAGATTAGTGGGGGTGCTAGTCGTGATGACTTTGTAAATGATGCAGCTGGTTTTGAAGATGTTGGGGGTCGGCATAGGGTGCCAATATCAGTTCATCAGCAAGGGGTGATGTGATCATATTTCTTCAGGCTTTGGATTAGATGTGTGGAGTCTTGGAGGCCATGGAGTAGGGTATTACCACTATACAGATGCAAGAGTACAAGGGCTTGAACAATTGTTCTGTATTTACTTTCTGGAAGAAACTATTTCATTTTTTTTTTAGAAGAGAGAGCTGATACCAGACCATTTTTGTTTTTTGGCACTGTAGTCCTTGAGGGTGAGGTTGTTGTCCATGGCGAATCCAAGTGACTTGGCCTTCGGTGAAATTAGGGGTTCACAGTTGTCAAGGTTCATGTAATTGATACAGGTTTGTACTGTTTCTTGTCTGTTGTTCTAAGCAAATAACAGGAAATTTGTCTTGGTTTGGTTGAGCTTCAGGTAGACGCTAGACATCGACGTCGGGATAATGTGCAGACAGTGCTTGAGGCGTAGGATGTCTGAAGCAGATGAAACTTTGAAGTACAGCTGTGTATCCTCTGAACATTGGTGAATCTTGATGCTGTTATTTGTGTGAAGTGGCTGCACTGCACATAGAGGCTGAAGATGACAGGGGACAGTATGGAACCCTAGGGACCTCCGCAGGTTACTTACCTTTGGTAAAACCTTTTCTGGTAGAGACTCTATTTAATCTTAGATTTCTCCTCTTTTGAATATCCCTAGGCACCAGACAAGATCTGGAAAAATTTTCACAGCAATTCCCTTGTGTGCCGATAGGTGGTGTTCTGCGGCATCGTTCTACTTCATGCCACACTATACCAGATGGTATGGAATCTTATTAAGACTGGACTGAATGAGATCCTTCTACGGAATGGGGAGGAGGGCAGGTGAGGTGAGGAATCTGAGGTTAGATAGAGTCTCAACCAGAAAAGGCATTACCGAACGTAAGTAACTTGTTCTTCTGATAGACTTCTACAGCAGATTCTTCACCTTTTGAATAGATACCAAAGCAGTACCTCCTAGGTGCTGCAGGACAGATCAAGTGAAATTCCCATTCCGCTGGACCTGCCTGTCCAAGCAATAGTGGTTCTTGAAAGTAGCCTGGAAAATGTTCAATACAAGCCTGGAGCACTGCACGCCTAGCGCCGTGGTAGCAGCCTTTGCTCTGGTGGAGTGGTGGTCCTGTCTAAATTCTCCAATTCTCTCAATTTAAAAACTAAGGGTCTTTTTAGGATCAAGGAGATGCAGTCGTTCTCCCTCCTTCGATTAATGAGGCGATGCATAAAATGTTGATACAGTCATGAACTGCCCTTCATGAAAGGGCATGATTACCTTGGGTAGGAATGCTGCTAGAAGGGCTAACTTGCCCAGGAAACAAGGAGACAAATGGTGGGACAGAAGATAAGGCCTGAAGTTCACTCACCTGCCTGGCAGATGTTAAGACGATGAGAAACACCATTTTAAGCGTGAGTAGGCGTAAAAGATAACTGTGAATACGCTCCAAGGGCAAGAATTTCAGGTAGGTCAAGACAAGTTTTACACCCCACTGTGGCATTCTAAAAGGAGTAGGCGGGAACAAATAGGTCAGCCCCATCACACACAATAGGTGATCTAAAGAGGGATGGCGGATCCGGTAAACATAAAAAAGCCGGCATTTTGCACTATGTTTTGTATCAAAATGCATCCTCACACCCGTTTTCGATGTGAAGAGACATTTAATGCAAAAGGCACTCGCGTTCCTTTTGTTTGCTTTGTTCTAGTAAATGCCCACTAAACCTTTGCTGCGAATGGCGGGTAATTACATAATGTATCATAATTATCAAAAATATCCAACATTTTGCTGCTAGTGTAACAGAAGTTTCACCTAGGCCAAGTCCTATTTAGTAGGCCTTTTCTTTATCAGCCGAGGAATAGCTGCTTTGTAATAGCGAGGGTATGAAACTCTTCCTCTGCCATCTCCAGTATTCCTGTTACTAGCAGTAGCCGGGGTTCAGGTGTTGCTCTGGGCTGCAGGTTCTCCATAATGCCTGACACTGTTGTATGAGGGGCATCCAGTGGGATGCTGAATTTGGATGCCCCTCTCGCCAAAACCTCCTGGAAAGCGGTGTCATCCAATGGTGAAACCTTTGATGGTGCAGCCATGATGAGGGTAGGTGCGTCAGAAGAATCACGGTCCTCACCATCTGAGGCATTCTTTTATGATTTCACTTCTTGACAGGTGGTATTCCTCAAATTCCATGGAGAGTGCACATGAGGATGAGGTCCTTGTATTGGCAGCTGGAGAAGGGAAAGAAGACCTGTTTCTGACAGGCGACACTAACATCAGCCTAGAGACCAAGACTTTTGATGTTGGAGGTTGTGAAAGCTGGAGAGGCCACAGTGGGGTTTAAAGAGGATCTTATTAAGCTATTCTAAAAAACAGAAGCCCCAGAGGTGGTGGTGTGTCCACTGGAGTAGGAAACAGACATAGGGCCTGATTTAGATCTCAGCAGACGGGTTAGTCTGTCACAACAGTGACGGATTTCGCATCTGCCGAAAATATAATTCCCATTACACCAGTCTGCCGAGATCTAGGCCCATAGTCTTTTCCTCAGTGATGCTTCCTGGACTGAAGAGTGTTTATTCACTGAAAATGTCTGTCAATCTTCGCCAAGCATCGAACATTGTTTTGACATCACATGTTGATGTTGAAAGATTCCTTAACAGCAAGTAGTACAATGTTGAGGAAGTTGGTGATGGCAGGCATCTTGAATGCTTTGATGTCAATGAATTTCCTTAGGTCAAGTGCCTATAGTGTTTCGACATCGACATCACTCCCGATCCCCCCCTTCGACAGCGAACAGATCATCTCTGTACCTATCGCTGATATTGAGACCTTCAATGTCAATCAGAAGTGTTGATGTCAGGAGTGTTGTGATAGATGATGCCTTCTTTTTTTGTATATCTTCTCCTTGAAACTCTCTTGTCAAGAGACGTTGGATCCCAATGCTTCTCAGTGGAAGTAGATACTTTTCTGGTAGTGGATTTCTTTTTTTAAATTGTTCTCTTCTCTGAAATTTTCCAATTTCCCTCTAAGGCCAAATCCCTCCAGGTACTAGAGGGTGCTTCTGGACATCTTAGAGCAAAATTCACATTCCTTGTTGAATGCGTGGCTTGGAGCCACATCACACAGATGTGCAGCATTCTTCCTTCATCAAAAAGGGCATCTTACAAAATAAGAAGACAATTTGACTATAAAATAAAGGTTAAAAAGCCGAAGAAAGCCTTAAATCGCTTTTTAGCAACAAAAAACATTAACTAAAGGTGTTCTTTGAAGATTTCTGGCAGACATGAAAACACAGAAAAAATGGATTACAAAAACACCCAGAGTGTTTCACGTGCCCCCTCTCGTAAGACAGGAAAAAATTGAGAGGCAACTGCCAGAACAAGGCATGATGAGATTGAACGCCTCTAGACCTCTTAAATGTGCAGGTTTTTTTTAATACTTCTAATGGTAAAGGTATAAGACTTCCCTTTTCCTTCACTGCAGTCATACATAGCCAGATAATTAGATTTAAAGGTGCTGTAATGTGGTTTTCACTAATGGTTTTGAATATGGAACAGTCAACATTTTCGGAATAAATGAGACCTCTGAAAGGCTTTTGAGGGTGTTCTATGGCAGTAGATATGCTGAATTCTACATTCTTTCGTAAACAGTATGTGGGTTAATTTATCAGGGTCCCAGCACACTGCAGGGAAAAATTCTACCAACCATTACTATGAATGAACATCCAATGATGTAGAATCACAAGACCTGACCTCCGGCCTGAGGCTTCTGGCAGGATCAGGGAGCAGAAGGGAGACAGAGTAGTCAGGACTGCTGCTGCTGTTGCTGCTGCACTGGAGCTGTGTTGTAGCTACACATGACTGTCAGAGCTCCAAAACTCCCAGGGCATCACTTAGAAGGGTGTTTGGTCTAAGAATCACAACTGGGCCACATAAGAGCCTCACAGCGGCTGATACCATCAAGGAGTAAATAATTTTGTGTGGGGAGTATTCAGCAGCTTTTGCAGTGTGCACAGCATTTTCCTTGAGGTCTGTACATTGTTTTCTAGAAGTCGAAGAAAAGAAACCTTCTCAGGCGGATCGTCTCTCAGATAACAAAACCACACATTGTGCCTACATGGAAGCGAAGCTGCTGCCAAGGCTAAACACTTAATTTTATTCTCAGCAGCTGGACCTACTTCTCAATCATTACTTGCAATTGTGCACAATCCACTCTATCCTAAATAGCCTCCAATAAGTGGTGGTTACCACCCCAGAGCAAACAGGGCAAGTACATGGCATATGCTGTTACCTTCATGGATTAATTTAAGGCCATAGTTATAGTTTGGCAGCGGGGTATACACCATCAGGATGGCAGAGGACAATACCTCAGCCATTCTGAGGGATCTCCGTCTGACATATTTAGAGTTCTCCGCCAGCCCTGTGGACAACTCTATACAATGAAAGGAACCACTAGCATGACAGTACCATCAGCAATGACAACCATCTGTCAAACCTTTCAAAAGCTTTTTGTTTTTCAAAAACAGACTCCCAAAGCGGAATTTGGCTTTTGAAAAACAAAAAAAACGAATGTTCTCCATATTCTGGGAGTAATCTCCTAGGGTGTGGGTTTTTCTGTCCCTTTTTTTCAGGCGGAAGCAGACCCAAAAAAAACGACTTTAAACTTTCCACCCCAAATAGGGCAGACAGTGTAAAGACCTTCTTCAGGCGGCCCCTACTCCATTGACGGAAGTATTTCGTTGAGGCAGCAAAAGGGGCCTCTGCTGAAGGAATACTACTCTAAATGAGGCGGGCAGACAGAGGGGTGGTCGCCGTCTTACTCCGTTGCTACTGCAATGGAGTACCCTGTCCAACAAACTCTAAATCAGGCCCTTGGGGATTTACAGGATCAATTAATTTTTATCTCCAATCTATTGTCAATAGGATCTGATAGAGACATCCTCAGATGCCATTGATTATGCACATCAAACTTGGCATCAAAGTTTTCAGTGAGTTAGGATAATCCACGTCACATTGCTGCAACAGATGCATTTTAGTAAGAAATCGTGGATTACTGTTTATTTCAGACTCCATTTCTTTCCTTGTCTGGGTGTCCCGAATAGTTAAGCAATGGCAGCTCAGGCTCATGAGGAACATGTAACTCGCAAATCATCCCCAACTGAAATGTAGGAGGCTGCAATTACTCGAAATCAGGGTTGATAGATCAGGAACTCCCCCAATTAACAGTTGATGAGGCCTTTCCTTTCATGGAATGTTCAGTAACTTTAGCTGTAGGCAGACTTTTTAATTAATCATCTAGCTACAGCCTATATGGCAATGGCTATCCCTCTTGTAAACGGGTCTTACGTCACAAGAAGCTATGATACTGTATACATGCATGCAAATGCTTTGAACAGAGGTATTTGCAAACTGAGATTGAAGCCATGGCCATTGTATGGACATCTGGACATTTTGTGATATTTTCTTCAGACATTTTCACCTCAGACCTTACTGACACCTCTTTAGGGTATTGGCTGAACTCAAGTCACCAATTTCAATGGCACAGCACCTTTTTCCTCTTTCCATACACTTAAACCCTCAGTGAGAATGCCAAAGTGGTTGTTGCAGTTACAATAGATACATATTGATGTCCTCTATAGGCCTTGGAGTGGACGATCTTGAAGGACCTGAATCTCACCACCTGACAAAAGGATCAGCTTCCATAGTCTGAGAAAGCACAAGAACAAACCTCTGGGTGAGGTTTATTGTAGATCAGGCTCTCCTTTGCCTCTTTTGCTAGCTTAGGTTCATAAACGGAGTGCTGGAAAAGCTAGCATTTAATCTCTTGCTGCACAATGTCACTCTTACTGTGGTAAATTTAAATTACCTAGACTTAATTTATGCGGTAAAATTCAATACGAATAACTCAGTAAAAATAAGAGGCAGAATCCGTGGTATTCGAGGGTATAATAGGGAATTTATTCCTTACAAAGGAATGATGATGGTTCGAACCAGGCAATCGAGTTCCGTCACCACGAAGGTTCAGGAAGGGATCAGCAATACATTATTGACAGGTTATAATATATATAGTAAATGCATTACAGTAGAGACAGATGCAGGAGGCGTAACAGCTGATAAGAATACACATACGTAATGAAAAAGGCGTTACAATAGGCGTGCAAAAAGGCGTATACTAGAAACGTTATTATGATGATGACACAAGTGGGTGGATCCATAAGAGAATCCTGCAAAGTCAGCAAAAATATATGGCAGAGATGCGCGCGCAGCCGCATGACGTGTGATTGACGTGCAACTAGAGGGTGAAGGGAACTTGACATTTAGCCCTACATGAGGAGACAGAAGTCTGGGATGTCAGGACAACCTAGTCCCAAATCGTATCTAATATCTTGTGTTTAAGGAACTATATTATCTGGAAGGAAAGGTCTTTTCGGGCAGAGTCTATTCTATACTGACTGCTAGTGCGTGTACAAGCGTCTAAGTGTCTACATGAGATGCGAGGGGGCATGGGCCTACCATGGTAACGAAAGTCATGAATTACTTGCACGGAGACAGTAAGGCCGGGCCCTTTGCTCTGCAGCTGGAGGGATGTTTACCTAAGCTACTAGACAGGAATGCATTTCTTGAGGAGCGGAGCAGATAACTTGAAGGCTGAATACAGTTTTGGTAGGCAACAGGCCGGGCTAGGCACCGTTAACCGTGCAGGAAGTAAGACAAAGTTCATGGATACAGATACAGGTCCAGGCTGGAGCATTCAGAGGCAGAAGCAGGAAAAAGCTCGATGGCAGAATTCAGGGCCTACCTTGCCAGAGCTGGAAAACGTGAAAAGTATACCATATAAAGACGGTGGCAAGGCATACTTAGGAACGGAATATCTGACCCATTCATGGCAGATCTGAAAGAGGACATATTAACGTTGGACACAATTGTATTTGCGTCTTCATAGCTTGAAGTGGAGGGAACATACATGTACTTGTAGCATGTACATGGAGCCGTTGGGGTCTAGATAGGGGACACAATTGACCATAAAAATTCATATTTCCTCATTCCCTCCTTGTCCCCTACGGACCCTTCATGAAATATCGATCTTCAGGAATCCATCAATCTGTTCATGTAACATCATTTGCTCTTCTTTCTTCTTCCGGGATCTTGAATGAAAACTTGAACGTGGAATACACGATGTGGCACACAGGCCGCAAATCGCTGGTCCACATTGTAGACACAGGCAGCAACTGAATACTATGAGAAGGCCAATACCTAGGAAGGATAGGACTTTCCATCCCCAGGCTGACAACACGCTCCAGAACCAACCGGACCATGTCCAGGTACCTGGATTCTGATGTATCTGGTTTGCAATCTTGTGAAGACGAGTTATGGCTTTATATACGGATGGCGCGTTTTCTGGGATGAAAACACAGCAACTTGATCCGATGACCCTACAAGCTCCGCCCCTATCGGCTAGGATGACGTCAAGGACAAGACGATTTTGGAGAACAACAATCCGCATCGCAGACTGCTCCTCTGTTAAGTTGCCTAGGGCAGAGGTAGTTTCATTCACTACTGCTTCAAGGGTTCTGGTTAATCTAAGTATCAGTTTACTGTTTGAGACAACACCTATGTAAGGAAAGAGACCTTTATTGAAGTCTGTATATTGTTCCCATGCTGTTTCAGTGTAGTCAACAATCGGGATATCTCTCTGGGGTCTATGATGTACTAGATTGGTATTTCTATGATAATCAGGAGGGGCTAGGAAAACAGGTGGCAGAAGGAATGCAATGTAACAGGTACCATCCCAATCTAGAGGTAGGCGTATATATGCGGTATGACCACATATGAAGTAGGAATGACGGGAAGCTCTAAATGTAGACTTGCCTTTATCACTGAATTCGATCACAGTAGTACATTTACTATGACCCAGGTGTACTGAACCATTCTTTCTTACACAGAATTCACCTTTGACTGGTAATACTGACATAGCAGGCAAGACTAGTGCAGCTTCAGATTCAACATTCAGAATCATGAGGTTAAGTGTAAAGTTACCTAATCCATATACTTCATTTTCTAGATCAGTTCCTGTTCTTTTGGGAAGTCCCTCCTTGTTAGGATAACAGGCTTTAAGCAAAACTAAGTTCAGGTTTCCCCATACCCAGTTGCTCTGGTAAACTACAGTGTTTGAATCTAAAGAGTTAATCAAACTAAACCATGCTCCACAGGAACCATTGTGTGTGAACGGGTACGGAAAGAGAGGCAGAACTCCTTTGTATTTCTGATAGGGAGGGAGTCGGCCACATATCCAACAATTTGTAGCATTGCTGGTCTGATGGGAATGATGTAACATACTAATGAATGTGTTGTTGCGCAGCGCAAATCTATAGGACAACTCATGTGGAGGTAGTTCACTAAAAGAATGTTCGGCAGTAACATTGTAAGCAGAATAAGCACGCTTGAAAATAGGATAGTACATGTGCAACAGTATACTTGCAGCAATAATAAAAAGACTTAGAAAAAACATAATCAACAATGTCACTATACAGTGACTATGAAGTGATTTACAGTATGCATGTTTCTTGAGCTGTGTCTGTCTATTTCTCTCTCTAATTCGGTCTAGAGGATACATGTCAAAGACTTAATTCAACCGATTCACCTTGGAGAGGACTTAAACAATCGAATTGTCTGACTTGCTAGACCTTAGTTTCAGTTTATAGTTTTGAGATTCAGTCTTTTCAACCAGGGGGAGTTTTGAATCAGTCTCTGGAAGGGGGCAGGGCTGAGAGTTCAGATCAGATGGTAGTCCATGAAATTTCTTGATATGGCTCGAGTGTAACCAACCCTTGCGACCCTCGACCTTCACTGCTGTCCTCATGGTTAGAAGTACCAGCTTTGGTGTTTGCCAGCGAGGCTCCAACGGGCTCCTCCTGTCGAAGTTTCGTATGAAAACAAGGTCTCCAGGAACCACTTCATGGGGCTTTACCTCGGTGTTGTCGGGAAAGGCTGCAGCTACCTGTGAACGGCAAGATTGTAGTGCAGACATCAAGGAAGGAGTAGTTTCTTTTCTGTAACTCCAGTTCTGTAGTAGGGGTATCTCTGTTATAGTCATAATCTAGTGAATAGTCCCGCCCATGTGCGCGGACCCCGGAGCAATAAAAAATAATCTCTAAAAGGTGACAAATCATGCAGACCTGCATACACCTTTAAGAGAGAATTTAATTTAAAGACAGATAATGCAGCCTATACCCACAGGCTACACTGTCCAGTACTTCAACTAGAATTCCACCAAAATCCACAAACAGCACTGCCTGTCCAGCTTTTCTCCCCATAGGAAAAAACCCTGCCTCTACCAGCAAAAGCCTCTGGAATGATAGAGAGGAAGGAGTGGACAGACAAGCCCCATAGGCTGCCATTATGTGGCTTGGAACAGGATACTGTGCCTTTAAGAAAACTTTCCAGTTTTCCAGAACTTTCCCCAGTATCCCAGAATGCCCAGCAGGTCCCATTTACTTTCAGTTCTTTTTGAAGGCGTAGCACGCCAGACCTGTAGCATTCTTCATATGAATAAGTATCTCTCCACCGGGGAGGAGGGCGGGCGCTTATGACTATAACAGAGATACCCCTACTACAGAACTGGAGTTACAGAAAAGAAACTACTCCTTCTGTAGTAGGGGATCTCTGTGTATAGTCATAATCTAGTGAATAGAATGGCAAGCCCATCCCCACACAACAAAAGCGGTGGAGAACACATAAGACACAACCACTACTGTGCGAACAAATTTCGCAGCGAAGCCTGCCCAACCTGAGCATCTGCCCTGGCATCCGAGTCCAGACAGTAATGCGCAGCAAAGGTATGGACCGACTTCCAAGTGGCCGCCTTACAGATTTCCGCAATCGGAACATTACGCAGCAAAGCCGTCGTGGCAGCTTTGCCCCTGGTGGAATGAGCCTTAGGTTTACCCCCTAAGGTCTTATTAGCCTTTTGATAACACAACTGTATGCAGGACACAATCCACCGAGAGATGGACTGCTTAGAGGTCGCAAGACCAGTCCTGACTGAGCCATAATTAACAAACAATTGGTCAGACCTACGAATATCCTTGGTCTTATCCAGATAAAATTTCAACACCCTTCGGACATCCAGGGAATGGAGAGCCCTTTCCGCTGGTGAAGAGGGATTCTGAAAGAACGTAGGTAAAGTTATGGTCTGATTGACATGAAAGTCAGAGATAACCTTAGGAAGGAACTTAGGGTGAGTACGCATCACAACCTTAGCAGCATGAAACACAGTATAAGGTTCTTGACAACATAATGCCTGAAGTTCACTCACCCTGCGAGCCGATGTAATGGCCACTAGGAACGCCGCCTTCCAGGATAGGTGCTGCAATGAAGCCTTGTGAATAGGTTCAAAAGGCTCTCTCATCAGTCTGGACAGCACCACATTCAAGTCCCAAGAAGGCGAGGGAAGTCTGACAGGAGGGAACACCTTCTTCAAGCCTTCCAAAAAATCCTTGACCACAGGAATCTGAAAGAAGGACGTCTGTGAAGGGCACTTCCTGTAAGCAGTCAAAGCAGCCAGATGAACCTTAATGGAATGGAAATTAAGGCCAGACTGCGCCAGATGCAAAAGGTATGGAAGGATGACATCTTCCTTACATGTTGTTGGATCAAAGTTCTTGGACTTACACCAGATACAGAACCTCTTCCACTTGTAAGCATAGGATGTCCTAGTGGAAGGTCGCTTAGACTCCTTCAGAATGTCCATACAATCGTCTGGTAGATTCAGATGACCGTATTGCACTATTTCAGGAGCCATGCCGCCAAACTCAAAGACGAGAGGTTGGGGTGCACCATCCGCCCCCCGAACTTCGTGAGAAGGTCCGGCCTGCACGGCAACCGCATGTGAGGAAGGAGAGACCGGTGAAGAAGGTCCGTGAACCACCACTGCCTGGGCCACTCCGGGGCGATCAGGATCATCCGCGCCCTGGACTGGGACAGCCTGATGAGCACCGCCGGAATCAGGGGAATGGGTGGAAAAGCGTACAGAAAGCTGTTCGACCAATCGATCCATAGCGCATTCCCCAGCGTCCCCCGCTGGTAGTACCTGGATGCGAAGTCTCGGCATTTGCTGTTTTCGGCGGTGGCGAACAGATCTACGTCTGGAGTCCCCCACCTTGCGAAGACTTCTCCTAGTACTTCGTCGTTTATGACCCATTCGTGGTTTTCCTGAATCAGCCTGCTCAAGGCGTCCGCCTGAGCATTCTGCACCCCTGGCAGATGCGTGGCCGTGATCGTCAATCCTCGGGCCAGCAGCCAGCGCCAGATCGCCTGCGCCTCCTGCGACAGAGTGCGCGATCTCGACCCCCCCTGCTTGTTGAGGTAATACATCGTGGTTGTATTGTCCGTCTGTATCAGCAGCGAGTTGGTCTGGAAGGACGGAAGGAAAGCCTTCAGTGCCAGGAAGACAGCTCTGAGTTCCAGGAAATTGATGTGGTACGTCGATTCCAAAGGAGACCACTTCCCCTGAATCTGCAGGTCCCCGGAATGCGCACCCCAGCCCTGGAGAGAAGCATCCGTCACCACATTCGTCGTGGGAATGTCCTTGTGGAAGGGAACCCCCTTGAGGAGGTTTTCCGCCGAACACCACCACTTCAGAGACTGACGAGCATGTAGAGACAGTCGGATCTTGTCGTCCCAAGAACCTGTCTTCTGATCCCACTGATCCTCCAAGCACTCCTGCAGTGGTCGCATCTGCAGACGTGCGTGCGGAGTGAGGAAGATACAGGAGGCCATCGATCCCAGTAGAGACGACACCTTCCTCACAGTCGTCGATGGAGCAGTCCTGAGGTCCTGAGCCTTCCGAAGGAGTGATAACCGTCTCTCCTCCGAAGGAGACACGCTTGCTGACCGCGTATCTATGGAGGCCCCCAGGTACTGTATGCACTGTACCGGAGATGGGGCTGATTTGGACATGTTGACGTGTAACCCCAGCTTGTTCAAGAGCTCGCACGTCCAACGGAAGTGTTCTTGCGCTTCCTCGAAGGATGACGCCTTGATCAGCCAATCGTCCAGATACGGGTAGACAAACACCTTGTTCCTCCGCAGGTGTGCCGCCACCACCGCCATGCACTTCGAAAAAGTCCTGGGAGCAGACTTTAGCCCGAATGGCAGTACTGTGTATTGATAGTGATTGGCGCCGACTTGGAATCGCAGGAACTTCCTGTGCTTCTGCGCTATGGGCACATGGAAGTACGCATCCTGTAGATCTATGGCACAGAGCCAGTCTCCCCGTTGCAGCTGAGGGTAAATCTGGTGCAATGATAGCATGCGAAACTTTTCTCTGCGAATCCACTTGTTTGCTTGTCGCAAATCCAGAATGGGCCTGAACTCGTTCTTGTCCTTCTTGCGAACGAGGAAGAACCGAGAGTACAGACCTCTTCCCCTTTGAGACAAAGGTACTTCTTCTTCTACCGCCTTTTTTCTCAACAAGATGTCTGCCTCCGCCTGGAGCTCCCTCAGCTGGAAGCGAGAGCTGACCGGCGGAATCGCTGGAGGCGGGCTGATGAACCGAAGACTGTATCCATTGCAAACAATATTCAGCACCCACTTGTCCTGAGTAATTTTTCTCCACTCTGCCGGAAAAAATCGAATGCTTCCCCCCACTGGAGTGGGTAACGGTTGAGGGGGAAGTAACAGCTCAGGGCCGAGACCCGGCCGGGCCCTTGTTTGTGGTAGTAGCCTGCTGGCCACCTCTACCCCTCTGGCGCTTCTGGAAGGGCTTGCGGAACTGCTGCTGTTGTGGCTGCTGCTGTCCCGAGCCCTGCCCACGCCCTCGGCCCGACGACCCGAACCTCCTCTGGAACGGTCGTTTCTTTTTCTCGGCCTTCTCTAACCCGACAGCCGTCAGGGTTTCCGCTTCAGCCTTCATGCGGGCCATTTCATCGTCCGCATGCTTCCCGAACAGGGTTTCCCCCGAGAAGGGCAGGTTGGCCACTCTCTGCTGCGCCTCCGGCTTGAGGGACGTCAGGCGCAACCAGGAATGGCGCCGCTGGTGGACGCCATGACAGTAGGCGTGGGCGGCCAATAGCGATATATCCGCTGCTGCGCTGATCGTTTGGTTAGAAACCAGCATGCCTTCGCGCACCGTCTCCAAGAAGTCCTCCTTCTTGTCTCGTGGCAGGAGGTCCGCATATTGCTGCAGGGATTCCCACAGGGCCCAGTCGTAACGGCCCAACAACGCCCCTGCACTCGCCGCCTTCATCGTGGTGGCAGCGGTACCACACACCTTCCTGCCCGCAGAGTCCAGCCAGCGGCTTTCCTTGTCCGGTGGCACCGTGGAGGCCGGGGCGGTCGCATGTTGTTTTCTCGCCGCCGTCACGATAACCGAATCCGGTTTCGGGTCCCCTCTCAAGAATGACGGATCCGACTCCGGGGCCCTATATTTCTTCATGAGCCTGGACGGAGCGGCCTTCGCTGTTGCGGGAGTGAGGAACAGTTCCAAAGCTGGTTCCACCAGTCCAGGCACGAGAGGCAGGAGGGGGCGAGACAAGTGTCTTTTATGAAGCGTCTCAAATATCACGGACGTCGTGGGTGTTGGAACCGTCACCGTGATATTCAGCTTCGCAGCCCCTCGCAACAGCACCTCCTGGAACGAGACCAAGTCGTCCACCGGCGACACCCTAGTCCCCGGGGAGTCCGACAGCGTCGGGGAAAGGTCCCTGTCCGAGGAGCGCGACCTGGACCTATACCTTCTGCGGCGTCGTCTAGAGTCTGACGAGGATCGCCCTCGGCTCCGCGATCGTCGCCTCCTGTGAGAGCGGGAGCGCGACCTCTTCGGCCTAGGCCTGTCCGCCGGTCTCGCTGGTCCAGGCGACCGTGGGCGTCGTGGCTTCGGGGTCCCTTGCGGCGGAGTCGGGTACCGTGGAAGGGAAACCGACCTCGGGGGGACCGGCGGCGGCACCGCAGGAGTGCTTGGCAGCAACAGAGGCCGGGGTGGCGGAGACAGAGTCCGCGGCCGCGGAGGAGGCGGTGGAGGAAGTGGAGACGGTGGTGGAGGAGGTGGCGGTGGTGGTGGTGGTGGTGGTGGAGGTGGAGGAGGAGGCGGTGGCAGAGGTGGGAGAGGAGGAGGCGACGGAGACCTCCGAGGCGGGGTATACACCGCTGAGTACACCGATCCCGGCGACTCTCTCTTCCTCGACCTCGACCTCGACGTCGACCTGTGCCTCGACGGCGATCTTCTCGGCGTCGATCTCCTCGGCGTCGATCTCCTCCTCGGCGTCGACTTATGCCTCGACGGCGACCTTCGCCTCGACGGCGACCTTCGCCTCGACGGCGACCTCCGCCTCGACGGCGACCTCCGCCTCGACGGCGACCTCCGCCTCGACGGCGACCTTCGCCTCGACGTCGATCTTCGCCTCGACGGCGATCTTCGCTTTCTCGACGTCGATCTTCGCCTCGACGGCGATCTTCGCTTTCTCGACGTCGATCTTCTTCTCTTCATCGACGGCGAGCTGCGATCCCTCGACGCCGAACGCCGACGCCGGGTCTTCTCTCGACGTCGACCGCTGGACGCAGTCGAAGACGGCGTCGTCGCCGACGACGCCGATGTAGTCGACGGCGGCCTATTCAGGTCCCTCGACGGCGATCGTCGACGCCGCTTCTCCCCAGAGCCCTGGGGAGACGGCGAACAGACGGTGGTCATCCTCCTCGACGTCGCCGTCGACGCCCTCGACGTCGACGGGGAGCGGGAGCGCTTACTGGTCTTCCTGCCCCTGGGGAGCCCCCCAGAGGCCTCAGCATGGGCCAAATCAGCCCCTCCAGACCCACCTGGTGCCTTCAGTCTTCGCTCCTCCAGAGCTTGAAGCCTGCTCTTCATCCTGTCCCTCAGGGTTCTTGCTGAAAACGAGTGGCAGATGGTACAGCTTTCAGGCACGTGGGACTGGGGAAGGCAGGCTATGCACACCTCGTGTGGGTCAGTTTTAGCCTTCTTTCGACCACATTCCGGGCACTTGTCGAACAAGCCAGGCATGTTGACAGTACCAGCTACTAAACACAAGAAAAAGTGACAAAAATTGCCAAAATCTCAATGAAAAACCTTGAAAAAGGTAGAGCTCAATGCTCCAGGGTCCTGCTAGCAGGAGCCGGAAAAAAGAACTGAAAGTAAATGGGACCTGCTGGGCATTCTGGGATACTGGGGAAAGTTCTGGAAAACTGGAAAGTTTTCTTAAAGGCACAGTATCCTGTTCCAAGCCACATAATGGCAGCCTATGGGGCTTGTCTGTCCACTCCTTCCTCTCTATCATTCCAGAGGCTTTTGCTGGTAGAGGCAGGGTTTTTTCCTATGGGGAGAAAAGCTGGACAGGCAGTGCTGTTTGTGGATTTTGGTGGAATTCTAGTTGAAGTACTGGACAGTGTAGCCTGTGGGTATAGGCTGCATTATCTGTCTTTAAATTAAATTCTCTCTTAAAGGTGTATGCAGGTCTGCATGATTTGTCACCTTTTAGAGATTATTTTTTATTGCTCCGGGGTCCGCGCACATGGGCGGGACTATTCACTAGATTATGACTATACACAGAGATCCCCTACTACAGAAGCAAGGTAATCTGTCAGCATATTACAATCAACATCAGTGATTTTACGAGGTATAGGCGTCCCCCACATATTTGGTGGCCTACCGAAGACCACCTCGTACGGGGATAGCCCTGTGCGAGAATGTGCTACCATTCTCATGTAAAAGAGTGCAACTGGTAAGGCTACTATCCAGTCGACGCCTTTCTCTCTACAGATTTTTGAAAGTCGAATTTTCAGGGTCTGATTATGACGTTCCACGAGACCTGCTGCCTCGGGATGTCGGACACAGTGGAATTTCCATTGATAGCCTAACAAGAGTGAAATGTGTTTCATTAGCTCGGATGAGAACGGCTGGCCATTATCTGAGTACACAATATGGGACAAACCATACCGTGGGAAGAATTCACGAACTAATTGTTTGGCAGTAGTCGGGGCAATGTAATCTGAGACGGGATATGCCTCTGTCCAACGGGAAAGAGCGCATACAACTACGAGGACATATTTGAATCCTCGACATCGTTCCATCTGGATATAATCCATCTGGAGGACTTCAAAAGGGTGATCGGGAGGTTGAAATCCACCCTGCTCTACAGGTACGCCTTTACCTGGATTGAACTGACAACAAATCATACAAGTTCGGACTTTCTGTTTGGCTGCAGCTCGTAAGTGTTTGTTGAACCAAATGTGTTGAATACTGTCTAACATAGCTTTTTCTCCTAGATGTGCTGGACTATGTATTGTGTTAATGATAACTTGAACCATTGAGTCGGGGAGAAACCATATAGATTTTCCCTTCGTCATCCATCCCTGATCTGTTTGGATCCCTCCTAATTCAGTCCATTTCTTTATTTCCTCTGGTGTAGCATGTGTCTGTATGTCAATTACATCAAGGGCGGGATCCCTAACTGTCATGCAGTGTGTCGGTGTCGGAACTATTGTCTTTGTCAAGTCAGTTGCATGAGTCCTATTCTGTGCTGTTTGCTTAGCTGTTCGGTCTGCTAGGTCGTTACCCTGGGAAATAATATCGGTGACTTTTGTATGGGCTTTGCACTTCATGATAGATATTGAAGTAGGCAGATGTATTGCATCTAACAGAGCTTGAATGAGGGGACCGTGTTGAATGTTGGCACCGTGAGAAGTCAAATAACCTCTCTCTCGCCAAAGGACTCCGAAGTCGTGTACAACTCCGAAAGCATAACGTGAATCTGTGTATATGTTGACTCTTCTCTTCTTGGCTTGAATACAGGCTTGTGTCAGAGCAATAAGCTCTGCTGCTTGAGCTGATAATGTGTCAATACAATTTGTTTCAATGACTTCGGTGTCTGTCGTGACTGCATAAGCGGCCACTAACTCTCCTGTACTTGTTCTCATACATGAACCATCCACATAAAGTGTCAGGTCCGGGTCTGGTAATGGGACATCTGTCAAGTCTTGTCTGGGTTTTGTCGTAATAGTAATGACTTCAATACAATCATGTGCCAGTGGGTCTGTTCCACTTAATGGCAAAAGTGTGGCAGGATTTAATGTACTACAACGTCTGATTTCTATGTGTGGCTGAAACAATGTGAGTTCGTAACCTGTCAGTCGTGCTATAGTCAAGTGTTGTGTTTGTGTCCGGTTCAAGAGAACCTCTACTGCGTGTGGTACTTGTACTGTCAATTGATGTCCTAATACTATGGAATCGCTTTGTCTGATCGCTAGAGCTGTCGCTGCAACTGATTTCAGACACGCAGGAAGAGCTTGAGCTACGGGATCTAATGTGCTAGAAAAGTAAGCACATGGCTTGTGTGATCCTGCTTGTTCCTGAGTGAGTACTGACAAAGCAGTACCTTCACGTTCTGTAACAAAGAGTGTAAAAGGCTTACTGTAACATGGTGTCGCTAAAACAGGTGCTTGGCATAAAGCTTTCTTTAAGTCTTCAAATGCTTGTGTATGTTCTGAAGTCCAAGGGAGGACAGTCGATGTCGCTGCCTCCTGGGTTGTCAACTGAATGAGTGGTTTTGCTAAAAATGCATATTGGGGGATCCACTGCCTACAGTACGAAGTGAGGCCTATGAAGGCCCGTACCTCCTTTTGTGACTTGGGTGGTGGCATGTTTACAATTAACTGGATGCGGTCAGGTGTGAGCTGTCTCCCCCATTTGGACAGCAAGTGCCCTAGGTACACAACTTGCTGGGCACAGAATTGCAGCTTCGAAGGGGACACCTTGTGCCCCTGGTCGGCCAGAAAATGTAAAACCGTCAGTGATGCTTTTTCACATTCGGGTTCGCTTCGGGCGGTGATCAGCAGATCATCGACATACTGAAGCAGTGCAGTGTTAACTGGCATGTGGATACTGTCAAGTTGTCTTTTCAGTGCTTGGCTGTAGATGCTAGGACTTTCTGTAAATCCTTGAGGTGCGCGTGCGAATTTAAAGCTTCGTCCATTTAAACTAAATCCGAACAAATATTGGCTCTCCGGATCGATTGGGACGCTAAAGAAGGCGTTCTTGAGGTCAATTACAGTAAAGAACGTTGCCTCTGAATCAATAGCTGTCAGTAATGAAGAGATATCTGGGACCACGGGATATTGTGGTACAATGCATTTATTCAATTCGCGCAGATCAATAACTAATCGATATACTGGGGGTGCTTTTGGATCAGTTCGTTTAAGAATCGGAATGATCGGAGAATTACATACATTGGAGTCGGTTTCCACAACCACTCCTTGTGCAATGAGCTCGTCAATGATTTGCAGTAAAGCCACTACAGCATCTGGAGGTAACTTGTATTGTCGCATTCGTGGTAATACCACTCCTGCTTTGAGTGTGACTCGATATGGTGTAATGTGCATACAACCTACATCAGTGGGGCCTTGTGCCCATAAATGTGCAGGTAGATTCTGTAACCGGTGATCCATGTCTCTTGACACGTAGTGACCTTTAAAGTCACGCAAAAATAGTCGTACTCCGTCCGGAGAACAACATATTATAGCTCCTAGAGCTTTCAATGTTTTTATACCTAACAAGTTTTCTGGGCATGATTTTGTAAGCAATAGATCGGTAGTCCGTGTCAATGGACCAACTGTAAATGCAAGCGGTTGCGATACTTCGTTAATAGTAGGCTTTCCTGAAAAACCAAGGGAAATATTTTGTGAGCCTGAGAGGGGTGCCCCTGGGACTTCGTCGTGACTTATAGTTGTTCTGCTTGCCCCTGTATCAAGTAAAAACTTTCTGTCTTTCCCTAATACTTGACTCTGTACATAAGGACCCTCTTGATCTACAGGAACCTCAATAAGGGGTAAGCCAACTTCCCTCTCTAGGCTATTTCATGTGTATCGCTGATAATCTGGATAGTCATTTTGTGCATACTGGTACATCTGTTGTGTCGTGTTTTGTGTTGCGGCAATAGGCTGCGACTGTGGCTGTGGTACCACTACGGTCTGTTGTGGAACCGGCATAGGCTGTACATGTTGAGGTGCTTGTTGTTGGATCTGATCCTGTCTAGGCGGACGTGGTCTCTCCTTGGTTTTACCCGTAGAGATATTATGTTTCAGAACTGCACAATCGTTTATATAATGACCTGGCTGTTTACAATAGTTGCATGTCCCTTTAACGGGAACCGCTGAATTACTGGACTGTGTCGCACCCTTTTTATGACCGTCAGCTGGAACTGACTGAGCGACGAGCATTTTCATTTTCGTGTCTTTCATACGTCTTTGTTCGTGTTCTTGTTCTTCTCTAATTCTATTCTGGTGATACTGTAACATTTGTAACATCTGTGAAGGAGTGTTAGCTTGCCAAGTGCTCTCAACTTTCAATACTCTGTTTTTAACCTGTGGCAGGGAATTCTCGACTAGTTTTGTTACAAAAAGATGTGGATATGACTCGCTACTTGCTTTCAGGCCGCTATTAATACCAAAACATTTTTCAAATCGGGAATAAAAATCACTAGTGTCTTCATCGGGTTTCTGTTTACAAGCTGAGATTGCTCCCCAATCTTCCTTTTTCGTAGTTAATAAACGTGGCAATACTTGTACTAATAATCCTGGCAATGCTTTTGTTCTGTCCCCAAGCCCTACGCCTGCAGTTCGGGCATTTTCTTCGTTTTCTAATACTGTCCAATCAATCTTTTGTTCTCCCACCTCCCATTCTTTTTCTTTGAGTTTCTCATAAATACCGGCAGGCAATAATACTTTCAATATTTTCATAATGTCAGGATAGGTATAATCACCCATGAGTAACATGTCCTTTAGTTCACGGTGAAAACCTGCTGGATCTTTGTCATGGCTGGGCACTAATTTTTTCATTTCCAATAGTTCTATTTTAGTTATGGGCGTGTACACAAACACGCGTCTAAAAGTATTATCATCATTCCTAACTGGGTGTACTTCGCGTAAGGGATTCTGTCTGTCTATGTAATACGTTTTTCTCTCCATGGAAGGAGCTGGATCATGTTCTGGACACAAAAAGGCACTATATCTATGTCGGTATTCTAGAATTACTTTAATTAGATCAGTACCTAGTCCTCTCCATTTATTCAGTAGTAGTTCTATCAGTATATCAGGCAGGGGACCAGGATCGGAGTGTTGGCCCTTATATAATATAAGGAGATGTTGTATCATGTATATACTAGCTAAACGCTGTTCATCTGGGGCGAGATTCAGAAACGTGTGTGCTAGCGCATCATCACTGTATTTTTCAGAGTTGTCAGCCCATTGTACTGCTGACCTGGCTAATTCTTGTTCATCCATAGAATCGAGCACATGGTACCCCCTTCGTTCTCGAAGTAATTTATCAGTAGCCTGGAATAAGTGTTCAGGGGTCCTTGGATTTGAGATAACTGTTTGAAAAATTCTGTTACATTCTGGACGTATCGGACGTATTGGATTATTGAAAGATCTTCCTTTTCCTACATAAGCTATCGTTTGTCTAGCTGGTAATTCTAATTGTCCTGTGTTCATTTCTGACTGTTCCTCCTCCTCTTCCTCTGATTCAGTTTTATCTGCTTCTAATCTTCTTTCATGTATTCGTTCTACTTCTTTTCTGATCTTTCGGCACATGACTTCTATATACTTCTGTTTATCATGTTTTCTGTCTGCTATATTCTGACCCCATCTGGTAAGTACCTGCATTTCCTCCTGATCTACCTCAGGCCTATCTCTGTTTCTGACCAAGCAGTTTATGAAAAAGCGTAACAATAATTTTTGCATGTCTACTTTCTGGTATTCCATGGCCTCGCCAATACTTTCAGGACCTTGCCCTGTTTGGACAAAGCGATATATTTTGTCTAGATGTTCAACCATTCCTGGTAATGTCATTAAATAGTTTGCAACTCGTCTTAAACGTACTGAAGATAGCAACATTCTGTCGTGTTTACCTGGCACTGGATCATATCTACAATCTGTAAGAGGCTCATTTAATATATTGTCATTAGCTCTTTGGGGTGTACGTTGGTGTGCTAAATCCCTATAAGTCAATCTAGTTGCTGGCGGTGGCGTGGAAAAACCTCCTGTCGCACCTCCTGAGGTGCCAAGTCCAAAAGGATTTGTTGGGTGTAGGGTAGAGAGTGTGGGTGCAGGAAGGACTGTAGAAACAGATGGAATGTTTAGAACGTGAGGAGGGGTTTGTTGCTGCGGAGGTGGGTGCAGCTGATCTTGGGGTTGAGCGTCGTTAACAGGTGGTGTGCGTTGCTGCGCACCATTAGCATATTCGGGGGCTGCATCATCTAAATAGGAAGAAAGGAAAATGTCCTTTGCGGTCTTGGGATGTACTTTAATCGGGAGTAATGGAGGTGGCAGATCTTTTGGTACCTCCAAGGTGGCCTTAGGCAAACCCTCGGCCAGAAGAGGATACATACCATTCATAAGAGTGTTTCGTTGTCTGTCTACTTGTTCTGTTTTTACTCGGATACCTTCGTCAATTAATATGTTTTCTCGGGCTCTTTCTGAATCTTCCCTACTTTTCTCTTCCTTTCTGAGCGCTTTCTCTGTGCGTCTATGCGATTCTTTACACCATAGTTCAATGGCATCTTTCTGTGACTGTCTGGCTTTCTTTTTCCATAATGCTTCTTCTACTCTCATGATGCAATCTGCATCCCATGTTCCAGCAGCGGGCCATCTCTGACTCTCTGCTAAATCCTTGGTGTAGTCCACCCATAGATCAAGATATAATACGGTATCTAGGCCATGTTTATGGTACATAAAGTACCCTGGAGTGTCCCTAGGTGGAATGGGAACAGCTTCCTCGAGTATCCCTTTTCTAGTTTTTATCTGTCTTAATTTTGAAAATAACGGCATCTTGAACCTTGCTACTTAATTCTTACTCGGTCTTGAACACAATAATTACAATAAACACAATAATGAAGATCGAACAATCACTCATACCACGACATTCAAAACATATCACAAACTTTTTAGAAGCGAACAATAATAATTAGAATAAAACTAGTTAACTGCATAATACTAAATATACTGTATGTACTGCTAAACAGTACAGATACACTGCTAAAACAGTGCAGACCAGGTCTGTGTACCCAAACCCGTCTTGACCGGCACAAACTAATGTGCACGTCTAGATGCGTCCCCAGCAACGGTACTCACCGGGAAGCACGGAACGGAAGGCCTCGGAAGTCTGGACTGGACTAGACCAAACTGGACTGGACTCGACTCGTGACTTAGATACTTCGGAACTTCGGAATCTGGTGGGCCTCTGTATACCTCGGATCTTGCTCTCTCAGCTAGGCTCTGGTCGGGATTCTCCGCAATCCTCACCGCCTCGTCTGGGATTTGATCGCAGCCTCAGTCGCCCCCGTTGGCCTGAGGGAGATACAGGAAATCCTGCGGGTACGCGTAATTGTCCGTCCGGCTGTGGCAGGAGACCGGGTCTGCAACGCACCTCCGGCGCGTGGGGTGTGAGAGGTGTCCCTGTTCGGGCGCCAATTATGTGGTAAATTTAAATTACCTAGACTTAATTTATGCGGTAAAATTCAATACGAATAACTCAGTAAAAATAAGAGGCAGAATCCGTGGTATTCGAGGGTATAATAGGGAATTTATTCCTTACAAAGGAATGATGATGGTTCGAACCAGGCAATCGAGTTCCGTCACCACGAAGGTTCAGGAAGGGATCAGCAATACATTATTGACAGGTTATAATATATATAGTAAATGCACAGCACGAACAGCATCACAAAGACTGTAATCTTTTTTGCCCTTCCATATTAAACACTTATCTGCATAACTGATCTCAGAGGACGAATTTATGCTTGAAGATTTTCAGTAGCTGATGCCACACAGGTGGTGGCATGCAGAATGGAAATCCTGCCATCTTTTGGGGCAGTGTTAAAATTTCTAAAGCAGTAGTTCTACTTTGTGGTTTAGAAAGCCAAAGTAAAGCAGTAAATTGCAAAGTGTGTCAAATGGCAAACATCTGGGTTAAGACTTGATGACTGCCAGTAAGAGGAAATGGATCTATCTTAGTTTCACTGCTACATCACTCCTTTCAACCCGATGGTTGCTGTTAACCGTTCTGTTTGGATTAGGAAGTTGCTCAACTAGTTCAACACATCCATACTGGCAACCTATCACACTAATCTGTAACCAAATCAAAGGTATGACACATAGTCAAGAAGAGAAAGCACGCCTCACCCAAATTTCCGTGTAGGTGGCTGATACTGTGATGGGATGGTCAAGAACAGATACCAAAAAGAAAAGGTAAACCTTCTACACAAATTTCTCCCACCAGAAATGACTGTGATAAATGGATGGTAAAAGGATACACAGAGAGACTAGATCAATGATCAAACCATAAACAGGGGTGCATGTTTTTTCAAAAAGTACTATCAAACACAGCACCCATTTCATGCTCACTATACGACACAAGCATTGTGTCCTAACCAGCAGCAGGGCATGTTAGAAGTTCCTAGCAGGTGTTACACTCTGACTAGGGGTCAGCGACTAGATGCAGAGGAGAGTATATGTGCAGGCTGTTGAGGAGGAGGGAGAAGTGTTTGAGAATGATGGTTGTTGAGTTAATTGCAGGCTGGTGGGAGAAGATGAGCATGAACATTTTGATGTGCCACTCCATGATTCATCAAGCCCTTCTTCTGCGCTTTTGTTGCTTGCTTTTCCAAGGTTACCTCAGGTTTCAATTCCTAGATTTTCCCTGGCTTCATGCCTTTTAGTTGCAATACTATCCACAATACTGTTGGCTTTCTGGTTCTTTATTGCTCTGACTATGAATCTGGTAAGTCCATTTATCTTTTTCTTGAGATCTTGAGGTTGTGCCTGTATTTTCAATATCCTGAGTCCCTGAGTATATGGATCCTCACAGATCTATAGGTATGCCTGACTCTATGACCCTTAGTTCCCCCAATGATTCCTTGGCCAAACACTGAACATTGTTCAAAACTCACCTATCATCTCCACCTCTTGGCTCCATTGTGTATACTGAGACATCAATGCAAAATGACCATGGCTCCCAATACCACCGAAGGTTTGGCATCATGTCACCCCTCAAGCCTAAAGACTACGTGATTCACAAAGAATGGGAACTCATCACATCATTCCTGAAAACCGTTTTGCTCCAATCCCACAGGACAGTGTTATAGGAACTGATTACATAAATATTTGCATTGCTGCCATTTCACCCAACATGCCAGTCTAGTGAAGATTGCTATCTATATACGTACAATGCTAAATTAGCACAACCGCGTTAGATGTTAGAAAGTCATGGTAACAGATACATCATGCACCCTTTAACCACTGATGACATCACACCTCGTGTGACACTGATAGCCTTTCAAAAGTATCTTATCTGATGCTGCAAATGTAGAGAAAGAGCAAGGAGTGGAAAATGCTATAAAAAATAACCACAGCTTTTAGAGACATGTTTACTTTCTATTGCTGCCACTGCCTTCCTGACTAAGGCGTTGCTAGGGGTAATAGAGAACAAACCAGTGGTAGCAGTGGACAACCACCAGTGAGGATTCCTGCCAAAATCCCTTCACTCTTTACAGGGATTATATAAATCGTTTGAGTTTATCAAACTCAGCTTATAAGTAAAAATCTTACATCAATGATGTATATTATGGTAACACGTTGAGTTATCTCTTGATGCTTATAAGAGTGGCATACCTTATAGTATGTGATGTAATGTCATCCTTCATATAAATTAGCATATGATATCTCATAGTAGAGAGAGGGCCTCTCACTGATTATAAGTTAACATATTTGTCAGAGGCTACCTTTTGAAAGCGAACTCAGTATGTACTGTCCAAACAATAAGCAACTATCATCCAACATAACTAATGTCAAATGTGGTTATAAAGTAATATACATGAGTGAGCCCTCTCAAACAGAACGACATGACACTGTTTATAAGTTAAAGCATTGTCAGGGATCTCTTCGTCCAGTTCACTGTGGGCTTTGAATAAATGGTGCCAGTCTTGAAGGTTTTTGGGGGCAAAAGCTTTTGTAGGACACACTCTGGCTTGCAATTAAAGGAGCACCTCACAATTAGAAAAATGTTTTTGCTGGGGAGAAAACGCATCATTTGGAGCCACTCAATGGAATAGTTCAACTAGGTGCACCATAAAAGGGTCAATCATGTCTGATTTCCTCTCATTTAAATAGTTTGTGATAGGAGTGCATGGCCCCATAAAGCGAGGGGCCCAAGGCAAACAGACCGGCTGCCTTCCCCGTAGACAGCTCTGCAAAACATTGGTTAAAAGTGTATTTGTTACCAGGAACATCTGGGTTTAGTTCATTATTTTGATTTAGAGTGTTTTATAAAGGGCTCCTAGATACTTGTGAGTGGTTATTAGTTTCCTACTAGGAATCTCTGGGTCCAGCTCACTATTAGTCTCATATACATGACACTGGTTACAGCTTGATCTCTTACCAGGATCCTTTGGATTCTATCTGCCATGCGTGTCAGATACATGGCACTGGTTATGATAGTACCTTACTAGGACTCGTTGGATCCAGTTCTTTGTAGGCTTTGGATACCTGCCAATGGTTATAAATTAGTATCTCATCAGGAATCTCTGGAACTTGGTCACTTTCAGTCACATATACATGGCAGTGGTTATAAGTTAGGGCCAAATGTATACCTTGGTGGTATGTATACTCTGTCAGAACAGCGACAGAGTATACATAACGCCAAGATAAAGGTCTGACCCCCTGATTTAGCTGCAGGTGGGCCATAGGTTTAATCACAGCAGAGACCACTCTGTCTCCACTGCGATTAAACCCCTCTGACGGCCCGAAACAGTAAAGGGCCATCAAATGCTGACCTTTAATTCCACCCACCTGATTTAGATGGGCAAAATTAGCGGCCTGTTTCCCTGCCCGTCACAGCCAGGAAAACCCTGGCAGTAAAGGGCAGAGTGAAAACTGCTAAATGCTCCCCTTTAAAAAAAAGAAAACTAGTTTGGTACAAGACTCCATCATTTTGACAGAACTGTGCACCAAACTTAAAAAAGCATTGACAGGAACCGCTGTGACGGTGGTTTCTGCCAATGCGTTAAGTAATGACGCCTGCTTGACGGCCATTTCTGAATTTGGGGGGCGGCACATCTGTCAGGGCGACGGAGTAATTCACTCCGTTTCCCTGACAGAGAAACAGGCCGTCGTGCCAACTTCTAAATTAGGCCCATAGTCTCTAACGAGGAATGTCTGGGTCCTACTCGCTGTGGGCCTCAGATGCATATAGCAATTGTCATAAGTTCAGTCTATTACCAGGAAACTTTGGGTCCTACTCACCATGAGCCTCTGATACATGGCACTGGCTATAAGGTAGCATCTTACTAGGAATGTCTGGGTCCTACTCGCTGTGGGCCTCAGATGCATATAGCAATTGGCATAAGTTCAGTCTTTTACCAGGAAACTTTGGGTCCTACTTACCATGAGCCTCTGATACATGGCACTGGCTATAAGGTAGCATCTTACTAGGAATATCTGGATCAAGCTCATTGTTTGCTTCAAGAACATAGTACAGAATATAAATTAGTATCTCACCAGGAATTTCTGGGTTTAGCTCACTCCGAGTCTCACATCCATTCGTCTGATTATAAGTTACTTTCTTACCAGGAATCTCTGGGTCCTGCTTGATATGGGTTTCTGCCAGCTCTCCAGGGCTCGAGGGATGCACAGCAACATCATCCGTGCACGGCGACTCCTTTAACCTTGGTTTTCCCACGATATCAGGCTGTGTACCGTTATCCATCTTTCTGTGGGACTGCAGTAACTCTTTCACAGATGGACTCTGCAGGCTCAAGGTCCTTGATTCTATCACAGAAAGTGAATTTAGTTTTATCTGATCTGACTGACCCCTTCCCTCCACCACCCTCCGCAGTTCCTCCTTAGAGTGTTCTGTTTCATCTGGCTGTCTGTCTACTGCCTTTGGCTCGGACTGTTTGTCCCCGACCTGTGTCAGTCCCTGTAAAGCACAAGTTTCAGATGGGTTCCAATACTCTGACATTGTATCTTTTGTATGAGAGTCCGAGGGTGTCACAGTCTCTGGCAATCTCCCTTTTACCCAAGTTTCCAATAGTCTCTCCTGTACCTGAGGTTTAAATGGTGTGTCCGTTTCTGGTGTACACAGTACACCAGGCTCAGATGGTCTCTCCATTTCTGGCAGTTTCCCTTGTACGTATGTTTCCAATGGTCTCTCCCTTTCTGATATACCCTCGTGTACCTGATACTTAATTGGGCTCTCCATGACTGTCACTCGCCCTTGCACATGGGTTCCCAATGATCGCTCTCTTTCTGCCCCACTATCCTCTATCTGAAGTCCAGTTGGTTTCTCCCTCTCAGGCTGTCTCTCCTCTACCTGAGGCTCAAATGGTCTCTCTAATTCTGACAGTCCTACCTCCATTGGAGTCTTGGATGGTCTATCCCTTTCTGGAAGTTTCTCTTGGAACTTCATTTCTAATAATCTTTCCCTTTCTGAAAGTGCGTCCTTTACTTGAGGTGTCGACTGCCTCCTTTCCTTTTGAGATGCTTCTTGTGCCTGAGTTTCTAAAGTTCTCCCCCTTTCTTGCAGTCTCTTCTGTACCTGAGTTTCAAAATCTTCCTCTCCTTCTGCGTGATGCATTAGCTGTCTCTCCCTTGTCTCAGAATAACTATCACAGGATTCGTGACATTCCTGAACTGTGGCTGATGCTGTCTGCACTCCTCCTGGCCCCTGTCGTTGGGGTTGTGTGGACTCTCCATCCCATTGCTTTCCATCTGACCCATGTCCCAGGAAGTCTGTGGTCCCCCAACACTCCAGTGTTCCTCCTGGCCCCAGTCTCTGGGTGTGAGCAGGCTCAAGTGTTGTCTGTGTTCCTCCTGGCACCAGACTCTGACGGCGTGTTGTATCTAAAGCCCCAGGTTTTTCCCCTGGCCTCTTTCTCTGACCGTCCGTGGCCTCTCCATCCCCTTGTATTTCTTGTGGACTCTGTCCCTTTGTGTGAAGAGGTTCTCCATTAACTTGCGTTCCTTCTGGCTCCTGTCTCTGTCTGTTTCTGATCTCTTCCTCTCCTTGCATTCCTTCGGGTTCTTTCCTCTGGGTCTGTGGGGTTTTGTCATTCACCTGTGTGACATGCAACATCTCTCTCTGAGCGAAAGGGATCTCCCCATTTTTACGTTTCCATCTTGAGTGCAGTTCACTACCTTCTCTTGACAAGGTTTCTGACACCTCCACCAGTGGTCTGCAGCTCCATTCATGTCCATCCTGGGAGGTTCTTGCACTGCCTCCGATTTCCCAGAGCCATGTTTTCTCCACCAGCACCTTAGCGTCCGCCTCATGCACATCAATGTAGGTGGTGCCACAGTCCCTTCTTTCGCAGAGTTTCCCCTGCCTCCACAATGGTCTGCTCATTAGTGTGTGTTTTTCACTGGTGGTCACTCCACCATCTATAACCCATAGTTTAGTTTCAGTCTGCAGAATCTTAGAATCTCCCTTTAACTCTTCTTTTGAAGTTATTTCAGGATCTCCTCCCCCAAAAGGATAACTCAGGGAGTTATTGTCCACGCAAGGTATGTTCATGGAAGTTGATTGGTCACCTGTACCTCCATTGTCACAACTGTTTAACCTTCCTTTTCGGGCTGTTTTTTGATCCAAGAGATCACACACCATCCTGCGCATGATGTCCACCTGAGGCAAATAAAGAGAAGCACAAGAAAGGCATAATGGATCAGAAGAGAGCTGCAAACACAAAGAAATGCCTCCGATACACAAACCAACATATCCACAGAAATACGTTTTTTAGTTACAGTGATATACTAGTTTTAAAGCAGAGAAACCCAAAATCAAGAAAGGTGTAAATATGGTTGGATAACAAAGACGTTTTCAATTTCTAAAGACAAAACGATATCATCACACTCACAAAGAAGATTGTTAAACCACTGACATATCTTGCAATCCAACTACCTAGTATTCAAGATCTGAACCTGGCCCTTCTCTGTCTTTGAAGATGTATGTCTGGTGTCTCCTAAAAAACCCACCCTGAACAGACACCCTTGGAAAAACATAAGCTACAATCACAATGGATTTCTATGAAGATTAATGCCATTTCCCAAATATACACCATCAAAGAGAGGAGTTTATACGTTTGGAAAAATATAATGTTTCTCCTATAGCATATCTCATTCTTTGTAGAATCCAAACTCAAATTATTCTACAGTAATGCCATGTTATGTAGGAGCTGGGAGTTGACTTTAAGTTACTGATTTAGGCAAAAAATATCAAACAGCGTAGACAACATTACCATCAGTCATGGGATCACAGTTCAGAAAGCAGAGTAAACAATGTGGGGATGAACTTGAGGTGTCAGCCCTACAGAGACTAAGTTAATATCCAGCCTAGAAATGCCTAATTTAGCTGCTTTACCTTTTGCAGTGAGGCTTTATGCCATCAGGTGTTTCGCTGAAAACCTACTTGTAACTACGAAATGGAAGACGCCATCTTATAAAAAAAGATGGCTTTGCTGGCATTGTTAAGAATAATGGCTCAGAATACTAAGGGTTGAATCATGACTCACCCACAAAACATCAGGTACAATTTGTATACCTGTTAATTTGTGTTTGTGCAGGTTTTGAAAATTAGTGAGTGCACAATTTGTGCCCATTTGAGAGCTAAGCATCTTTGGATGGGTAATTAGGTTCTAAACTATTCCCTATTCAAAAGTGGTGTGTACTTTTTACCCAGCGATTTTGGGGCTACATAGAAAACTTTAGGAGGTGACTAAAAACATAGGCAGAACAATGGACTCATCAGGGTAAAACCCTGGTGTCAAATTAGGCACAGAAGTGGGATGTAGCTTTAAGACAGCTTACTTTTTATGAACAAGTCAAACAAGTTACTTACCTTTGGTAATGGTCTTTTTGGTGGATGCTCCATCTAACTGAAGATTCCCCATCTTAAAATACTACCCAGGTGCCAGACTGGACCTGAAAACTTTCTGAGTAATGTTCATACACATTGTTAAGAGGTGCCGTGTGCTTTCTGCTGGCTCTGTTCCAACCTACAAGTGATAGAGTGGAGCTGCATAAAAGAGCCGTGCCATGTGCTTTCTGCTGGCTCTGTCCCACCCTACAATTGATAGAGTGGAGCTGCATAAAAGAGCCGTGCCATGTGCTTTCTGCTGGCTCTGTCCCACCCTACAAGTGATAGAGTGGAGCTGCATAAAAGAGCCACCCCCTGTGCGCTGTCATCATTTTCTTCCTGGACATTGGTGACAATCACACTCCTGGTTAGCTCACTGTAATTCTTCTAAATAATTTGGAGAAAATTCAGTGAATTAAAACTTTGTGAGCGTTGGAGGGGACGTTTTGTCCACTGCAGGAAAACGCATAATTTTGTAATTTTCTTCCTTAACACGTTCTATGCCCTCAGGCGCTGGGCATGAAACAATTATTGGTACTAGTGTGCCAGTTCCTAACTTTGGACCTTTTTAGATGTAAAAAAGAGGCTACTCCACAAAAGAGGAGGTGGATGAGTGGCAAGGGATCTGTAGTTAGATGGAGTATCCATCAGAAGGAGTGTTACTGAAGGTAAGTAACTTGTTCTTCAAATGAGTACTACTAACCACAGGTTTCTTACCTTAGAATAGATACCAAAGCAGTAACTCCCCGAGGTGGAGAGTCTGTGGAGTGGACTTAGACCAAAAACCACTATAAGACTGAACTGGCAAAATGCCCTTCAAGGCAAACCTGGTTGTCAAGGTAGTATTTCTTTGTGAACATATGCACTGAGGGCCGAGATGCAGCTTGGCAGATTTTAAGAACAGGCACTCCACTTGCACCGGTGGCGGAAAGGTAAGGATATTCTAAGTTAAAGAATCTGCAGCTAGATTTCTTACTGAGCCTCACCAACGCCAGCTGAAAGCCCTCCCCACAAGCCTCACAAGCCATAAGCGGCAGCAACCGCGGGCTCTGACAGCCTGCAAGTTAAATCACTTAATTAACTAACTTCGGGGAGAACTTATACAGCAGAGGAGAGGAAGGAGCCAGCTACCAGCCGGTTTGGGGACAAGACCACACTTCATACTCCCCCATCTCCGGCTGCCAGCCAGGTGCAATTGACTAGGCAATTGACAAGGCAGAGGTCAGCACACAAGTCCAACCAACAAGTTCAAGGCTCCTCCTAAAGAGCACCTCAGCCTCCCATCCCCCAGGCGAGACCCACCTCCTTAGTGCCCAGTCTATAAAGAGAGCACAAGGAGATTACTGGGAGAAACTGGGAGTCCAGCATCAAGCTCAGTTGGACTGCGAGCCTGCCAAAAAGATCAACACCATTAAATAATTGCGCCCACCCGCAAGAAAAACAAGACCCCTGACCGGAAAAACACTGCAAACGTAAAGAGGTGTTTAGTGCTCTTAACTATAGCCACAAAAAGGAAGTCTGCCAGCAGCTCTGAATCCACCGCCAAGCCTGAATCCATCGGGATAACTACGCCGCCCACACGGACTACGCACAGTACTGTCCAGGAGCCAATCCACCAGAAAACCACACCTAAGGAGCCTCAGAAGGGCTTAATCACACACCACTTCCAGTCAGCTCCTTTCACAGGGGGCTTGGGGTTCCCAACAGTGTCAACTAATGAGAGCAGTCCGAGCAAATACAGGATTATCACAAAACCTCCCTCCGCCAACATGAAGCAGAGATCAAGCTCCTGCCCGGGCACCAGTGGTACTCATGAACTGAATACCGCAGTAAAATCGCAGATCACAGAAGCACAAATTCATCACCACAGCTCCTCCGGCCCTGGAGAGCCGAAAGAGCACTTTTTAGCAACAACTCTCAGACCAAGACCAAGTTCGCAGGCAGATAGTCCAACCACCGTAAACACCAACAAGGATGAATTAACACCTTCCTTTTTACAAAGCCTTGAGACTGACTTGGTCATACTACAGTCTACGCCACCAGGAGTAAGCACCTGCCCTGAAGCTCCAACTGAAGTAGAGCTTGCTAACGAGCTGCTGACTGGTGCAGGGAAACACCTGGCCCCCCTGTCCAGGAGGGCCAAGAAAAAGTTGCGGAAGCAACATAAAAAGGCTAAAGAGACCCCCGCCCAACAGTACGATAAACAGAGTCATCTCCGAAGTACCACGATACCCAATCTTTACCTCAAAAACCGCCCAGAATTAACACCCTCAACAGGGGGGCAACGTCCAAGAAACAAAGTCTCTTCTATCCATTACAAAAGCACCCGTCGTTATACAGGCCTCGGAAGTGGCACGCCTCGATCCCAATCACACGAAGTCCAAGCAGCCATCCGGGCTTCAGGCCGACGCCAGCACTCAGTCTTCTCCTCCAAAACATCAGGGGAACGTAGCCCCTATCCGGCACGCGTGGACTCCCACCTGTTTCATCACATCCCCAGCCCGGCCTTGGCATTCACACATTGCAGAAAAGCCTGCCAACAGCCCAGGCCCATCAGGCCTCCTGCCAACAAGTCAACCAGGGCTCATTTCTCCCAATACACAGCAAACAAGAAGGCAGGTGTCAGCAATTCAACTCCCTTCAATGGCAGTCGACAGCATGTATTAATTAGTGCTATCCCCAAGGTACTTTTCTAGAGGGCCCTTTGATATCCTGAACAGGGGCAACATTTTGCGCCTATTCCAACATATTCCATCTCTGGCCCATATTCAATCAGAGAGACTCGAGTGGGTTAAGATTTCAGAACTTTCGAGAGGACTCGCATGGGGAATCCACTTTGGTGGGGTTCCGCTACCAGCACTTTCAAACAGCAGTTCTCATGGAAGCGTCACAGTGCTGAGAATGGGACATAGACATCCGACCCATATGTTTAGAGAAATATCCACAGGTCCTCTATTACCCGCCGCAAGGGAAGTAAGCTCTATACGTTCTGCGTAGCACCCACAGGACTAAAATCGGTGGGAAAAGTCATCGAGCTCTGCCAAAGATTGCAAAGGACCTCCGAATAACATGCAGCAACAATCAACGAGTCGCTCACTTCAGTCCACCTAAAGGGGAGCACTGAAGGCTCGGAACCCTACCGGGTGCCATCCCTAACACCTGACAATGACAGGCAAAATCCAGCACAAATAATAAGGCAGATCACTCCCAACAATTAAAAATTATTTCATGGAATGTTGCAGGCATCAAACAACTTGTTGGGGAGAAAACTGCCCTGGACTACCTTCACCAAGGGGGCATACTATGCTTCCAGGAGACTTGGGCAATGGCAACAATGCCAATGGCTGGATATTATGACCTCCATAATGCTGTCACAAAAAACAGCCTATATGGGCAGCCATCCCGTGGCCTTTCTATCTTCATTAAACATGAGCGGAAAATAGTGGCCTCTGCAATCCCCATCAAGTCCAACTCACATCAAGCCCTGCTCATCAAAGACACAAAGCTAAACTCACTACCTCTTTGCCTGATGCTACTTAACTGCTACATCAACCCAGCACCGCTCCTGAAAAGAAAGGCCCTGGACCTTTTAGCAAAAACCATAGATGATCTGTTGAATAAATACAAGTCACACTAGGCAATTATAGTGGGAACTTTAACACTAGGGACTTAGGCAACTCTATGTTTGTTAGAGAAGGGCTGGCCCTCAATCCCCTTGTGGTAAATATTTCATTACCTGTACTATTTTTATGCGGTAAAGTCTAGTAAGAATAACTCAGTAAAAATAAGAGGCAGAATCCGTGGTATTAGAGGTTCTGAAAGGCTTTATTCCTCTACAAAGGAATTATGGTTCGAACCATAGGCATCAAATTCCATCACCACGAGGGTTCAGGAAGGGAAGGCAATACATTATTGACAAGTAAAGATATTTATATAAAAAGCATTACATTAAGACAGATGCAGGAGGCGTAACAGCTGATAATACAGATAATAATACACATACGTAATGAAAAAGGCGTAAACATAGGCGTAGACTAGAAACGTCATTACCATTAACGATAATGGGGCAACCCAGTAACCCTCAGAACCTGGGTAAGATAGTGTGTGCAAAAAACAATGGTTCTGTCGGAAAATGAACAGGCTAACTTAATAGGTACTGAATACACGTTAGATTCTCAAGGACACACACAGACCAAAAGAAACAGGACAGAATCCAGGTCACTTGATAGAATGATGTTAATTAATGTATCAAAAACACCAAAAATATTTACAGGGTAATCCAACCAACAAACACAGGATGTAGTGAAACAATTAGTGAAACGGTGATACTTAGCACAAAACACATCACATATAACGAATATGTACAATGAACAATACATAAAAATAATCAACAAACAAGGTCCTATTTACAATACATAAGCCACTTAAGGGTTCAAAGTCTCCTCGTTATCTAAGTGGATTTGCATGTGACACATAGGACATGTAACGTCGACGTTTCGACCCTGGGATAATTGTGCCAATTATTACGCATCGGATTGGGTCTTCATCAGGACAGACGGGGTTGGGGACCTGTAAACGCAAGGGATATGGTGTCAGGGCCATGTGTGTGTTACATGTAATGGAAATAATTAATTTCCCAATTACCATCAATTGTCTCACCTGGGGAACCAATTTAAATTGTAGGAAAAGGATTCCTGTTGTCGCAAATGCAGATGGCCAACATCAAATGTTGAAATACTAGTTTAATCCTGCAAAAGATTAAAGGGGAGGAACTGATGTAAAATCTGGACAGGTTGCGTTGGAAATGGTGGAAACATACCTGTGTGCACAGGAGAAAAACATACCTTTGGGACGGAGATATGATTTGGGAGGAGGAGTGGTGCTGTCTCTACAATCGCCACAAACTGAAAAAACAAAGGGCAAAGAGGAGTCTGAGTGATTAAGGAAGATTAATCATTTGGAAAAAAGACGTCTCTATCAATATCATCTACTCGTGTAAAAACGAATAATTAAGGAAGAGGAAATTGAAGAACATGCGTTGTTCAAAATCAGGATGTAATGTCACCCAGACACCTGATACTAAAGTTTTGGAGGTGACTGATGCCATAGCGCAAGGTGTCACAATTATGCGTAATATTTATCAGACGCACACCGAATAATAAATTGTTGGAGGTGCATAATGTCAAAAGCGCAAACTGTCATACTTATGGTAGGGCGAGAATAGCCTGATACCAATATATGAGTAAAGTTGGTGGTTGGTATTGCCATGTAAAATCCTATACTAAACCAAGTCCGTGAATGCAAATGCAAAAGACAAATGTATCACGGCATATTTTAGTTGATAGCCGGCGTTGTTACCGTGTAAAGATATTGTAACATTTATACTGGGGCGCGTAGTTGTTATCCCCCATATACAGAATAATAAAAAGCCAAAGGTGCCTAATGCCAAAAAACACAAGTTATCACAAATAAGGTGGGGCGTGAGTGTTATAACTTTATGGTTGAACCTGATACCAATTCATGAGTAAAGAGGACTATTACCATATATATTTTCTAACTAGACCAAGTCCTTAAAAGCACCACAAGAAACAAATCAATCACGGCTTATTTAACACGCATTGTGGCCGTGTACTCCGTTCAATCAATGAGCCAGACGGCGCGATGTCGACTTACTTGGAGTCCGTGAATGGACATCTGATTCCGTCTACGGCTCAGCTGCAACTGACAGCGAGCTCCCGCCCTGAGCTAACTATATGACGTAGTAGGAAGCCAGGGGCGCGCGGCTGTTAGAATGAATCAGCAGAACGGGGAAAGCCAGGAATGGAATTGAGGGCGGGCGCCAGCAGAGTGCTGACGAGCTGGTGGGACCGATGTTGATTGAAACGGGAGGAAACATGCCGAAAACAAATTCATTTATTTTTATACAAGTTATGATGCCTCAATGCGATAGTGAATGCTTGATAATTAACATATTTAAGCATTCATTACACACATCGTCTATTTAGGAACACGCGATGTAATTAATGCGGGAGTGATGTGACCTGATTCAGAAGTCACATGAAAAATGTAATGGCAGAAGTTATAGTAAGCCTCATCCGTATGAAATTTAACATATTTGGGCATTCTTACATGCAATGTCCCTGTTGGAAGCAACAATGTGGTTCATGCGGGTGTGCTGTGAAATCACCTTATAGTAAGTTTCTCAAACATGACATGGTTCTGAAATCACATGACAGGTGTGGTGGCAGAAGTCATAATACACCCCATATGTATAATAGGATGACACATTACTTTTTGAAGGTATATACATGGAGCTAGACTTGCACAAATCATACTTATACAGATCGCAATTAAGGGCACATATTTATCACATATCCAGAGATGTCAACATGAGATAAGTAGGCCTTAGCAAGAGTTACGCTAAGGAACGTAAACATAAACATAAACACAGCATGCTTAATGAAACATTACTTTATGTCATCAAAAGTAAAATTTAAAGTTTACTCATTTGTAAACAAGTTTCCTCATGTTCATTCAGCCCACTATTGGTGGCATCCAGAAGATGGATCCAACGACACTCTTTAAAGTTGAGAGAAGTGCCCATGTTACCACCCCTTCTGTGTAATGTGACCTTCTCAAGCACCCACCACTCTAGGTCTTGATGTGTGTGTCTTTTGTTCGTATAGTGTTCTACCAATGGAGCCCCAAGGGATTTACATTTGATCCTGCTCTGGTGTTGTTGGATCCTGTTTTTCACTTTTTGTGTAGTCTGGCCTACATATATCAGTTTGCAGGGACATCTAATTGCATAAATCACGTTTTGACTGTTGCAATTTGAAAAGTGGTTCAGGGAGTACGTCTTTCCCAAGTGATCGAAGCTGGTACCCACTTTGGTGTTCGGACAGACCTTGCAGTGACCGCATTTGTGATGTCCATGAATTTGTGGTAGTTGTAGCATAGATCTTACATTAGGTGTTGGTGGGGGTTCCAGGTACGAGGATACTACAAACTCCTTAACGTTTTTGGCACGTTTGAACGCAAACATAGGGACTTCAGGATAGCCAATCTCAGGGCCCACCAGATTCCAATATTTTCTAATGACTTTATTGATTTCATTACTTCTGGTGTTGAATGTAGTGACACAGATTAGTCGCCCCATTTCTTCATTTTTGGGTTGCACCTCAAGAAGCGTTTCTCTGGGCCTGTACCAGGCCCTTTTTCTTGATCTGTTCAGCAAGCCTTTAGGGTATCCTCTCTCCCTCAGTTTGGCAATCAGAATGTCAGTTTCCTTGAAGTAGTCACTTCTTCTTGAACAGTTGCGCCTCAACCTTAAAAATTGTCCATACGGAAGATTATCCCGTAGGTTTCTGGGATGGTGAGAGTTATATTGTAACAAGGTGTTACGGTCTGTAGGCTTCTTGTATAGAGACATCAAAATGCTTCCGTCTTCCGCTTGTAAAGTCAAATCTAAAAACGGTATTGATTCCCTGTGGTGTGACATGGTGAATTGAATGTTATGATTCTGTGAGTTCAACCAAGTTGCAAAGGCTATTAGTTGATTTTCTGTCCCAGTCCATAGCATGAGGACGTCATCTATATATCTCTTCCACGCCGTGATGTTGTCTAAGAAAGGATTCAAAGCCGAGTAGATGGTACTATCCTCGAAATGATCCATATAAAGATTCGCTAAGCTCGGCGCGAATCCGGCCCCCATGGCTACTCCTCTACATTGAAGATAAAACTCGTTGTAAAAGATAAAGTAGTTTTTTTCCATCGCAATGTGAAGTAGTTTAACAAGGAAGTCTGTTGGAACCCAGTGTGGTCTTGGACGAGAGTCCAGTACGTTACTCATGACTTCTATAGCCTCATGTTGCGGTATGCTGGTGTACAGCGAGCTTACATCTAGAGTTGCAAACAGTTGTAAGGAACAGTCAAAAGGTTGGCCTTCAAAAATTTGGATGGTATGCATAGTGTCCCTAATGAACGACCTAGTTTCCAAGACAAAAGGTTGTAAAAAACTGTCAAGGTATTGGTTCAAGGGTTCTAGGATGGAGCCGCAGCCGGACACGATAGGTCTTCCTGGAGGTTTTGAAAGGTTTTTATGGACCTTGGGAATGGTGTATATTGTGGGTATTCTTGGGTCAGTTTTGTTGAGGAATTTGCTCTCAGATTCCGAGAGGAATCCCTGTTCAAGGCCGTAGGTTGTTAAATCACGGATGAGCTTAGCAATCTCCCTGGTAGGATCATATGAGATCTTTCTGTAACTGTCGGGACAGCTAAGCTGAGAATTGATTTCTTTTATGTAATCTTCAGTGTCTTGTACGACCACCGCTCCACCCTTGTCTGCAGGCTTGATTACAATCGACTTGTTGTTGTTTAATGTAGACAATGCAAACCTTTCCTCTTTGGTAATGTTGTGCTTGATGTACTTGGTGTTGTTAAGGATTTCCATTGTTTCAAACATCACCACTTTTTCATAAGCCAAGATCTTGTCATTCATTAAGTATGATGCCGGTGTAAAAGTAGAATGCGGACGGAATTCTGTTGCTGTAATGTTCTTTTTGTAACTGTCATTTTTCGCAAAGAAGTATTTAAGGCGAATCTTCCTGAAGAATTGTTGCAACTCCAGTTTGATGTTAAAGGAGTTGGGGACGGAGGTAGGAACAAAGGACAAGCCCCTAGCAAGGATATCGTGTTCTGCTTTGTTCAAAGTATACTTTGAGATGTTTAATACAGGGTCCTTTTTATTCGTGACAGACAGAGCGGCATTCTCCTGATGCAGTGTTGGATCTTCAATGTTTGAGGAGTTGTCTGGTGTAGGAATTACCACCGGTAGGTCTGACGTCTGGTGCGGATCTCCCCGTGGTTCTGTTGAGCTTGTGCTTGGAAGCGAACCCGGGAGTTGCCCCGTTGGTTCCCACGTGTTTGATTCCATCTGGGCGGACGCCCCCAGTTCTGATCTCGGCTTGTCCAGGAGGGTTCCCCTAAAAAAGCCGAATTGGATGGTCCAAAATTGTCTGGATATCTGGTGCGTGGCTGGTAAGCTGGACCTTGTTGGAACGATTGCTCAGGTGGCTGGAAATTAGTAGCCTCTGTGTATGGGCGGTTATCCGAACTTGTACTCGCTCTTTCAGAGTCGTTTTCTGAGCCACTCCCGAATGATGAGTTTGAGAAGGTGGCGAATCTCCGGGAATATTGTCTGTTCCGGTTGGTGTAGTACCCCTGCGAGTCACGGACTCCAAGTAAGTCGACATCGCGCCGTCTGGCTCATTGATTGAACGGAGTACACGGCCACAATGCGTGTTAAATAAGCCGTGATTGATTTGTTTCTTGTGGTGCTTTTAAGGACTTGGTCTAGTTAGAAAATATATATGGTAATAGTCCTCTTTACTCATGAATTGGTATCAGGTTCAACCATAAAGTTATAACACTCACGCCCCACCTTATTTGTGATAACTTGTGTTTTTTGGCATTAGGCACCTTTGGCTTTTTATTATTCTGTATATGGGGGATAACAACTACGCGCCCCAGTATAAATGTTACAATATCTTTACACGGTAACAACGCCGGCTATTAACTAAAATATGCCGTGATACATTTGTCTTTTGCATTTGCATTCACGGACTTGGTTTAGTATAGGATTTTACATGGCAATACCAACCACCAACTTTACTCATATATTGGTATCAGGCTATTCTCGCCCTACCATAAGTATGACAGTTTGCGCTTTTGACATTATGCACCTCCAACAATTTATTATTCGGTGTGCGTCTGATAAATATTACGCATAATTGTGACACCTTGCGCTATGGCATCAGTCACCTCCAAAACTTTAGTATCAGGTGTCTGGGTGACATTACATCCTGATTTTGAACAACGCATGTTCTTCAATTTCCTCTTCCTTAATTATTCGTTTTTACACGAGTAGATGATATTGATAGAGGCGTCTTTTTTCCAAATGATTAATCTTCCTTAATCACTCAGACTCCTCTTTGCCCTTTGTTTTTTCAGTTTGTGGCGATTGTAGAGACAGCACCACTCCTCCTCCCAAATCATATCTCCGTCCCAAAGGTATGTTTTTCTCCTGTACACACAGGTATGTTTCCACCATTTCCAACGCAACCTGTCCAGATTTTACATCAGTTCCTCCCCTTTAATCTTTTGCAGGATTAAACTAGTATTTCAACATTTGATGTTGGCCATCTGCATTTGCGACAACAGGAATCCTTTTCCTACAATTTAAATTGGTTCCCCAGGTGAGACAATTGATGGTAATTGGGAAATTAATTATTTCCATTACATGTAACACACACATGGCCCTGACACCATATCCCTTGCGTTTACAGGTCCCCAACCCCGTCTGTCCTGATGAAGACCCAATCCGATGCGTAATAATTGGCACAATTATCCCAGGGTCGAATGCACATGCAAATCCACTTAGATAACGAGGAGACTTTGAACCCTTAAGTGGCTTATGTATTGTAAATAGGACCTTGTTTGTTGATTATTTTTATGTATTGTTCATTGTACATATTCGTTATATGTGATGTGTTTTGTGCTAAGTATCACCGTTTCACTAATTGTTTCACTACATCCTGTGTTTGTTGGTTGGATTACCCTGTAAATATTTTTGGTGTTTTTGATACATTAATTAACATCATTCTATCAAGTGACCTGGATTCTGTCCTGTTTCTTTTGGTCTGTGTGTGTCCTTGAGAATCTAACGTGTATTCAGTACCTATTAAGTTAGCCTGTTCATTTTCCGACAGAACCATTGTTTTTTGCACACACTATCTTACCCAGGTTCTGAGGGTTACTGGGTTGCCCCATTATCGTTAATGGTTATCCAGTGCAGGTTTTTCCTGCGAGGGTCTTCACACATTTATTGTGATCTTTCCCATAACTAATACAAACTATGTCAGAGAAAGAAACATTGTCCTACAGTGAGGATTACATAAATAAATTGATTCAAGAACAATCAGAATTTGACTATCTGGGCACTGGCCTAACGCCCATTGACACCTCCTTGAATGATAAATTGTCCCGTCTGGAAAGATTGGAGAAGAAATTGATTCGAACCAGACTTCATGGACATCTTTTAACCAAGTATTTGCAAGCCAACATCATTCCAAAAGGACTGCAGGTCCGTAACGAGCCGGCTATTTTTATTGATCTTCCAAAATTCCGTGAAGGGTTCAGCTTTGTGGCAAACAACTGTTCCCGCCACTGGATGGTGCTGGGGGTGGAAACTGCCCTTGAGTATGCGAAAAAACTGATCGTAGAGATAACTGAACTAAAGAAAGAGATCTTAGAAGACAGGAGCTTGAAGAACGCAAAAGAAGCTCTGGAACGAGCAGAAAAGGCCACTTCCGAATTTAACACCATCACGTTGAGTAAGAAACTTGAGAAACTTGCCAAGGACATTAAAGCCTATGACAAAAAGTTAACATACCCCTATACGAGTGACGATTACTACATCCAAGACTCGCAGGGGTACTACACCAACCGGAACAGACAATATTCCCGGAGATTCGCCACCTTCTCAAACTCATCATTCGGGAGTGGCTCAGAAAACGACTCTGAAAGAGCGAGTACAAGTTCGGATAACCGCCCATACACAGAGGCTACTAATTTCCAGCCACCTGAGCAATCGTTCCAACAAGGTCCAGCTTACCAGCCACGCACCAGATATCCAGACAATTTTGGACCATCCAATTCGGCTTTTTTAGGGGAACCCTCCTGGACAAGCCGAGATCAGAACTGGGGGCGTCCGCCCAGATGGAATCAAACACGTGGGAACCAACGGGGCAACTCCCGGGTTCGCTTCCAAGCACAAGCTCAACAGAACCACGGGGAGATCCGCACCAGACGTCAGACCTACCGGTGGTAATTCCTACACCAGACAACTCCTCAAACATTGAAGATCCAACACTGCATCAGGAGAATGCCGCTCTGTCTGTCACGAATAAAAAGGACCCTGTATTAAACATCTCAAAGTATACTTTGAACAAAGCAGAACACGATATCCTTGCTAGGGGCTTGTCCTTTGTTCCTACCTCCGTCCCCAACTCCTTTAACATCAAACTGGAGTTGCAACAATTCTTCAGGAAGATTCGCCTTAAATACTTCTTTGCGAAAAATGACAGTTACAAAAAGAACATTACAGCAACAGAATTCCGTCCGCATTCTACTTTTACACCGGCATCATACTTAATGAATGACAAGATCTTGGCTTATGAAAAAGTGGTGATGTTTGAAACAATGGAAATCCTTAACAACACCAAGTACATCAAGCACAACATTACCAAAGAGGAAAGGTTTGCATTGTCTACATTAAACAACAACAAGTCGATTGTAATCAAGCCTGCAGACAAGGGTGGAGCGGTGGTCGTACAATACACTGAAGATTACATAAAAGAAATCAATTCTCAGCTTAGCTGTCCCGACAGTTACAGAAAGATCTCATATGATCCTACCAGGGAGATTGCTAAGCTCATCCGTGATTTAACAACCTACGGCCTTGAACAGGGATTCCTCTCGGAATCTGAGAGCAAATTCCTCAACAAAACTGACCCAAGAATACCCACAATATACACCATTCCCAAGGTCCATAAAAACCTTTCAAAACCTCCAGGAAGACCTATCGTGTCCGGCTGCGGCTCCATCCTAGAACCCTTGAACCAATACCTTGACAGTTTTTTACAACCTTTTGTCTTGGAAACTAGGTCGTTCATTAGGGACACTATGCATACCATCCAAATTTTTGAAGGCCAACCTTTTGACTGTTCCTTACAACTGTTTGCAACTCTAGATGTAAGCTCGCTGTACACCAGCATACCGCAACATGAGGCTATAGAAGTCATGAGTAACGTACTGGACTCTCGTCCAAGACCACACTGGGTTCCAACAGACTTCCTTGTTAAACTACTTCACATTGCGATGGAAAAAAACTACTTTATCTTTTACAACGAGTTTTATCTTCAATGTAGAGGAGTAGCCATGGGGGCCGGATTCGCGCCGAGCTTAGCGAATCTTTATATGGATCATTTCGAGGATAGTACCATCTACTCGGCTTTGAATCCTTTCTTAGACAACATCACGGCGTGGAAGAGATATATAGATGACGTCCTCATGCTATGGACTGGGACAGAAAATCAACTAATAGCCTTTGCAACTTGGTTGAACTCACAGAATCATAACATTCAATTCACCATGTCACACCACAGGGAATCAATACCGTTTTTAGATTTGACTTTACAAGCGGAAGACGGAAGCATTTTGATGTCTCTATACAAGAAGCCTACAGACCGTAACACCTTGTTACAATATAACTCTCACCATCCCAGAAACCTACGGGATAATCTTCCGTATGGACAATTTTTAAGGTTGAGGCGCAACTGTTCAAGAAGAAGTGACTACTTCAAGGAAACTGACATTCTGATTGCCAAACTGAGGGAGAGAGGATACCCTAAAGGCTTGCTGAACAGATCAAGAAAAAGGGCCTGGTACAGGCCCAGAGAAACGCTTCTTGAGGTGCAACCCAAAAATGAAGAAATGGGGCGACTAATCTGTGTCACTACATTCAACACCAGAAGTAATGAAATCAATAAAGTCATTAGAAAATATTGGAATCTGGTGGGCCCTGAGATTGGCTATCCTGAAGTCCCTATGTTTGCGTTCAAACGTGCCAAAAACGTTAAGGAGTTTGTAGTATCCTCGTACCTGGAACCCCCACCAACACCTAATGTAAGATCTATGCTACAACTACCACAAATTCATGGACATCACAAATGCGGTCACTGCAAGGTCTGTCCGAACACCAAAGTGGGTACCAGCTTCGATCACTTGGGAAAGACGTACTCCCTGAACCACTTTTCAAATTGCAACAGTCAAAACGTGATTTATGCAATTAGATGTCCCTGCAAACTGATATATGTAGGCCAGACTACACAAAAAGTGAAAAACAGGATCCAACAACACCAGAGCAGGATCAAATGTAAATCCCTTGGGGCTCCATTGGTAGAACACTATACGAACAAAAGACACACACATCAAGACCTAGAGTGGTGGGTGCTTGAGAAGGTCACATTACACAGAAGGGGTGGTAACATGGGCACTTCTCTCAACTTTAAAGAGTGTCGTTGGATCCATCTTCTGGATGCCACCAATAGTGGGCTGAATGAACATGAGGAAACTTGTTTACAAATGAGTAAACTTTAAATTTTACTTTTGATGACATAAAGTAATGTTTCATTAAGCATGCTGTGTTTATGTTTATGTTTACGTTCCTTAGCGTAACTCTTGCTAAGGCCTACTTATCTCATGTTGACATCTCTGGATATGTGATAAATATGTGCCCTTAATTGCGATCTGTATAAGTATGATTTGTGCAAGTCTAGCTCCATGTATATACCTTCAAAAAGTAATGTGTCATCCTATTATACATATGGGGTGTATTATGACTTCTGCCACCACACCTGTCATGTGATTTCAGAACCATGTCATGTTTGAGAAACTTACTATAAGGTGATTTCACAGCACACCCGCATGAACCACATTGTTGCTTCCAAAAGGGACATTGCATGTAAGAATGCCCAAATATGTTAAATTTCATACGGATGAGGCCTACTATAACTTCTGCCATTACATTTTTCATGTGACTTCTGAATCAGGTCACATCACTCCCGCATTAATTACATCGCGTGTTCCTAAATAGACGATGTGTGTAATGAATGCTTAAATATGTTAATTATCAAGCATTCACTATCGCATTGAGGCATCATAACTTGTATAAAAATAAATGAATTTGTTTTCGGCATGTTTCCTCCCGTTTCAATCAACATCGGTCCCACCAGCTCGTCAGCACTCTGCTGGCGCCCGCCCTCAATTCCATTCCTGGCTTTCCCCGTTCTGCTGATTCATTCTAACAGCCGCGCGCCCCTGGCTTCCTACTACGTCATATAGTTAGCTCAGGGCGGGAGCTCGCTGTCAGTTGCAGCTGAGCCGTAGACGGAATCAGATGTCCATTCACGGACTCCAAGTAAGTCGACATCGCGCCGTCTGGCTCATTGATTGAACGGAGTACACGGCCACAATGCGTGTTAAATAAGCCGTGATTGATTTGTTTCTTGTGGTGCTTTTAAGGACTTGGTCTAGTTAGAAAATATATATGGTAATAGTCCTCTTTACTCATGAATTGGTATCAGGTTCAACCATAAAGTTATAACACTCACGCCCCACCTTATTTGTGATAACTTGTGTTTTTTGGCATTAGGCACCTTTGGCTTTTTATTATTCTGTATATGGGGGATAACAACTACGCGCCCCAGTATAAATGTTACAATATCTTTACACGGTAACAACGCCGGCTATTAACTAAAATATGCCGTGATACATTTGTCTTTTGCATTTGCATTCACGGACTTGGTTTAGTATAGGATTTTACATGGCAATACCAACCACCAACTTTACTCATATATTGGTATCAGGCTATTCTCGCCCTACCATAAGTATGACAGTTTGCGCTTTTGACATTATGCACCTCCAACAATTTATTATTCGGTGTGCGTCTGATAAATATTACGCATAATTGTGACACCTTGCGCTATGGCATCAGTCACCTCCAAAACTTTAGTATCAGGTGTCTGGGTGACATTACATCCTGATTTTGAACAACGCATGTTCTTCAATTTCCTCTTCCTTAATTATTCGTTTTTACACGAGTAGATGATATTGATAGAGGCGTCTTTTTTCCAAATGATTAATCTTCCTTAATCACTCAGACTCCTCTTTGCCCTTTGTTTTTTCAGTTTGTGGCGATTGTAGAGACAGCACCACTCCTCCTCCCAAATCATATCTCCGTCCCAAAGGTATGTTTTTCTCCTGTACACACAGGTATGTTTCCACCATTTCCAACGCAACCTGTCCAGATTTTACATCAGTTCCTCCCCTTTAATCTTTTGCAGGATTAAACTAGTATTTCAACATTTGATGTTGGCCATCTGCATTTGCGACAACAGGAATCCTTTTCCTACAATTTAAATTGGTTCCCCAGGTGAGACAATTGATGGTAATTGGGAAATTAATTATTTCCATTACATGTAACACACACATGGCCCTGACACCATATCCCTTGCGTTTACAGGTCCCCAACCCCGTCTGTCCTGATGAAGACCCAATCCGATGCGTAATAATTGGCACAATTATCCCAGGGTCGAAACGTCGACGTTACATGTCCTATGTGTCACATGCAAATCCACTTAGATAACGAGGAGACTTTGAACCCTTAAGTGGCTTATGTATTGTAAATAGGACCTTGTTTGTTGATTATTTTTATGTATTGTTCATTGTACATATTCGTTATATGTGATGTGTTTTGTGCTAAGTATCACCGTTTCACTAATTGTTTCACTACATCCTGTGTTTGTTGGTTGGATTACCCTGTAAATATTTTTGGTGTTTTTGATACATTAATTAACATCATTCTATCAAGTGACCTGGATTCTGTCCTGTTTCTTTTGGTCTGTGTGTGTCCTTGAGAATCTAACGTGTATTCAGTACCTATTAAGTTAGCCTGTTCATTTTCCGACAGAACCATTGTTTTTTGCACACACTACCTAGAAACGTCATTAAACATGAGGTCACAGGTGGGTGGATCCATAAGAGAATCCTGCAATGTCAGCAGAAATACCTGGCAGAGATGCGCGCGCAGCCGCATGACGTGTGATTGACGTGCAACTAGAGGGTGAAGGGAACTTGACATTTAGCTCTACATGTGGAGACAGAAGTCTGGGGGGTCATGTCAACCTAATCCCAAATCATATCTAATATCTTATGTTTAAAGAACTGTATTATCCAAAAGGAAAGGTCTCTCGGACGGAATCTATTCTATACTGACTGTTAGTGCGTGTACAAGCGTCTAAGTGTCTACATGAGATGCGAGGGGGCAGGAATCTTCCATGGTAACAGGGGCTATGAATTACTTGCATGAGGACAGTGAGGCCTGGCCCTTTGCTCGGTAGCTGGAAGAATGTTTACCTAAACTACTAGACAGGAATGCATCGGATGAGGAGCGGAGCAGATAATCTTGAAGGTGAAATACAGTTTTTGGCAGGCAACAGGCCGGATCAGGCACCGTTAGCCGCGCAGGGAGTAGGACAAAGTTCATGGATACAGATGCGGGCTCAGACTGGAGCTTTCAGAGGCAGAAGGCAGGAAAAGGCTTGATGGCAGAATTCAGGGCCTACTCGCCTGTACTGTAAAACGTGGAAAGTGACCCACATAAAGTCGGTGGCCTTTCATACTTAGGAATGGAATATCCGACCCATTCATGGCGGATCTGAAAGAGGACATGTTGACGGTGGACGCACATGTATTTGCGTCTTCATAACTGGAACTGGAGGGAACATACATGTACTTGTAGCATGTACATGGAGCCGTTGGGGTCTAAGATAGGGGACATAACTGATCATAAAATTCATATTTCCTCATTCCCTCCTTGTCCCCTACGGACCTCAGGAGATATCGATCTTCATCAATCCATCAATCTGTTCATATAGCATCATTTGTTCTTCTTTCTTCTTCCGGGATCTTGAACGAAAACTTGGATGCGGAATACACGATGTGGCACACAAACCACAAATCGCTGGCCCACATTGTAAACATAAGCAGCAACTGAATAGTATGAGAAAGCCAATACCTAGGAAGGATAGAATCCTCCATCCCCAGGCTGACAACACGCTCCAGAACCAACCGGACCAAGTCCAGGTGCCTGGACTCTGGTGTATCTGGCTTATAATCGTATGAAGGCGAGTTATGGCTTTATATACTGACGGCGAGTTTTCTGGTATGAAAACACAGCAACTTGATCCGATGACCCTACAAGCTCCGCCCCTATCGGCCAGGATGACGTCAAGGACAAGACGATTTTGAAGCACAACAATTCGCATCGCAGACTGCTCCTCTGTTAAGTTGTCTAGGGCGGAAGTAGTCTCCTTCACTACTGCTTCAAGGGTTCTAGTTAATCTACGTATCAGCTTACTATTAGTGACTGTACCTATATAGGGAAAGAAACCTTTATTGAAATCTGTGTATTGCTCCCATGCCGTTTCAGTGTAATCGACAATCGGGAGATCTCTCTGCTGTCTATTGTGTACTAAATGGGTATTTCTGTGATAATCAGGAGGGGCTAGGAAAACAGGTGGCAGAAGGAATGCTATGTAACAGGTACCATCCCAATCTAGAGGTAAACGTATATATGCAGTCTGGCCACATATGAAGTAGGAATGACGAGAAGCTCTGAATGTAGACTTGCCTTGATCACTGAATTTTATTACAGTGGTACATTTACTATGGCCCATGTGTATGGAACCATTCTTTCTTACACATAATTCACCTTTAACTGGAAATACTGACATAGCGGGCAAGATTGGTGTAGCTTCGGATTCAACATTCAGAATCATGAGGTTAAGTGTAAAGTTACCTAATCCATATACTTCATTTTCTAGATCAGTTCCTGTTCTTTTGGGTAGTCCCTCCTTGTTAGGGTAGCAGACTTTAAGCAAAACTAGGTTCAGGTTTCCCCATACCCAGTTGTCTTGATAAACTACTGAATTTGAATCTAGGGAATTAATCAAACTAAACCATGCTCCACAGGAGCCATTGTGTGTGAACAGATACGGAAAGAGAGGCAAAACTCCCTTATAGTTCTGATAGGGAGGGAGTCGGCCACATATCCAACAATTGGTAGCATTGTTGGTCTGATGGGAATGATGTAACATACTAATAAAAGTGTTGTTACGCAGCGCAAATCTATAAGACAACTCATGCGGAGGTAGTTCGCTAAAAGAATGTTCAGCAGTAGCATTGTAAGCACGCTTAGAAATAGGGTAATACATATGTAGCAATACACTAGAAATGATGATCAGAAGACTTAAAAAAAACAAAATTAATAATGTCACTATGCAGTGACTACGAAGCGATTTACAGTACGCATGTTTTTTAAGCTGTATCTGTCTATTTCTCTCTCTATTTCGGTCTAGAGGATACATGTCAGAGACAAATTCAACCGATTCACCTTGGAGAGGACTTAAACAATCAAATTGTCTGACTTGCTAGACCTTAGTTTCAGTTTATAGAGTTCCTTCTCCGTCCTTTCAACCAAGGGGAGCTTTGAGTCTGTCTGTGAGGGAATGCAGGGCTGAGTATTCACATCGGACGGTAGTCCATAAAAATTTTTGATATGGCTCGAGTGCAACCACCCTTTACGTCCCTCAATCTTCACGGCTGTCCTTGTGGTCAGCAAGACGAGCTTGGGCGACTGCCACCTGGGCTCCAGCTGGGTCTTCCGGTCGAAATTCCTCACAAGAACCAGGTCACCTGGAACCACGTCATGGGGCTTCACCTCAGTGTTAACGGGAAAAGCTGCAGCTACCTGTGAACGACAAGATTGTAGTGCAGACATCAAGGAAGCCAGGTAATCTGTCAGCATATTACAGTCAACATCAGTGATTTTACGAGGTATAGGCGTCCCCCACATATTTGGTGGTCTACCGAAGATCACCTCATACGGGGATAGCCCTGTTCGAGAATGTGCTACCATTCTCATGTAAAAGAGCGCAACTGGTAAGCCTACTATCCAATCGACACCTTTTTCTCTACATACTTTGGACAATCTAATTTTCAGAGTTTGATTATGGCGTTCCACGAGACCTGCTGCCTCGGGATGTCGGACACAGTGGAATTTCCATTGGTAACCTAACAGAAGTGAAACGTGTTTCATTAGTTCGGATGAGAATGGCTGGCCGTTATCTGAGTACACGACACGTGGCAAACCGTACCGTGGGAAGAATTCTCGAACTAGCTGTTTGGCAGTAGTCGGGGCAGTGTAATCTGAAACCGGGTAGGCTTCTGTCCAACGGGAAAGAGCACAGACAACTACGAGAACATATTTGAATCCTCGACATCGTTCCATCTGGATATAATCCATCTGGAGGACTTCAAAAGGGTGATCGGGAGGTTGAAATCCACCCCGCTCTATGGGAATGCTTTTACCTGGGTTGAACTGACAACATATCATACAGGTACGTACTTTCTGTTTGGCTGCTGCTCGCAAGTGTTTGTTGAACCAAATGTGTTGAATGCTGTCTAGCATAGCTTTTTCTCCTAGGTGCGCTGGACTATGTATTGTGTTAATGATGACTTGAACCATGGAATCGGGAAGAAACCATATTGATTTTCCCTTCGTCATCCATCCTTGATCCGTTTGGGTCCCTCCTAATTCAGTCCATTTCTTTATTTCTTCTGGTGTAGCATGTGTCTGTATGTCAATTACATCAAGGGCGGGATCCTTAACTGTCATGCAATGTGTTGGTGTCGGAACTATTGTCTTTGTCGTGTCAGTTGTATGAGTCTGATTCTGAGCAGTCTGTTTAGCTGTTCTGTCAGCTAGGTCGTTACCCTGAGAAATGATATCGGTAACTTTTGTATGGGCTTTGCATTTCATAATCGATATTGCAGTAGGTAGATGAATCGCGTCTAATAGAGCTTGAATGAGGGGTCCGTGTTGGATGTGGGCACCGTGAGAAGTTAAATAACCTCTCTCTCGCCACAGTACGCCGAAGTCATGGACGACTCCGAATGCATAACGTGAATCTGTGTATATGTTGACTTTCTTTTTTTTGGCTTGAATACAGGCTTGTGTCAGAGCGATGAGCTCTGCTGCTTGAGCTGACAGAGTGTTAATACAATTTGTTTCAATGACTTCAGTGTCTGTTGTGACTGCGTAAGCGGCCACAAACTCTCCTGTACTTGTTCTCATACATGAACCATCTACATACAATGTTAGGTCCGGATCTGATAAAGGGATATCTGTCAAATCTTGTCTGGGTTTCGTCGTGATAGTAATGACTTCAATACAATCATGTGCTAATGGATCTGTTCCGTTTACTGGCAAAAGTGTGGCAGGATTTAATGTATTACAACGTCTGATTTCTATGTGTGGCTGAAACAATGTTAATTCATAACCGGTGAGTCTTGCTATAGTCAAGTGTTGTGTTTGCGTTCGGTTCAAGAGAACCTCTACTGCGTGTGGTACTTGTACTGTCAATTGATGTCCTAGCACTATGGCATCGCTTTGTCTGATTGCTAAAGCTGTTGCTGCCACTGATTTCAGGCACGCAGGGAGAGCCTGAGCTACGGGATCCAATGTACTAGAAAAATAAGCACATGGTTTGTGTGATCCTGCTTGTTCCTGAGTGAGTACTGACAAGGCAGTACCTTCGCGTTCGGTAACAAATAGTGTAAAAGGCTTACTGTAACATGGCGTTGCTAAAACAGGTGCTTGACATAAAGCTTTCTTTAAGCTTTCAAAGGCATGTGTATGTTCTTGAGTCCAAGGGAGGACAGTCGATGTGGCTGCCTCCTGTGTTGTCAACTGAATGAGTGGTTTTTCTAGAAATGCATATTGAGGGATCCACTGCCTACAGTATGAAGTGAGGCCTATAAAAGCCCGCACCTCCTTTTGTGTCTTAGGTGGTGGCATGTTAGCAATTAACTGGATGCGGTCGGGTGTAAGCTGTCTTCCCTCCTTGGACAGCAAGTGCCCAAGGTAAACAACTTGCTGGACACAGAATTGCAGCTTAGAAGGGGACACCTTGTGCCCCTTGTCGGCCAGGAATTGTAAAACCGTCAGTGACGCTTTTTCACATTCAGGTTCGCTTCGGGCGGTGATCAGCAGATCATCGACATATTGAAGCAGGGCAGTATTAACTGGCATGTGGATACCGTCAAGTTCTCGTTTCAGTGCTTGGCTATAGATGCTGGGGCTTTCTGTGAATCCTTGAGGTGCGCGTGTGAATTTAAAACTTCGTCCATTTAAACTGAATCCGAACAAATATTGACTTTCCGGATCTATTGGGACGCTAAAGAAGGCATTCTTGAGATCAATTACAGTAAAGAACGTTGCTTCTGAATCAATAGCTGTTAATAATGAAGAGATATCTGGGACCACAGGGTATTGTGGTACAATACATTTATTTAATTCGCGCAGATCAATAACTAATCGATATACTGGTGGTGCCTTTGGATCCGTTTTTTAAGAATCGGAATTATCGGGGAATTACATACATTGGAGTCGGTTTCCACAACCACTCCTTGTGCAATGAGCTCGTCAATGATTTGCAGCAAAGCCACAACAGCATCTGGTGGTAACTTGTATTGTCGCATTCGTGGTAGTACCACTCCTGTTTTTAGTGTGACTCGATATGGTGTAATGTTCATGCAACCAACATCAGTAGGGCCTTGTGCCCATAAATGCGTAGGTAAATTCTGCAGCCGGTGATCCATGTCTCTGGACACGTAGTGACCTTTGAAGTCACGTAAAAATAATCGTACTCCATCCGGAGAACAACATATTATAGCTTCTAGAGCTTTCAATGTTTTTATACCTAACAAGTTTTCTGGACATGATTTAGTAAGCAATAAATCTGTAGTTCGTGTCAATGGACCAACCGTAAGTGGAAGGGGTTGCGATACTTCATTAATGATAGGCTTTCCTGAGAATCCAAGGGAAATATTCTGTGAGCCTGAGAGGGGTGCCCCTGGAACTTCACTGCGTCGTATAGTTGTTCTGCTTGCCCCTGTATCAAGTAAAAACTTTCTGTCTTCCCCTAATAGTTCACTATGTACATAAGGTCCCTCTTGATCTACAGGAACCTCGATAAGGGGTAAGCCAACTTCCCTCTCTAGGCTATTTCATGTGTATCGCTGATAATCGGGATAATCAGTTTGTGCATACTGGTACATCTGTTGCGTTGTTGCTTGTGTGGCAGCAATAGGCTGCTGCTGTGATGTGGCTACGGTCTGTTGTGGAGCTGCCTGTTGCGGAGCTGGCCTAGATTGTGCATGCTGAGGGATTTGTGGTTGGTTCTGATCCTGTCTAGGTGGACGTGTTCTTTCCTGGGTTTTACCCGTGGCGATATTATGTTTCAGAACTGCACAATCGTGTATATAATGACCTTGTTGTTTACAATAGTTGCATGTCCCTTTCACCGGACCTGTGGAATCACCCTTTTTATGACCATCAGCTGGAACTGACTGAGCCACAAGCATTTTCATTTTCGTGTCTTTCATATGTCTTTGTTCATGTTCTTGTTCTTCTCTAATTCTATTGTGGTGATATTGTAACATCTGTAACATCTGTGACGGGGTGTTACCTTGCCAGGTACTCTCGAATTTCAATACTCTATTCTTAACTTGCGGTAGGGAATTTTCAACTAATTTTGTCACAAACAGATGTGGATATGACTCGCTACTTGCTTTTATGCCACTATTAATACCAAAACATTTTTCAAATCGGGAATAGAAATCACTAGTGTCTTCATCTTGCTTTTGTTTACAGGCTGAGATTGCACCCCAGTCCTCCTTTTTCGTAGTTAATAAACGTGGCAGTACCTGCACTAGTAATCCTGGTAGTGCTGTAGTCTTTTCCCCAAGCCCTGATCCTGCAGCTCGGGCCTTTTCTTCGTTTTCTAATGCTGTCCAATCTATCTTTTGGTCTCCCACCTCCCATTCCTTTTCTTTGAGTTTCTCGTAAATACCGGCAGGCATTAATACTTTTAATATTTTCATAATGTCGGGGTAGGTATACTCTCCCATGAGTAACATGTCTTTTATCTCACGGTGGAAACCTGCTGGATCCTTGTCATGGCTGGGTACTACTTTCTTCATTTCTAATAATTCAATTTTAGTTATAGGCGTGTACACAAACACGCGTTTAAAGGTATTATCTTCACCTCTGATTGGGTGTACTTCGCGTAAGGGATTCTGTCTATCTATGTGATACATTTTTCTTCCCATAGTGGGAACTGGAACATGTTCTGGGCATACGAAAACTATATACTGGTTTCGAAATTCTAGAATTTCTTTAATTAAATCAGTACCTGACCCTCTCCATTTATTCGTGAGTAATTCTGTCAATATGTCAGGTAGGGGTCCAGGATCGGAGTGTTGGCTTTTATATAATATAAGGAGGTGTTGAATCATGTATATACCAGCTAATCGTTGTTCGTCTGGGGCAAGGTTCAAAAACGTGTGTGCTAGTGCATCATCACTGTATTTGCCGGGACTGTCAGCCCATTGTACTGCTGACCTGGCTAATTCTTGTTCATCCATGGAATCGAGCATATGGTACCCCCTTCGGTCTCGGAGTAGTTTATCAGCAGCTTGGAATAGGTGTTCAGGAGACCTTATATTTAACATAGGGGCTTGAAAATTTCTGTTACATTCTGGACGTATCGGACGTATTGGATCATTAAAGCATCTGGTATTATTAAAAGATCTTCCTTTACCTACATAAGCCATTGTCTCTAAGTGTCCTGTGGGCATTTCTGATTCTTCGTCCTCCTCTCCCTCTGATTCATGTTGGTCTGTCTCTAATCTTTCTTTATGTATTCGTTCTACTTCTTTGCGGATCTTTCGGCACATAACTACTATACATGTCTGTCTATCATGTTTCCCTTCTGATATATTCTGACCCCATTTGGTAAGTACTTGCATTTCCTTCTGCTCTACCTCAGGCCTGTCTTGGTTTCTGATCACACAGTTTATGAAGAAGCGTAACAGTTGTCTCTGTACATCCACTTTCTGGTATTCCATGGCTTCGTCAATACTTTCAGGGCCTCGCCCTGATTGGACAAAGTGATATATATTGTCTAAATGTGCCACCATTCCTGGTAGCGTCGCTAAATACCTTGAAGCTCGTCGTATACGTAGTGATGACAGCAGCATACCGTCCCGTCTACCGGGCACAGGATCATATCTACAATCCACTAGATGCTCTTTAAACATGTCGGAAGTTGCTAGTTGGGGTGTACGTTCGTATGCTAAATCTCTAAGGGATAATTTATTTCCTCGGGGTGGCGTGGCAAAAATTTCTGTCGTACCTCCTGTCGCACCGTCTGAGGTGCTAGGCACGAAAGGATTTGTTGGATGTAAGATAGAAACTGTAGATGTAGGAAAAGCGGTAGAAACAGATGGACCTGTGGGAATGTGCGTAGGAGTTTGTTGTTGCGGAGATACAGACGGATGATCTTGGCGTTGAGCACCATCGGTAGGCGGTGTGTGTGGCGGAACATTAGCATATTCAGGAGCTACATCATCTAAATAGGAAGAAAGGAAAACATCTTTTGCTGTTTTGGGATGTGCTTTTATCGGGAGTAATGGAGGTGTCAAGTCTTTCGGTATTTCCGGGGTGGCCTGAGGTAACCCTTCGGCCAAAAGAGGATACATACCAATCATAAGAGTGTTTCGTTGTCTGTCTACTTGTTCTGCTTTTACTCGGGTACCTTCCTCAATTAATATATTTTCTCGGGCTTTATTCGAATTCTCCCTACTTTTCTCTTCCTGTCTGAGCGCCTTTTCTGTACGTCTATATGATTCTTTACGCCATAATTCAATGGCATCTTTCTGTGACTCTCTGGCTTTCTTTTTCCATAATTCTTCTTCTACTCTCATGATGCAATCTGCATCCCAGGTCCCAGCTGCGGGCCACCTCTGACTTTCTGGTAAATCTTTGGTGTAATCCACCCATAAATCAAGAAATAATACGGCATCTAGGCCATGCTTATGATACATAAAGTACCCTGGAGTGTCCCTAGGTGGAATGGGAACAGCTTCTTCGAGTACCCCTTTTCTGGTTTTGATCTGTCTTAATTTTGAAAAGAGCGGCATTTTTAGACCTTATTACTTAATCTTGAACACACTTAATACAATAAACACAATAATGAACAATCATTCACACCACAATATGTAGAACGTATTAAAACATTTAACATTTAACAGTTAACGAACGATGATAACTAATAGAAAACTAGTTACTGACATAATACTAACACTAGATAATACTGAATTATATGCAAGACATACTAGATATACTGCTAAACAGTACAGATACACTGCTGAAACAGTGCAGACCGGATCTGTGTACCAAAACCCGTCTTGACCGGCACAACCTAATGTGCACGTCTAAATGCCTCCCCGGCAACGGTACTCACCGGGTAGCACGGAACGGAAGGCCTCGGAACTGAACTGAACTGGACCGGACTGGACTCGACTCGACTCGGAAACTTCGGAACCTGGTGGGCCTCTGTATACCTCGGATCTTGCTCTCTCAGCTAGGCTCTGGTCGGGATACTTCGCACTTCTCACCGCCTCGTCTGGGTGTTGATCGCAGCCTCAGTCACCCCCGCTTGGCCGGAGGGAGATACAGGAAATCCTGCGGGTACGCGTTTTTGTCCGTTCAGCTGTGGCAGGGGACCGGGCCTGCAACGCACCTCCGGCGCGTGAGATGAGAAAGTGTCCCTGTTCGGGCGCCAATTTATGTGGTAAATATTTTATTACCTGTACTATTTTTATGCGGTAAAGTCTAGTAAGAATAACTCAGTAAAAATAAGAGGCAGAATCCGTGGTATTAGAGGTTCTGAAAGGCTTTATTCCTCTACAAAGGAATTATGGTTCGAACCATAGGCATCAAATTCCATCACCACGAGGGTTCAGGAAGGGAAGGCAATACATTATTGACAAGTAAAGATATTTATATAAAAAGCATTACATTAAGACAGATGCAGGAGGCGTAACAGCTGATAATACAGATAATAATACACATACGTAATGAAAAAGGCGTAAACATAGGCGTAGACTAGAAACGTCATTAAACATGAGGTCACAGGTGGGTGGATCCATAAGAGAATCCTGCAATGTCAGCAGAAATACCTGGCAGAGATGCGCGCGCAGCCGCATGACGTGTGATTGACGTGCAACTAGAGGGTGAAGGGAACTTGACATTTAGCTCTACATGTGGAGACAGAAGTCTGGGGGGTCATGTCAACCTAATCCCAAATCATATCTAATATCTTATGTTTAAAGAACTGTATTATCCAAAAGGAAAGGTCTCTCGGACGGAATCTATTCTATACTGACTGTTAGTGCGTGTACAAGCGTCTAAGTGTCTACATGAGATGCGAGGGGGCAGGAATCTTCCATGGTAACAGGGGCTATGAATTACTTGCATGAGGACAGTGAGGCCTGGCCCTTTGCTCGGTAGCTGGAAGAATGTTTACCTAAACTACTAGACAGGAATGCATCGGATGAGGAGCGGAGCAGATAATCTTGAAGGTGAAATACAGTTTTTGGCAGGCAACAGGCCGGATCAGGCACCGTTAGCCGCGCAGGGAGTAGGACAAAGTTCATGGATACAGATGCGGGCTCAGACTGGAGCTTTCAGAGGCAGAAGGCAGGAAAAGGCTTGATGGCAGAATTCAGGGCCTACTCGCCTGTACTGTAAAACGTGGAAAGTGAACCACATAAAGTCGGTGGCCTTTCATACTTAGGAATGGAATATCCGACCCATTCATGGCGGATCTGAAAGAGGACATGTTGACGGTGGACGCACATGTATTTGCGTCTTCATAACTGGAACTGGAGGGAACATACATGTACTTGTAGCATGTACATGGAGCCGTTGGGGTCTAAGATAGGGGACATAACTGATCATAAAATTCATATTTCCTCACCCTTGCCTTTGAAATAGACGAGAGGGATGTAAGCTATCATAGACCCTATGGCCAACACCACAGCTAGCCTCCACAATCTCACTACCTACACCCTTGCTGGGGGAACGCTCAGGGGAAGAACAACACAGAATCAAACGGTCGACCAAGCTAGGGGTCAAACTCTTGGCATGGATTGAAGCAAGGAAGTCTGTCAGCAATCAAACCAGTTTCACAACCGTAGCCGGCCACTGGGAGGGTCTTGTGGCCGACCTCCAGTGGGCAACGGGTAATGGCGAACGAAACACTCCACACTGGCTACCATCCACCTGGAGGACCCGCCACTCAAAAGAAATTATTGCCAGCAAACGGGCCCTCAACAGGGCATTAGCCGCCAGGAGACAAGGCTCTAAATTGGGAAACGGACAATCTATCTCCCTACTCAGGGCGGCTCACAGGAAGCAAGTGTGGGAGCACCAAAAGAAACTCAAGGAAGAAATAAGTGTGACTCAAAATCTTTACCCTACTAAAAGATAAAAACCAAGTCTGCCTATGGAGATACATTAACTGTCTAGACAATCTGGGGCCCACAAGAGAGAACGGAGTGGCGGAATGGGACTGGCTAAGGCACGTGAAGCGGCTATACACAACCAGCCAAGATAATGGAATAGTCCCTGCGATAAGTCGTCCAGTCCCCGGGGACCAACACGACATAACAATCACAGAAAGCACAGTACTCAACACAATCAAGGAACTGAGGAACAACGGGGCTCCAGGGCCCAACACGATCCCAGCCATTGTATTCAAATCATGTGCATGAATTCTGGCAGTCAAAATGTACCCCTTTGTATAACTTCACGCTCGCAACTGCAATAATACCAGCGTCCTGGAGGGGTTTAATTCTCTTCCCGATTCACAAAACGGGAGACCGCTCCAATCCGGCATCTTAAAAACAAGGGCGCCACAGTCATCCATCTACTAAAGCGCCTCGGTAGCCGTTTACAAAGCCCAACAGCTGATCCCATGCTAACAGTACTAAGAGCAACATTTATCCCAGCCCTTAATTATGGCCACATGGTCTTCTCTTGTGCCCTCAACAAATTTGTAACAAACTACCAGATCAAGGCCTACAAGACCACCCACTTGCTCCCCGGCAGACCACTCTACTTGCTCCCTGGCAGGCCGGAAGATCTAGATTGTAGCTTTGCTAGGGGAATGATGATCAGGGTGGCCCCTGGGGCTCCACTGGAGGTTTTGCACACACGTGTGGACACGGAAGGTCGCTATGCAATACGGGCTGTTAGAAGGCCTCCCGTTGGCACTGGTGTCGCTATACACCCCCAATGCAAACCAGTCTCTTTTCGTGCAATCCCTGACCGTGACTTCAGCGTTGCGACAGAACGCCCTGGCTCCGGCTTACAGGGGCGGTGATTTTAACTGAACTCCCAATTTAGAGATGGATCGGTTGTGCCCTCCTCCTTCCAGGCACCCAGACACCAGGAAATATTTACACTATTACGGTTTACACAATTTACAAACTAGAAAAGATCATGTGTGCTATTCACAAGAGGCTATTAGTAGGGTTTCCCAAGCGGAATATCTTGGACGCACACTTTTAGATAATTGTCCACTCCATGATGCCCCGCTCTGCTCTCTCTAACCTGAAACAATCACTACATAATTTCGGGACAATAAGGGCACCGCATCCGGGGTGGGGGTAGAGTGGAACGTGCTCAAGGTTGTGCTCCGGGGACACATGATTAAGGTGGTTCACGGCACTCGGATGACCCTCCATACTGAACGTAATAATTTAGAATCTGAGATACGCCGGTGCGAACGGGCTGCCCCCACTGCCCCACCAGCCTACCGACCACAGGCGTGTTGGCTCAAGCAAAATTATCATATAAGACAGGCTAGGTGCCCTGTACCAAAGGAAATACCTGGCTAGATGACATGTGTAGGGAGATAAGGCCGGTAGGTTGTTGGCATGGCTCTTAAGATCTGATTCGCCCAGAAGCCCAATCACAGCCATCAGGGATGGGATGGGCTTGGTTGTCAACATGCAAGACGAAACTAACACTGCCTTTTACTCATATTATGCTTCTCTATATACAGCCCCTCATGTGTGACCCAACCGAAATTCACTCGTTCCTGGATGATGTTACTCTCCCCTGAATCTTGCCACCACAGTATGTTGAGTTGGAATCCCCCATCACAGAACCTGAAGTAGTCGCTGCCATACAACAGATGGCAAGAGGCAAGACTCCCGGGACCGAAGGTTGGCCCCTGGAGTTTTATATGACCTTTCTCATGCAAGTAGCCCCTTGTTTATGTCAGGTATACGCCGATGCATACGCAAAAGGCAAGTTACTGTCCTCCCGCCGTGAGGCCGTGTTGGTGGTCTTGCCCATGTCAGGCAGGGACCCATTGCTCATTAGATGTTACTGCCCACTATCCCTTCTAAATTCCGACTATAAGATCCCAGGACGAGTTCTAGCCAATAGAATAATCGTGGCTGCTCAACTTATTGTCCAAAGCGACCAGAACGGCTTCATACCAGGCAGGAGCAGCTCCCTTAATTTACGCATACTCTCTATACCAGGGATACTCATAGTACGGCAAGCCTTCCTTGGCGGCCCGCGGACCTTGCAGACATCGTACCTGTGCAAGCACCGCCGGTTGCAGCAGCGTGGAGCTATGGGGGCCGGGCCGGGTGATTCTTTTAAAAGCCATTCACTTGTTAATGAGACTTTGTTGTATTTCACCTCTTCTTAGCGCCCCTGCATCTCCCCTCTGAATGGGTGGAGATGCAGGGGCGCTAAGAAGAGATGAAATACAACAAAGCCTCATTAACAAGTGAATGGTCTTTAAAAGACCTGTGAAGTACTTGGGTGGGGCGGCTGTGTGCGTTCCGGGGAAGCTGACTCAGCATGGGTGAGGTGACGGACAGGGGGCGGGGGGGGGGGGGGGGTTGGGAGGGGTGTACAACTGAAAGGGCACACAGTGGCAAGAGAACTTTCCAACTCTTAGAACACACATCCAGTCTGTGTCGTGTATAATAAGAACACAAATCCCTTTGGTTAGAATACCAAACATTTAATACAAAATGTCAGTGCACTCAGTATCTGAACATCACGTGAAAGCTTCGGACCAGGAGAATTCCAGTAGTGGCCATCCTCAATCTGAATACAAGCCACCTAAGCCTTTCACTCCTCTGAAGTTGATAGCAAGCATCATTAAATCAGACAACCACACTTGCAGCACAAGCGTGCACTATTAAAATCCATATTCATTCGACATGGTGTATTAACATACAAAATGTAACCAGTTCTCGAGTCAAGTGACTAATGCAGTTTACTCGGGGCGGGGAATCTTTAGTGTCTGGTAATACGGGAAGGGGAGCTTCCAAATTAATAAAAAAACGATGCCTACTAAGTTTTATGTTTAAATATGTCCTCCATGTCACTTAGTTTGCACAGCTTTCTGGTGACAATTGTCATTGTCAAAAAAGAGGATGAAAGATAAAAGAAAGAAAATCGTCTGCCCAATAAATTAAACATCTTCGAAAATATTAAATAAAGCAAATAGAGTGCAAAGCCTGTAAAAATGTCACCACAATGCGGCGAACCAATCCTACAGCCTGGCACACACCGAGCACACAGCTCCCTCCAACGGCCTGCTCTGGGGCTGTGGAAGGAAGGAGGAGTGAGCTGCAGAGAATGAGTGAGCTGCAGAGCACAGGGGAGAGCCACAGATAGGAATGAGGAACTGATTGAGAGAGAGGGAGAGAGATAGAGAGAGGGAGGGAGACAGGGAGAGAGAGAGGGAAGGAGAGAGAGAGAGGGAGGGAGACAGGGAGAGAGAGAGGGAAGGAGAGAGAGGGAAGGAGAGAGAGGGAGGGAGAGAGAGAGAGGGAGGGAGAGAGAGAGAGGGAAGGAGGGAGACAGGGGGAGGGAGGGAGACAGAGAGGGAGGTAGACAAACGCAGTGAGTGAGGCAGAGGGAGAGAGAGAGAGATACAGGAAGAGAGAGAGGGAGGGAGACAGGGAGAGGGAGAGTGATGGAGGGAGGGAGACAGATCTAGATAGATAGATAGATAGATAGATAGATAGATAGATAGATAGATAGATAGATAGATAGATAGATAGATAGATAGATAGATAGATAGATAGATAGATAGATAGATAGATAGATAGATAGATAGATAGATAGATAGATAGATAGATAGATAGATAGATAGATAGAGATGTGTGAATGCCGGGTCTGGTGGCTCAGTGGACGAAGGCGTCTGCTGCAGGGGCCTGTGTTCAACCTCATGGTCACAGTTTTTTCCCCTCTAGCCCCGCCCCCTCCCCCACTGACCCCGCCCCCACCGGTGCGGCCCTCGGCCACAAACCACACTGTAAATTTGGCCCCCGAGACAAAGTTTGTGAGTACCCCTGCTCTATACTAATGGATTGGAAGCGTACATCGGAACAACAAAAATGTGTCGCCTCACTAGACATTGAGAAGGCGTTCAACACCTTGGGCTGGCACTATTTACATGCAGTGCTATCAGGTTTTGGGATGGGACCCCAATTCCTGAAATGGATTTCCTTACCGTACAATTTACCAATGGCACGAGTGGAGAAAGGCTCCGTTATCTCAGACCCCTTTGTCATTGAGCGGGGCAACTGGCAGGGATGCCCCTTATCACCAATCATAATCGCACTTGCAATGGAACCACTTGCCTGCACGCTTAGACTGAGGGTGGCGGACTGGGGAATAAAGGCATAAAATCAATGGCACATAGTTTCACTGTATGCGGACGACACGTTGATACACAAAGACCGTCCGCCACCAGTCTGCCTAAAGCAATCTCACAGATTGCCTGGCAGACGGTCCTCAAGGCCAGATATGGTGGCCGTGCCTAGCAGGCGCTGTACACCAAATCATGATGCGGGCTACAGGAAAGGCTGGTGGGGATTGGTGACGGGGGCCCGTTGTGGGACCCCCATGTGTAGGGGGGAGGTGAGGGTGCACTTGGGGGGTACCCATGGTACCCCCCTACATTTTACAGCACCACGCGGCAGACACCGTGTGGTGCCTGCCACATAGTTCTGTGAAATGCAACACCCGGCATTTTCGCATTGCCGCAATGTTAAAAAGCAGGATGCGTCCGTCATGGTGGCGGACGCATCCTGATCCAGTGTACGAGACCGAAGCATGCATGGCGGACGGTCCCTTTTTTACTCCAGGATGGCGGACGGACTCCAGTCCATCCACCATCCTAATGAGCCCCATAGACTTTAGTTGCCTTGGAGAGATAAAGGACATAGATGGAAGGTTTGGAGAGCACTGAGTCATTGTGCTATAGTGACTGACTCAGAAGAGCCTTTTAGAAGGAGTCCAGCGGTCCAAAGGAATAGCTATTTCATAAAGGTACATTTCTGGAGAGTATATTTAACATTCAGTGAAACTAATAAGGTCTTCTGTTAAGGTAAAACTAAGTCTTTTCTCATGACACACAACACTAACAAAACTGAAAATAACCTTCCTTTATGTTAGTTATTATTGCTAGATACCCCCTATAAATTATAAAGGTTGGTGTATTGTTTATTATATAATTATACTGTTTATTGTAACTGGTTTGTTATGCACAAAAGTGGCAGGCAAAAGTAGCATAGACAGAGGAGATTGTAAATTGGCAGGTTGTACCATTACCTGCAGAAATGTGGTAAATTAAATCTGACTGCTCAATGGAATTCATGATCATTCGCTATACAATGTGGGCTAGACGTAAACCGCACATTTCGAAGGGAATTGTAAGCATACTGTGGTTTCTGGTTTTAGGTAAAGCTGCACAGTCTCTGAAGCCTGGAAGCTACTCTTGTTCACACCATCTGTTCCAACACTGTTTTGACAAGCCTGTAAGGTATATGGGGTTGGAGCATGGCACATGCTCCGAAGGGAGGTTTTGGTGGGTGATTTGAATAATAGAAAGCATGAAGTAAGAGGGTATGAGTCGACTAGTGGTAATGAAAACACAGAATGCAGTGCTCAAAGCTTCCTCCTTCTAAGGTTTTAGCTCTTTAGAAAAATCAAGATTATGTAAAGTTCCCTACAGCCGAGTAAGCATTACTATAACACAAGTAGAACAATTTCTTGGTTTTGGTGAAATTATGTCAATTATATCACAAACTCAACATTTCTCCTAGCAGAGGAAATTGAAAACTAAAACATTAACTTAGTAATTAGATCAATGTTACAAGAAGGCATATATGGAAAAGATTTGTGCATGATGGAAGCCACAAGGCACAAATCCCACTTGAGGGACTGGATTTGTAATGGAGCTAAGAGTCGCTGCCGAAATGGAGAGTTTTAGATCCTCATTCTTTATAGAGCATGTATTAGCAAGCTGTTAAGATATGCTACAGTTGATAAAGCATTATGTTTACACAAATCCCCAGGAATGTATTTATCCTGACTTTTAGTAATTATATGCTTGCATTACTCTGGATTGCGGCAGGTTATGTGAGTTTAATTGGCCTTCAAATAAATCCAAAGACTTCTCCAAGAATGGCATACTGCATTTTGTTTTAGCTCTTGTCTTTCTTATAATTGTTTATATAACTCACTAAATATATTGAAAACATTGCACTTTCAAAGGAGAAACTTCTGATGGAGGGATTGTCATCATACAGTCATTTCAGAGACGAGGTCCTTCACCTCTCCACAACAAATCTCTGGAATCAAACCTTAATCAGGAAACAGATCCTCCATCCAAACATTTTCAAAAACAAAATTTTGCACTTTAATGGAAACTAAAATCACACCTCTAAAGTGATACGCATTATAAAAACACTATTAAATTGTTATTCATAAAAGCTGTTAGAATGATAGTCAAAATCACCTAACCAAGTACCCAACGAATTCCTTACACATTAAGATGTTATCATGTACATACCAAGTGCAATCGGAATGTTCTGCGTACCCAGTAATGCCATTATCAGTTTTTTACTACATATGCTACTTGTTGCATTTTATATCAGTACTTGTAGTCTTGTGTCAGTACATTCCTGGACCTGGAAGTCCTTGTCTACAAGCAGAAACCTGAAAAACGCTTAACATCACTTCCTGTCGAACTGCATGTTATGTCTCATACCTTCGGTAACGCTTTTTCTGGTGGATACAGTATCTGCCTGTGGATTCCTCACCTTGTGAATATCCCCTGCGCCAGCAACATTCGGAAACTTTTGTAGCAGTCCACGCCGATGGGGTCGAAGATGACGTCACAGAGGCACGGCTCCGCTCGCGACTCCGCTGACGTCACCGGCTCCATAAGAAGACCTCCTCGGCGTGATGACGTCAGTTCCGCCCCTTTTTTCCGTGCCTTCGAGGCACACGGACGGACTGACAGCAATATGTACATAAACAGCATACACAGTACACAATATGCATATCAACACACACAGTGTGGAAAAGAAACATCAAAGCACTAGAAATAACCCAATGTCCTTGACAGTCATAAATACATTTGAAAACATTAATAGAACTACCGTCATAGAGACACTGGAATAGAAGGATGGACAACGGGGAGGCGGGTGGGTCAGTGAGGAATCCACAGGCAGATACTGTATCCACCAGAAAAAGCGTTACCGAAGGTAAGTAACTTGTTCTTCTGATGGATACATCTGCCAGTGGATTCCTCACCTTGTGAATAGATTCCACAGCAGTCCCCGCTCCCGGAGGAGGGTGTCCATCCCCCTATACCAGAAAATCCTGAAGGACGGAACGGGCAAAATGTCCGTCCCTCCTCACCTCAGAATCTAAACAATAATGTTTTGCAAAGGTGTGAAGGGAGGCCCAAGTTGCCGCCCTACAAATGTCCTCCACAGGAACACCCCTAGACAAAGCAGAGGTAGAAGACTTTGCTCTAGTGGAATGAGCTCTTAAACCCTCCGGAGGCTCCTTACCAGCTAGGGAGTAGCAGATCTTGATGCATAGCACAATCCATCTTGAAAGGGTGCGCTTGTGCACCGCACGACCCTTTCTGCAGCCAGCAAAGCCCACAAAGAGCTGGTCATCAATCCTGTAGTCCTTAGTCCTGTCCAGGTAAAAGCTCACCGCCCTCTTAGGGTCCAAGCGGTGAAGTCTCTCCTCCTCCTTGGAAGGGTGAGGGGGAGGATAAAAGGTAGGAAGGGTAATGGACTGCCCCAGATGGAAGGAAGTTACCACCTTAGGCAAAAACGCAGCCCTGGTCCGGAGAACCATTCGTTCAGCATGCACAGTCAAGAATGGGGGTTTTGAACTAAGAGCTTGAAGCTCACTTACTCTCCTTGCCGAGGTGATTGCAACGAGGAAAACCGTCTTAAAAGACAACAGTCTCAAGGGACACTTATGTAAGGGCTCGAAAGGAGAACCCATAAGATAAGTCAGTACAAGGTTTAAGTCCCACTGAGGTACAATAAAGGGAGTAGGAGGAAATTTATTCGTAAGGCCCTTGAGAAACCTAAGCACAATAGGTGACTTAAATAAGGACGGCTGATCCGGCAGGCATAGGAAAGCCGACAAAGCCGATAAATATCCCTTTACAGTGGCCACAGCAAAGCCTTGCTGGGCAAGAGAAAGAGCAAACTGCAGAATGTTAGACAAACGAGCCTTCAAGGGATCAATCGACCTCTCTCCACACCAGAGAACGAACTTAGACCACCTATAGGAGTATATGGATTTGGTGGAGTGTCGCCTGGCCGATAAAATAACATCCACCACATCTGGCGGGAGAGAGAAAGAATTCAGGTTGCCCCGTTCAATCTCCAGGCATGAAGGTGTAAGCTCCGGAGGTGGGGGTGTAGAACCTGCCCCTCCGACTGCGAGAGGAGGTCTGCCCTCAGAGGGAGACGGAGCGGAGGGCACGAGGAGAGGTGGAGAAGATCTGTGTACCACACCCTTCTTGGCCAATCCGGGGCGATCAATATAACTTGGGCCCGGTCTTGGCGAACCTTCCTCAGAACCCGAGGAATCAAGGGTATGGGAGGAAACGCGTAAAGGAGACGTGAGCCCCAACTCAACTGAAACGCGTCTCCCAACGCCCCCTGCATCGGATACTGGAGACTGCAGAACGACAGGCAGTGCGCGTTCTCGAAAGTGGCAAACAGATCCACCCGAGGAGTTCCCCACGTCCGAAAGACGTGACGAACTACCTCCGGATGGAGCCTCCACTCGTGGTCGGCAGAGAACTGCCGACTGAGACTGTCCGCACGAACGTTCAGCACCCCGGCCAGATGATTTGCCATCAGACAAATCCGATGGTCCTGAGCCCAGGACCATAGACGCAGGGCCTCTCTGCACAGACAAAGAGACCCCACTCCTCCCTGCTTGTTTATATACCACATCGCGGTAGTGTTGTCCGTCAGAACCTGAACAGACTGACCGCGAAGGGAAGGGAGGAAGGCCTTGAGCGCCAAGCGTATCGCCCGTAACTCCAGAAGGTTGATGTGAAGCAACCTTTCCTCTGGAGACCAAAGACCCTTGATCTCCAGATCCCCCAGATGAGCACCCCACCCTAAGGTGGATGCATCCGTTATCACCGTGGCCACCGATGGAGGTAGATGGAAGGGCTTCCCTTGGGACAGATTGCCCTCCACGCTCCACCAAGACATCTCCGCTGCAGCTTCTCTGGAGATCCTCACAGACTCCCTGAGATCTCCCTTGTGCTGATACCACTGCTTGCGGAGGCACCACTGGAGCGCCCTCATGTGCCAGCGTGCATGGTTGACCAACAGTATGCAGGAAGCGAACAGACCGAGCAGGCGAAGGACCTTCAGAACTGGAACAACCGCTCCGCTGAAAAACAAAGGAATCATTTCCTGTATGTCGAGAATCCTTTGAGGAGGAGGGAATGCTCGACACACAGTAGTGTCCAGTACCGCACCTATGAACAGGTTGCGCTGAGAGGGCACCAGGTGAGATTTGGGCACGTTGATCGAAAAACCCAATCTGTACAACAGCCGAGTTGTATCCTGCAGATGACACAGCACCTTCTCCGACGACTCCGCCTTGATCAGCCAGTCGTCCAAATAAGGGAAAACCGAAATTCCCGATCTTCTGAGATGGGCTGCCACCACTGCCATCACCTTTGTGAAGACTCGAGGTGCCGAAGTAAGACCAAACGGAAGGACCGCAAACTGATAATGTTGCGACCCTACCGTGAAACGGAGATACTTCCTGTGCGACTTCAGAATGGGGATGTGAAAATACGCATCCTGCAAGTCGAGCGACACCATCCAGTCCTCCTGATTCAGCGCCTGAAGAACCTGCGCAAGGGTGAGCATCTTGAACTTTTCCTGTTTCAGGTAAAAGTTCAGGATTCTGAGGTCTAGTATCGGACGCAATCTGCCGTCCTTCTTCGGGATCAGAAAATACCGGGAGTAGCATCCCTGACCCCTCTCCTGCTCTGGAACCACCTCTATCGCCCCTTTCTGAAACAACTTCAGGACTTCTTCCTGCAGGAGAAGACGGTGGTCCTCCGAGCAAGCACCTTGGCAAGGAGGGTAAACTGGAGGGAATTCCCGAAAGGGAAGGGCGTACCCATTTTCTACAAGATCCAGAACCCAAAGGTCTGTAGTAACCGATTCCCAATCTTGTAGAAAATGGGTAAGCCGGCCCCCCACAGGACCAGCATGATCCGGAATGTCGAATCTAGGGCTGTTTTGCGGTAGTGGGAGGGGCTGAGGAAGAGGAAGAGGAGGAGGAGAGTTGACGGCCACGTGAGCGACCTCTAAGCCTTCCTCTATATCCCTTGGAGCTTTGCTGCTGCTGCTGCTGCTGCTGCTGCTGGGCTGGTCTATAAGAACGAAAACTCGCCCTTCCAAAACCTCTGTACCTCTTGAAAGTACCTCTCGGCTGGGATTGAAGGCCCAACGACCTAGCCGTAGCCTTACTCTCTTTGAAGCGCTCGAGAGCAGCATCAGCCTTCTTCCCGAACAGACCAGACCCATCAAAAGGTAAGTCCAACAAGGTCGACTGGACATCCGAAGAAAATTCGGAGGACTTAAGCCATGCTCCCCTCCTGGTGGCAACTGAAGACCCCATGACCCTGGCAACTGAGTCTGCTGTATCTAAGCCACTCTGTATAACCTGGCGAGCAGCCGCCTGGGCATCCGACAGTACTTCACTGAAGCCTGCCCTATCCACCTCCGACAGCTTCGGTGCCAACTTTTTAGCTGAATCCATAAGCGCATGGATATAGCGCCCCAATAAACAAGTCGCATTAGAAGACTTTAATGCCATACTGGCTGAAGAAAAGACTTTCTTGGCCGATTGGTCCACCTTCTTGGCCTCTCTGTCCCCTGGGACCTGAGGAAACGCACCTTTTGAACGTCCAGAACAAGCAGCCTGAACGACCAGACTTTCAGGTGAAGGGTGTGATGACAAAAACTCAGGATCCCCCGGAGCCACCCTATATCTCCTTGCAACCACCTTAGACACCGCAGGAGCCGAAAAAGGCTTGCGCCACACATCCAACACAGGCTCCAATATTGCTTCATTAAAAGGCAACAGCGGCTCTGACACCGCAGTTGGAGAGTGCAACACCTCAGTCAAGATATTAGACTTGAACTCAACAGATGGCAATTGAAGGTCCAACAACTCTGCAGCCTTTCTTATTACAGCATGATAAGGAGCCGCGTCTTTAGAAGGTTCATCTGAAGGAGGAGTGATCTCCCACTCCGGAGACAAATCCAACCCACTTGCCTCCTTCAATTCGTCAAACACCTCATCGGATTCGACCAATTCTCCCTCTTCAGCCTCATCCATAAGATAGCTCCTCTCCTCCAGCACTCTCTGCGCCTCTCTCCTGGAACGGATCCGCACCTGCGGCGTCGGCGGCGCCGTGATCGAATCCGACGGCGCCGGCAGAGGCGTCGAACGCGGATCAGCTGGAGCAGCCGGCGTCGAACGAGGTCGAGTCGGCGCCGGTGAAAAGGGAAGCGGCGTCGATGTTTTCGGCGCCGGCATCTGCCAAGACGGCGTCGCTGGGAAGAAAGGCATAAACGGTGCTTGAGGATAAACCTGCGGCACTCCCAGATTAAAAGCCATCGGACCCATCGGACCCATAGGTGCACCAGAGGAATACATGGCCCGTGAGAACACCCCATACATCGCATTGAGATACTGCGAGGGGTCCTGACCTGGATTAGGGAAAGCTGGATACTGGTCAGGTAACACCGGACTCGGGCCTGCCGGCGCCGACGGTGGAACTTGCGGCGTCACAGACTCACCCGGAGCCTGATCATCCTCATCCTGGGCCGGAGTCGGAGACGGAGCCGAAGGACCTGCAGGACCTGGAGAAGCCATCGGCGCCGGAGAGGACGCCGGCACCGGCGAATCAGCCGGAGCCGGAGAAAACACAGGAGAAGATGGAACGGGAGGCGAAGCCGGAACAGGAGAAGGAGACACTGACTCCCTTCGACGCCGAGCAGGCGATTTAGACTTCGACGTCGAGGCCTTGTGATGAGACGAATGCCTCCTTTTCTTCTTATGCTTCTTGCTCTTTGAAGCATGTCCGGGCGATAAAGAGCTTTGCCTCTCTTTCCTTAAGAGCCTTTGAGCTCATCTTCCCAAGGTGAGGAATCCACTGGCAGATGTATCCATCAGAAGAATTCCTTACACATTAAGATGTTATCATGTACATACCAAGTGCAATCGGAATGTTCTGCGTACCCAGTAATGCCATTATCAGTTTTTTACTACATATGCTACTTGTTGCATTTTATATCAGTACTTGTAGTCTTGTGTCAGTACATTCCTGGACCTGGAAGTCCTTGTCTACAAGCAGAAACCTGAAAAACGCTTAACATCACTTCCTGTCGAACTGCATGTTATGTCTCATAGAACATCAAGACTATCATCCCATAGGCACCGATATAGCAGTTTACCATGGGTAAAAATAAACCCATATAGTTTCAGTGGTCAAGATCTG